>NC_082674.1:76516624-77150195 GCF_025265405.1 Mesoplodon densirostris | reverse complement strand
GTTTTTCTAACTACCCAAAGATGCTGATTCTAAGTATGGATGCAGGCAGGGAGTAAAGAGGGAAACATTCTATGATAGAAACTGAGCAGACGTTTTAAAAGGACATCTACATCAAAAGCAAACAAGCAAACAAACAAATGCTGAGAGTTTGATGACATTTGGAAGTTGCCCGGTGCCCTGTGGTCGTGGCATCCTCAGCCTGGGGACTGGCTATGGCTTGCTGGCCTGGCCCCCCACTCCCCACACCTAGTCAACACCCCGACCTGGGCTCTCATTACCTCCTGCCACGAGGTTTCCATGGTACCCGATAGGTGTGTGTGTGTGTGTGTGTGTGTGTGTCTGTGTGTCTGTGTGTGTGTGTCTGTGTGTCTCCCACTGTTTGGCAGTTTGGGCAAGTTTCTTAACTTCTTGGTGTCCTACCTTCAACATTGTGAAATATAATAGCACCACCCTCCAGGGTCCTTGTAAAGATCAGTGATAATTGACACACAAGTTACAAGGAGACTCAACAGCCATTCAGTACACATTCAGTGATTTAGAAATATACCCACACACCTTTCCACCTCTCCCTGGGCCCTGAACCCTGTGAATCCAGAAGGAATTGGCTCTCATGCCCCGGAAGAAAGATCCTGTCTGTGTCATGAATTACATGGCACGTTCTGTATTTGCAGGATATTTATTGATTAGGTGAATGGGAAGTGCTTCTTGGTTCTCTCCAGGAATACCTGGGGTTCTAGATGTCACGACCATCATCATGACCATCATCGTCATCATACTTATCCGTCACATCATCACAGTGAGAACAGCTCCCATTTCATTCAGCTCCAACCATACGGTAGTAACTTTCTGTATATTACCTTTAACCCCCTCCTCCCAACATACACACATACCCACCCTGGAAGGTAGAAAGGATGGCCCGTTACTCAACTCACTGGAGGTCCAGGATTCCCAGGCGGGTGTGTCAGGCAGAGCAGTTGCTTCAAGGAGTGCATTGGTGATGGGAGAGCCCCTTACCCCCATCAGGAGAGGAGAGTCAGGAAAAGCAGGGGCCCAGGAGGGTTCTGTGCATCATCCAGCAGACTGAGGTCACAAGCCAGAAAATACAGGACCAATGAATTCAGACCTGCCCCCGGGGTGGAAGCAGCTGGATTCTGTACTCATGCTTCCTGTCTTAAAGCCAGCTACAGTCAACTTCTGGTTATTTGAAAATCATCATAGTATATGGAGCTGACTCATATCGAAAATATTAAGTAAGATACACTTAAAACTAGAACCTGGGGGAACATAACAGGACCTTTCCTTGTTGATTCTGGAGGTATTCAAGATCATGCAGTGCCTCAAAAGCCAGATCTTTACACTCATTCTGCAGGGGTCCAAGGGAAGTGTGTCCTTTTGCTCCGTCTGCCCTCTCCAGAATGGCCCCGTCAAAGTAAGGCACCAAGTGCATTGTCCATCTCCTGTCTGAGTTTAGGCTTTGCATCCTGGGCACTGGCTCCAGTGTGCATGTCAGTCTTAAATGGCACCGCTTTGTGGGGAGTTTTTCCCTGCAGCTACCACTTGTGCTATAATCCAGAGGACCCTCTGCCCAGCGCCATGGGTGGGACAGTGCTGCGGGGCAGGGTTTGGGCTCCTACCAGACTCAGGAGAGTTCTGGTTAGACCACAGAGCTCAGGCAGGGAGAAGCCAACAACAGATCAGAAGGAAGTCGAGGCCACAGGAAGGAGGGGTGGGTGGGATGCTTGGCTGTTCTCAGAGGATTACTCTGATTAAAAAATAAAACAACAACAACAAAAAAAACTGGTTTTATTGCATCTTGTAATAATTGTAATAATTGGAAAAGCTAACAGTGATGGCCAGTCTTATCCATTACAGTTTTCTTCCTTACCTTTTGCTTTCAGGATTGATTATCCTGCAAGTAAAGACTTCTGCTACAGGGACTTTTAGCCCTCTAGCCACCCTGTCCTTTCAAAAATGTATCATACTTAAAACATTGGAATTTTTAATGATGGCAGAAATGTATCATTTTAGCTCTTCTCACTGGACAAATCATTTATAGAGTGTGAGAGGGATGCATGGGTTTCTCTCAGTTCAGCTAGATATAAAGGGGTATAAAGGGAAATTACAAAATAACAGTGCCTCCAACAAGTGTTAGATTTACTTTCTCTCGGGTAGAAAAAGACAAAGCAAGCTGTCTGTCCAGGGTGAAGGTCAAAGGGCAGTCAGTTCATTCATCTCTCTTCTCTGCCATCCTCAGCATTGGCTTCCTTCCTCAAAATTGTCTTATGGTTTTATGAAGGCTGCTAGAGCTCCAGCCATCACCTCTGCATTCCACACAGGAGGAAGGAAGGAGGTGGGGGCAAAAGGCTAAGAACCCTAGATGTCAGGCTCCTTTAAAGAGCCTTCCTAGAATCCCCAACTAACCCTTTCTGCCTAAGTCTTTCATTGGCCCCCTATCTGTAGAGGATCCTAGGAAATGTTGTTTTATAACTGGGCACATTGCTGCCCCTGACAACAGGGGTTGTTGACAGCACAGGACGCAGAGGAGAAAGGATATGAGAGGGGCAAAAAGCAGACATGGAATAACCACCTTGCTCTCACTGGAAGTATCAGGAGGGGGGTACAAAGAGACTGTGGCTTCAAGGGCTTTGAACAACTGGAGGAGACACTCAAAGGGACAGAAATCACTTGTTTGATTTTTTTTGTTATATCTAAGTAGGATTTCTTTTCATTCATGCATTTAGCAAATATTTCTCATTTATCCAATAAAATAATGATAATTCGAGCACTGCTTTGTTTATGGAGTGTTTCCTTGGTAGCAGGCACGGTTCTGGATGCTTTGTACATAGGACCTCACTGAGTCCTCCCATAACTGTGTGCAGATTCTACCAAGTATCGTCCCCATCACCCAGATGAGGAACTTGGGGCACAGGAGGGTTCAAGGAGATGAGTAAGGTCACACTGTTAGTAGGTAGAGGAGCTTGGCTTTGAACCCAACCGTCTGGTTCTTGGACCCAGAGATGTGAACCCGCAGACAGGTCTCTCCTATTTATATCTTTCTGGTGAAATAGTCATAAATAAGTCCAATAAGGTCAGGCCGCCATAGGTGCCCCAGGAGACTGGCCCAATGAAGTGGGGAGCCCTCACCTCTGACAGCACCTCCTGCCTGGGGAAGACGCATTATAGAATGGGTCCAAGCTGAGCATTCTTCCCCACCCCCCCACCTCCCCACTAGGGGACACACCAGGAATCTCAGCTATGTCTGGGCTCATGACTCACCCCTTTCCTCACAGCCAGCTCCTCGGCGTCCTGAGTCAGGACCACGCCCTTCCAGTCCTGAGGGTGCAGCCAGGAAACTGCCCAGACCTGGCTTCAAAGGCTGGGCAGGGTTCCAGCGAAGAGCAGAATGGCTGAAGTAGGAGAGGTTGGGCTTCAAGGGGCTGCATTTTATTCACATCACTCAATCTGATCAAAGGCCAGAGACGGGGAAACGGTCACATTCTCCACTCCACACAACTGCCTGTTTTATCTAGTGACACAATCAGGGCCAGGAGGATGCATGAGGACAGGAAGGATTTGGGGGAGGACGAGTGTTTGCTGTTACCCCACCTTGGACCTAAGGCCCCTCCTGTGCTTTGCTTGCTCTGCACTGTCCCAGCGCCTTCTTCCTCCAGCTCCTGTATAGATGGGGTGGCCAGTGGAAGACATAGTCTGCAGCGGGGTAGCTGGGGATTTTAGGAAAGCTCCTTAAAGGACCTTGACATCTAAGAGGCTTAACCTTTTCCCCTCAGGTCCCTCCTTCCTCCTGTGTGGAATGCAGAGGTGATGGCTGGAAATCCAGCAGCCTCCTTGAAACCATATGACAATTTGGAGGAAGGAAGCCAGTGCTAAGGCTGGCAGAGCCAGCAGATGGAGCAGGTTTGGGAGGCCAGGAGCTTTACCTGGAGATGTGACTCTTTTTGGAGTGGGTTTACCTGCATGATGCAGAGAGAGGTGGGAGAAATCACTGGTGGAGAAATTCAATCTGTGGGTCAACTAGGAGTGTCCATAGCGTTGTCAGGGTCGCTTCTGTGTGCAGCTGCATTTCATATCTCTGGTATAACAGGCAAAGGCTCAGGGCTGCAGAGTGACTTCCATGGCCCTCAGGTGCTTTTGCCTTCGTGGGCCCTTCCTGATGAAAAAAAGTATCATGACTGTCTTGGTACAAAGATGCATGTCATCCAGACTGGATTTATTATTATATATTCAATTTCATTATACTCAGGTTTTTCTTCTGATGTGAAAATAAACTAAAACATTTTATTTTGAGAGTATTACGGGCCCAAGGCCTTGTCCCCTGTGTGCCCAGTGCAGAGGAAGGCCCTGGGAGGGCCTCGTCATGGAGAATGGAGGCTGGTCCCAGTGGGGGGGGGGGATGGCTTCTGGACTGTGGGTGGTCCCCTGGACTGTGGGTGATCCTCAGGACTGTGGGTGATCCCCTGGACTATGGGTGGCCCTCTAGACTGTGGGTGGTCCTTTGGACTATGGGTGACGCTGGCAGTGCCTCTGAGGATGGCAGGTGGGTCTGGCCTATTGTGCATAGCTGGTGAGCCTCAAGTCAGCTTTGGAAATGACGATGTGGGTTTTCAGATAAGGATTCTCAGAGCAGAGTCATCTACCCTGTGTCCATTTTTACTTCCCCATTCCTCTTTCTCCCTGTTAATTGCTCCACTTATTCAATGGGTTTGTTCAGGGGGTAAGGGTTTCAGCCTCCAATACTAGGGCATCAAAACTGGAACACTCCTTTATTCTCCAAATCTCTAAATTACATTAAATCTGTTCCAAGCTTACCCTACTTTACCCCCTCAACCTGCCTGTTGGGGAATTCAGATTCTTTTATGATTGGGGATCCCTGTTTGTCCTGGTATCATTAAACAATCCTGGGGTTACCCGGTTCCAGAAAACCGGGGCTGGAGGTGGGGGGAGTCCACTGAGGCGGCCGCCAGCACTGCTGCTTCAACGCTGAAGACTTGCAGCAGTCAAGGTGAGGCCCCAGAGCTACTCAGGGTCCTGCTCCAGCCTAATGGGGACCCGCATGACCCGGGGCTCTGTCGCCCGACCACAGAGCCCTGCCTGGAGGTGCGCCACCGCTCCTGGGGTCTTGGCGTGAGCTCCCAGCCTCCGTAGCTGCCCTCGGCTGTGTCCGGTGGGAGCGCCTTCTGCATGCCTGTGCTGCCCGCTGCCCGCGGCCCGCTGCTGGACCTCTTCTAACCTGGGCCTCCGTCTTGACCAGGGGGGCAGAAAGAGCGTGATAACAGAGGGGAAGAAACAGAAGACGCTCGGGGGACCCATGGGAGTCACATGGTGTCCTCTGTGGCTTCCCAAACCTCCAGAGCAAGCCGTCCAATTAGTGACTGCAGCCACATGTGGCTAGTGTGACTGGGTCCTGAATTTAAATGTTTACTTCATTTCAATTAATTTAAATGTAAGGGCACATAGCCACATGTGGCTAGTGGTTACCCTACTGGACGGCACAGATCTAGAGCTTGTTTTCCTAATCTGGGCAGCTTTGAGATCGGGATGTCACCCTGAGGAAGGATGTGGCACTGGGGTGAAAGTTCAGAATTGGGCACCGCGTGCGCTGAGGTCCCCCGGAGGAGGGGTGTCCCTCCCAGGTGGAGAACCCTTCAGCCAGGAGCTGTGGGCCAGGCAGATGGGGGTCCAGGGCCTCTGCCACCAGTGGCCGTGAGCCTCAATGTCCCTATCTCTGGGGGATAAACCCCCAAGTGACTCTCAGGGCCTCGAGGGCCCCAGCTAAGGGGCCTGTCCAGGAGGAAGCCGGGGCTGGGTGCCTGACCCCTGGAGCATTTCTGCCAATGGGGTTGATGGCTTTTTCGAGGTGCGGGGGCCTCAAGTGAGGAGCACACAGCCTGACCGTCTGTGCCTATTTGATGGTGAACTTTCCTGTTTGGGGATAGGCATCCTTAGTTTTGTTTGTGTGAAGCCATTCCAGGGACTAAGCACAGGCGTGGTTCCTGTCACTGGCCTCCTACACATCCCCCAAGTGTGTCTTTTGACTCTTCTGACTTTTCAGGAGAGAAGCATTAAACTGTGTTCAGCCACCATGGACAAGAAACACGCAAGCAGGGGGGAGATGATCTGCCCCGGGGGGAAGATGGCAAACCTCGGCCTCCGGCCTTGCAGCTCTCAGCACGGCACACGTTCTCTCGGGCACAGAGGATGTCCTTGCGCACGTATGGGATCGTGGGCTGAGACGCACTGCCATCCCTCCCCTGAGGCATGCCCCCAAATTCCATTTCGCTCCTTGCGGCTCCCCCAGGCCCGGTGCTGTTTGCTCTGGTTCGTGGACCGTCTGTCGGTGGGGAGGCTGTGGGGCCCTGTGATGGAGCAGCTGCTGGAGCTGGACCTCCGTTTACTGTGCTGCTCACTGCCGGGCAAGTCATCTGTGCCTCCTGACCTCAGTTTCCTAATCTGTGAAATGGGAGCAGGAGCAATGAGCACAGAGGATTGTTTCGAGGATGCAAGGAGTTCCTTCAGGAAACTTTCTTAGAAAAGTGCCACACATAGTAAGTGTTTTATAGTGTGAGCTTGGAATTGATGCCTTTTGGCCATTTGTGGTTTGTTTGTTTGTTTGTTTTTTGCGGTACGCGGGCCTCTCCTGTTCTGGAGCACAGGCTCCGGACACGCAGACTCAGCGGCCATGGCTCACGGGCCCAGCCGCTCGGCGGCATGTGGGATCTTCCCGGACCGGGGCACGAACCCGTGTCCCCTGCATCGGCAGGCGGACTCTCAACCACTGCGCCACCAGGGAAGCCCCCCATTTACCTGTTTTATTTCCCCCCCTTTTTTTTTTTTTTTTTTAAATCAAGGCATAGATGATTCATATGCCATGTACTCGTGACCTTTCTTTGGGCCCCAGATCTCCACCCCAGCAGTGGTCCATCCACTCCAACTTCAGCATCCGAGGAATTCCACAGGCTTCTTTTTTTTCCAGGCTCAGGGGTAACATGAGCTGTGGAGCTGTAGACCACTGGGGGAAAGAGATTCAATAGTCCATTCTTTCCTTTTTTTAAAATTTTTATTTTATACTGGAGTATAGTTGATTAACAATGTTGTGTTAGTTTCAGGTCTACAGCACAGTGATTCAGTTATACATATACATGTATCTATTCTTTTTCAAATTCTTTTCCCATTTAGGTCATTACAGAATATTGAGCAGAGTTCCCTGTGCTCTACAGTAGGTCCTTGTTGGTTATCTGTGGGGTTGGCCAAAAAGTTCGTTCGGGTTTTCCATAAGACGTTACAGAAAGACCCGAATGAACTTCTGGGCCAGCCCAACATTTTAAATACAGTAGTGTGTACATGTCAACATCCTTTTATGCACTCATTATTCAGCAAATGTTTCTTAGGACCTGTGGAGACAGGGGATGAACAGATGTGATTGTGAGGAGGGCTGCCAGAGGAGGGGGCACAGCAGTGCTGGGCGAGGGTGTCTCCCACATAAGGGGTGGTCTTTGGTGGTCCCTCTGATGAGAAGACATTTGAGTGGAGATCTGAGAGGAGTAGGGGTGTGTGTGTGTGTGTGTGTGTGTGTGTGTTGCCTGCTTTTCCTGTGCAGATCTGGCAGCTAGCGTGGAGCCCTGGCTCCCCCTCACCAGCTCTGTGGCCAGGAGCCAGTCACTGAGCCTCTCTGGTCCTCGTACAGCATGGGCAAGGGGACCCACAATGGCAGGTGCTCAACAGCCCAACGTGGAGTCATCATCATCACCAAGACAAGCTTCATTTGCCACTGGGAGTTCCCCGGGTTTGAAGGGCGCTCCCACCACCCTCACAGTCCCTCTGTGTGAGCCCCATGAGGCAGGGGTCCCCAACCCCCAGGCCACGGACCAGTACTGGTCCACGGCGTGTTAGGAACCGGGCCTCACAGCAGGAGGTGAGCGCCTGGGCGAGCGAGCGAAGCTTCATTTGCCACTGCCCGCTGCTCCCCATCGCTCGCATTACTGCCTGAACCATCCCTGCCCCCCGACTCCGTCCCTGGAAAAATTGTCTTCCACGAAACCGGTCCCTGGTGCCAAAAAGGTTGGGGACCGCTGCATTATGGCACAAGGTGTCATCTGATCTATACTTAAACCCCTTCTCTCCTTCCAGACACAGCTTAATCCAAAGCGTCTTTTCTGGTATTTGCACATTTTGGACGTAGCTCTGCCCCTGAAGCCACCCCATCATAGCCATGATCATAATTCTAGTCATAATTCAACACACTCATTAGCATTCATCGAGCAATTATTCTGTCTCCCAAACTGTTGAATTATAACATGAGCCCCAGCTTCTTCCACGCCAGAGCCCTTCCAAATGCATGGACATCAGCACTTGTATTCAAGCTCTTCCTTCATCCTGTGGTTCCTGAAAGATGCAGCAACTGTGACCCCGTGCTGCCCTCCTTGGCACGGACTGCAGTTCTCTGATGTCCCTCTTCACAGGAGCACCATACTCTCCCTTGTAAGGGATACTAGGCTGAGGTTTGGGGCCAACACGCCCATCTGTTGGACCCGCAAGCAGCTGCCATCCCTGCCTCTGTGTGGGGACATATTTATTTATTTTATTTAATTTTTAATTTTTTTTCTTTTTGCGGTATGCGGGCCTCTCACTGTTGTGGCGTCTCCCGTTGCGGAGCACAGGCTCCGGACGCGCAGGCCCAGCGGCCATGGCTCACGGGCCCAGCCGCTCCGCGGCATATGGGATCCTCCCAGACCGGGGCACGAACCCGTATCCCCTGCATCGGCAGGCGGACTCTCAACCACTGCGCCACCAGGGAGGCCCCTGGGGACATATTTAAAGCCACATCTCTCGCATTTTGCATTTGAGGTGCTGACTTATTTTTGATTTTTTTAAACAGAAGTAAAATTTTACATTCTCCTTAGTTTGATCTTCTAGATTTGGCCCATATGTTCTCTAATTAAAATGTAAAGCTTCACATCATCTGCCAGTTGGAGAGGTATCCCTTTCATATCTTTACTGGAAGATCTTTTGAATCAGTGTAGACCAGGAGCAGAGACCTGTGGCGCTCCACTAGTGATTGTCTTCAAGGTTGCCAGCATTTAACAATCCGGGGCACCTCACCGAATGCAAACAGCTTACCTTGCTGCACAGGTTTCAGTCATGTGGATGAAAGGACGAGGAATATACAATCAGATGTGTGATGTGATCCCATAGACTGGTGGTGCAGGCAGTAATAATTTAGACACTCAGCCAGACTTCGGATGGATAGCCATCCTCCTTCTCTCCCGTTCTGTTCTTTCTTTCCCTGATCCTCAAGCATGGGGAGCTTTTGGCAAGGCTGGCTAACTCTTGGGCAGCTGTTAATTAGATACTAGCAGTAAGTTACCTTAAACTTTCAGAACATTTGACTGCTCAGTTGTCAAATGATTGCTGTTTTAGTTGTTTTACATAGTCACATCCTCGGAGTTTGTGGGTTGGCTGCATTTGATTCGCTTCAGATTTGCCTTTCAAGCTGGAGCCACTGAGCCCAGCCCGACAGACGGGTGGCTGTCTGTGAATGGTCCCTTTGAAGTCCCCAGAAGTGCCAGCTCAGGGTTAAGATCTGCGGAGGGAGAGGTGAGACGCAGAATGAGCACAGACTGCCACCCAGCAGCACAAGAGGTGACTGCAAACCACGAGCTTCCCCGGCAGAAAGTGAGTCTCCCAGGCTCTGTCTGCTGGTCCAAAGTGGGCATTACTTGCTCTGTGTTCACCAGCTGAGTCCATCACTGGGGGACACTTGGATGGAACAGGAATGGTCACTCGAGAAAGGATTCTATTTTCCAAGAACACATCCAGATGAAAGCCTTTTAGGATCATTCAAGTACATTATTTCCAAGAGAAGACAACTCTTTTGTAATCCCTTCTGGGGCAGCTCGTCCCTGGCCACAGGGAGTCTCGCAGGTGCTCTGAGGTTGGTGAGTGATGGGGCACACCCTCTGGCCACGGGCACCCTGAGGGCGGCACCTGGAAAGGGGTGCACCGGGGGCGCTGTTTAGCTGGTGCATCTCAGCATCTCTTGAGATGACCATATGGATTGTCTCTTTTAATCTGCAAACGTGGTGAATAGGCAATAAGATTTCCAGCTTTAATTTGTTCGAAGAAGGTTCAGAAATAAAACTATAAAAAGCTGTCCAGTGGAAAGCACGTTGCTCCCACGGTCTCCCATCTGGCTCCCACTGACCTCCCCCACCCATCACCCTATTCTTAGTGTCTTACATATCCATCCAGACTTTATGCAAATATAAGCACGTAGTTGAATGAGTCTTTTTCTTTTCTTTCCTATTTTCCATAAAAACTACCACAGTCGTTTTTGACTGTGAAACCACTTTTGTGTGTGGAGAGGATCGGCTTATGGGCTCCGAGCTCAGCAGCCCTGCGTTTGGGGCTGGCAAATCTCCGGGTTCCAGCGGGGCTGGCTGAATGCCCCCTTCTTCTCTGTACTGCGGGTGAGGCCCTGAGCTTGCCCAGGTGTCCAGGGGACAGGCAGGCAGCCCCTCACACTCTGGGAAGGCACGTGTGGGCTCCGGTCCCCAGTGAAGCCCCAGGGAGCCAGAGGGGTGAGTTGCCAGGATCAGGCAGTTCTAAGACACGTTCCCAGGGGTTGTGTCTCCATTCCCCAAGGTGACAATCTGGAAACCGGCCGAGGACCAGGAAGGAGAGCAGTCACTCTGATGCCCTGTGCTTCATGAGGGTCCCAGACCCCTAGAGTCACCTTGACACCAAATTGTATTTACAGAGCAGGCAGGTCCGGAAACGGGGATTGCGGGTTCAAAAGAATTAATCTCAGAATTCTCCTGAGCAAACCTCCCCGCCTAGTGAAAGTCAGTGCTCCTGTGGTGGGAGAAGGTGCCCCAAGCAGTCACGGCTGGCTTTCTACGAGCACCTGCTCTGGGCCGGTGTCTCACACGCTGTCTCTCACCGAATCCCCCTTAAATGATGGTCCCCATTCCTCACAGGGGAAGCAGCGCCTGAGTCACTGTGCTGACTCAGGCACTGCTTCCCCTCTGAGGTGCTGCTTTCTTTTTTTTTTTAACAGATTCAATGTAAAGTGGAATGAAAGGGGCTTATTATTCTTTTTTAATTTATTATTTATTATTTAATTTTGGGCTGTGTCGGGTCTTTGTTGCTGCGCTTGGGCTTCCTCTAGTTGCAGCGAGTGGAGGCTACTCTTCCTTGCAGTGCGTGGGCTTCTCATTGTCACACAGCTGACAAGTCGGGTAGCCGGAGTCCCAGGCCAACCAGTCACCCAAGGCCACAGCCATGCCAGCTTCTCAATGGACAGCTGTCCTCATGGCAGCCCCCGGGCCTGTGGGACTAGCTGGATTTTACCCTCAGAGCAGCCAGGGGCTTAGGAGACAGAAGGCAACTCAGAGGCCCAGGGTGGGTGACAGCTTTGGCGAGAGAGGATGGCCCGGCCCTCTATCCATCCCTGTTTCTTTCAGACGCCAGCCTGGCCCTGTGGCTTCCTCAGAGGCCCTACCTGCCGAGGACCATCTAAATCAGCAGCAGGATTTTGAGCTGGATGGAATTCCACGCTTTTTAATACCTTTAGTTTGACTCCTTCTCAGCACAGACTTGACTCTGATGGAAGAGAAAGCAAATGGCAGGTGTTTGTTAAGAAGAGGACTTATTTTCGGGGGACTGAGTTTGGGGGAAGAGCTGGGCAGAGTCAATGATAACGAAAGTGAGTAGGAGTCCCACTTTGTGAGTCACCGTCGAGGGCCTCTGGGTGTGTCATGGGTTGGGTTGTATCTCCCCCAAGTTCACATGTTGAAGGCCCACCCCTCCAGGAACTCAGAAGGAGACCTTATTTGGAAATCGTATCACAGGTAGTGAGGTAAGATGAGGTCATCCTGGAGTACGGTGGGCCCCTAGTCCACGAGGGCTGGGGTCCTTACAGGAAGGGGACTTTTGGGACACCCACATAGAGAGGATGCTGTGTGAAAGTGACCAGGAACGAGGAGGGAGGCTCGGAACAGATGCTTCCCTGGAGCCTTCAGAGGGAGTGTGGCCCTGCGACACCGTGATCGCCGACTTCTAGCCCTCAGAAGTGTGACATGATACGTTTCCATGGTTTGAGCCCCCCAGTCATTTTGTGATGGCAGCTCTATGAAATGAATACGATACGGTGCACATCCTTAAAGGTCCTGAAGGAGGCGCCTCGGAGCAGGTCTCCATCCGCGTCCAGCCCAGCGTGGATTAACCCTCGAGAAGCATCTGCCCACAAGTAGATGAGTGGATGATGGACGCAGGCCATCAGGTTTTATTGAAGCAAATAAGATGTTCTCACTTTGTTTTCACTTTTCCTGAACTGCCGAAAGGCAAAGGCGCAAAAATGGGATTTGGTCTTTACATTTGCTTAAAGAAAAAGTGAAAAAGGAAAGAAAAGGAAAAGCATGCTTCATCTTTGTACGTGATGGGATTGATGCTCCGTCCAGTAGGTAGCCTACGGGGCGTGTCCCCATAGGGGGCTGTTTGGGGCCGTCACCCCCAAGGGCCCGCGACTGAGCGAGCCATGGGCTCCATGTGAGCAGACAACCTCACACGAGAACCTCCCCGACGATCGGAACTTTCACCCGTGATGTCGTTTTCCGGCTCCTTTCCCTTCTGCCCACGTTCACAAGCATCACTCCAAATTCACAGAACGAGGGCCGGGGCTCCCTAGTGCCCGGGAAGTCACATTTTCTGAGGGGATTTTTTGCCGCATTTCCTAGTTATTGAGCACGGGTGTCTGTGAGTCTAACATAAACATGTGTTTGACAAGCAGTTCAGAAAAACAGGAACCATCAATTCATGAGAACTTAAAGAAAAAAATAGTTTAAAGAACCGAGAAGTTGCCACATTATAGTGAAAGAATGTCAGGTTTGGGAAATGACAAAAGTGAGCAGTTTTCACCTCGAAAACCTGGTGGAATCAGTTACACAAGACGTAACCACACACAAACATGGGCATTTCTTATCATATAAGAGCATTTACAGTCAAGAAGCTTCTTTCAGAGTATTTCATGGAAAGTTATTTTAGCAGCAAGGCGAGCCTTCAGCAATGAGTAGTCGTCAAGTGAAACCTTGACTTCAAAGTCAGGAGACACAGGAGCCCAGACTCAGAACAGAAGGCCACCGGCAGGGTGGATGCCCACGTACACAGCCCCCGTCTTGGGCATCATGTGCTGGCCGGGATGCCCTTGTGGCTGGGCAGGGGATGCACCTACCGCCGGGGTCCCCCGCTTGCCACCATTTGCTACAAGTGTCAGCTTTTACATGTTTAAATAATTCTTTTATTGTAAAATTGAGGGCACGATTTGAAGCCGAGCAAAAACTGCTTAGAAAAAATACTACGTCTGTGGGGCGTAAATGGCTTATTTACCTTAAGGTACTATCTGAAGAAAATACAAATGTACCAGGTGAAGGTGACCTGATGGTAGGGGTGCTGTGTTACTGTCCCAGGACAGAAAAGGGGTTCTTCTGGGACCCCATGGCAACACCCAGACCACTCTCCTGGCACCAGGTGCAGGCTTTAGAAATTAAGACTGGGAAAAAGGGGATGCTCACCCATATTCCTATTACTAGAGCTTTCTGCTGTTCCCGTTCACACATATTTCCTTCCAGTCTTTTCCCTCTGTACTTATTTAGTAACTGCCTAAGTAATCTATAACATAATTAATCTCCTTTAACATTTAGACTAGTACACTTTATGGAACACCCTTTGCCTCATTTTTGTGGTCAGCTTACCTTGCAGTCGTGCACAACTGGTCTCTCTTCAGGGGACTCTCTATTCAGGGATGTCTTTACATTTTGCCCTCCCTGCTGAAGAGTTTTATGGCATAAATCTGATAAAATTGTAGCTATACATCAAAAAATATAATAAAGGATTAAACCCAACCTCCAGAAATACTGATTTTTAAAAACAAATGTAAAATCTAGCAGATTGTTCTGGGGAGAGTTGGTTTAAAGGAGAGGTCTGTGGCTTACTAATTATACTTTTAAAAATTGCCAATTCATATTCTTTGCCCCGTTTCCCCTTCCTCCCTCCCTCCCTCCTTCCCTCCTCTTTCTTTCTTTCTTTCGTTCCCCCTCCCTCCCTTCCTTTCTTCCTTCCCTCCTGTTTTTGTTCTTATTCTGTAAGAACTCTTCAAATATTCTGTATTTTAAACCTTTGATATATATCCTGCAAGTATTTTTTCCCAGTCTGTTGCTTGACATTTGACTTTGTTTCTTGTGTCTTATTTCTTTTACAGAAATATTTATTTTTTTATGTAGTCCAACCTGTTATTATTTTCCTGACCTCCAGGTTTTAGCTTGCCTAGAAGGTCTGCTCCCACCTCTAGATTACAAAAAATATTCTCACATATCTTTTTCCTTCAGGTGATTTGTAATTTTATTTTCGAGATTTAAAATGCCAAGTATATGGGGATTTTGAAGTATTGGGGGGTTGTCAAATTTGTCTCTCAATGGCCAGCAATTTTTCCCAGCACCATTTCCTAAGCAGTTCACTGTTTCCTGCTGAAAATATATTTTAAGTTTATATATTTTAGGTTGAGGGAGTTAGAAGGGGGTGACATAGGTGATTTTGGTTGGAAGGTGGGATTGAGGCCTTTGACACAACCCCTCTGCTTTTCAAACATCCTGTGACTTCAGGGCTGAGGGATGCTCGGCGCTGTTAGAGAATGTGAAACAGAAACAGGAAGGGGTCGGGCAGATACATGGGGACATATGAACGGTGAACACAGTTGGAGGACAGAACAGCCACAGCAGAGGAGAGAAGATGTCAGGGGAGGGCTAAGGGGAAGCTTGGAGTAAACAGGTCCAGCGGGCCGCCAGCTCATGGAACATAGATGCTCAGGTGGACACAGGCCAGGCCGGGCCAGTTCCTGGGACACTCAGGGGCGCTGGGAGAATCAGGGTCGGATGGATATCTGCGTATTGAGAACATCTGACCTGAACCTGGAAAAGTAGACGTGCTACCCAGGTAGAAAAGAAGCCTGATTTTTCTGGGGCCAAAAATAAACAGATCAATGACGATCAGGTATGGACACAATCTGTGAGAAAGAGCCGACCCCACCAAGTGGAGGTGGAATCAAACCAGATGATTAGAGGGGCTGTCAGGTCTGCTAAGGGCTCGAGTGGATGGAAATATGGGGAGGGCACCCAGAGGGCCGGACTGAGAGCCCCCTTTCAAAGAAGTCTTCCTGGGAGGCTGTGATGTCTGTCTTACCACTGTGAAGACTTAGGGTGAGACCATTAAGTCCCCGGGGTCCATGGCAGGGATTGGCTGAGCCAATCACGTGATTGTGTGACCTGTGCATCACACAGGTCCCCGTGTTCACAAGGTTGGTGCCTGATTTAATGCTCTGCTGTCACCATCTTGAAATTCTTAATAGTGTTTGAATAAGGGACCGTGCCTGTTCCCTGGGCCCCATGTGTTCTGAATTTGGGCCTGGACGTAGGTAACAGGTCCCAGCTGCTGTCCTGGGAGCCCAGCTGTCGCTTGCAGTCCTGTACACCCTGTTCCAGGGAGCCCCCGATGGAAGGAAGGCAGGGCCTGCGGGAGGCGAAATGGACTTGTCCATGGTGACTTGGCCTCTCCACGGCTGCTTTATGTAACAGCAGGTCCTGATTTATGAAACATGGCTTGAAAGCAGCTTACGGAAATGAAGGGGAAGGGGGTGAGGAGAGAATTTTCGGAGAAATTCTGCCGCTGTGAAAGAACCTCCAGCCACACGACTCCCTGCACTTGGGCTGTGTTCTCTCTGCTGGAAGAGTCCACAGAGAAAGGAGGCTGCCAGCAGGAGGCCCAGGCACTCTGCTAAATGGATGGCTCAGACGTGCTCTTCTAAACAGGTTTCCTTCCAGAACTAAGAGTCCAGGGGCCCGAGGGACTATATCTCTGTCCTGAAAAGGCACACTCCAGGGGGTGGAGCTGTTGGACCATGTTTCCAGTTGACCCACCCGTTGCTGGGGAGCCCTCAAGATTGAGAGAATTGTGCTTTCTGTTCATGATTCTCTCAGGACCCACGGTCCTGCCACTCTGTGGTCCTCCCTGTACAGAAGGCACCACCATGGCCTCAGCATCCAGCGCTGAGAGAGCCCCAGAAGGATGTTCCTGGACATTACCTGGACATTAGGCTCAGGCACGCCTACTTGGGGACAAACTTGTTGTCAAGTTATAAAGAAAGCACCAGGGGGCCTGATACCACCCCAGGTTCCTGCCCCAATTCTCCTAAACCCGTGGCTCCCAGGTGAGTTCTCCTGGATTTCATGGATCGAGTTGTGACCACTGAGCACCCACTGAGGTCAGCCCACTGCAGGGTCCTTGGAATCTGGTAGCTCAACAATGTGATGGTGAAACACCCAGAACATCCGGCTGCAGTTGCCCTCCTAGGAAGCAGAGGCTTCAAAACAACTCTTCTCTGCTGTTTTCATGTTCAGGCCACCTGTGGGTCAAGTCATTCATAAGGTGGCCATGGAGGTGTGGGTGTAGACCACAATAAAGGATATGCTCCCCCAAAAGCCTACAGGCAAGGATAGAGTGGGAAAATCCAAGTTGATCCAAGAGATTTTTTTTTTTTTTTTTTTTACTGCAGGACTTCTCAGAGCCTTTGGCCATGCTTTGTAAATATCCAAAATAGCATAAAACAGGCAGTAGATGGTAGATGGTGGGGAAACCCCCCCTCTCTTTTATTTTTTGGAGAATTTTATGGAACCAGAGTTCCAGTGAATGCAATTTGAGATAACACATTTCAATATTATAGAAGATTAGAAGGAATATATTAGTATGGGCGGAAAGAGAGGTGACATTTGGATTGAAATTTAAAAATGGGAAAAGAACCCCCTATGGGAGGAGTGGTGTGGTCAGAGGCAGAGTACAGTGGCACGTGGTGCCTGCAGGGCTGGCCGGGGTGCGAGGAGGAGCCTGGGCGCTTTGTTAGAGCCTCGATTGCCAGATCACCGTGCTGGGCCTTTCACCTGCAGGCAGTGTGTGTGTGCCCACGCGCGTGCGCAGTACGTAAAGGTTTTGAGTAGAGAACAGGATGATGGAGCTTTAGAAAAGTGACTTTCTGGGAAGAACTGAAGACCTACTGGAGACTCAGAGCCTACTTAGAAGGCACTCGGCACGGAAACTTGCCGTGCATGGCCAGGAAGGACTGGCCTGGACCATGGTGGGCGGGGAGGCTCAGATGGGTACACGAGAGCCGCGATTAAGACAGAAGTGGCAGCAGGGAGAACTGGGTGAGTTGTGAAACTCCAGGCCGCCCATGTCACCCTTGACATTTGAGAACTCAGAGCAGATGGTAACACCTGGGCCCGTCTGTACACATGGGTCAGGAAGGTGACTGCGACCATGTGAGGGGTGGGCACGGGGTGGAAGTAGTTTCTGTCACCCAAGCATCAGGAAGATTGCAGAGGGATTCCCCCTCTTTCTCTCATGTGCATTGGCTGAGTGGCACCAATAGCTAATGGGAACACCTGTGTGTCAGGTGCACATCATGTCAGCATGCCCCGCCGGCCACCATGGCGTGGCCAGCTCCTTTGGCCCGTTGTCTACGCGGAAACTGAGTGGTGACGAGGAGGAGCTGGAGGCATAGGCAGGCCCTTTCAGTGACGGATGGCTGAGCACTGCTGGTCAGTAACTGCAGTCCCAGACGTGCATTTCATAAGGCACATTCCAGTCGGATGTGGCTCTTTTAAAGCAGACGACTTCCTTGCTATTTGGAACCTCCCAAATCCGCTGCTCACTGAGCTGCCTGTCCTGGAATCTCACAAATTTGCACGTTGCTGTTCTAGATGATTCAAACAAGCCCTGTGGTTTGGAAGTCACAGGTTCTGCGGCTGAGTGTCCATGCAGGAGACAAAGGTTGAGGAACAGTATCTCCTAAACCCAGGTTTTATGTTTGGATCACAGGCAGCACTTCCGGACCATCTCCCAAGGAAATTCACCCGGTCTCTGTTCTCTGTCCAGTCCCATCTTCTTGCCCCATCCCGGGCACACATTTCTGTGCGAACATGCTCTGATGTGCCCTCATATGCAGACACTGGGACCATGAAATTTTCATCCTTCCTCAATCAAGGCCTATAACCAGGACAGATTTTTTTTTTTTTTTTTTCTTTTTGCGGTATGTGGGCCTCTCACCGTTGTGGCCTCTCCCGTTGCGGAGCACAGGCTCCGGACGCGCAGGCCCAGCGGCCATGGCTCACGGGCCCAGCCGCTCCGCGGCATATGGGATCCTCCCAGACCGGGGCACGAACCCGCATCCCCTGCATTGGCAGGCAGACTCCCAACCACTGCGCCACCAGGGAGGCCCCAGGACAGATTGATGGAAGGATTTTAGTACCTAGAGGGGCAGACACGCTCATCCTCTTACATTATAAAGGACACCGAAATATACTACGGGAAATATTTCTGGTGGCAATCAGGAAGTCCTGAGATTTGAATGACGTGAAAACCCACAGATATTTTGTTAAGCAGCACAGGTTCTGATGAGGACGTTGCCAACCATCAGTCAGAAAAGAATTCTGGTGGAAATGACTTCCAGTGAGGGGTACCCGCCTGAGCTGGAGGGGGCTTTGGGCCACAGGGACTGGAGGTCAGCGGGGAGAGTGACTTACGCTGAGACCACGGTGCCTGTGAAAGAGGCGGCACTTGGACTTGGACGTGCAGCAGTGATGACAGAAGACCGTCCAGGTTGGGGGGGGGGTGGGCAGCAGGTGAGGAAGCACGGAGGTGGGTGGGTCCAGACGGTGCCAGAAAGGAGAGTCGGGCGTTATGTGGCGGGTGAAAGAGTGAACAGAGGTAGAGGCGGAACTCAGCAGGAAGGGAAAAGTGTGTCCTGATCAGACCTGCTGTGACATAAATAGGCAGATGAGTCTGGCCCCCCACCCCAGAGCCCTCCGGACACGCACTCTGCCATGGCTGACGTTGCTCAAAACAGGGCTGGAATCCTCTCAGAGCCCTGGCCACCCCAGCCGTGACCCAGCCAGGCCCGCACCCCTCTCACTTCACCTGGCAGTTTCTAAACTCTCTCCCATGGAATCTGTCACTCTGTTAAGCATCCAGACAAAGCACGGTGGCCCCCAAAAGCTCTTCCAGAAGAAGAGCTTGAACATGGAAACGTAAGCAGCCAAAACAGTGACTTCCAAACCACAGGTCTGTTTGAATTACCTACTTGGTCCCTTATGGACAGCCTCAGTGTGCAAACTTGTGAGATTCCGGGACAGGCGTTTCAGTGAGCAGTGGAGTTTGCTGGTTCCGAATAGCAAGAAAATGCCCTGGCCTTTTTTTTTTTGCGGTACGCGGGCCTCTCACTGTTGTGGCCTCTCCCGTTGCGGAGCACAGGCTCCGGACGCGCAGGCTCAGCGGCCATGGCTCACGGGCCCAGCCGCTCCGCGGCATGTGGGATCTTCCCGGACCGGGGCACGAACCCATGTTCCCTGCATCAGCAGGCGGACTCTCAACCACGGCGCCACCAGGGAAGCCCTGCCCTGGCTTTAAAGAACCAGATCCTTTTGGGATATTCTTTATTGATAACATGTTATAGCAGGAATAGGACTCCAGACTACGCAGCTGGGGTCTTTCTTTTGGGGATGCGGGGCACTTTTTTCCTACTGTCGTGGACTTGTCACAGTGCTCAGCGTGGATTCAATTGCTTCTCTCCACAGCTATCTCTCACCAACTCCACGGGGCGTGTGTGTATCTGTGTGATTCAGTGCTGTCGATGTGGTAGTCTTGGCTCTATGCCATAGTCCTTATTATTTAGGATTCCACTCAGAGGATAATACTAAGTTTTGTGAAATCAAAGTTCATAAATTGGCTGAGCCCATGTGGGTTGAGGGTCCTCTGAGCAGTTTTTTTTTTTTTTTTTTTTTTTTTTTTTTTGCGGTACGCGGGCCTCTCACTGTTGTGGCCTCTCCCGTTGCGGAGCACAGGCTCCGGACGCGCAGGCTCAGAGGCCATGGCTCACGGGCCCAGCCGCTCCGTGACTCTCAACCACTGCGCCACCAGGGAAGCCCTCCTCTGAGCATTTGCAGGCTGGCACGGCCTCAGCTGTGTCCGGTGGCCCAGAAGATACAAACCCTGGACACCTTGCCACTGTTGGTAAGCAAATAGAAAATCCAAAGTGATTTTGAAATGTGCATTAGTTTGCTGGGGCTGATGTAACAAAATACGACAGGCTGGATGGCTTAAACAGAAATGTATTTGCTCACAGCTCTGGAGGCCAGAAGTCCATGATCGAGGTGTTGGTAGGTTTGGTTTCTTCTGAGGCCTCTCTCCTTGGCTTGCAGACGGCCGTCTTCTCCCTGTGTCCCCACATGGCCCCTCCTGTGTGCCCGAGCACCCCTGATACCTCTCTGTGTGTCTTATCCCCCTCGTCTTATAAGGACAGTCATATTGGACTAGGGCCCACCCATACGACCTCATTTTGCTTTAATCAACTCTTTAAAGGCCCTACCTCCAAATACAGTCTTGTTCTGAAGGGTTGAATGGGGGTTAGAACATCAACATATAAATTTGAAGGAAACACAATTCAGCCCATTTATGATGATGCACTTCAAAGACTCACATCCATACCAATGGATGAATTATGCAGACAGTGGCTGGGTGGAATGTTTGGCCAGTTGATATCACCGTTCTTGATTATAAAGACAAAATACCTTCACCATTGCATTCTACATTCTGGGGTCCATGTTTTAAATAGCAAATTCAGAACTTTGCTAGCTGGAGTAGTAACTCTCTTTCTGACGTACCCTTTCATCTCTACATATTTTGACCCATGTGATTCTCATGCTCGTGGGAGCACAGGGGCTCCTGGTATTCGGAGCAGGACCATTTATTCCCGTGATAAGGGGCTGTACCACCTGCTAAATGGCTTGATCTATTTGGTCCCCCTGACGGAAGGCAGCTCTCGGGGTCAGGCAGGCTGATGACCAGGTCAGCTCCTCCCCCTGAGACCTGGCCACTCCCTCTCAGGCTTGAACTTCCTGCCCTCAGGCAGGTCTGTCCCATCATAGGGAGGCTTCCATCTGGCCCACCTTTGAGGGTTCTTCTCTAAGTGCATTTCAAGGTCAAATTGTGGAGGCTCGTTCTGCAAAGGTCAAATTGTAGAGGCTCATTCTCCAAAGGTCAAATTGTAGAGTCTTATTCTCCAAAGGGTTGGCTATCTTTGGTGGTGCTTTTCTGCTCTAGATGTATGGGTTTTATTTCTTTTACTTGGCAATTTTTGATATTAATTTCTCCCACATGTTCTGTTCACATAGGGATTCACGCAGTTGAGGACCAGGAGGACCAGAATGAATAAGTTAGGTCTCTCTCCCAGGCTTTGAATCTGTTTTATGCTTTTTTTTTTTTTTTTTTTTTTTTGCGGTATGCGGGCCTCTCGCTGTTGTGGCCTCTCCCATTGCGGAGCACAGGCTCCGGACGCGCAGGCTCAGCGGCCATGGCTCACGGGCCCAGCCGCTCCGCGGCATATGGGATCCTCCCAGACCGGGGCACGAACCCGTATCCCCTGCATCGGCAGGCGGACTCTTAACCACTGCGCCACCAGGGAGGCCCTTATGCTCTTAAATACTACCCACTTGACCTTTCTTTGAGAGCTTTGGTTCTTTTATCACTGGAGTCCCACAGACCAGGGCTTAGATTTGAACCCACCGCTTACTAGTCACGTGAGTTAGGCTAATTCAGTTTGCATCCCTGCGTCTCAACATCCTCACCTGTAAGATGCAGGTAAACGATAACACCTATTTCTGAGGCTGCTGCCAATGTTGCATGTAAAACTCAACACAGAGTTCGATACTGAGTCGGTGCTTGGAAAATGTCAGCTACGTCATAACTTTTACTCTCACTTTGCACTTGCTGTGGCATTTCACAAAGTTACTATTCCTTTCCCTAGACTCACCTCAAGCTTCGAGAGGACCCAGGGACCATCTTGTATAACCCCATCTATACCTCTCTACTCTGTAACGTCTTCTCCCATGACCAGGTGCCGGGCCATCTTCTAATGGCTGGAAAAGTTGGCTTTTCATTGAGCCAGTCTGTTTACTGAAAACTTGCCAACTTCTCGTCCACATTTGGCCCCTTGTACGGAGCAGTTCAATCTGTCTGTTCTCACATCCCTCTTGTGTCCCTCCAAGATAAGCCCAGAGCCAACTGCAAACAGGTAGGATGTGATTCTCACCTCCTGCGCCTCTCCCCCTTGAGGCAGCCTTGCGTCTCCCTACTTCTCCCAACCCACCTCTCTTCAGCTCCCCTCTGATTCACCCTCCCAGTCTCCCTTCCCCTTCACCCCGGCTCTGGGCCTTGCTCCTCTTCCTTAGTCAGCTGGCGGTGGCAGCTTATTTGGTTTGCTCCAATTTTTATCTCTTCCTCACCCTTAAAACCTACCAACACTCACCCTCAACATCTCCAGAATCTACCTTCCTTGGAAGGGATGAGGAGGCGGATTTTATATAAATCAATTTAACATTTGATGTCTTCGGGCTTCCCTGGTGGCACAGTGGTTGAGAGTCCGCCTGCCGATGCAGCGGACACGGGTTCGTGCGCCGGTCCGGGAGGATCCCACATGCCGCGGAGCAGCTAGGCCCGTGAGCCATGGCTGCTGAGCCTGCGCGTCCGGAGCCTGTGCTCCGCAACGGGAGAGGCCACAGCAGTGAGAGGCCCGCGTACCGCAAAAAAAAAAAAAAAAAAAAAAGGTGCTTCCCACCTAGAGTGCAGGTTGTTGGCCGAGTCCGGGGGTGGAGTGTTAGTTTGGACCTCAGTCACACTTACTCACAGAAGACAGGTGCCAGGGAAGGTACCCGGGTCCCTAGTGAAAGCTTGTTCACCCTCCCTGGGGTGACTCTGAGACTAGGAGTCCTGACAGCCCCATAACTTTGAACACCGGGATGCTACATTCCTTCCAAGTGTACGTGAAGACCCACCGATGATCCCACTGGGATGCAGGGACCCTCCTCCCTTCCCTGCATCAGCCCACAGCTTGTAGGGTGGCAACCTCCAAGCTCCTCAGGGAAGAAGGCAGGGAAGGGAGATGACAAATGTCCCCCACAGAGTGGGAAGGAGACCTAGATTCTCAGATTCCCTCCAGGGGTAAGAAAGGGATGTGGGTTTCCCTGCAGGCCGGGACACTGGGGAGAGTCCTGAACCAAGATCAACATTCCTTCCCAGATATCAGCTATGCTTAATGACAGAGCTGGTGAAGAACGTGGTTTTTGTATGTGGAAACAATGAGATACCTAATCTCACATCCCAGCACTCACCAGATGTGTCCACACAGACCAGGGAGAGGAGGGCCATTCTTGAGTAAACGGTGTTCACAAGTTGGACAGAATTTGTACATTTGGTTGGTTTTTTTCCCCCCTCAGATGGAATAGTGTGTGGTGGGCAAAAACAAATGCCTTGACTTCTAGCTTTTCCAGAATCTCGGGCAAGTTAACCTCTCCAAAGTCTTGGTTTTATGAACTCTAACTGGAGACAGAGCCCATCTCATGGGTCCCACCTAATGTAGGGATGCTGCTGAGGCCAGTGGCTGGTGGGGAATCAGTGAACAGCCCAGGAGGACTCCACCTGTGCAGTTACAGCTCTTCCTCAACCTGGCCTTGTGCCCAGGACCTTCCACGGAGGCAGAAACAGCCTCTAAGTTTGCTCAGAATCCCTTGCAAGGAAGGGTGGGCTTTGTCTTGCCTTACATTCAATGGGTCTCACCGTGAGGGCTGCAGGGCATCACCCTCGATGTGGATCAGCTTTAAACTGAGTGACAGGTCACTAGAGGATTTCTTCACTACTTGGGGCTTTCCGAGAAGCGTCTGTGCTTCGGTAGTTTTTGTCTTATAAAAGTTTCCCACCTGCAGTGGAGTTTATAATTACTTCAAAGCTTTTTATAAATGAACTAGATTTCCTTTGCACTCAGGATAATTTACAGAGTCATCAGTCACTTCACTGCAGCTGGGAGCTTCACACAAACCCTGCAAATGCACCTTGAAAATGAAACCGCGTGTAAATGGGAGCGAGGAAGCATCCCTTTGAGGGAAACAGAAATGACTGTCCAGCAAATGGTTTCTCCAGTGCATCTGCTTGACATTTAAAAAAAAAAAATTCTAAATCACTCACCAACATTATGTGAATCTCATAAATGAAACGATAAGGATTACAACTTAAAAGAATCATTCCGGTCTAAAACTCGTATTAAAATACCCCTAAACGATTTATTTAGCATAAAAGTGCTGGAGGGCATGCCTTTCTGCCCATTCCTGCTCCATCCCCAGATTTTACCCACACCGTTTCAGCTTCGGAATTTTTTTTGTCAGCATGGATGTTACCTTAAATTATATCACTTGAGTTAAACTGCAAATAAAATCACACATAATGCAGACAAAAATGACTGTACTTCCCAATTTCGAGAACGTGACTTGCATGTGAACTAGACATTTGTCCTCCTAAACCCCAGGAGACCCCAGGATTCTAGAAGGAGTCAGAACACACCTCCATTTGTCTCTTTGCTCGGATTTGTGTAATTCCTGGCACATGCCTTTCAACTTCCATTCCTGTGAGAAGTGTGCTCTTAGCCTCAGGGCTTTCTTCCTGCCACTGCTCCTAATTCATCACTTTATATTCGCGATCGCCCTTCGGGAAAAGGAGAATCTTGTTTCAGAATTGCACCTGGGCATTTTAAAGTAAATACGATGCAAATGCTTAGTTGGCCTTGTAGTACATTCACTTCAGAGTGAAGAATGAATATGTAAGACTGGGAGGGGGGTGAGGTGGGCGGGGACCTCATTTGCATAATGGTGTTTGCTGCAGGGGGAAACTGAAACCCGGGCTGTGTAGGTGGAGCCCTGTTTCGTAACGTCAGCGCCGTCGCCTACGACCGCCCCCGCCGACACATGATGCTCTGCAGCCGCCCTCGGAGACAGAGGGATGGCCGGGCGCTGGGGGCTGGGGAACCAAGTGTGAAACCAGAATCAACACCTGGAGCTGGGCCGGCTGTGCGCTCCCTGGTCTCACCCGTGAAGAAACACTCCTCCTTTTCTCCTGAGGCGTGTGTGAACCTCTCTCAGTGGGGTCTCATCTTGTGTGACAGGGCGAGTCTTGAAAAATGGGGATAGATCACATTTTTAAAGAAGTACTTCTTCCCCGCCCTGAGAGTCAGTTTCTCAGTCGGCTTGAGTGTTGCAGAGCCTGAAACCAGAGGATTAGGGCAGCCCACGGCCGCCTATTTCGTCGAGAACAGTTCAACCCTCGGGGTGTCATAAAGGCAGCTCCCTGGAACGGCATCTTTCACCTACTCGATGTGTACCCCTGATGTACTGCAGGGCAGTTTGGGTTTGCAGTAGTTTGAAAATTACATGATCTTACATGTTCTGTCGTTTTTGCCTAGCTAATGTCTCTAAGCAGCAGGGGGAACTTGGGGCAGTTGGGGAGTTAACACCAGAGTGTTTTTCCTATAAGATGGGTTTGCTCTCAGTACTAGATTTTCCGCTGTAAAATATATACTCCTTATAGGAGTTGTGAGAATAGGAGCCTTATGGTAGCCGTGTTTCTTTTTGTTCTATCTTCAGCCAGCAGTTGGCTGATACCCTTGCTGGTCAACAGTGGAGAGATGGTCTCCTGGACGAGTGGTCCCACCCGGGAGGTCTCAGCCCCACGGATGTTCTCAGGCACTCTGAAGTCCACCTGCATGTCAGCCATTGTAAATAACTGAGAAACTAATGGCTCTGGCATTTATGTAGTCTATGACATAGGGGCTCTTTTTTTTTTTTTTTTTTTTTTTTTGCGGTACGCGGGCCTCTCACTGTTGTGGCCTCTCCCGTTGTGGAGCACAGGCTCCGGACGCGCAGGCTCAGCGGCCATGGCTCACGGGCCCAGCCGCTCCGCGGCACGTGGGATCTTCCCGGACCGGGGCACGAACCCGCGTCCCCTGCATCGGCAGGCGGACTCTCAACCACTGCGCCACCAGGGAAGCCCATGGGGCTCTTTTAATGTATATGATAAACATTCTTTTATATGCCTAAACTCCTGTCATTTAAAAAAAATTACCAGCTTATAAAAATAGAACTAGTAGCATAATGTGTGTGAGGGGTGATGACAGAGGCTCAGGAGATGAGTGGCAAAATGTTCTCTAGGATTTTCACTTATAAACTTTGATTACTGTTCATTTGGCCTCAGGATTAACATCATGGAACTACTTTTCATTCTTCCATAATGGGTATAACTTCTCACCATCAACTTCTTAATTTAAAAGTATTTATTTTATGGAACATTGAAAAGAAGATAATTTACACATGTGTGATTTTATTAGGCCTTCGTGGGGTGTTTGCACTGAAAAGCTGTGATTGAGGCCAAAAGACAGGAGCGGGGGAGCTTTATTTAATTCACCTAAACATTTTAACTGGGCTGTGTTACTTTCCTTGTTACATTTTGGAAGAAGGAGGAAAAAACAGTTTTAAACCTAGGATTGGGTTATTACACGGGTTTATTTCCACACATTATTACATAAATGATATCAGGTCACAGGCACCAAGCCACCCTAAGGAATAGTGCTTTTGTCCTTAGGAAGATCACAGTTTAGAAGGGCAGACAGTTGTGAAAGATAATGTGATATCAACATTCTTGTCTCCCAGGGGCCAAATGTGTGCCAGGCTCTGGACCAGGTTCAACTTGTGAATGATCTCACTTCCTCCTCACACAGTCCAAGAGAGTGGTCCTATTATGATCCCCATTTTACAGATGAGGCAATTGAGGCACAGAGAGGTTAAGTAACTTGTCCAGGGTCACACAGCAGGTAGGTGGCAGGGCCTGGATTTGAAGCCAGACAGTTGGATCCCAGAGTGCATATATTCTCAACTGCCATGGCACTAAACCACACTATGAACGAAGCCCTCTGGAAGCACAGAGAAGAGCTCTGAGCCTTCTGCCTGTGGGCGTCCAGGGTGTGTTCAAAGAAGAGTTGATGTTTAGCTCAACCAGGAAGGGTTGGGACGCCTGTGGTGGATAAATACATAAGGTGGCTTCTCCTGCTAATGGCAGTAGAAGGAAAGGGTCACAAGCCCATTTGTCTGCACCTAAAGATACATCACATTTTAAAGGATGCTGGTTACCCTTAGTCTTCTTCGATCTCATGCCACAGCCATGTGGTTAATGTTGGTGAGGATGACATTCCTGTCCCCCAGAGCAAGGTGTCACTTCTCATACATGTCATTCAGGGCATAAAGTGAGTAAAAATACACCACTAAAGAGAATATTTCATCAAGATATGCTGACTGGAGATTTCACTTATTGAAGTCTAGTATTAGACTTACTAGAAAGTCTCCCAGTAAGTCATGAGAAAAATCGATTTTAAAATATTCTGATGTAGGTGATGCGCACCTGAAAGATGCCAAGCCAGGCTTTGGAGAAGCCTGATGGCCCTCCTGCCCTTCGGTGGCTTTTAGTTAGAAAACTAAACGTCTGTTTGGTGCCCACCATGGCCAGCCTTGCACGAGATCCTCTTGGGGCAGCTCACGTGCCAGTTCAGGCAGGAGGGTGATGGTGCCTCAGGAAGAGGTGCTCAGAGTCCAGCACCGCTGTGACCGAGGAGAAAGCTCAGCGTCCTCCTGCGTGAGCAGTGGGAATGTATCTGCCTGACAGCAGTGACCGTGTTTCACCCATCTTTGTCCCCTTCCCGCCCTTTCCTCTTCTCCCCTCTCCATCCCATGGTATTGGTTGGTGCTTGTTATGGGTTCTTATGTTGAAGCCCCAAAACCCCCACTACCTTAGAATGTAGTGGGATTTGGAGATAGGTCTTCAAAGAGGTAATTAAGACAAAATGAAGTCATTTGGGTGGACGTTAATCCAATATGACCGGTGTCCTTACAAGAAGAGGAGATTAGGGCACGGATGCATGTAAAGGGAAAACCATGTGAGGACACAGCGAGAAGGCAGCCACCTACAGGCCAAGGGGAGAGTCCTCAGAAGAAACTGAGCTTGCTAACACCTTGATCTCAGACTTCTGGGCTCCAGAATTTTGAGAAAATCATCTCCTGTCGTTTAAGCCCCGCAGTGTGTGGTGCTTTGTTATGGCAGCCTGAGCAGACTGATACAAGCGCCGATGTATTTTTGTTGAATAAACCCATGGTGAGATGGATGCGGGGAGGAAACTGTTGCATAGCTAGAGGAGAAGCCAACCGTAGAGGTCTTTCTCAACCTGGGCAGAGAATTTAAATTCAGTGTTGGAGGCAGTAGGGAGCACAGTAGGTCCCAGAGCAGGGGAATTCCATGGCCAAAGCAATGTTTTAGGAAGACTGGTATGGTGAAGCGCTAGACTTCTGAGCCAGTGAGAGGAACCAGGCCTGGGAACCATAAGAAGGCTTGACAAAGGGCTAGTGGATAACTGATGGGAGATGATGAAATGAAGGGGGATCCTTCCTTCCCTGTATGTCAGTGTTCTCTCCTGGAGGGACAGATGAGAACCTCTGAGGGGCCAAGAAATTGGAATTCTACCTGGAGACAAGCCCACAAAGGCTTTGATCTGACTGGACAGAGACCAGCTTCCTCACCTATAGAATGAGAGCGAACAAGCCGGCCTCGAAAGAATTGAGAATCCACATCCCTGGAGTTCCACAGGGCAGGTGAGATTTTAGGGGGACCTGGTGTGTTCCCAGTGCCAGACAGATGCTCTCACCTAAGGGGTGTTTCCACCCCAGTGCTGGAAAGTGAAGAGAGGGTGAACTGGGACATCCACGATCAGAATCCATTCGTAGACCAAAGAGGCCATGAAGGGTGAGGCCCATGGGCAGCCTGACTTGGCCACTAGTGCTTCAGTGCCACCAGCTTTCTTTGGCTTTTTAGCCACTGCCAGTGGGAGGCTGGCTGGGGTTCCTTCCCTGGTTCTTGCTTCGGTGGACCTTGGTTACACATTAAACTCTAGTTCAATATCCTGTAGCTCTTTATTTGTACTCAGGGCTGCACAGTGATGAATGAGTGAAAGATTAGGGCAGATCAAATGTCAAATCTCAGCAGATGCCCTTATGATTAGAGTTGTTTCTATAAAGCAAAGCAAAACTTACGGTATCAAGATTATTTTTTAAGAGTGCACTTTGATCAAAGTTGAATCCATATGTCTTATTATTTCAAAGTTTACAATGTGTGAACACCTTTGAAAGGCCCTATTATACAGAGCTATTCTGAAACCAGTAAGGCCAAGAAGCCTATGAGCGTTATTTATCATAAAATGAAGATCAAGAGCCTTTATATTTTAAACTCTTCAAGAATTATGCTAACCTACTTGGTCAGATTCCATAGCAAAGACTACTGAGCCCCAAAGAAAATAAAATTCCTGGGGCAGGGGGAATTGGAGTTTTATAAGATGGCGGCTGGATGAGAAATAATGTTGAAAGTAGAAGGAAGTCTAATGATTATATCATGTAGTCCTTTGTCATGACTTAGTCTTCTCTGTTTCAACAGTTTCATCTGACTTTCTATTATTTTCTGTATGTTTTAACTTCTATTTTAACTTTCTTTATGATTGTACAATTCTAAGGGACTCTCAGAGGGACCCACCTGGGAAGCCTGGGGTAACATCCCTGGGAGTAGGCTTTCTCATCATGCTAAGGCTAAGAGAGACTAAGAGAACTGTTTTCTGTTGAATTTGATTGTATCTTTCGGTGTACATTTCTGTGTCTTTAGTTAAATGGGATGGACCGTTCAGTAACGTCAAATACTTTAGGGATAAAAGAGGAATCCACACTTGTAGACCCTTTCCTTCAGGAATGGATAGTATATAATTGCAGAGCCTTTCGGATTTAATTAAGAATCTTTCCAGGTTCAGAGTGACAGAAAATGCAACTCAAACTGGCTTAAACAAATTCTAGAACTTACCATCTCATGTCAGTAAGCAATCTCGGAATAGGATTTGCACAGATACCTCTCAAGTGAAGTCAAGACATTTCAACTTTTTTCTCCTCCCGGCTCTGTCTCTAATGTGTTGACTCCCTTCTCAAACAGACCCAACTTGAAGGGCCTCAAGTGGCTGCCACTCGTCCTCTGGGTCCAAATCCAGCAGCAAAGAGCTTTTGTCCCAGCATTCCCTGCAGAAGTGCTGAAGCTCACTCTGATTGGACCAGCTGAGGTCATGTGCCTATCCCTGAGCCAATCACAGGGGGTGAAGGACTGTGATGTACTCATTGATTTACCTGCTTTATCTTCACTCCTCTCCCTGGGCAATGGAGTTATGAAGATTGAAAATGGATCACTAAGGCAGCAAACCACAGGTGTCCACTAGATTGTACTCACTGACACAGGTGACTCACTAAATGTATGCTTCCTGGTGTGCAAAGGAAGTCTTGACTTCCAAGTAGCCACCCGTCACTTACGTGTCACACTAGCTATCCCTTTTGTAGGTTGGCTGGAAGAGGGACCTCAGTATCTTACAAGGTAGCCCCTTACAAATTGAGTGTTATGTCTATTATTCTTAAGCCTGGCGTGCAGCTGGTGGCAGGACAGTCCCTATTTAGATATTGTCTGTCGTTTCTTCCACCTCCCTCCCAGCAACCCCAGCTCCTGGTGCTAAGTGTCTAGCTCCTTCCGTATTGGCCCAAAGCGTCGTCTTTTGTGTTTGAGAACGATTTCTTATTTCATGCAACCACCTTTTCTTTCTGTGAAGCAAACACAGGCCTTTTGTCTTTCTGACTTTTTCTCCATGTTATTTAGCTAGGAGGATTTGCTTCAAAAATGGTCTCTGATGTTGATAAAATGTTTTGTCTTCTCTTATGCCCAAGGAGCAAGTCCTTCCTTAGCAGAAACTATCACCTAAAGGTTCATCTGTTTTGCCATTCAAATGCTGCAGAGATGTTCTCTCTAATAAGAATCCCTTTTCTCAGTTTTGACCACTGAGAGGTCGGTCAAGACCACTTAGCAGAACAAAACAACCTCCTATTTCTTTGTCGTCCAAGTTCAAGGCATATTCAGTGAGTTCTCAATGATTACAACCAGCAAGCAAAGGATGGCTGCTGTATTATTTGGTGAACTTCCTTGTTTATTGTGATTGTCCAGTTCACTTGTAGACCTCACTTCATTTTCAGCCATTTAGAAAGACACTTATTTGTTCTGCGGGAGCATTTGCGGTCTGTTTCTGATTAGTTAAAATGGTCTTGACCAGGGCTAAGTTCACATTTCAGCTTTGATTTATGCCTTCCCTATCTGCAGATATGTTTCTTGTTACCCCATACAACAGAAGACCTCTTCTTATTTATTCCTTCTCATTTTCATGTGAACAAGGTCATTTGGTATCAGAAATACCTAGGCAAGGCTAGGTATGCTAATGTTATAAGAGAATAAGATATGGAGATAATATATAAAATTAAGGATTACTGGGGCACAGAAAATAACCTAAGCAATTTCTTGAGTTGATGATTCCAAATTCTCAGGTGTTCTTCTTGAGAAGAGAAGACATGATCTTAGAACTGTTCAGAGAAGGGGTCCATGGAACTGGGTCAAGGCCTTTAATGAACACATGTCCACAAAGATAGACTGTACACTCCAGGCCATTTTGAAGAGAAAATGTGGCCACCAAGGTCAATGTTTTAAGTTCTGTGGCCATTTATTCTCTATTCCCTCAATCTCACTGGCCCTGAGTCTTGTGTAAAATGTGGGCAGGGTAGGAGCCCAAAGAACGACATGGTAGTCAGATTAAGGAAGAAAGACAGAGTTCACAGAAGTCACTGATAATTCAGTAATCACCTCATGTCTTAGCTGGAATGACCCTCTCAGGGGCTCTGTTTCTATGAGGAGAAATACAGGTGTCTCAGCCTTTTGTCCACCTCTGAGCCTGGGGACTGGAGTGGACACCCTTCACCTTGATCCCGCACCTTTAACCTTCTCTTACACAACCCAGCTTTGCAACAGATGTTCTGCGTGGCATTTGTATTTCCATTGTGTTCATGGGTCTGTCTGGCAAAATGCAAAATCTTACTGATAACGTGTGAACTCTTCCAGCATAGAAATGAATACCGTCATCCAGATGTATGGAAAACAAGCCCACTTAAATATTTTTAATAACATATAACTTTTATAGGATGATGCATTCTAGTTATTTCATCTTAACCTCTGCCACAAAAGACATTTGAAGACCTGACGTGGGTTCCATGAAAAAAATCCAAATGTAACAAACAGCCTTGGAAAAGATGGTGTGTGTGCGTGTGTGTGTGTGTGTGTGTGTGTGTGTGTGTTGTAAGATGTTAGAGTGAGTGCTTTTGTTTTCTTTTCCCCCATTTATACAGACTTTTGTTCTGCTCTTAGATAAAATACTAATAAACAGGAAGTTGAAAAAAATGTGGTGCAATTGTTCTGAGTGTTGTTTTTCTTGTGAGGCTTTATTACGGGCCATCCCAGACCATCCTATTCAAAGCAGCCCCTGTAGGTGGTGATGTTAAAAAAGAAATGAACCAGTCGGGCTGCTGGAGCCGCCCGCTCTGCAGCTGCCTGCTTCCCACGTGAAGCCTCAGCCTTCAGGACCCTGGGGGCTGCTCAGACTTCCCAGTGGTTTCTTCTTTATTGGCCCTGAACCAAGTTGTAGAATTTTAAGGATGTGAAAGTAAGGCCATTCCTATGGAAAAAAAATATTTTTCTTCTTTACTCCTCATTCTGAGTACACGAGACTTTTTCATTTCCCTTGAATGCTCATTTTTGTGTGTGTGTGTCTGTGAGTGTGTGTGTGTGTGTGTTAAAGAACCAGGAGCAAACAATTTAGCAAGAATGTGCGACCTTTATTTATCTTTAAGACAGTTCATTGGCTACAACCGTGGGCTGTTGCCATTTGGAACAAGTGGTTAAGAGAATCTGAATCTTGTTTTCCTTTGCTGAAAGGGTGACTTTAATAATCACCGCAGTAGTTCGTCTCATGATCTATGATGAGGTGATGGTCAAGAATGGATACTTCTGAAAGTAACCCTCACCTCCCCAGGCCCTCTGCCCTCGGTGAGTCCTGGCCTGTTTGAACTGGGGTCTGGGAGCTCCGGCCCCTGGGACAAGCAGAAGCTAGACAGGGGAGGTGCGGGGATGTGCTGATTCTTGTGGGCCAGTTATCAGTCACAGTGTAATGCCACCTCCGTTCTTCTAACTCTGCCCTTGTGGGGTTTCTATGCCTTCCAGGGCTTCCCCGTTCTGTGTGAGGGCTTGCAGAGCCAGGCCTGGAGTTTTAGACCCTTTAGCTTTTTACCTTTTTCCCCCATGATGGTGTCACCTCCTTGGATGTCCCATAGCTGGGATGCCAGGCAGGAAAGAGGGGGCCAGAGCTGCAGGAAGGAGAAGCTGAGGGAATAGGAATGCTAGGCAGGGGGCAGGCCAGACTCTGTCGCAAGTGTGCCCAGGGTCCCCACCCCTCCCCAGAGGCACCCAGAGGACCCCCTTCCACCATCACCTGGACTTTTCATCCATAGCCACCTGGGTCTCATCTAACTTCCCCAGTGCCTGCTCTGGTCAAGCCTGGGCCCGTGGCTGATGCCTGCGCCACCCAGACAGCTGCCTGTCCTGGACCTGCCTTTCTGTCTTGCCTGTTTTTGCACTTAGTACTAAGTGAAACTCAATGTTAAAAACTAGAAGGAAAAGATAGGGATGCCGTCACAGGAACGTGAGCATGGGCAGAGGTAAGAGGGAGAGTGCCAACTGCCCAGACCCTGCCCCAGGGATCCCACGGTCTGGAGCCTCGATGCCATTCAAACAATCTCTTTTTGCTGTGAAAGTCAAAAAATGGGAGAGAGTAAGTAAATCCCTTCTCTGTCACCCTGAACCTGGAGAAAAGCAAACCTCTGGGGCCGTAGGATTTCACCAATTAGAAATCCCATGAGGTCTTTTCTGGCTTAGCCCTCTTTGGGAAAGAAGTAGGATGTGTATAAGTGTGTGACATCCCCCCAGGTTCTGGGGAAAGGTTCCAGGGAGACAGATGTCTCCATGTGGAACTTGGTGTTTGAAGGACCTTTCAGGGTCTTTTTAGGGCAAAGAAGCCTGATTTTGACAGGATTAACCAGTTTGCTTTCAGAGGGCAGTGGTCACTGTTTCTGGAAAAGGTGAGCCGTGAGTTTCCCTAAGATGTTGCCCATTTTAGGTTGAGTACATAGGTATTCGGCACTCTCATGACTATTTTTACCATTTTATTTTCTGTTCAGAGTCAAGAACTGTATCCACCTAAGTTAGCCCCTGTCAGTAAATAGAATGTCCCAGCAATGGAGCATCTAAATGTTTCCTGGACCAGACCCCTGCCATGTCTGTGAAGATAAACAATTGGAGTTAAATCCAAAAGTCGAGTCAGGTGAAGATATTCTGCAAGAAGTGTCGGGTTGCTTTTGTATATTCTGGCTCCTGAATTACTGAATCTTTTCTTAGATGGCTGGGCTTAGAGGTTAGAGAGCTGATAAGTAATTTTTCTCTGTAACCCTGAGCATTTTCACTGATTTCAGTCTTACTCATTAGAAAATAATCTGCTCACCCACAGATGCCAAAGGTTCCAGAACAGAACCACTCTACCTCCCCCTGTAGCTGGTTTAGACCTCCTTCCCCCTCCGTGGCTTCCACAGTCAAATGTGAGTTGACTGGCAGTCATTTGTGAGCGAGAGGTATTTTTGAAGCATGCTCGTCCCCACTCTGTCACAATATTTGGTGGTGGTGGGATGTGTGTGAAATAAAATGTCCACCCCAGAGTCCTGTGAAGGTCACCCACCCTTGGATTCTGCCATTTGAAAGTTTGGACATTATTACCCCAAAATGCAATCCGACTGACCACCAGTTTGTAAGGGCCCTGTTATGAAATTACAGGAATTTCCATGACCTATGCTGTCTGAGTCGTTTTTAAACATTGGTTCCCTGATCCTGATCAGCCCGTTTTTATTTTTGACAATTTACAGTTAAGGAGGGATTGAAAATGAATTTGATCTGTTTCACTTTGAAATTTCCCGAAGGTCATTTTACCAGCTTTAGACCAAAGTTGATAATGCTTTCGTTTTAAACATAGTTATTTTCTTTTTGTGAAGTGATCTCTCCTTGCCTGGTGTGTGGTCTAGTGACTTGATGATTTCAAAACCCTACGGTGTGAGCAGGCTTGGTCTTAAGAGTCTGGCTCTGGTGTGGCAGGGCTGCTAACTTGGCCCATTAATCGGCCTGACTTTGCACCAAACAGCCTATGACTGGCAATTAGCTTTTGTCCAAAAGAAGGAAACAGTAGAGGACCTCAGTGGTGTAATTTTAGAGCTTTAATGTTTGGTCATTGGTCTGAAAGATCCATTCTCTTCTATAAATATATGTAAATATGTACTCTCTGTAACCTCTCCCTTTAGATAATTCGAAGAGCCTACAATTAATTGTGCCAAATCAGGAATTTGCTTTTCTAGAAGATTTTCCTCTTTTTTCTTAGGAAACCTGTTAATGAATCTTCTTGGTCATTGTAATATTTCATACATATTTATATGTTGTATATTTTATGAAGCTAATGTATATATACCAATGATCTGAGTCCTTTTTAAAGAGAAAAATAATATTAGTTGATTCACCTCCATTTCTTTTCAATATCAAAAAGGACATTATAATAATCCCAACAGGAGAGGGTTCAGAAATTGAAACAAGTTGACATCTGCTGAGTTCTGAATTAAAATGGAGCATTTAGCTTTCTTTTTTTTTTCTCTGTTAAGCCTTAATAGTTTTTACACATCAGGCCTTTTTAGATCTAAGGTAAATATGATTTAGAATTATATTTCAAATTAGAACTGTCATCTGATCATTCACATACTTTGCTGTTGTTATGATATAGTAAACAATGCTGTTTAATCAGTAATTCACATACTGGGTCAGTGATTTTTATCTCCAAATTCACCCACATTGCATGGCATAAATATTTCATAATTGCTTACCTATTCAATTAGTATTTCATAGTTGCTTGCCTATGCAATTAAGTTTTCTGTGATACTACAGCTCATCTAGTAGTACACAAGTCAAAAAAATTAGCAAGATGCATGTGGTCCCATGTACAAAATGAATGACACATGCTGGCCTTATCCATATTTTTTTATGTTAACAGATGAATTTGAAAAATGAAACTTGCCTTTCCTAGCAGCAAGAAAACCTTTTTCTTTGTCTCTCCTCCTTCCTTTTTTTTTTTTTTTGTTGGTTCTTTAAAATTTTTTAACCACTAAATCATCAACCTCAGCCATCCCTTCTTCAGGGGAATTACTCACTGTATTTTCTGTTTGGATCCATGATGAGTTTCCTGTCGGTGCTCAAAAGTTTACTCAGTGGTGAGACCAAGTTCGCGTACAGAGGGCTCATGATGGGTATGCGATAGCAGCCTGGCTAATTTTACTTCTGAAATGACTTTTAAAATAGCAGTTTTTAAAGTGCGTCTTTGACCAAACCAAAACAGCGGTGTTTATCACTGGATCCTCTCCCTGCATGTAGGCTTTCTATGCAATTAGATGTCTGGTCTCAACTTCCATTTTTCAAATCTGTGAAAAAATTTCTCACACCAGTGGCCCTAAAGAAGGCCACTCTGTTTTAATATAACTTACATGTAGCAGGAAAGGAAAAGGACAGTGCACCAGATAAACTGTAATCCTATTTAATCCTCACCATGCTGAGAAGGTCTGTGAATATGAAAATATTGTATGATTGTCCTTACATGAGATGCCTAGGGCTGTGAAATCCAAAGAGAAAGAAAGTATAAGGGGGGTTACCAGGAACTGGGGATAAGGAGGAATGGAGAGTTATTGTTTACCAGGCACCAGATTTCTGTTTGGGATGATGCAAATTTCTGGACATGGATAGTGGTGATGGTTGTACAACATTGTGAATGTGCTTTTTGCTACTAAATTTTAAGCTTCAAAATAGTTAAAATGGTAAATTTTATGTTATGTATATTTTGCCACAGTAAAAAAACAAAACAAAAAACCACATGCACGGAAATAAGGCATCTGAATCTCTATGTGTAATAAAGTTAGATGCTAGATATGATTTGCAAGGAATTATAGAAATTATAGGGGGAAAAAAAATCTCAAGAGCCACCACTGAGTCCAGACCTCTGGTTTTACAGATCTGAGATCTGAGGCACGGGAGGAAGCCTGTTCTCACCCCTGAGAGATGACGGGAGACCAGTCCAGGACCCTTAGATGACACTTGCCTGCCTCTCCCCAGAATGGCCATTCCTTCTCATTTGGAGTAACCATGCCATTGGTTAGATTAGCTTTGTGATAAAGCCCTGCAGCTAGGACCTTTTAATCCTGCAGCCTTTAATCCAGAGGGTCCATGAGTTAGCTGGGTGTGTCACTAAGGGAAGGCTCCTAGACCAGAGGCTGACTGATTCCCCAGCCCCGTGACTGGCTTTTATTTCATGGGAAAATCGTGTTTGAAACCTAAGTGGCTCCTATAGTGGCAGTTTGCCGTCCACTGTCTCTCCCAGAGTGCAAGACACTGTCCCTCGATGTGAGTTTTGGATTTGATGGGCTCTATCTATGCTTTCAAACTTTAATTCATATTCAGGTTACATCTACTTTTCTCAAGCGTACCATCTTATCAAGGGAAGTATATATATGCGAGACTTATCCATGTGATGTTTGTAATGTGGTTTAAATCAGCTCGGGAGCTAAACCCTCATGAAACAAATTTCAATAACCACTCTGTGGCATTGGAATACAATCTCTCAAGCCTTTTCTATGATATGCCTTCATTTTTTTATTTTTTGCGTTACGCGGGCCTCTCACTGTTGCGGCCTCTCCCGTTGCGGAGCACGGGAGCGCAGGCTCAGCGGCCATGGCTCACGGGCCCAGCCGCTCCGCGGCATGGGGGATCTTCCCAGACCGGGGCACGAACCCGTGTCTCCTGAATCGGCAGGCGGACTCTCAACCACTGCGCCACCAGGGAAGCCCGATATGCCTTCATTTTTTACTCCAGTGTATATCCCCTATCATCAAACAAGTTCTTGAGCCACGTCTGACTAAAAAAGTTCCACTTCGTTGGAATGAACACGAATTATGTTTAATTTCACACAAGCTATAGTCCCACTTGTAGACGACTTGCCTACTTCCTGAGGGTAAACACTGTGCCCGTGCAAGGTTTTATTGCAACACATTTGTGTCCAATGTCAGCATTCATAATTCTGGGTAGAGGCTGCAGTGAAATGAAGAAACTGCCCAAGCGAAGGACCACAAATGCTTGATGTGTGAGACAGGCATATCAGTGAAACAAGAGCATGACATACTTTTTCTTTCCAAATGAAGCAGCACTTCAACTAAAAAGCCATTTTGCCTTTCGCTTTCTAAAATACGTCTTGCTGGAGAAAATGATCGCTTCGTCCCGTCCATTGCCCGCGGAGATGCCCTTCGGAAAAATCTTGCACAAATGACAGCACTTCTGGGGGATTTATAAGTGGCCATCCCACGCCGTCCCAATGTGGAGCCAGATAGATCACCTTCAACATCAAGGTTGTTCCGGGTTGTTTTCTGTGGTTAGTTTTGTAATTCAGCTCACTGGGAATCTTAGGCGAAAGTATATTTCTCCTAATCTGATGAGTGTTTCCCTGGGTCTGAGCTCCTTCAGAAGTGGACCACACACATTCAGCTGGGATCATCTGTTGTAGGAAGGAGGGAGGTGGAGGTGTCGAGTGGCTGGAGGAAAGTCACCGAGGACAGCCTGGTGATCCAAGGCTCTTGAGAATTAAATGCGTTGATCTTGCCTGAAGGGAGCTTGGGCGGGAAAAGGAATAGAACTCACCAACGTGAAGGTGACTGATGCCCAGGAGATAAAAGCAGTGTTTAGCATGGTAGGAAGGGTGACCCGAGTAATGGGGTGAAACCAAGGAAGGACGTCCTGGAATTTAATATTAGAAATTAACTTCCAAACAGGGGTGTGTCCGTCAGAGTGTGAAATGGGCTTATCAGAAAAAACTGGGAGACTGGTTCTGGTGACATTGCCAAGAAGGTTAGAAGGAAAAGCTGATGAACAGGACGAACTAGCAAATAAGGTGTGTGCTGGCAGAGCACTGGGCCAGGTGAGGGCCCAAGGGACAGTGTGGCTTTTTACAGACCACTCCCCCCCCCACCAAACGAAAGGACATCGGGGAAGCCAGGTCTACACCTGCAGTTCTGCCCCCGAATCAGGAGCTGCTGAAGGCTGAGCTTTTTGTCACCTTAACATCTGGCGTCCCAAATTTGGCCGCTGGAGTTCCTTTGAAAGCCTCTTTATTTCTGTGAGTTAGTGTTATGAGGCCACAACAGGGAAGGACATGGATGACCATAATGGGTGTACCTTTTCTTTTATTACATCTTTGGACTTTCCAAATAAAGTGCAGAATTCTCATTCATATCAGAACATTTTCCATGAAAACAATAGTTTATTAAAAGTGCCCAGAAATGTCCCCGTTGCCTCCCTGAGTGGTCTGGCTGGATTTGTTTTTCCTCTGCAGGCAAGGAGATTTATTCCCATAGCAGGGGGTTCCAGTGTCATGTTGACAATCTTGAGATAATTCTTCCTGGCTTCATGTACTGACCTGCTTTTAAAATAGTCCTGTCACACTGCTAGGTAAGCAAAGTCATGTTTTCATCACAAGGGAAGAGTGCCTTTTCTCAACGTGAAAGGATCATGCTCCATAGAAGAGTGATTCTGTGACCAAAGCTCCTTTCCCCTTTAATTTCTACACTTGCTTTTTAAAAACTGCATGGAATAAGTATCTGAATCAGAAAGGAGGCCCCGGCTTCCTCGGTGCCTGTGTGGATTTCTCCTGCATCCCTCCCTCCCTCCCTCCTTCCTTTCTTCCCAAATGTCTCCTCTTCCTCCTCTCTTTGTCCTCTTGCTTTTTTCCCCAGCCCCTCGTCTTCTCTTTTTTCTGCACTTTTTTTAAAAAAAAAACAATGTACATAAATTGCTTTAAAAAATACAAGAAAAATTATTTTTGTATTTTTGCTTGAAAAAAAAGACATGAATTAAACACTGAAACTACCGCTTAATATATTAATCTACAGGAAGAGAAGAAGGCCAAGGGAAGCAGCAAATAACAGGAGCAGAACTATTTTATTTTATTTTTTTTAATTTTTTTTTTTTTTTTTTTTTGCGGTACGCGGGCCTCTCCCGCTGTGGAGCACAGGCTCCAGAAGCGCAGGCTCAGCGGCCATGGCTCACAGGCCCAGCCGCTCCACGGCATGTGGGATCTTCCCGGACCGGGGCACGAACCCGTGTCCCCTGCATCGGCAGGCAGACTCTCAACCACTGCGCCACCAGGGAAGCCCGGCAACCCACTTCTTAAACACTAATGGGGTGTCCATGGTGCTCCAGCCAGGGTGCTTGGTGCTGGCGAGGCTGGGTCAGCCAGCCACGGGGTCCGTCCTGGAGAACTCGCAGTCCAGCCAGGCACACGGATCTGTGGACCAGCAACCTCCGTGGAAGGGGCTCCACGGGCTGTGGGGTGGTGGCCACTGATTTAAACAGTGGTGAAGGTGGCCTGGTAAGAAGGCAAGGACGTGGGCGGGGCCAACAGACGTCTGCCATCCCTCCCGACTCTTCACTTGCTGTCCTCTGCAGCTGGTTAAACCCCCTACCCCGACCCCATGGCTTCCTTCTCTCTAAATGAGGGTAATAAGAGTATCGGCCTCAGAAGTTTGGGTAAAGTCGATAATTTACACAAGGCGCCTAGGACAGGACCTCAGCAAATGGTAGCTGTCCATCTTGGTCACCCCATGGTACCCATCTGTGCCCACCCTGGAACTGTGGTGAGTCCAAAGCTAGGAAGTGGGCTTGTGCTACCTGACAAGCTCATCCATCTGTCATTCATGGGTCCATTTAGCAGATTCTCACCCAGGGCCAACTCTGACCAAACCCCGTGCTGGCAGGGGACACACTGCGAGCCTGACCGAGCCTGCCCTGACAGTGGTCACCCAACTACTCGAAGGAAGCCTGAAGCACGAGGTCTACGTGTTGCCTGGTGACAAGGTCCATCCTCCCAGGGAGAGGATAAAGGAGAGGAGGTACATTTCAAACCACAAAGTGACATTGGCCCTTCCATTCAAATGAGGGGTGGTAGCATCTAAAGAGAGAATGGCTCACTCCATCTCCACCAGCTTCTGAGTCACGGCCACCAGCAGGGGCCAGACTCTGGCCACCCCCATGGAAGGCACAAGAGAGAGCTGGGGAAGTCACGTCCATAGAATCAAGGTGAGTCTGGGTTTGAAGACAGAGACTGGGCTTTGCTTCCCACCGGCAAGAAGCAAATATAGATCATTGACACGACGACAGTGTTAGGCTTCTCAGGGGATCTGGGTGAAAAAAGACAACGGTTTCCAAGTGACTTCTGGAAATAAACTGTGGGTAAATAGCATCTACTTAAAGCCTGGAAACCGAGTTTCCTTTGGTTTGTTTTTAAATGCTTTGACGACGTGGTTTGCTTCTCTCCAAGAACAAAAAAGAAAAAAGCAAATAAAGGCTGACAGTGGAGTGTGATCCACGGCCAAGCTATTCTAATCGCCTGCCGCCACCTGGGGCAGGACGGTTGGTGACAAGAGCAGACAGTCGGTAAGGACATGAGATCCATCCCAAAGGCACCAAACCCAACGTTAAGAAGAAGAAAACACACATCCCAGCATGGAGCAAATGTTGCCATCCTTCGGAGGGAAAATGCACATGAGGATGATTTCAAGGATTGTTTCTACCTTGTCACCAAACGGAGACATTGCCAAGTGCTCGTGGCTGCTGCTTCTGTTGCCTTGAAGCGATTAGGGCTCATTCCCTAGCAACAGGCAGCAGCGGAAAGAAAGCAGAAAGCATTGCAAGAATGTCACCTAATAAACACAGTGGGAACAGCATCAAGTACAAAGGCAGCCCCAGAGGGAGGGACACGCCAGGCAGAGTGCGTCCCCTCCCGGCCATCTTGTCTGTGCCCGTGGCCACAGGCAGGTGGGAAGGGTCCTGCCGATGTGGGAATCCCTCGGATGTGCTGAAATGTTTGGAAGATTTCACATTGGATTTTGCAGGCTCGCCTGGCCGCTCTGGATTCGTTCCATCAGAAGTGCTTCAGTGCTATTATCTCATAACTCTTTTTTTCTGTATTTGTCCTGCTCAAAACCAATCTGTCAAGCAAATCTGCTGATCAGCTGTCCCTGGGACCTCTGTGCACTGGCTCAGAACCTCAGTCTGGTGTTCAAAGGACCAGGCAGATCGGAGCCTCTCAGAATCTAGAAGCAGAGCCCCCTGGGTTTAGGGGAGAGTGAAACCCCTTTCTCCCACCCTCCTTGGACACCAGCTTTCCTGGTACTTAGGCATTGGTTTTTGTAACTTCCCAAATGAATGCCACTGCACAGGCAAGAAGAGAACTCTTAATAAATGAAGTCCAGTTGCCTTTGAGTTTAAAAAATAAATCAAATGGCTATTTCCAACTAATAAGACAGTTGCAGAGCAGATAATAAGTCGTACCCATTCTTGTCCTCTGCCTGTTCCCTGGGCCCCTGTACAGCTTCCTTTTCTAGCGGCTCTGTCAGAACCCTGATGGGGATTTCCTCTGACCTGGCTCTCCTGGGGTTGAACGGCAACCTATATGGACACATTTTATGGTACATCTTTTTTTTTTTTTTTTTTTTAACAAAATGATTAATAATAAGAGTTCGGTTTGGGGAGAAGCCCTTTTTAAAACAAACTATGGAAAGTAGTTCATGGGTAGTGGCAATCTTAGAAAACACTTCTTTCTGTAACCCTTTAAAAACTCTGTTGCTAACTGCATGTAAACTCCTTCATTAATATCCTGGATCTGGTACCCCTTGAGCTCTAGGATGTGAATTAAGGTCAAAGGGTCCTAAGGAACAGAGTTCTTATTTGAATGTACATTTTGGTCATATAACATCAACAACCATTTCCCTTTCTGTTTGAAAGATCTGTGTGGTCCCAGGCATGAGGCTCTGTGGTTCAGAGGTGCTGTTGCCTGCAGATTTCGCTTGGGTCTGCTACAGCTTGTCTTAAGCCGAATTTGTCTTAGAGCTTAATTTCCATTTTCAACAAATTAGGCAAAATGAAAAGTGGTCTTTGGAAAAGAGTGAATGAGTGACTAATCCATTCTTCAAACATCTTTCTTGTGATAGTTAAATGGTGGTGATTCACTAACCCATCTCTTGATAAAATATAAAGCATGAATTCACGGTCACTAAACAATCTGACAAAACTACCAAACCATGTTCCTGGTTGAAGATGCCGAAAGGCCGATGTTTCTCTGGATCTTTTTACTGCTCCTTTGATGGGACTTTTACTGAGACAGCTTTAGATTTCATCATGGTAAAACTTTTGGTGTCACTCTGGGTTTTCTTCGTCTTGGACAGTGTTAAGTGTTAAGTGGAGAGCACCCCGTCTTCTCAGAATGTTTTTTCCAAGACGTGCAGCAGGAAGTAGTGGGCTAAAGGTTTGGACCCCTCTCTATTTCAGGAAACATCATGCTTGTGAATAATACCTCTGTCCCTCTGGGCTCTGTTCACCGTGGTTTGCTTGCCCTGTCCCCATCCCTGTGACTCGGTGTGAAAGCGGGCTTCAATTCCACTTTGTCACCCACGGCCCCACTTTCTTTTTAGTTGATCTTAGGTAAGGAAGTGAGAGGACATGGAAAGGATTTGTGTTCTGTAAATAAGAGTTAAATCTTTGCAGATTTTGAGGCTGGAAATCAACAAAACAATATTTGCTCGCAGAAGTGGTTACTTCTAAACTGAGTATAGACTGGAGATAAATCTGACAACCTCTGACATCTTTAAATGTCAAATCCACCGCACAGCCCAGATGACATCGTACCTAATGATCGAACTCCCTTTAAAATATACTTCATGTAAATACATTTTTTGTGAAACCACAAGCTGTTTCTCTCAGTTTTGTTTTCAGCTGGCTTTGATAAAGAGATTGGTTGGCATCTTACAGCTAATTAAACAGCTTTCAAGCCAACATCATTGAAGAGTTTTAGACTCAAAAATATACTATACTATTCATGATCCAGGGGTGTTCATGATGCTTTTTAATTGTGCTGACAGCCCCTGTCAGAGGAGAATCATTTAGCTCAAACTTGAGTTTCCAGCACAAATCGTCCTATTTCTGATGCTGCAGTTACAGGGTCTGATCTCTGTCAACTTCCCAACACAGTAGGTTGAATTCATACTAACAAGAAAAAATGCAATTCCTATGTATGCTTAGATATATTAGTATTTGTGATATTGCACATTTCTTATACTTGTTACATATTTCATTTGGGGACTAGAGAGCTATCTGTTTTTTCTTTGTGGAAAATAGAAAATGAAATATGAGACACCTTTGTTTCCAGGGCAAGGATTCTGAGTTTCTGAGCCTTTTTTTTTCACTCTTGTCTGTCTGGCTTTTTTATTTTCTTTTTGCCAGTTGCAGTTATTTCTAGATTCTGGAAAATTATTACTTGCTTTAAAGAAAAAAAGAAAAAAAAAAAAGCTTGGTTTTCTAATTTTAATTTTACAGTGTAACCTGTCCTAACCCTTAAAGCCAGATTGCTGTAACAAAATTGTGTCATTTCATACACAATGGATTGGCTCTCAGTAAAAAATGTGTATCTAATAAATGGGGGAGAAAAGCCTTACTTACACTTAGGAATGACTCTAAATGTAACAGTGGTATTTTAAAACCTTGGTGTTAACATGTGCATTTTGTGAAAAAAAGGAAGAATAAGTTAGCTAGTTGCAGGTGAAGTAGTTGTGCCCAGAACATTAATTTATAATGTGGAAGAGTTTACCTTTTGATTTTTTTACCTGCCAAAAAATTGGGAATTTTTAAAAAATGCTTTGAATCTTTCTTCAATGAAAGCTTTTGTCCTGTGCTACCCTGATCATAAGAAATTCCCAGGTTATAGGTACAATTGAGGGGGAACTTGAATTTGTTCCGTGAGCACGGCCTTTTTACTTGTGGTAAAACAGAGTTAAAATGACGACGGTTCTGAAGAAAGTGCTTGAAGATCATGTCATGTTTCACTCTTTCCAGATGACTAAAATCACAATCATTTCCAAGTCTTAGGTCGGGGGAAGGGGATATATGTGGTTTAAGAGGCAAGCATTAGCTAAGGTCAGGGGTTTTCTGAATGTGAATATTCGATGATGCTGGTTAAGGGTGAGGGCAGATATTCTAGGGTAAGATACTCATACAGAAAATGTCTTCAAGTAACAAATTCAGGTGATTCCCAGAGACTTTTTATTCCCTGTCATCTTTCATTGTAGGGTTCATTCAAGGTTTTTTGGTTTGTTCTTAAACGCCGTTGTCTTACACAAGTCAGGCTGCCTGCTCTAAAGCGTCAGATCAGTCCCATAATATTGAAAGAGCTGGATCATAAAAACAAGAAGTGTGTAAATTCTGAATCACATGTTAAAACATGTCTGATGTTGAACAGCCTAACACATTCTCTTGACCAGAAGATGTTATTACATTGATATTGTCTTCAGTTCAAGTTTACGAAAAGCCTTGCCATCCTCTCCCTGAGAATGCTGTAAATTCACCACAAATGTGTCCATCCTTCTGAAGGATTGAAAATTCCTCCAAAGTTTTCTGTCCATCAGTACATGTTCTCAGTGTTCATCCTGAGTTGTGTTATTTGTTTGTAGTGCTTTTCAGTGTTTATTTTGCTGCCCTATGTTTTAGGAAGAAATCCACTTTCAGAAGAAATGACTTCTTACCCTCTGTGGGTGTTTACTTTCTTTATTACCTTAAGAATTTTCAAGTAGGAATAGATTAGGAGAATATATATTTGTGCAAAGAACATGGAGGGGAAAGAATTAACTAATTTTTAAATTGTTTGAAATCAGGGGACTGCTGGGCTGGATCTATTGGGGTTTTTCAAATTGTTCCTGTATTTAATTAGCCAAAGCACTGAGCAGTATTTCTTTCTGATATAGATGTTGAAAACAGCTTAGTTTTTCTAAATGTAAATAGCAAGGACTAATGCTCTTAGTATTGCCTGTAAAATCTAGAAATGTCTGCAGGCTGTTGTGAACAATTCTGTCTCTTTATGGAGAGTTGTTTGGGCTTTTTAGAAAGTCATTAAATTGATTGTGAGTGCCTTAGTGTTATCAGGAAAAGGAGCTTTAGAAAATGGTTTCAGAATGTGTCATTTTCTCCTTGGTTTAATCTGAGATAGTGTGTGGGCATGCTGGTATTTTAAAAGGCTAAAAATGTACATAATGCTGTACCTTCAAATATGAGATAGGATTGCAAACAGAGAAGAGTTTTCTTAAGTCTTCTGTCTGAAATTCTGCTTTTCTTCCAATTAGTTAATTCTTGGATTTTTAGTGAGGATTCTTTCATCCTTATTTTATCTTCAATTTGTTGTTGGCATTCAGCATAAACAAATTTTGAAAAGCCATGGCAGCTTTCTATCATTTTGATCTGAATATTTAATGTTTCATCAAATAAAACCCTGTGTTTTCATTTTAACTAGTTTCATTATTTTTTTTAATGAAATGATTTGTGGTAGAAGACTGCTATTTGGTTTCAATATTAATATATAAGATGAACTACGTGGGTGTCATTTATTTTCAGTAGTAAATAACTGCTTAACCGATTCTTTTCCTTTAGCATAATTCAGTTGAGTCCTTTAGAATTTTGCTCTTCACTTTCACACAACATTTGATGTGTGTGGATGAAAAATAAAAATTACATGTTGTATCATTAAAAGCACCTTTCATGGTGTCATGTGATCAGAATCAGGGAATGTCATGTAGTTGGTTTCAAAATCCAATCTGTAGGTTAATCATTAATTATTCTTGTTTCCAGGAAACTCTACTTAGGTTATTTCAGAATTTGAATTTGCTAGAATTCTTGTTTTCATCTTTTATGTGTGTGTGTCACTGTAACCTGAAAAAGGGGTTAATTTAGCAAGATTAGGTACCTTTTCTGTTTGTATTGTGGCTTCTTCAATCACTCAAACTATTTAGTAGCTAAAATGTTGAAAGCAGTTTGGGAACAAAATGTCTGCTTCAACCATGACAAAATTGGCCACAGTTTGCCGATTGGGCAGATAACAAAAGCCAGCAACACAAAATAGGTAGAAAAACAGTTTGTTCGGTGATGTGAGACCACTGCAGGTCTTTTTGCATGTTATTTTTTTCATTCTGATGTTTATGTTGTGCGGGCGGAACGTGGAGAGAGGTTTTTGCTCACCCCTAATTTTGATTAACCATTTCAGCGAGTGGATTTCTTTTAAAACTTCAGAAAATAAGCTGCTCCCCTGGCATCTGAGACACATTTGAGTTAAAATCCAGCTTTGCACCTAAACCCCACGTTTCATCCGGGCTCCACCTGCTTGTAAACGTCTCGAAGCTCATAATTGGATCTTTTCAAGCAGCACTGTAAATTCCCTTTTTTCAAGACTCAACGTGGAAATATATGGCTGTGACTGCATTTTTGCAAGTGTAAAACAAAAATGATAGTTTGCAGTTTTAAAAAAATTCCCTATCTGAGCATACGGTTGACAAAAGTTTTAACAACTGGAAGTACACATTGCCTCTCATGTGGTCGTCACAGGCTGTAAACAAATATTAATGTTTTACGTGAGACAATACATTTTTTCAAGTGATAGGACGAGATAACAGCATCCTCCCTCTCCTCTCTGTTGTTCTGAATTCTCATGCCTTGAGTGTGTGTCTGATGGTCTTTTTTTTTCTTCTTCTTCTTCTTCTTTTTTTTGTTCTAAAAATCAGATACTCCAGGGCATTAATTAGGATGAGGTTTATGTTTTTAGTTATCTAATCTTTGTTTTCACAAATAAATACAAATAACTCAAACTGAAACTTGATGGCTTTGGTGATAATAAAATAGCAGCCACGGGGAAATTTTCTTCATTTTAATGTTCTTTCACAACCCACATTCAGTTTCGGTAGGAAAATTATTAACCTTTTCAACAGCATGCTAAAACATCGGTTCATAATAGACGCCTGAGTATGATTTGCAGGTTTTGGTTCTATTTTGAGATTTTTGGGTGTGCAGAGTTTTTTCTTTTTCTTTCTGTCTTTCTTTTTTAAATGGCTTTCTTTGACAGCGACAGTCATGACTTGGAGTCCTTTCGTTGGTATCTTTTCAGTGTGGGCACATTTTAGAACATTTGTATTTTTTTTTTTATGGTGGGAAGGGAAGATTCCTATTTCCTATCCTTCTACTGTTTTGTGCTGTGAAAGAGGAAATGTTCTTTAGTCTCATTGTTTTCCCTCATTTGAATTCTTGGGTGGACATTGTGAATCCCATGCCCCCATTAAAAAAAAAAATCCATTTGAGCCACGTTTCAGAGAGGGCAGATGGCTCTGGGTTAGGCATCTGACTTGACTCCTATCTGCCTTGGGTGGCCTCATGTCAGTGTCCCTCAAACCAAAGCAAGTCAGGCCAGTTTGGGCTTGTGGTCCTGAAGGTCTGCACAGCCCCCAGCTTGATGGTAGGCCTGGGATGGTGGGGTCTCCCTAGCTGACTGCTGCTAGACTTGCACTTCTGGGAAGTGTGTGGGGGGAGGTGATCATGATCTGGTAACTCCTGTGTCTTGACCTGAAACACACAAGGGGTGGAAGGTGGGGTGGGAGACGCCGGCGCGTGGGATGCTGTTGGAGGGCAGTTTCCATTTTAGGTGTCTTCTTCCCCAAGTCTGGCTGGGACAGTCACACCTGCAGGGAGGGCCCTGGATGGGACATCGTCCTACCCCACGCACACTGCCCTGTGTCTGATAAGGCTGTGCCTCGTGACTCAGGGTCCCCTTCTTTGTTGCATCCCCGTGGTTTGTAAGTCCCCACCCTCCCCTGGTGCCCTACCCTACCTGTTCCCACCGCCCCTGCAAAGTGGGAATGGAAACTGAGGAGCCCTCATCCTGTCTGTATCCAGTGTTGCCACTTTCAGTGTCATAGCCTGGGTTTGTGTTTTTCTTCTTCTTCTTCTCATACTTCCTGTATGAGGTTCGTTTTTTTAAAATGATAAACAAACTCTTTTTTTTTAACCTTTTTTTTTTTTTTGACCTGGTCATGTGTTGCCTCCTACCTGTCCGGTTGTGAGACTTTGGCTGGCGCTTCCCACCTCCACATCATCAGGTGTTGACGTGAGCAGGGCCCCAAAGCAGAGTGGGTTCTGCTCCCCCCTCCTCCCAGGGTGGCCGTCAGGAGGGTCAAGCTGGTGGAGACATTTTCTAGTCTCCTATTTGAGAGAAATGCCAGTAGACAGCTGGCTCGAGATTTCTCCTCAGGCAAAGAGAGCGGGGGAGAGGAAGGCTACAGTGTGGGAGGGTGGGGCTTGGCCAGGAAAGAAGTGTGATGCGGAGGGGAAGTCCCGGGTGCAGGTGTAGTATCCCATGGTGCCTGCCCCACGCTATACACATGAGCAGCAACTGGAAAAGGGGATTGAGGGATGAATCATACCAACATTTCTCCCGAGGTCACCCCGAGAACATGTTGAAAGTCTCAGATGGTTTCTGGGCTGCTGGCTTCTTCCTCCTACTCTGGGGATCCTGGGGCAGAGCCATCCAGTGAGGAGCTTGGGTACAGTTGACCAAACTGAGAACATCAGTAGATGGCCGACCGGCAGTCACCACGGTCACAGGGACTTAGCCCGCGGCCCAGGTATCACTCACTACTGGTGATGCTTTGGCGTGCGACGGAATCACTTGAGGGCTTGTGAAAACAGACATCCCTGGGTCTCATCACCAGAGTTTCCAATTCAGAAGGTCTGGGGCACACCCTGAAAATTTGCATTTCTGAAAATTCTCAGGTGATGCTGCGGATCCAGAGAGCCACACTGAGGACCACTGGTTAGGGCCATGGGCCATGGGTGACTGGAAAACCTAAAAGCCTGTAGGTTGTCTCCATTTTCCCTCTAATCCTGAGCTGCTCTTCGTGTGCTCTAGACCAACCTTAGAGGTAAAACCAGCCTTTCAGAAGGCCCTTTGCATCTCTTAGTAACGGTATAGCAAGGTTACCTGTAATTTTGAACTTTTGCAATGTCAACCGGACTATAGATCTGCTAAAATGTTTTTGAGGTTTAGTTCTTTGAAAAGTAGGTTTTCTTTTATGGATAGAGAAAGTGACCAAGGTGAGGGGGATGGTACTGACTAGATCAGGAAATAATCCAGTGAGGCCCAGCCCTTGGGTTGCCCACTCTTACCTCCGTTAGTGGAAACCTTTGGTATTAACAGAGGGAGGTATTTTGTGGGTCCCTCTCGGTACCAAAAGGTGGGCAAACTTCCGAGATTCTCAGGGGCTCAGGGTATTTGAATCACCTGTGAGCTCCTGTTCATCCCAGAAGGAGGCAGGGTGTCAAGATCAGGATGCTGGACTGGAGGTTGGGTGCCACCATGTACTGGCTGGTGGTTGAACTTCCCCTGCCCCCCAGGTGAGAGAGATGCTCCTGAAGCAGCAACCTGAGAGGGCGGATGCTTAAGGGAGCACACACATCTGGAGCAGTATCTAGCGGATGGGATGAGCTCAACAAATGATGGCCAAGAGGACCCGGCTGTGTTCGGGGCAGCCCTGGGGGAGGCTCGCACTCTGCTGACGGATTAGCTAAAGGCTGAAACTTTCTGAACCACGGGTAAGTCTGTAATGATGCGTGGCACACTTCGTAAAAACTGCTTCTCGGGGAGGTCCCCTCAGGAGAGGTTCTAAGTCTGCGCAGAGTTATGTGGCTTTCATTCTAAAAATGCGCCCCCCCCCAGAAGCAAAGGAAGGGGGCCCCTCAACGGTGGCTCCTCTCTCCCCTGCCCTGATGTCTCTAGTAGCACAAAAACTTAATCTTCTACATACAGGATCCATATCACTCATCCCTAAAACGAGTCTGTAAAAAGCGATGACGTTTTCTGAGCATGTTCTCTAGGTTTTAACTTTCTGAGACGTAAAAGCCAAGGATTCCTGAGAGAGAACACCTTGGTATTGTCTAGCGGGTCCCACCCTCCTGGCAACTGTTTCAAAAGCTCAAAAAATTTGGCTTCCAAGCCTGTCCGAATCCAATGTGAGCCAACACGAACAGGATGTGAGCGCCTGGCCGGTTGTTTTCCTAAGCGTTGACGGAACCCTTGATGCACAGCGGGCTCGAGTGTGTGTTTTGCACATGGGTGGCTGGGGGCTCTGGTCTGGCTTTTCGGCACTGAGGTATTGGCAGTGTCATGGATATTACAGCAAACTGAAGTCTGTGCTCCTTGCTTCCCCACACCCCTGCCCTGGTACTTACTGCCTGGGAAATAGAAGTTTGGACGGAATCAAGGGCAAATGCACTGACCGGTGACCCATCCAGTCCAGGGATGGGCGTCTGAGCTGCTGTGTCTCTCCCCTTCTCAGTTTCCCAGGCTAGAAGCCTTTCCTCTGCCATTAGGAACCAAAAGGGTGTGATCTGGGAGCTGACTCGGGGAGCATCCAGAAGATTGCCTGGGCTGCCTTTCAGGCCCCTGATGAGGACTCGTATTCACAGTGTGATGTACGTGACCCTGAGGCCATCCCTCAGATCTGAGGGAAAGCGGAGCTGGGTACCCACAATGGGGAGACCTACTGGGGGCCCCCTGAATGCTACAGACCTGCAGAAACAGCACAGCTCAGCCAAGCTGGGAGTAAGAATAAGGAAGTAATGTGTGACCAGAAGATTCTCTAGGAGTGTCCTAACACAGGGGAGGTACTGGTGGTCTCCACCCCCTCCCAGTGTCCGCTGGCATAAGGGAAGCCAGATGTGTGATCAGCTCTGAATTAGGGGCAAATCTTTTAGAGTTCCTGGATGTTCCATCTTGGGTTTCTTCAGTGTTAACTAGACAGCCAGGTCAACGTGAAGTCACTCAGGATATGACTTATGCGTGCAAAAGCTCGCACACAAACTAGCTCAGGTTTTACAGTGGAAAGCTGCAATTCAGAATCTAGGGACGAAGGTAGGAGAGACTCAGGTCTCGGTCCCAGCAATGTCTTTCCCAGTGTGACCTTAGGAAGATTGCCGACTTTCTTGCTCTGTGTGCTTGTCAAATGCAGGTTGACCAGATGATCCTTCCGGCCCTTTCACCTCTCACTCTGTGATCCTGGTCCAAGTCCACGTGGTTGGGTGGTCCATACCAAATCCTGCCTGGGCTCCTGCACTTTGGTTTTTCCTCCCCACTCAGAAGTAGGGTAACTGGAGTGGAGCGTAGGTTCCTAAGCTGTCTCTCTCTTTCAGACTAAAGGAACAAGGTCGCCCCTTCCACCCATGTCAGCCACTGATGCATTTCTTAGTTCCTGTTTCTCTTTGCCCACCCAGGAAGGCACTGCGTATAAAATCTTGGGCCCAGATTCAGATATGGTCACATTCGAAAATGCTAGCTCATAGAACACACGTCAGGAAACTGGTTTTCCCAGCAGGCTCACTTGAGCAGTGCTCTCCCCAGAATGCTAGCGACCACACAGCCAGGCTCATCCTCTCTCAGAACGGCCAGTATTTCAGTGCCACTAGGATAGGAGGCCTCTGAGAAAAAAATAATAAAGGCTGCGGGAGTCTGTGTGCTTCAGCCAACTCACATGTGGATGTGTGTTCTAGTCTTGCTCCTCTTGGATCCCTAAGTATTGGATACATAACAGATACTATATGAATATGGGTTTGGCTGAAGTGAGCAGGTAGCCAGAGGCTCTGTGTGTGTATGGGAAGCACACAAGAAACTAATGTGAACGGCTTTTTTTATTTCCTCACTTCTCAGGGTCTTCTGCATGTTACTGTGCGTTGTGAATGAATGTCTCCCGGAAGGATGGAGCTTCTCCAGAATCATGCAGCCCCTCCCACCCCAACCTTTTTGCAAATAATTTTGTGCCATTAACAAAAGTCAGGAAATGGAGAGCGGCCAGGGCAGCTGGCTTTCCCCGTGAACTCAGGGTTGCCTCTGGGGCAGATCGCCTGTGGAGGGGATTGCGGGGTCCTCAAGGAAGCTCTGAGCAGTCATGGGCAGAGCCCATTTCTTCTCTGACCATCAGTACTGGCTGGTCAGAGAATATGGCTGGGAATAGCAGGCAGGTGTGGATTTGACCTTGCTCCCATAGCCATGCTGTCTCCACCCCTCTCTTCCTACTCCAAGCATCTGATTTAAGCACAAAGCCGGTCTTTGGGGCGGGGGGAGGTGGCCCCATTCGTATTTATGAATCAAGCCATCCTTTTGTCAGTCTCTCGAAGTATCCCTTCACTTGTTTGGGAGAACTAAGAATGAGATTCCGCAAACGATGTGCTGCTTGGGGGCTGGTCTCAAGTGGCAAAGGCAGTTTTTAATAGAATCATAGGTTTGGGGGCTGTTCTCAACCCTGTGCTGTCTTCAGGGTCTTTGCTTGGTCAAGGCCCCCCCTCTTACCATCTCTCCTTCCCTCCGCCTCGCTGAGGCTGCTCGGTACAAGCTTGTCTGATCACGATGCTGTGATGTCCCTGGGAGCCCAGCTCTCTTGGATGGGAAGAGGAGGGGGGACCAGAGGTTCAGCCACCATCCTCCTCATCCACCCTTGTTGGACTGCAGTTCCACGGTGACCTCTTTTAAGTCTCTTTGGACCCCTGGGGAGAGGTGTTCAGGACATCACCTGGGGAAACACCAGGGTTGTCCTGAGAGTCCTGTGTGACTTCAGCTAGACCAACAGGAGCACATAGGGGAAGGGTCTCGGTGTGCCCCAGGCTTAGACCTGGACCCAGAGCGGGCAGAACTGACTTCAACTTTTCAGTAAACAGGCAGTGGGCTTCTGGGAACATCTGCCTTCACAGTCTCTTGTGAATTATTTTTAAACCGATGCCCGCCCCCCCTATCCGCACCGCAATCTTTGTTGATTATCACTGTTTGAATAGATGCTGATAAAATTGATTCCCCATCTTACTGTGGCATTTAAGATCTGTCTTTCCCTTTTCGGTTTCCATGTACTGGAGTGACTGTGTCTCAATGCGGTTGGCAGTGACCTGTGTTTTTCGTGCATGTTTTTGTTTCAGAACAACTGGGAGATTAAACAGGAAGCTTTATGACACACTTGCTCGAAAATGACACAGGCACCGAAAAACCAGGACTCAGCCCCCTGCAGCACCTCTACCTGCTGCCCACAGCCGAGTGCAGGGGAAGGGCTGGCCCTGGGACCTGACTCCATCTGCCATGGACTCTAAGGGCCTCCACATTCAGTGATGATGTCTCTGCGATATTGTGGTTATGGTCTAGTCTGGTCGGTTTCTTAGTATCTGGCCAGTCTCTGTGTGTCTTCATCCCTTTTCCTTCATTAAAAGCATAACTAAAGAAAAATGGATTGTCTGCTTCTTAGTTATGTTTAAATATTAATAGAAAGGTTACCAGATAACATTTGAGATTCGCTTCTCTAGGACCACAGGGCAACTCTGCCATAACCACACAGATCGTTATGACAGCGTCTAGAAGAAGCGTGTTGAACTTGAATCACTTATTACTCAGCCTGGTTTGCCCTGCCTTTTCTTCTCTCTCTGGAAGGCCTCTCAAGGGTCAGTATTAGCATGTTAACATTTGAGAAAAACACTGGGAGATGTTTGGGAGTCTCTTCCCACACCCTCTCTGATCATGATCTACAAGTGGTGCCCCCAAATTATCAGCAGCCTTGAGCTTGCTTGCTACTGGAGACCTCTGTCTTCTCAGCTGCCTTGCTCCCTTCCTCCACACATCAGTCACCCATTCACTTCTTCATTCCACAAAGGTTTCTTTGGGGCATCCCGTGGGCCACGTTCTGGAGACAAGGCTGAGGATGGGATCAAGTCTACCCCAGCCTTCTCAGCACCTCTAGCCTACTTGTGCGTGGGCATCGATCGCTGGGTTTCGCTCACCGAGTGTAGGAGGTGCTGGGCAGTTCATCACAGACCGATAGCACGGTCATGTCCCTTAGATGCCCTGATTTCTTAAATCCACCCTTCACAGCGGAGCGCCTGGAATTGGCAATTGAACATTCCTTCAAATGAGTAAATGTCAGAGCATCCCTTCTGTGGGGGGCGCGGGGTGGTCCCCACTCTCTTCCCCCACCCTTAGTAAGACATCTCCATCCTCCTGGGGACCTGGCCAAAGAGGCCATTGGGAGTAGCCTTCCAGCAATTCCTGTCGGTCTTCACGTTTAAGCTTAGCAGACATGCAAGTATAATTTAAAATGACTGCGTTGGACTGTTTCACACATCTCAGAATTAATTTATCTGTAGATAAATAGTAGACCACGGTGATCATGTCAGAACTCCCTACTGCCCAGCACAGTATATACGAGATGTATATCCGGGTCACAGCCCAAAGGTCCCCAACTCAGAGGGGTCTCTCTGACCACCTGTCCTGAGAGACCTGCCCCCCCACAGTTATCCTGTTTTATCACTTATTAATTAGCTGTCACCCTTCACCTGTCCCTCTGATTTCAGCTCTATAAAGACAGGTTCTAGTCGGTCTTATCCCTCAGTCTGACACTCCGCTCAGTGATGATGTGTTGACTGGATCCATCATCTTACCGCTTCTCAGAGCAACGATGTGAGGTTGAGCAGCCCAGTATCCTAACCACTGTTTGGTGGATGAGGAAATTGCCAGTCCCTTTACTCTGATGAGCTAAGGAGGTAGACAAAGTAGCCTCGGAGAGGACCCAGGATTTCTGCCAGGCCACTGCCCAGCAGGAAAGGTCGATCATGAGCTATCTGCCCTCTGGATCTTCAGATTCTCATCTGAAACCAAGCTTTGCATTGCTAATAAACATCCTTCAGTTAGTTACATTGTGTTTGCTGACGTTCCGGAAGATGACAGGTGACCATGTAGTAGAGGCATCTGTCCCCCGAGGAGTGTCTGGAGGACAGGGCTCTCATCCTTGCCTCGGATGAGTCACCAGACTTCTCTGGCTGCTAATTTCCTTCGCAGAACACTAGGAAGACCAGATGAAATGATTCCCAAGATCCCACCCTGCTCTGAGATTCTTTTCTTCCACCTCTGCTGGTTCCATCTCTCTGGGTTCTAAAAGAGGAGGAAACTGTGCAGAAAAGTATCACAGGGCAGCAGAGACAAAGACCCCGAGAGTGCCAGGAACCCAGGCCCAGTCGTGGGTTTGTGGACGTGCCCTGTGGGTAGATGTTTGAAGTAATGGTTCTGAACCCAGGCCAGACATTAAAATTACCCAGGAGTTTTAAAACATCCAAATGCCCAGGCTCCACCAGGACTAATCACACCAGAATCTGGTTGAGGGGAGGGCGGGGGGGAGGCACAGACATCAGTGTTTTTTAAACCTCCCCAGGTAAGTCCATCGTTTAGCCAAGGTTGAGAACTGCTGGTCTAGGGTTTTATTGTCCACTATGGTAGCCACTGGCCACAAGTATTTATTGAAAACTTAAAATGTGGCTGGTGTAACTGAGGAACAAAAATTTTAATTCCTTTTTATTTTAATTAATTTAAATATAAATAGCCACCTGGGACTGACGGCCACCATATTGGACATCTCAGATAATAGAACATGTATATCGTCACAGAAAGTTCTACCAGACAGCTCAGTCTAGGGCAACTCTTGACATCTGTAACTGCCTAGTGAACTGACCCTGAAAGAAGTATAAGGTCATTGTCCCTGTCTGTTACCTTGACTAAGGCCTGCTCTCATGTCTTGGGCCTGCAATGTATTTTTCACCTACCTTTTGAGCCAGAGCTTGTACAGCAGGAAGAGTGGTGGGATTGAAAGGAATTTAAGATACTTGCAAAAGTCTAAGCCCCCAACTGAAGTCATCTGGCCTTCACTCTGGCCATTTACCCGGTTGCATCTTTGAAGACCCAGCCCTGGAAGGGGAACTTTCTGAATGATTATTGAAGCAGTGGGAAGCAGGCATTCCAGAAAGAGCTTTTGGAAAAGCAGATCGCCAGAAGAGGGATTTGGAGTTTTGGAGGTGTTCGGGCTTTTGAGCTGGGCTCAGCTCGGCAGCTCGGCAAGCTCTACCAGGTTGGGCTTAGAGCTGGAGAAACAGAAGCCAACGCTGAATCACTTTCTGCTTCTCGCTTGCAGACTGTCAGATGTTTTTTTTCTTTTTTTGGAGGGAAAGCACCTTACAACAAATAATAATACTATTTTGAATTTCAGAGCTTTCCCTTTTTCAAAGCACTTTACCATCTTTGACTTATTTTGTCCTCACAACAAGGCTGTCCCATAAGTAGGGAAGGGATTTTTAGGGCTTGTCACAAACTCCTAAGAGCTTAATATTATGGAAAGAATTTACAAGTAAAGGTGAAGACTCTGAGGTGTTGTTTTGTCATTTCTAGCCACACTCAAGTAGTTGTAGCACGTCTAGAATCAAATGTACCCCGATTTTGGGCTCCTACAGTGAGTTGTGGTTTGAAAGGAAACGTAGGACTTCACATGGGTTCTGTCTTGTTACATCCCAGCTTTCCAACTCATGTGAGTTGATTCTTTTTTTTTTTTTTTTTTTTTTTGCAGTACGGGGGCCTCTCACTGTTGTGGCTTCTCCCGTTGCGGAGCACAGGCTCCGGACGCGCAGGCTCAGCAGCCACGGCTCACGGGCCCAGCTGCTCCGCGGCCTGTGGGATCCTCCCAGACCGGGGCACGAACCCGTGTCCCCTGCATCGGCAGGTGGACTCTCAACCACTGCACCACCAGGGAAGCCCATGAGTTGATTCTTTGAAACCATTTTTTTTCTGGTTTCAAAACCAGAAGGTTTTGTAAATTTGATAAATATGCTTTCAGTGTCTCCCTCCAAGTTATCTTTTAATTCATTGAATTTTATATTGAAGTACAGTTGATTTACTATGTTGTGTTAATTTCTGCTGTACAGCAAAGTGATTCATATATATATATATATATATATATATATATATATATATATACACATTCTTTTTTTATGTTCTTCTTCCATTATGGTTTATCACAGGATATTGAATATAGTTCCCTGTGCTATACAGTAGGACCTCCCTGTTTACCCATTCTGTCAAGTTATTTTTTAAATGGTGACAGGACTGGGCCCTGTGACCCTCCATGGAAACATTTCTTCTTCCCTCCAATGGTTATAACTGGTGCAAAACTAGCTACAGAATGACACCGTCCCCTTGGAATCTTTAACCTTCTCTATGTGTCGAGCTGCAGAGAACCATTTCAAACCATACCTGCCACAGGGGAGAGAATACTGAATAGTCTGTCCAACTAAGACCTCCCAGGCGGCCAGCCTGGCCGTCTCCAGCAGCTGAAGTGGGATTCAAGGTAGCAGGATTGACACCATGCCGTGAGTGGACCTCTTTGGGATGTCTGTCCTGCCAACTGTGAATTCTTCTGCTCACACCATCCTCTGGCCCATCCTTTGTATCTTATGTGCATAGGATCCTATGAGAGGTTTTCAGATGCTTTACTGAAAGCAAGACACACTTTCTGGGGCATTCCCCTAATCGACTGTTCTGGTGAAGCTCGTCAAAACAGGAAATGAGGTTAGCATGGAATGACTTTCTCTTAGAGAACTCGTGTTGCCTCTTTAGAGACCACCACTTTCTTCCCAAACGCTTGTGAGCTTTGCCTCACACCTCTTCTGGGCTTGCCCGGAAATTGGAGTGAGTCTGCTCGTCTGTAGTGTTTAGAGCCCATTCTTTTAGAAAGTGGTGGTGATATTTACTAGTCCCCCGTCTTCCAGACCCTCTCCTTTTCACTCCAGGATCTCTAAGCTGTTTGCACGTTGCTCTGAAGTTAGAACTGCATGTCTTTCAGTCACAGCACAAACATGGTTGAGCTAAGGGTTCCATGTACTTGTCCAGATGGACATAGTCACACACGGGCTGCCCCCCTGGGCTTCAGGTGGCGTCCTCCTCATGCTGGTGGGTCCACGTGCTCCCTTTTCATCAGAGATGCCAGTAAGAGAAAATGAATCCGGTGGAGATGAAAACTTCGTGGGGAGAAGCCACGTTCCTCCCCTGCTCCCCACGTGAGCATCTGGCTCAGAAATGCACTGTGATGGAAACAGTGGGGCCCGGCTTCACTCCTGTGAATCCCCACATTGGGTTCTGACTCCGTTATCAAAAGCCATGAGGGTTTCATAGTTTTAGGCGAGCTGCAGCATGCTTAGGGAGGCTGAGGCTTTCTGAAAAATGGCTCTATTTGAAATTTCTAGATTTAAGTATCTTTTTCTTAAGACTGAAGTACTTTCGAGTCACATTTGCTTTGATTCAGTGGCAGGGGGTCTACCTGGGGAAAGTCTAGCCTTGACTCACAAGCACCTGGGGAGCACCGATGTCTCCATATGTGAGACTTGGATTCCCTTGTGAAGGTCTGCCTATGTGTGAGGCTCTCAGTTCTGTAATCCCGGGTCTGTCTCTCTTTTCCCATGACTTGTCTGGATCTCAAAAGCCATCTGAGTCCCCATGGCTGGGAATGGGACACAGCCACTCCACACCCCATCCTTCAGCTGGGAGTCCCTGCTCTTCCCAGGTCTCCAGGTACTGCGTTTTCAGTGATGACTGGCTAAGTAGATGGATTAATAAAGGTGCACCTTGAGAATCATCCCAGCTCTTTGGTGATTCACGGCATTATTTCCAGTCCTCATAACCGGCCGCAGAGGTGGGATTATTATCCTTTTGTTTCAGCTGAGAGAACCGAGTTTCCCTTTGTTTCAAATCACAAAACTAGGAACGTGATGGTTCATCTTGGTCGAAATCCAGAGCAGTCTGGCCTTGCTCATCCCTCTCAGGCTGCCTCTCTGTATTACATTTTATAAATATGTACAACAAGCAAATGCCATTTTTCCTCACGAAGGACTGTGAATGGTAAGTGCCAGTTGGAAGGAAGATACTAGAGCATCATGGAAAATGGGACGATTGGAAATCAAATGATCTGTGCGAGGTCCTGGTCCCCTTCTTGCTGCAGCAGCCCTGCAGGAGGGTGGCAGCCCATGAGCATCTTCTGGGGTCACTCAGCGACCATGGTGGTCCTGCCTCTTGCCAGCCTTGGGTGAGGACCCTCAGTCACAAAAGGGTCAGGATGTGGACACACCTGTTCTCTGAAAAGTGCCTGATTCTCAAAGTGTGGTGGGAGGGTGGGTGAAAAAGGCAGAGGCCCCACCCTGGCCCCTTGGCACCAGTATCTGCTCTTCAACAAGATCCCAGGGGACCGGGGAGCACAGCTGTTCACTCTGCTCTCTGGGCCCCTTGAGGTCAGAACTCTGTGGTCACACCTTTCACCTCCAAAGCCCAACATATGCCTGCCTGACGTAGGTGCTGAAGAAAGGCTGGTAAAGTGAATTTGGTCTTTATTCTTCTGAGGAGCTCATGGGGTGGGTGAGGAAATCAGTTAGACAGAGGCTCCTGGGGCCCCAGGCAGGCCTCCAGCCCTCAGCTAATGGCGGGGCCATTCAAGAATCAATGAGATGGAGAAGGGGGTCAGGATAAGGAACCATGAAACGCTGCCATTTGAGAAGGAAAAGCAAAAAATGAGGGAAATCTATCATCCCAAACTACTAGTGTCCTGTCTCCAGCTCCCACCAGTTCTGATCCCGTTATTTTTTCATCTTTGGAGCCTCTAGAGGCAGCACAGCACAATAGTCCCTTTAGGGGAGGAAACCATGGACCGTGTTGGCCCAGGACGATCCCATCCATGCCAGTTAGACATCCATCAGCGCCTGTTCATTCCTTTCCGCTCTGCCTTTCACTCTCAAACATGTCCTGGTTCGGACAATAAAATAGTGGGCAAAAAAATCTTTAGGTCACCTTATATCTGCTTTTTAATTTTAATTAAGAAGTTGCTTTAGAAACACTAATTCCTGCACACAACTGTCACCTCTTCCAGAAGGAAAGGGGTTCGGCAGTTTATCCACGGTTCTGGCAGGGCTGCCCTAGAATTAGCAGAGTCAAAAAGCGGGGAGTGAGAATGAGTGCGTGCATGTACACCTGTGTGTGTGTGTGTGTGTGGTGTGGTCATGTGAGTATTGTGGGGTGCAAGTGTGGTACGTGTGGGTGGTGTGTGTGTCTGTGGTGCGAGTGTTCACACGCGCTTGTGTGTGTGGTGTGTGTGATGTGGTGTGGTGTGTGGGTAGACGTGAGCTGGGTGCCCGTGGCACGTGCGTGTGGTGCGGGTGTGGTGCGTGGATGGGCGGGTATGGGCACCGCTGGTGTGTGCTGTGTGTGGTGTGTACGTGTGCGTGTGCATAAGCCTGGACGTGGGGATGGCACGTGTGTGGCATGGGTACAGGTGTCTGTGGCTCACGTGTGTGCGCTCAGTGTGTGTGTGTGTGGCCTGTGTGCTTCGTGCGTGGCTGAGCGTGGGTGTCTGTGGTGCGTGAGCACCTGTGTTCCTGCGTGTGTGGCGAGTGTCTTCGCAGGGCGCACAGGTGGAGTGGGCGCGGAGGCCTGGGGTGTGTGTGTGTGTGATGTGTTTGTGCCTTTGACTGCCTGTGGTCTGTGTGTGCATGTGTGTGTTGCGGTGTGTGTTGCGGTGTGTGTGTCTACAGTATGTACAGGTGGCAAGTGGGTGTGTCTGTGTGTGGAAATGGGTAGGTGGGGGGGATGATTTTGAGCCCTCAGGGGTCGTTGGTAGTCTCCCTTCAGACCCACCTGACACCGCGGAAAGGGAGGCCTTTTCCCACCGCCACCCCCATCCCGGCTCTTTGGGGAAGCCACTCTGAGAGGTGACGTGGATGGAAGGGATGGGGACACCTTCTGGGCCTGGTGAGTCCAGGCCCTGAGCCACCTGCACCCGGAGCCCTCGAGGGTGGGCCCAGGCCATGTTGTTCATGCCCAGCTGGTGACTGGCACACAGTAGGGCCTCAAGAAGGATGTGCTCAGGGCAGAATCACTCTGGAAACCCCTTCCCTCTGCCCTGCTCGCTGACTTGGGGCGCTCGAGGAGCGCTGCTCACTCTACATTTCATGCCCAGTGTCCGTGCGTGAGGAGAGATGAGCTTCTCACTTCAGCTCGGTGTCCCCAGCTGGCACCCCGTACTGCACCCTCCTGGAGACTGCAGTGGCCGCCAAGCGCAGCCAGGCGGGGCCCTTCTCTTGGTCAAGGCCAGGTTTCCACAGTGATCAGCACAGTGGCTAGATGCTGACCACGGGCGAGGATGGCTGGCCTGGCCCATGGCCGGCATGTTCCCCTGCCCAGCCCTCACCTGCTCTCCCCTCTGGAAGAGCACTGCTCACGTTAGCTGGGGGCCACCTGACTTTCCCTGACCTGTCTCTTCTCGAGGCAAGAATGACCCCGGAAAGTACTTCTGGAGGCATGGTCAGTGCTGGGGCCCTTCCTCTAGAGTTGGAGAAATGGAGATGCCATAAATTCCAGAACTTGATCCGTCGGGCCCCAGGTCTGGTCTGCAGGGTCTCTGGTCTGCATGTTTGATCTCTTGGCCTCTCGGTTTCCAAAATCATCAACTAGGGAGAATAATGCTTCCCACGCCGACCTAGGAGGGTATTTGCAACGAAGTATGAAAGCACTTAACCTAACGCCAGGCACAGAGTACAGACTCAATAAATGGTGGCCATCATCCTATTATTTTAACGCATAAAAATTGAGGTTTAAGAAATAATAAATGTATCAGGAAGTGGTAGAAATAGATCATCAGCAAAAATACTCAGATGGGGTCCTAATGACCTAAGCTGTAAAATCATAGCAAAAGGAAGAAAAGATCTAGAAAGCAAAGGAAGCAGAGACAACAGCCTCAGGAAAAAAAAAAAAAAAAAGAGGTAGAGAGAGTGAGCCAGAGCAGTGCAGGGCCAGGCAGCCAGAGCACGGTTTCCTCTGCCGTGACAGTGTGACAAGGGCCCGATCTTAAATCTGCAGAGCCAGACATGGTAGAGGGACATTGATTTGCTTTAATGTAAATATTTTGATGTCTTTCTTTTTCCTGAACTTTTAACCTTGCTGGTAAACAGGGTTCATACAGTAAATGAATTGTTTTTCTGAGAACTGCCTTTTGAGGAAATAGGAAGAAAAAAAGGATTTTTATTAGCTAATTGTCAGTCTCGTGCATGATTAAAAGCTTCATTATTCTGCTTCTTAACTCTGCCTTCAGGAGATGCTTGGTCACCAAAAATTGATGAAAAACACTTTAAAATGTGTAAACACACCAATTCAAAAAATAGCAAACCTCACACAATAAAGGGAGAAAAGTCATTCTGTAGAAGGTTTCTGAGACAAGAAAAACAACCAATCCAAACTCCAGTTTGTTGTTTATAATTAGAAACTCCCCGAACTTCATTTCCCTGGAGATTCAGGCCCTGGCTCACCATCTTGGTCCATTTCCAGCCCTTGTAACTTCTGAGATGTTAATGGAAGTCAAGAGGGCATCTGAAGTCCTGGCAGCAAAGGCTGAGCCTTAAGATACACATGTAATAGCCTTTCTTTCTCCAGGCAGGTGGCTCACAGCCATCACTGTTTACTAACACGGTCCCCTTGGGTAGATTTTGCAAGAGTATTTTGTGATAAAGGAGAACCAGGACAGGGAACTAACCAGAACAAGGAAGATCTAGGTTGTAGCATGAGTTTTCACTTGAAACTGTCATTTAACCTCTACCCTGTAATTTTCTTAACTGTTAAGTGAAGATAGGACCTTTGGGCTGTGAAGCCTCAGGGAGATGTGGTCAAAACACCAGATCTGTAACTTGCTTTGAAATAGTTGGAGGAAAAGAGAAACCCTCTCCATATCAAGTTGTGATGGAGTCGCATCAGCCTCGTCGTGGATGATGGCAAGTCCTTGAATGTTCCTAAGACCCCACAGCAACCCCAGCCTCTGAAAACTCTTCCTCTCCTGACTTTTATACCTACAACTGTTGTGTCTCTTCAGGTGAAGACTGGCAGAGCCTACCTTTCAAGTCATGCCCCCATTGGAAGGGAAGCCAAGGACACTGATGATGTTTCAAGTCTCCTAAGATATAGGGCAGGGTTGATAGGACTTCTAAGAGAGATTCTTCCTGCCCTCTTAGAAGAAGGAGGAAGCAGCAGAGGAGAAGGGGGCAGAGAAGATGAAACAAAGTACCAAAACTTAAAAAAATTTATTTATGTATTTATGTGTTTGTTTATTTTTATTGCGGTCTAGTTGATGTACAATATTATATGAATTTCAGGGGTACACATAGTGATTCACAGTTTTTAAAGGTTATATTCCATTTATAGTTATTGTAAAATACTGGCTATATTCCCTGTGTTGTACAATATATCCTTGTAGCTTATTTATTTTATACATAGTAGTTTGTACCTCTTAATCCCCTACCCCTATCTTACCACTTTCCCCTTCCCTCTCCCCACTGGCAACCACTAGTTTTGTTCTCTATATCTGTGAGTCTGTTTCTTTTTTGTTATAGTCACCAGTTTGTTGTATTTTTTAGATTCCATAAATAAGTGATATCATACAGTATTTGTCTTTCTGTGTCTGACTTATTTCACTAAGCATAATACCCTCTAGGTCCATACATGTTATTGTAAATGGCTGAGTAGTATCCCATTGTGTGTATATATATACATATATATGTATATATATATATATATGTATATATATATATATATATACCACTTCTTTATCCATTCATCTCTTGATGGACACTTAGGTTGTTTCCATATCTTGGCTATTGAAAATAGTGCTGCTATGAATGTTGGGGTCCACGTGCCTTTCTGAATTATTATTTTTGGCTTTGTCAGACATATACCTAGGAGTGGAATTGCTGGGTCATATGGCAGTTCTACGTTTAGTTTTTTAAGAAACCTCCACGCTGTTTTCTGCAGTGGCTGCACCAATTTCTATTCCCACCAATTTTAAATATGTGATTGAAGCAAACCACAAAATGTATTGAGAGAGGCAGCTCGCGGGAAGTCAATTCCTAAGGCTCTGGGGTCCCGTCATTCTCCCCTCCTTTCTTCCAGAATAAATGAAAGAATGGGCTAACACCCAGGTTGTGTGTATGATATTTTTATCTGATGGATGACCTCATACTCCTAATCAGAGCTTACTGTGCTGTAAAGCACCCCCTTCCTGTTCTCCAGGCACCTCACTTCTGTAAATGTTATGAGCATACACACATAGGAGTCTACTCTGCAGAAAAGCCTAAGGAGATCTTTGGTCCCCTGCAATTCATCTGAAGGTTTAGTTCTGGAAGGCCTGGGCTTGCATTACCAGCAAACTGTTCCACACACTGCAATAGCTCTGTAAATCACCACTCTCCCAAATCAAACAAGGGAGACGTCAGTAAATACTGCAGAATGGAAACTTCTCCTTCACTTTCTGACCTTTCTAATTGACAAGGGTATCAGTCAGTGCGACGTTTCTTGGGACTGGTAAGGTTGAATATTCATTTGTGAGGCTTTACTTGTAAATAAAATATTTTTGAGAAATTCAGTTGCCTGCAGTTCATAGTTTTTTTCCTCTTGATTCATTTCAAACTATTTTTCTTTAAAAAATTTTATTTATTAAATTATAGTTGATTTACTATAGTTGATATTGTGCTGATTTCAGATGCACAGCTTCAGATTCTTTTCCATCATAGGTTATTACAAGATACTGAATAAATTCCATGTGCTATAGAGTAAGTCCTTGTTTATGTATTTTATACATACTGGAGTGTATTAATCTATTAATCTATCTATTAATCCCATACTCCTAATTTATTCCTCCCCTTTCCCCTTTGGTAACCATAAGTTTGTTTTCTATGTCTGTGAGTCTGCTTTGGTTTTGTAAATCTGCTGATTTGCATTGTTTCCAGTTCAAACTATTGAAATTGGAAAAATTGTGTGCTGTTTTAGGATGCACTTGTAATCTTGAAAAAGTCATTTAGTTGTGGTGGTGCTTGCTGTCCCTGCTCTGGTTGATTGGTTGATTCTAGTATCTAGAGGGCTCTTCCTCCCTGGGTTCCTAGTAATGACTAGACTGCTGGCTGTCCAGCCAGATGATGAAATAGGAGTTTTTAAGGCAAAGACTGCATGGGTAGTATTACTAAATATAGCTCCTGTGTATGTGCACGTGTGTGTTTCTATCTCGAAAGTGCTTTGCAAAGTTACATAAACACTTGTATGGAAGTTGTGGTGTGCCCCGAGAAAAGTATATTTGAAAGTATTCCTTCCACTGGTAAATAAATCTTCCCCAACAATTCAGCCTTACCACTGCTAGTCACGTTTGAATCTCCTTCAGCTCTCCTCTCCTGAACCCCTGTTAGGAAAAGGGCTCCCCGAGTGTGGCAAATACTCCCTGTTTCTTTTTTTTTTTTGCGGTACACGGGCCTCTCACTGTTGTGGCCTCTCGCGTTGCGGAGCACAGGCTCCGGATGCGCAGGCTCAGCGGCCATGGCTCACGGGCCCAGCCGCTCCACGGCATGTGGGATCTTCCCAGACCGGGGCACGAACCTGTGTCCCCTGCATCGGCAGGCAGATTCTCAACCACTGCGCCACCAGGGGAGCCCTCCTCCCTGTTTCTTATATTGAGTTCAAACAGGAAAATTCTAGTGTTTACTGGAAAAAAAAAAGAAAAAGAAAAAAGTAGTGCCTACTTTATATCTGTTGCACCACACTGGCTTAAATGACAAAACAAACACAAGCCCTGGAAAGCTGGGCCTCTCTTAAAGAAAAGGTTGTGAAATTACAGGGTTCAAATTAGGCAAAACTTTCAAATTCTCTAAGAGTAACATGTTGGGGTGTCATTTAGATCCCCCCCTCCCAGTGCCTGTAAAAATAGATTTGTAGCTTGATTTATGCTGGTGTTTGTAACTTCAGCATGAAAGACGATCCCCTCTGATTCCTCCTTAAATTTAAGGAGAAATACATCTTTCCATCAAATTGAGACATGGAAATAATGTTTATTGAAAACCTTTGAGCATATTTGTCTTAAAAAAGCACTTCCATACACTCATCCATGGCCCATTCCTCCCCATTTTAAGATGGAGAAGTGAAGACTCAAGAGTGGGCAAATGACTTGCCCCAAAAGACCCAGTTAGGAAGTGGCAAAGCTGGTACTCGGAGTGGGTTTATTTAACCAAACTGTTTAAAATGTGAACTTAGTTTGTGAACCAACCTTATGTGGTTGGTATTATTGTCCCCAGTTTATCACCCATCACCAGGCCCAAGGCAAAGTCATACAACTAAAGACCAACAGGACCAGAACAGGGGAGATAAACGCTCCTGAGCGCTTTAGGGTTTGTGCATTTCCTCTCCTCCGGGTCCAAGTGCAGGATGGACGCGAGTAAGGAACCTACTTCCAGAAAGGGGCTCCCCTCTGAGAGTCGATGCCTTTCCCTCACTCTGTAGGTCCAGAAGGCTTGTTCTGTCTAGACTGACACAGAAACATACGGCTCTCCTTTTTTCTGTGTCTCATCACAGAAAGGAGGTACGAAAACTTGGGAAATGGGAGACCTCCCTTTTCTGGAGTCGCCAGCAATCAGCTCCAAGAACCTGAAAACAAACCCTCGGCAGGGAGCGTGGAGGCCTCTGTCGGGGATTCTCCAAGTCTCTGGCGTGGTGGCACAGTGGCCAGATGGTCCTGATTCAACATCGGGCCTGTGTGGATGGCACCCAATAGGGCATCTTGGGCAAAGCAACGCGGTCCTTCAGTCCTGCAATAAACCCTCGTCCCGCTGACAGCTCCTTCAACTGAGCGCGGAACAGTCGGTGAAGGTCAGATACAGGATCTGTTCTTCTCGCCCATGAAGACACACTCATCCCCAAAGTCAGGACCTTGATCACTGTGGACTGACAATGTACTGTGAAGAGAGGGAGGGAAAAGCCTTTCCCTGAAAGTTCCCATCCATCACTGAGTAAACATCATAAATCTATGGCAGAAACAGGCTGCCTGTACTCCAGTTAGCTCCTGCTACAATTTTAGCTTCCAGGCTTAATGCCCTAAACGTGAATGACGTCGTAGCCCAGCACAGGTCTGATTAAGGAGGTGACTTTGCCAACCTCAGGGTCAGAGAGGGGCTCCCCGCTCCCTTCCTTTATTCCCTGGGGCTTAGTAACCACTTCAGCAAATTTCCCCGTTAAATATACAAGGCAACTGAGTGCAATAAAAACTAAAGGATGCGGCGGGTAAACAAACAGCGTCTCTCCGGGCAGACCTTGCTAGGTGACAGAGAGCAGGTCTGCTCCGTTTGCCCTCCAGAATCCTAAATGTCCCCCATCACGAAGGCCAGCATAAACGTGGCTCACACCTTGCTTCTGCCCACTGGCCGTCTTCAGTCTGTGGGTTACACTGCCAGGACCACCTGCTTCCCAGGCGGTCATGTGGTCTATCCATGGAGTAGCTGGATGTTCCCTAGGGACGTGCGACGTGACGGATGCCCACACACGGCATCTGAGAACGGGGCTGAGGGTCACACCCAGGAGGTGACTCGAATTATTAGCACGTAACATCCCATCAGGAAAGAACGGGGCTTTTTGTCTTGCCCAGATGGTGCCAGCCCCTCAAATATGATTACGGGTCCCTTGAATCATTCCTGGATGGAAGCCATATTTGTTGAGCTCCTAACGCATGTTGAGCCACTTAATAAGAAAGGCTGAGTCTTCTGTGGGGTGGCAGAGGGTCTCTGCACATGTGATCTTATTCACTGTCCGTAACAATCCAGTCCAGGTGATGAATTATCTCCATGTTTTTCACCTGAGATCAAGCTGAGGCTTATTATGGGTTGGCAGTAATGGAGCTGGAATCTGAGCCCCACTCTGACTCCAAATTCAACATCCTTCAGCAATAAAACTTTCCTCCCTCCCCATCCCTGTTTCTATTCTCATCCTCCTCACACACACACACACCCCCTTGTGTGGGCCAGTAATACCAACAACTTACCACAGCACAATGGCATTGGTCCAAATTATAGGGATTTGGAGTCTAAATTTTCCATGATATTGAGGCTTTATAGAGTCAATATTCGAAGTAAGTTTTTATTTATTTATTTATTTATTTATGGCTGTGTTGGGTCTTCGTTGCTGTGCGCGTGGGCTTTCTCTAGTTGCGGCGAGCGGGGGCTACTCTTCGTTGCGGTGCGCGGGCTTCTCATTGTTGTGGCTTCTCTTGTTGCGGAGCACGGGCTCTAGGGGCACGGGCTTCAGTAGTTGTGGCACGTGGGCTCAGCAGTTGTGGCTTGCGGGCTCTAGAGCACAGGCTCAGTAGTTGCGGCTCACGGGCTTAGTTGCTCTGCGGCATGTGGGAATTTTCCAGACCAGGGCTCGAACCCTTGTCCCCTGCATTGGCAGGCAGATTCTTAACCATTGCACCACCAGGGAAGCCCTTCAGGTAAGTTCTGATTTTCTCTTAAACCAGGGTTCGGCAAAATTTTTCTCTAAAGGGCCGAATAGTAAAGGTTTTAGGCTTTGTGAGTCTCTGTCATGACAATTCAACTCTACCATTGTAGCACAAAAACAGTAAGAGGCAATATGGAAAGGAATGGGAGTGGCTGTGTTTCAATAAAACTTGATTTACGAAGACAGGCAGTGCCCCAGATTTGGCCCAGGGGCCACAGGTTGAGACCCTACAGCTTGAAACTCAAGCCATCATTAAAACACCCTAGGGTTTTAGACACTGGGTCTGTCTAACCTATCAGAAGCAAGGCTGGAAGCCAAGGCCCTTGCAGTAAGGAAGCAGAAGTTGACAACTGTTTAAGAAGCACTGCGGCCAACATTGCTACTATCCCCAGATAGCCAGACCAGCAGGTCTCAACATGTGTTCCACAGAGAGATAGCAACAAGCATTTTGCCAGAAAAGAGTTCTCTGAACTATTAAGTTCTGGAAACATTGTACTAGAGAATTAAAGTTTCCATTACTGAAAGACTTCTCAGGGCCTTTTATGTGCTAATAATCCTATTAATCTCCAGGAAGGGAAAACAGTTCAAGTCTCCCCTTCTGGCCTGACCTTGTGTACAGTCCTTTGTGTGTAGAGCATGATGTCTGCACTCTGGGAAGACTGTTCTAGACCCAGGTCCTAAAGTTTTTCATACCGTCTTACTTTTCTACCTCTTGTCCCACCTGTTCCCACTTGAGGGAACACACCTCAGTTGCTACCATGCACACAATAACCCACTTCATCCTCAGAGCAACACTGCGGTCTGGTCAGGGAGTTTGGACACTGTGTCTCCCATGACCCAGTGGGGATGAGCTCAGCGTGGAGGGTGTGAGGAGGACAGGGTTGGCGTGGAGGCTGGTGCATCTCTTTCCTCAGCTTGAAGGTCTGGTACTTATGATCTGCTAGAATGTTCCAGAACCTCAAGAGTCTCCTGTGCTCCTGGTTTGAGAGACTAGGTGGAAAATCTCCATAAGAACACAGACTCAGAGCTTCATGAAGCCTGACACAGGAACAGTTGGCTTTAGCCAGGAAATATAGGGACTCTGATGGGAGCACGGATACGGGACATTTATGCCTGGAAGGTCGTCACCTCCTGAGACCTCGGTGAGAAGGCAGGACTTGAGGTCAGGAGTCACTGCCATTGTGGAGAAACCATCCAGGGAGGGTAGTTTGGGGCAAGACTCTTAGCTCTGAGGAGCTTTTGGTGCATCATCTCTACAATAGAAATGCTGATGCCTGCCCGCCTGGGCTCGGAGCATGGGGGCTGGTGGGGAGGTGTGTGAGACAGCTTTGCAATGAAGGCTGAGTGATTGTTTGGAGGAAGAGTCTGGGAGCAATTCAGACCTTTCTGGGTCCTTCTGAGGAGCTAGGCATTGTGGCAAAGCTTGGAATGTGACTTACAGGACAAGCTTCTTTAAGCATATGCTTTAGTCGCCAGCTTTGAGCCCACTCTTGAAAACTAAGCAGTGAATAATGAGAGGCCTAAAAAGCTCCACCCAGTCCGAAACGACCTCCAGCATATGGAACGCAGCGGTTGATGGGGGGAGGGCCTCTGCCACTCCATGGGGCAGTGGTCAAGGGGTTCCTGAGCCTTATTTATAATGTGTAGTATTTTACGAGGAGGCTGTGAATTATTTCTGTAATTGAAAGTTGGTTTTTAAAAAAGACAAAGGGAATCAGGAAAACAGATGTGACTTGAGGCTCAGATTCATTTCCATCTCAAAAAGATGGGCGAGTCCTATGAAAATGTCCTTAGATTTGTTGATCTGTTGTTATCACCCCGTTTTGTTTCTCTCTCTCTCTCTCTCTCTCTCTCTCTCTCTCTTTTTTTCCATTTGTGTGGCCACCTGACTTTCCTAGCGGTGATTAGTAAGAAAACTCCTAAACTGAATCAAAACAACAATGACAAAAGCAAAAACAAAGACCCTAGTCACCAGCAGCACAACTCAGACCCTTTTGGCTAGTGTGGGTTTTCCACGGGCCGTCTTTGTGTTTCAAATGCACCTGTTTCCTTTTTTCTTTCTTATTTCCCCGAGAACCACTGAGAAGCCCTCCCTCTTTCCCAGGGGCCCAAAAGGACCTCCCTGTGGTGGGACCCACAGCCTTGGGGCCATGCATTTCTGGCAGAGCTGGGGAGCCCCATCCTCCTTCCCCCCACCTCCCCACCCCAGGATGAAGGGCCTTCCCAGGTGAGGCTCGCCCTCCACCCAGGCAGGTGCCGGCTCCTAAAGCCAGGTTTCAGGGAAAGCCTTTTGTGGCTCTCTCCCTCATCCTTGGTCTTTCAGAGGAGACTTTTTTTTTCTTTTTTTGGCCACACCGCAGCAGCCTGCGGGGTCTTAGTTCCTCCGACAGGGGTGGAACCCGTGCCCCCTGCAGCGGAAGCGTGGAGTCCTAACCACTGGACCTCCAGGGAATTCCCTCAGATGAGACATTTTATGGGCAAAGGGACCCCCTTCTTATGAGGAATCAGTCCACAGGGAGATACTACCCCTATCAGTGGGGCCCTTGTATCTCCTGCCTAGAAAGTACAGTCCCCTGTTTCCTCCTGGGTTGTGAGAAATGGGTTCTAATCCTTCCATTTCCATAGTCTCACCTCCCCAGCGTCTCCATTTTACAAATGAGAGCTTCCAGGCCTCTCTCTGACCCAGGCAGGCAAGGTGAACGTGGCCTCCCCTCACCACAGTGCGCCCGGAGAAAGAGCGTGCAGGTTAAGAGCCAGATAGGCATGAGTTCAAATCCCAGCCGTGACCCTGACTAGCTGTGTGATCCAAGGCCACTCACCCAACCTCTCTGAGCCTCAGTTTCCTCATTTCTAAAATGGGGACAAGACCAAACCCTGCCCCGTGGGGTTGTTGCAGGGGAGAAGTGACGCAGTGCCTGTGCAGGGCCCGGCGCTAGTGCCCAGTGGAGGGGTCTCCGAGCGGGGCCTGCCAGCTCACCAGGAAAGGCTGCGGCCCGTCCATCCCGGGGAGGCCGTGCCAGATCAGAGGGAAGCTCAGCAAGCCACTTGAAAGGGACCTTGACTCATTTTGTGGTAACTGAATGTGCAGTTCAGGAAGTGCTTTGCAAGAGCGAACTGGGCTCCAGCCGCCCCCTCGTACCCCTGACCTCTGCTCCGAATCTTCGGTGTGAGGATGCTGTTCCCAGCAGCGTTCCCGGCCTGAGCTGGTGCGCATGAGCGTGGACCGCAGGGCCCGCGCATGCGCACTGCCAGCCCACTGAAGGCTCGCAGGGGTGGGGTCCGTGGCTGGAGGACAGCCTGTCCCACCGCTTGGGTCCACCCCTGAGGCCAGGCGCTCCGCTTCCTGAGCCTCTTGTAACTGGCGCTCCCACGTGTCAGCCCAGCGCCCAGCACTTGACATTTAATAGTCACAAGCAGCTCCCCTGGCAAGTACTAAACTTCTCACCACTTACGGATGGGGAAACTGAGGCACACAGAGGTTATGAAATGCCCAGGCACATGGAGGATGATGTGTCTGGAGCTGGGATTTGAACCCGGGGAGTTGGACTGCAGAGGCTGCCTCTTAACCTAGCCGCTGGCATCTAGAGCCTGGCACAAGGTAGGTCTCAGTGGTTCCTGATAGGAGTGGAGATGGGGCCACTGCACGTCATGTTGTGAGTATGGCGGGAAAGAAGGGTGTAGGGTGACCTCAACCCCTGCTGCTGTTTCCTGGTGGGTGGGGAAGGGGCTGTGAATGTGGAGGAACCTCAGGGCATGTGGCAGGGTCCCCTCTGGCTCCTGGTGGGCTGCCCCCCAAGCCTCTGGTGTCAGCTGCCCTGGGAGTTGGCATGGTCATGTCCACTGCACCCTCTTAGACCCTCCAGAACCCCGGGCTTCCCACTGAACACCCCAAGGACACCGGCAGCAGGAGCCCATGTAGTAGGTACTGAGGCCATCGGAGAACCATGTGGTGACCTGCTGGGAAGCTGGTGCCACTGGGGACCAGAGACTGGATGAGGTGGGGAACCTCTGAGAGGAAGAGGCTGCCTGGCCGTTAGTCCTGATCCATCCAACCCCATCTGCCATCCCCAGGCTGGCCACGTGGGGTTTCCAGGGAGAGGGAAGTGTGGGAGTGAAGTGACGTGGGAAAGTGGGTGGCACAGAATTTCAGAGCTGGCCCCCAGGCTCTGAGAAGAGCAGATCCTCCTCTGTCCCCTGCCTCAGAGGCCTTGGGGAGGGAGAACTCTGTACACTGAGCTGTACCCCTGCTGGGAAGTCAGGGCCTGTCGTAGTTCCTCATTCAAGGCGCACACGCTTATTCCCAAGGCAGTTAAAAACCCCAAGTTGCCCAACTTGGTCCGGGGAAGCCTGGCCCATCGTCCCACACATCCTTACAGCCCGAACCCTGGCTGCTGGCCTCCAAGGCCAGACAGTGACCTGCATCCTGGAGTCCACGTGTCGAGGAGGAAGCTGCCATTCTGACGGCCCAGAAACATCTGTTCCCCATTCGTCATTGTCGAGCTCTGATGTCTTTGGGGGCTAAGTTTGAAGGACAGTTTTTACTGTTGTAACCAAAAAAGCAAAAGGAAACAAACAATTACAGGCCTCCTTTATTTCAGAACTTTTTTGTGTGTCAGTAGAAAGCCATTCCAGTAAACAGGAGCTTTGACCAAATTACCCTCCCCCATGATGAGTCGCTGGGGCATCTCCTCTCTCCTCTCCCCTGCTTCACACCCCACTGTGCTGAGAAGTGTCGAGATAAATACATTTGGGCTGAGACTGGAACAAAATGAGCAGAAAATGTTTCATTTTCACCTGGGCTTGTCTGTGCATCTTTCAGAGGATACCTGTGATGGGACCAGTGTGCCTGATGCTCTGGGATCAAAATGCCTTGAGTAACAGTGGCTATTCTCAGAGCAGCGCCATCGTTTACCTCTCTAGCCTGTAGCTCAGCTCCTACTCTGATCTGGATGTTTCCAATACACGCTTGTTCATACAATGGATACGCTAGTTCAGACTCAAAGGAACTGTGGCGTCACCCAGATCAGCCCTGAGAGCTCTTACAGCCTTCCCACCCTGGGCCCTGGCAAGCGTGAGTGTTGCCAGATTCAGAGCAGCCATAAGATACCCTGTCTGCTGGAGGCTGAGGGCAGGTGAGCCATCCTTTTGGAGCTAATGAAGGACCACCGCTTGTCCCAGGGCTCTACTGAGCCCCGGAGGACTCTCCCACTTAGGGAGAGGTTCTGGGTTGGGACACTTGGAGGATGCTCCCCAGCAGGAGGCAGGGTCTGTGTTGCTGGGATGTGACAAGTGAGCCCCTTGGTCCCTCTTTACTTTCCTGCTTGTCATGCAAAGTGTTTTGGTTTCCTGTGGCCGCTGTAATACCCTTGGTGGCTTAAAACAACACAAGTGTATTCTCTGACAGTTCTGGAGGCCAGATGCTCAAAATCAGTCTCACTGGGGTCAAGGCGAAGTATCGTTCTGTTTTGAAGGCTTTAGAGGAGATTCAGCTTCCTTGACTGTTCCAGCTTCTAGAGGCTGCCTGCAGCCCTGAGTAGTACTGATACTTGGAGAAGCCTAGTTACAAAGATGCAACCAAACCCTGTCAGGAGAGCTGCAGTGTGTTCGGGGCTCCCCATCTCTGTTGCGTCCAGTTTCCTGTGGGGCAGGGCCCCTTCCTTCTATTGTAATATCTTGGGGAGGGGGATGGTTGCAAAAGCCACACCAGAGCGGGAGGTACCAGTTCTTCCCCGCCTCTTTTGGTGCAGCCGGTGGGGGACACATCACCACGCTCCGTCATCGGGATGCTGTTTTCTGAGACTTGGGCACTTACCTTGTTCAGCTCAGCAGTGCCCCCCTGACCACATTAGTCCTGCTTCGTGCCTGTTTTTGCCATTCTCTTCTCTTCCCTGCCCATTCCCAAACCCAGCGACCCAGGCTTCCCCGTGATTCAGGGAACTGCCATTTTCTTAGCACACAGGCCCTTTGTGATGGAGTTCAAAGATGAAAATTCTGTTGCTTGCACTCAAGACCTCTGATACAAGGATTGTGTCTGTCTACTGTGTTGAGTAAACGGAGGATTCATTTTAGTGCCATCTTACAAATGGCTTGATGCGTCTTGGAAACCAGGTCCTGGCATCAAGGCCCCGGCTGCTGTTAAGGAGGGGTGTGCCGGGGGTGCTTTGCAGGGGAGGGTCAACGATAGAGGATGGAGTTGGCTTTACTGATCTCTGCCCCTGCTTATCTATTGTACAACAACAGGCTCTTCCATTACATACAATAGCATCATTATTGCCAGAGCTGGGATGGGGTTCAGAATATGCTACTCCAAACTAGCGCACCTGGACGTATCGAGTATTTTAAGCTGAAGGGACTTGAGAAAATGCAGCTGGAAGCTTACTCTGCTCTCCACCCGACTTGCCTTCTTCCCCGAAACAGGTCATAAAACCCTCATGTGAGAGGTGCCCTCCCTTTACCTGGAGGAAAAGAGCATCCTTATCTCTAAAGACAAAGAGACGCCAAGAAGAATTCTAACAAACAGACCTTGTTAAGATTCCCCCAGGTTAATACACTCATACTCCTTCACCTGTCATAGTCCTCCATGCCTGGATACTCCTCATTAAGCCCAGCACAAAACACTCAGGTCTAACTGTCACTTTGGGTCTTCATTTCCTTATGAAGGCTTCCAGATCACGGAAAACTTCTATTAAATAAATGCGTATGCTTTTCTCCTGTGAATCTTTGTCTGTTTAGTTTTCAGACCCCAGGACCCCACAATGATCAAGGAAAGACTTTTTCCTCTCCTTCAGCCCTATATTTTCTCATTAAACTCCCACTTACCCCGCTACGAGCAGGACACAGAGGATACAGAAGCGGGCATGAGGGTTGTAACGGCAGGCCAGAGCCTTAGTGAATGCTGGCAGCGTTTTTGTTTAGTTTCATCTCTGATGCACCTCAGTGTGCAATGCATATTTGTTGAATGAATGAAGGAAGGGAGGTTGCTGTCCAAACCAGCCTTCTTGCTGGTGGACCGACGTGCCCATCTAAAGCTGCAGGCACGCTTCAGCAACAAACCCCCAAACCCAGCTGAAGAGCAGTGAACATTGCTCATTTCCTTTTTGTTCTGTTGGTATGTTTTACCCCTCCAGGACTTCCATGGACCAGAAACAAAACCAAAACTCGAATCCCCAACTCAGGCTTTTAACTGAAAGTAAGAGGGCTCAGAAAAGGGCAGTGAATATTGGTGCTGTACAGTTTTCAAGCATTTTGGAATGACATACATCTAAAGAAAACAACAACAAGAAGTAAATATTCTTTATCATCAGAATGGATAGCTGTGAAATTTATAGGTAACTTACAGTTGTTAAAAACTCTTTCTAAACTATGGGTCTTCCAGGAAACTAACCTGGTGTCCTTGGGCTGGAGGTACCAAGAAAAGCCAAGAGAGATTAATTGTAGCTGAGATCCAAGGAGTCATGGGATGGGATGGATGATATCAAACAGAACTCAAAGTCAGGAGGACTGGCTGAAGCAGGCAGGATGTAGGTGGAGGCATCCACATCAAGAAGCCTTTTGAACAGAGGCTCTAAGTCAGGAGGCAGCTGCCCTGCGGAGAGGGACAGCCTCTGACCAACAACTCTTGACCTGTTGGCAGGGTAACTGAGAAATTTCCTGAGATACTGGGCTTTCCGTGCTAAAATGGGGACAGTCTCAGGCCAGCTGGGATGGTGGGTCACTCAAGTTCCCATCTGTCTCTAGCATTCTCTAGTGATGAAAGAGCCTCGGTCCCTGGGGCCACCAAGATGCCCCTGTTGTCCACTGGTTATGCTTGGGGTGGGAGTGGGGTGAGAATAGGGTGAAGGATCACCCTACCATCCCCTCCTGGAGCAGAAGGGCTTTTCTAGGAGTTTGGACTCTGGAGTGGAAGGTGAATGCTTAAAAACCTTTAGGATTTCATGGGAATATAAGATTTTCTATTTAACAATAAATTTTAATATTCAAAAAAACGCAGACACGTTTCTCAGAGTTGGGACTGAGTTGGTGTAGATAATACCCTTTCTCAGGGAAGGACTGGGGGTATGGGGTTAGCAGATGTAAACTATTATATATAGGATGGATAAACAACAAGGTCCTACTGTAGAGCACAGGGAACTATATTCAATATCCTGGGATAAACCGTAATGGAAAAGAATATTTTAAAATGTCTATATGTGTGTAACTGAGTCACTTTGCTTTACAGCAGAGATGGGCACAACGTAAATCAACTATCCTTCAATTTAAAAAAATAATTTAAAAAAAAAGAAAATATCCTTTCTCTAGAGGTGAAACTTCACTGGAGTTCATTTGAATTTCAAAGGGAGCGCAGCTTACTTTGAGCCAACACAGCTCAATGAATCCTACTGTGGCATGTCTTATTACCAGGCGTACACCTCAGTGGAGAGGGACTCTGGAATCTAGATTTGGAGTCGTGAGGTCTCTGGCCACTGTTTCCCCTTCTCTCTTCCCAGAGGCTGCTTCTCTCATGGCCCATCTCTCATATTTTGATCCTCTAGAAATGCACAAATAACTCAACTGCATATCAGAAGTGCAAAACAATTTAACTTTCATCTTTTTTTTGTTGTTCATATCTAAGCTCATCTTGCACTCAAAGCCCCTTTCCTATTGGTAGCAACAAAATTTTTCATTTAACTAACTGAAGAGTCCTCAGTTTCTACTGCTTTAAAACTTAGACTCGGTGAGATCTAAGATTCTGATGTCACCCAAGGTTTCTTTTCCCCTTTTCCTTTTCCAAGACATAGTCCAGGTACCAGAAGTGGACCTGTGTGCCCTGTCACATTCAGAAAGGAGTGTCTGGCCTCCCAAGGAAGCAGAGTTCCTCCCTCCTGGTCTTTGGTCATCAGCCTCTGACCTCACTGTGTCCCCCACCTTGGCATCTATGTCTGGGGTTACTTGTGGGCTGTTCTCACCATGGGCACAGCGCTAAGGGCTGCTGTGACCTGTGTGTGTCCTCAGATTGGCTGGGAAGTCATCAGTGGTAGGATTATACCACAATTTGTTTATCTAGTCACCTGTTGATGGCAGTTTGGGCTATTTCCAATTTTGGAGTCCTGTGAATAAAGCTGTGAAGAATATGTGCAAGTCGTTTCGTGGACAAATGTTTTTTATTTTTTTCTCTGGGGAAAATACCTAGGAGAAATACCTAGGTCATACTGTAAGTGTATGTTGAATTTATAAGTAAAAGCGATTGTATGTTCCCACCAGCAAAGTACGAGAGTTCCAGTTGTTCTATGTCTTTGCCAACATGTGCAAGGGTCAGTCTTTATAAAATTTTAAGCATTCTAACACATGAGAAATGATATCTCATTGTGGTTTTAATTTGCATTTGTCTAATTACTAATTATGTTGAACACCTTTGCATGTGCATATTGGTCATCTGCAAAGTGTCTATGCTTGTTCTTTGCCTATTTTTAATACTGGATTGTATATCTTTCATTATGGATTTATAGCAATTCTTTATTCTGGATACAAGTACTTTGCCAGCTAAATATATTGTGAATATTTCCTCTCAGTCTATGGCTTGTCTCTTTTTAAAGAGAAGAATTTGATGGGGACCAATTTATCATAAAAAATTTTGATTAGGGCTTTGCATGTCCTAAGAAATCTCTGCCTGCCCCAAGATTGCAAAGATCTTCTATGTTTTCTTCCACAGGTTTCATAGCTTTAGGATTTTACTCTTAAGTTTATAATGGATAAACCTAAATATGTGCTGATTAATTTTTATTTGGAGATTTTCTAGATACTCTGTTGGTGATTTCTAATTCCCGTGTGGTCAGAAATACATGCTGTATGATATCGTGTAGATCATAGGCACAAACAATTACTGGTTATCTCTAAAAGAAATTACAGAAAGACAAAAAGGTAGTCTTTTATTTTGCTCACATGTTTACCATTTTTGGTATCTTCTTCCTCTGTTGAAGACCCAGGTTTCCTTCTGGTGTCATTTCTTTTCAACCTGAATAACTTCCTTTCACATTTCCTGATGAAGAATTCTCTCAGCTTCATTTAATTAAAAATGTCTATTACCTGAATTTTTTGAAGGATTTATTTAACTGGATGTAGAACTTTAGCATTAATCATTTCATTATCTTATCATCCCGTGATCTCTGGCTTCGTTGCTTCTGATAAAAAGTCAAATGTGATTCATCTTTGTATCTGTGTCATTTTCTTCTCTGGCTGCTCAAAACTTTTTATTTTTCAGCAGTTTAACTATGACATGCCTTTCTGTGGTGTGTGTGTATGTTTATCTTCCTTCGAGTTTATTGAGATTCTTGGGGTTGACAGGTTAATGTTTTCCATCAGATTTAGGACGTTTTCAACCATATTCTTTTAAATACTTTTCCTGCCCATTTTCCCTCTCTCCCCCTCTGAGATTCCAATTACACATTTATTAGAATGCTTGGTATTGTACCAAATGTCACTGAAGCTCTTTCATTTTAAAAAATCTGCTTTGCTCTGTGTTTTTAAGATTGGCTAATTTGTATTGGCCTGTCTTGTAGGTCACTTACCCTTTTTTCTGTTGCCTCCAAGATGTTAGAGCTATCCACTGAATTTTTCATTTCTGAGTCTTGTCAGTTCTGGAACTTCCATTTGGTTCTTTTTAAAGAATCGTTTCTGTTGCTCTGCTGAGATTCTCTACCTCTTCACTCATTATGGCAATGGTTTCCTTTAATTCCTCAAATATATTTATAATAGCTGTCAATACTATACATTTCCCGTCTGCTAATTCCAACATCTGGATTACCTTGGAGTTCTGTTGATTGATTTTTTTCTTGAGTAGGGGTCACATTTTTCTGTTTCTTTGAATATCTAGTAGTTTTTTAATTGTATACTGTTTTGGTGGACAATGGGTTTAGAGATTCTGTATCTTTTGTCTTGCTTTGATGATAGCAGGCAGTTAATTATGGCATATCACCTTGAAGTTGTGGAAGCTTGATTTTAAATAATTTTTTGTTGTTGTTGCTGTTGGCCGCACCACACGGCCTGCGGGACCCTAGTTCCCCGACCAGGGATTGAACCTGTGCCCTCTGCAGTGGAAGCTCAGAGTCTTAACCACTGGACCGCCAGGGAAATCCCTGGAAGCTTGATTTTTACTCTTTAACATGGATCTTTTTTTTTTTTTTTTTTTTTTGCGGTATGCGGGCCTCTCACTGTTGTGGCCTCTCCTGTTGCGGAGCTCAGGCTCCGGACGCGCAGGCTCAGTGGCCATGGCTCATGGGCCCAGCCACTCTGCGGCATATGGGATCCTCCCAGACTGGGGCACGAACCCGTGTCCCCTGCATCGGCAGGTGGACTCCCAACCACTGCGCCACCAGGGAAGCCCTAAGATGGATCTGTTTTGATAGTTTTCTTATTCTGAGGGAAATGTCTTTAATCCTGGGACATAATCTTGGCTCCCCTCCCCTCCCCCTTCCCTGGATATCAGTAGAATGTCCAACATGTTTATGAACTCTCTCCTGGAAAAACTGGCAGGATTCAAACTCCAAACTCGGTCTCTCATTAAACGGGCAGCAGTTAAAATCTCTATGCAGCTTTTAAAAGTTTTAGCTTCTTTCAGGATCTAGCTCTGCAATTCCCAGCCACTCTGGCAGCCCTGAACTCTGTCCTCTGACACTTCAAACAGTTAAGATTGCAGCTTTCCGCCTGGCAGACGGAGGAGAGCCTTCAGCAGAAAACTGTCTAAACATAGATCTCATCCAGTGCGGTTCCTTCTTTCAAAGTTCAGAGTCCCCTGCGTGCTTCTGCTTGCTCTCCAATGCTTCCAAATCGTTGGTTTCTGATATTTTGTTTGGAGTTTATACTTGTTATCTGCAGGGGGGTTGGCCCAGTAGGAGCTACTCTACCATCATCAGAACTAGAACTTCTTCTATACCCGTTTTAAGGATTTTAAAATGTATTGCAAAACTGGCCTTCACAAATATTGTGCCAAATTACATTCTCACTGGTGGTGGGTGAGAGTCCTTGATAGCCTGCCCCCTTGGCAGCCAGAATTTCTGAGGCTAAATACCATGGAATGCCAGAAGCTTAGAGACCACCAGATACAGTAATTCCTGGTTCAAGGTCCCTGGATCCCAAAAGGATTCATGAAGGTAGTACAGGGTGGAAGGGCAATTTTTATAAGTTACAAACACTATTTCCAAATATAAAAAGCAGCGTTACCCATAACTAAAACTTTAAGCGACATTACTTTTGGTTAAAATGACATATTTTTCATGGAGACTTTGGTTTCTTTTTCTAGTCAGGACTTCTGCTTGGTAGTTAGTTATGTTTTTGGCCAATCCAAATTGGCAAAATGCATTATTACTGATAAGCAAAGTGTGGCTTTTAGGACATAGGAACCTTGGGGAGAAAGTGAGTCAGAGGAATTGCTGGTGGCCCTGGACCCTTTGAGCAGTGATGGGCGTTTCCTGCAGATGAATTTAGACTTCATCACTGGATCTCTCTTTGCCTGGATAGCTTTGTTGGCCAGAGCTTTAGCCCCTTTATTTACTGAGGCCCAAGGGAGCTCAGAGAACTTTGCCTGGAGTCGCACAGACTTACTCCCACTGTGGATACAGAGATCAAAACCCAAGATCAGCCTTTGTTCTGAACACAGAGACACATCTTTTTTTTTTTTTTAATAAATTTATTTATTTTGTTTATTTTTATTTTTGGCTGTGTGCGGTCTTCATTGCTGCACGCGGGCTTTCTCTAGTTGTGGTGAGCGGGGGCTGCTCTTTGTTGCGGTGCACGGGCTTCTCATTGCAGTGGCTTCTCTTGTTGCAGAGCGTGGGCTCTAGGCACGCAGGCTTCAGTAGTTGTGGCTCGCGGGCTCTAGAGTGCACGCTCAATAGTTGTGGCACACGGGCTTAGATGCTCCGCGGCATGTGGGATCGTCCCGGAGCAGGGCTCGAACCCGTGTCCCCTGCCTTGGGAGGCAGATTCTTAACCACTGCGCCACCAGGGAATCCCCTACAGAGGCACATCTTAACTGTGAAGGAGTAATTCTACTATCTACCATGGTTCAGAGAGGAAAATAGAAAAAGGTAAACTCAGAGAGGAGTATTTTGGAGAACTGTCTTGGGAGCCTTTTAACAGATGGGCAGCTGCGTTCTTTGAAGTGCCTGTGATTCCCGTGTCACTAACTTTCAGAGGCAAGAAAGATCCGGTGGAATCCAGGTGAACAGATTTTCACTGAGCACGGGAGCCACTGTATCTTACCAGGTTTTCCTTTATTTGCTACAGTGTTCATTTCATATATTTTGATGCTGGATTTGGCTTTGTGTGTGTGGCTTCACTTCAGTCCTGCTTCCTAGATTTCCAAAGGCAAACACTTGGCATCTTTCGTAAAAGCCGGAAATGACTGGAGCCATGTAAATACACAGATTGCTTTTGCTTTTATCACTCCTCCAACATCCAGGCAAATGTTACATATTCCTTAGTCTATATTTTCTGTAGCCAAACTTAGGTTTATTTCACCACGTTTTTTTTCCAGGGAAATCAGAGTCCCCCATTGGAGGCAGTGGTCATGAAGCCATGGAGACTTTTGTCAAAGTCTTATTGCTTCAAAAGGACTTAGGGCAACCTTTAATTGCCTCTACCCAGAGAGATACGAGGTGCCTTTTGCTGCGTGTGTACGTGTGTGTGTGTGGTCATGTGTGTAAGAGTGAGTGTGAGTGTAACAGGCCAGGCCTCTTAGCCATTTTACTTTTACTTGTGCTCTCAGAAGGCCAGCCGGCTAAGCAGGGTCAGGTGAGTCCAGGGCACTCCTGCCCGGTGCTGTAGGGAGCTGTCTTAGAAATCCAGGACCCAGTTCAGCTGCCTCAGACCCATCTCAGGGGTCTGGGATTGGGATGACCAGCTCCCCTGGGAGGCAAGGAAGCAGCCTCACAGGAAGGAGAAGCTGGTCAACCCGTGGGGTGGAGAGGCCTCTAACCTCCAGGACACCATAGGTTTTTATCCCCTTCACCTCAGGAACAAACCCTTTCCCACTTGTTTTCCATCCCGCCAGGCCAGCGCTGTCACAAAGAGGGAAGACCCAAGGGCCCCATATCCTGGCGCTGTAGCCAGGACTAATTTCAAGAGGACACCTTGGAGACTTCCCTGGTGGTCCAGTGGTTAAGACTCCGCCCTCCACCGCAGGTTCGATCCCTGGTCCGGGAACTAAGATCTACATGCAGCATGGCCCAAAAAAAAAAAAAAAAAGACACCTGGAATGGTGCTGGGACAGGGTGCAGCGAGGGGGCAATAGCCCTGGAGAGACTGGCTGCGGAAGGAGGGGGCCGGAAAGGCTTCCCAGAGGAGGGGGATTCAGCCATCTGTGATGAAAGGTGCAGGACACCGGCCGCAGGAGGCCTGGAAGGCTGTCTCTTCTCCACCTTGAACCCTGTGAAGTCAGTCAAATCCTTCCCTTCTCAGTCTTCTATCCAGAGAACAAGGCTGGAAGCACATGAGGCCAGGGGCCCCTCCAGTTGTGCAATACTAATCCTGAGGGCGGGGCAGTTGCAGATAAGATGTGAAAGGGGTCTGTTCTTGGTCCAGGCCTTGCAGCCCTCTGAGCAGGATGCATGATTCCTTCTGGGGCTTCAGATCCCCTCGAGCCATCTCTTCCTCCTCCTCGACCTCGTCCACTCTCCTGCAGCTGGAATTGAGGGAGCCTTGCTTTCTGCCTCTGCTTTGTGCTTGTCACCACTTGTGACAATTATATGTGGGGTGAGAACAGGACCAGGGGACCCTTTAGACTTTAGGCCAGTCCATTTGGATCTGTAAATTGTGGGGGTTTTTTCTACTTTCATCCGAGCTCTTCAAATAAAAAGATTTGAGAAGCTGAATGCTTTGGACTGCCAACAAAAATAATCAACAATTTATAATAGGACTAGAAAAGAGTTTTATTTGAGCCAAACTGAGGACTATAGCCCAGAAGACAGCCTCTCAGATGACTGAGGAACTGCTTCCCAGAAGCATGGTTTTCAGCACAGTTTTACATGTTGTCAGAACAAAGAACATTACATGAGTCGGGGATCCATTCCTTCAAGGTACCAGACCAGGTCACCGTGTACATAGTGAGTCAGTATGGCTTTGGCACCTGGGAAGGGAGTCTTACCATCAAAAAGGTACCAGCATGGGTGTCCCAGGAAGAAAGGCATTTGATCTTTATGTTTAACACGGACATTCTTTACTTTTGGTCAACGCACCCTTTTCTTTAATAATTAAAGCAGATGTACAATGTATGTTTGGTAGGCTGCAAACAGGCTGTTTTAGTCAGCATAAAATTCAAGGTAACTCATATATAAGCCAGAACAGCTTCCCCATACCTCAACATATGAAAATTTCTTTTATCAGGACACATATAAAAATATGTGTGGGCTCTGAAGCCAGACTGCCTGGTTTAATCCCAGCTCCAACTCATACTAGCTGTGTGACCTTGGGCAAGTTACTTCACTTGCCTGGTCTTTGGTTTCCTCATCTGTAGAGTATGGCAATAATAGTAGCTATCTCATCATTATTAGGATTATATTAGCTATTATGTATGAAATTCTTAAAAAGTTTCTGGCATGTAGAAAGTACTATATAAGTGTGAGCCATCATCATTTTTACATTATTTTGCTTCCTTTCTCTTTGTTGATTTCACATTTCTAATTGCTAAAAGAGATCCCAATTTTCTTTTCATTTAGGTGAAAGGGAAGTTTGGCTACCTCCTGCCTCCTTAGCCCTGGCCTGTACACACTCTTCACCTTTGCTTTTCTTGCTGGAGCCAAAGACACAGTTGTTGTCCCCGTGCCCAGTTAGGGGCGTTGAGACACAGAGAAGATGTACTTCCTAGACTGTGGTTTGGGTCCCTGTACTGTCTTTCAGCTGTCTTTTCAACTCTGTGTAATTTTTGTCATCCTCATTATCAAGGATATTCTTTTGTCATAATTATTTTTTTGAAAATTAACATATGAACATTGTAAAAAACTTCAAGTACAAAAAGCCCCCTAACCCTTGTCCGAAGGCTGATTTCCTTCCCTTGACTGGTAACCACTGTTACCAGTTTCCTGCATGTCCTTCCAGGCTGGTTCTAGAACAGCATTCATTTGTTAACATCTTCTCTGCTTACCAATCGACGCCATTGGTACAGGTGTGTAAATGAGTGTAGGTGTACAGGGCTGGGTGAGAATGACCTCTGGGCTAAGTTGCCCACCTCCCCACAGCCAAGGCCATCTGCAGGCACCTGCAAGCCACCAAGGTTACAGGCCTCGGGCCTGGGCCTTTCTTAGTCCAGAGGAATTCAAGAGCCAGTTCAGTGAGTTGAATGTCTTGGCACCAAGGTCATTGCCTGACCTTGGAGCCCAGTTCTAAAATCCACCCTCAGCCTTTGGTCTGACACCCACAGCCTGGTTCCTGAACCCCTCCAGCCTCTTCCCTTGAGCCTGGCTCTTTGACCTGAGAGTTTGCTCAGGAGCTCACCCTGTCTCCCTTCCAATCTTGCCCAGAAACCCACACGAGAGACCAGGGCTGACCCACCGCAGCCACAGCCCACCCCTCGTGTCTGGTCCCCCTTGTCTCTCTGAGTCACTGGGCTCTCTCTGCCAGGACCCTTGCTGGAACCCACTGACACTGCCCCTGTCCTGCACTGCCACTGATTCTGTGGGCTCCACACTCTATGGGGAAAACTCCCTCTCCCTGGCTTGTTGCAACCCCAAGCACCTTAGAATTCAACACCTAACGGTGTGACTCAGAGAGATTCACTTAACCTCTATGAGCCTCAGTTTCCTTATCTACAAAATGGGCGTGATATTCCCTACATACCTCACAGGGTTGGTCCGAGCCTAGTATTTAAGTGCTTCTATGTGGATAGAAGTCCCTTTGGCTTCCTTCCACCCACTTCGTGGAGATATCGAATTTCCAGGTCCTATCAGCTCCCTCTCCAAATGGCCCTCATGGCTCGCCAAGCTTCAGCCTTCCATTTTGATTTAAGGATTGAAACCAGTGAATTTCAGGTGACTTCACTTTCATACCTCCCAGACTGTTTGGCCATTAGAACAGTTCCAGGAGAAGATCATCTCTAAGTTTCTTGGAGGGTGGGGAGCAATGACATAATAATAAAAATGGAGGTCAGTATTCATTGAGCGGTAACTGTGTGCCAGGTATTCTGCCAGGAGCTCTATGTGAATGACCTCACGAATCCCTGTGACAAGCTATGGAGGCAACTACTGCCATTGACTTGTGATTGAGATGCCCAGATAGAGGCTCAGAGACCAGAAGGGATCTGATAAAGTTGTGCAACTAACAGATGGGAGACTGGCATTTAACCTGTGGAAAGTCTCGAAGATCAACTAATTTATTCAGAGCTTGCAAGAGGAAGGGGGTCAGCCACCATCACTTGCATGTGGCAGAAACTCAAAGACAGACAAGGGAGCGGGAAAGCTTTATAGTGGGGGAGAGGTGGGAAGGGATTGGAGGCTATTGGCCTGGGGGGTCTGGAGACGGGCTGTATAGGACGGGTCATCCCATGTGAGGGATCACGTCTGACTTTCTCTTGGTGGTCCTGTGTTGGAAGTGGGCATGAAAATTAGGGAAGCTGCAGTGATTCATCAGGTCCTGGCCATTTTGGGTGAGTGTTACAGAAGTCACTGTTTAGCTTCCCGGATTGTCAAACAAAATAGGAATCTGGGTTCCTGTGAGTGTGACTGAACGCAGGCTCGCTTCCTGGGCTGTTTACTGCGGATAAAGGCTTGGTTCCCTGGGCAGGTGGCTGCAGGTGATGAAGCAGAGTCTGTGTTTATATACGGTCTGGTCATTGTCCATTTGGATATTCAATCTCTTAAACCCAGAAAGGAAGTCGAACTCTGTATTCTTGGAATCTGGAAAATTCCATAAGGGCCTTTCCAAGAGCATCTCAGAAGAGAGCCCCAGATCCTGAAGCTACCGGGAATCAGCCTGTCCCGAGCTGTTGAGCACCGTGGCTCCCACGTGGGCAGGGTTCTTCTGCTTCAGAGGCCTGATATTCCACCGGCTTCCGACAGCGGTAGCTGTAGCGTTTCTCGGGGGTCCAAGCTCCTCTCCAGCCAGAGGCCACGCACAGGGTGAGGTTAACGGCCCCACCCCCTGGGTCTGCAGAGACCAGCTCCCCAGACTGGCCGACTCGCCTCGCCTAAGGCTGCCAAGACGGTTTCTACTGGGCACGTTTTCTGTGTGGTGTGTTTTTCTTTCTTTGGGAGCTCATAAAATTCCCCCGTCTGCCCTGGGCCTCTCGGTCTTTAATCTTCAGCCTCTCCTGGAGCTGTCCCTATTTCTATTTAATTATGCCTGTTTTTTTTTTTTAATGGAAGTTTCTTATTGACTTTTTACGAAGGTACAGAGACGTGGATAGATTCCAACAAAAATGAAATCTTTATGGAAGAGTCATCTCTCTCCTGGAGGCTCCTGACAAATGTTCCCCCTTGGATACCTAGACATCTGTACATATTGGTGGGGAGTTGGGGGCAGGGGAGATAGTCGATCTGGTCTTGGCTGGAGCTCAGCCAGCCGAGTGGCAGGCAGCTGAGCGGGTTATTACTACAGAGGGAGTGGGGTACAGCTCAGTGGGGGGCGGGGCATGGCAGTGACCTGAGACACGGAAGAGGAGAAGTAAATCTTTCCCAGGTACAATCCCTTTGCCTCGGTGGCAGCTGAATTAGCACTGCTCCCTGATCCCAGGCAATCTGGCTACATGACTGCACAGGCATGGAGGTGACACGTTCAGTGACCCCTTATTCAGCATCTCCTGCCCTGGTTCCCCACCCCGCCTGGCCTGAGAAGCCTTTGTCTTTGGGCCTAACACCAGACGTGACTGTCTGGGGTCACTGGCTTGTTTCCCTTGGGCGAGCTTCCCAGAGTGTGGTCTGGGGACGGCTTGGGATCCGCAGATGGTTCTCCAGGGATCAGGGGCCTATACAGGGTGTGAGTACTTGTGCCAGGAGGGGAAGGAACAATTATTCACTTACAAATCAGTATTAGAAACCACACACACTACCTGCCCGGCCCAGATCTGGGCACCAGGGACTTCAAAGTCATGGTCCCTTGTCCCATGGAGCTGACATTCTTGAAGGAGGAAACAGGCAAAAATAACAGGCAAAAAAGTCAAGTAAATATGTAAATGACGTGACGATTTCAGATTGTGGAGAGAGCATATGGAACAAACAGGGAGAGAAGAGAAGGCTGTTGGAAACGAGGAAGGGCATCTGTTATAGACAAACAGGGAAGGCTGCCTGCTGACACTGGAGACGAGCAGGTCTCAGGTCAGGGGAGAAGTGGTCCAGGCAGAGGGGCCGGCACGTGCAAAGGCCCTGGGGCACTTGTGGAGTTGAGAAACAGAGAGAAGGTGAGGGTGGCTGGGATGGTATGAGCCCCCCGGGGAGTAGAGGGAGGTGAGGCTGGGTCAGGTCTGGGGGCTTTGTAAACAAGCCTTCCTGATTAACAGCTCTTATTTCAAGGACAACATGAGCCACTGAGTGGATTTAGGGAGTACAGACGTGCCACAAACTGATGTTCATTTTAAAGATGCCATTTTGGCTGCTGGGTCTCTGGAGAATGGACTGTAGAATTGTATTAAAAGCAAGATGCTGAGTTTTCGGAGCTTCGAGAAGGCAGCAGGGGTTTTCTGCTCTCAGGGGATTTGGGGAGGAGGGAGATGTTGGGGTCACTGTTTCTTCAGGTTGTTTGGGTCAAGAGCTGTTTCCTTAAACTGCAAGGCTTCCTGCAAAACTTGTCCCCAGCCTAAGTTTTGAGGACAACTGAGAAGTGATAGTTATGTTTGCCTCCCTGCAAGTATATACTTTCAGGAGAGGACACAGCACTGTAGACCTCACATGTAAATTTTGTCAAGGAATGGAATCTCCTATGTGCGTGACAGCTGTCTACGCTGTAGGAGGAACGGTCATATACATCCTAATAAGGGAGGAAATGAACATATTTTAGCACCTATCGTGGCAGACTCTATCCCGTGTGTTAGGTCTTATAACTACCACCACTGCCCTGAAAAGTACTGTTAAGTATGAGATCTGGGACCAGAGAGGTTAAGTAACTTGCCAAAGGTCACACAGCACTAAAAGGCAGAACTGGGGTTTGACTCAAGTCTGCCTGATTCCAGTGCCCTTGCTTCTGTCACTCACCACGGTGAGCATCCATGTGCTCCCTCCCATAAATACTGTCATGGTTCCTCAGGGAGAATGAAGATCATGGCTGGATGAGGCTAGGGCACCCTCGGGAGACCCTTGTGTCTTCCTGCCATGGGCCCAAGAGCACAGAGCCTGCCTGAGGCCTGCAAGCTTTCAAAAAACATGCTTGATACTGGCACAAAAAGTAGCTCCAAGGTGTAAGAAGAAAGCTGCAAGACCAAAGCTAGGAACTTAGATCCATAAAGAATAAGAAAAGCGAAAGGTTTTATTTTACCTTCATTTCTTCCTTCTTCCACACTCATCTCTGCCTTGTGCAGCCCCAAGTTTCTGACCTGTATCACTTTCCTTCTGCCTGAAAAACTTCTTTACACATTACCTGCAGGGCAGATCTCCTGGCAGTGAACGCCCTCTGTTTTTGTTTGAGAAAATCTTTCTTTCTCCTTCGCTTTTTTCCAAGTAAATTTTTATTTTGAGATAACTGGAAATTCACCTGTGTTGTAAGAAATGAATCAGAGAAGTCCTGTGTGCCCCTTATTCACAAAAGTAACATCTTGTAGAACGATAGTAGATATCACAACCAGAGTATTGACATCAGTACACTTTTATGTATACTCATTGGTGTGTGTGTGTGTGCATGCGCACGTGCGTGCACATGTGCACATTTAGTTCTGTGCATTTGTATCCCATGGGTTGGTTTGCGTATCTATCACCACAGTCAAGGTATGTTTTATTTCCATCACCACAAGGATCTCTCCTGTTGCCCACTTATAACCCAAGTGCACTCCTTCCCACTCTCCCCACTTCCTCAACCCTGCCAACCAATGGTCTGTTCTCTTTTAATAATTTTATAATTTCAAGAATAATATATAAATGGGGTCGTGGTACATATGCCTTCTTTGCTCAGTGTAACTCTCTGGAGATTCATCCATGTTTGTTGGGTGTATTGATACCCAACCTCCCTCTTGATTGCTGGGTGCTATTATGTGGTGTAGGTGTACCACGGTTTGTGTGTTTAACCACTCATCACCAAAGGGCATCTGGGCTGTTTGTAGTTTTTGACAGGGAAATCAGGGAGAAAGTGGTCCAAGAGAGGATGGAGAAAGAGACCCCACCAAACCAAAGCAAACCAACCAAGAAACAAAAAAAAAAAAAAAAAAATGAGAGAGAGAGAGAACAAACAAGGCTGCACAGAGAGTGAGGATGGAGAGAATGACAGGGGGGATGGGGGTGTGGGATGGAAGTGGCTGCTCCAGGAGGGGCCATCGGGGATGAAGAGAGAAATACATAGAGTGGAAGGTCATAAAATATATAATCACGCCCCCATAGATCCCTTATTTGCAGTAAGACTCATATTCTCAAACAAACAGGAACTTTCACGATGGACTCTTCTTTTGGGAAGAGGAAGCACAGGCCCTGGCTGCATGTACATGCGACACGCTCCCTCGCTCTTACACATGCACTTTTGCAAGCACACAGTTTTTCACGTGTGCACGCAAGGCCAGCCCCAGTGTAGCAGCGTTCTGAGGGGCCCTGTCTCCTCCTCTTTTAAGGCAGATGTTTTGGTAAACATCAGGGAGTGGTCTTTTCTTGTGTAGATGTCATATTAGTAGCTCCTGGTCACCAGCCCCCTTGCCCACTGATGCTTCTTGGGGGTTGGGAGGCGAGGAGGAAAGAGCCATATTCTTGGCATCCTGATTAGAACTTGGAATTTAGTGCCCACTAGAAATAATGCACGGGGCATGGAGTTTTAGAATTAAGTCTTTTGTGGAATGTCATAGGACTCTAGTCACCCCAAAACATTGTGTCCATGGGAAAATGCACCTTGAGTTCCATCTTGCAAATGAATTTTTATGGGCTTGAGTGTTATGTAAACTCTTCATAGTATCCTAGTGATATGTATTTATTGTAAAAAAAGAACTTCGAGGATAAAGAAGAAAGCAAATATAACCCATAGTTTTTTACTGCATACATTTTTTTTCCTTACAGAAATGTTATCATATTGCACATACTGCATCATATCTGGCCTTATTTGGTGATTGTGTGAGGTAGAATTCTAAATATGGCCCCCCAAGATTCTATGTCTAAATCCCAGAACCTATGAATACCATGAGTTATCATGCCCATGAAAATATTACCTTACATGGCACAAAAGAACTTGGTAGATTTAATTAAGGTTATTAGTTAGTTGACTCTAATATAGGGAGGTGATCCTGGATTATCTGGATGGGCCCAAGGGAATCCCATGTGCCCTGAAAGGCAGAAGGAGAAGTCAGAGAGTCTCGAAGCATAAGAGGGATTTGATGTACCACTGCTGTCTTTGAAGATGGGGCCACAAGCCAAGGAAATGGGGGAGGCCTTTGGGAGCTGAGAATGACCCCAGCTGACGGCCAGTAAGGAGATGGGGATCTTAGCCCTAGATTCACAGAGAAGAGAATTCTGCCAACTTTAAAGCATCTGTAAGCAGAGGCTTCTGCAGATCCTCCACATAAGAGCATAGACTAGCTAACACCTTGATTTCAGAGTGTGGGACCCCGAGCAGAGCCCCAAGTGAGCCCACCCAGACTTCTAATCTATAGAACTGTGAGATGATAAATGGGGGTGTTGTTTTAAGCTGCCAAAGTTTGTGATAAATGGTTATGCAACATGAGAAAATGAATCCTGTCATAAACCACAAGCATTTTCCATGCCAGTGAGCTTACTTGACATGTCTTAGTGGCTGCAGAGTATTCTATCACGTGGATGTCCCATACTTTGGTGGGTGTCCTTTTAACGACGGACACTAAATCATCCTTGAGTTTAACACACTCACCTGCAGATGAGACTCCCAAGCCAAGTCCTCACATATCTCACTCTTATTTACTGGGCAGAGGGTCCTAAGAATCACCCTCCCTATCTGTGGGCCCCAGCCGGAGTAGACTAGGTTCACTATTTCCAATGTGTGCGGGTCTTGCTGACCCTGTGCCCTGACTTCAAACAACAACTCAACCCATGCCCCGCCTCACCTTAGTAGACACACTTTTAAAAAAGCAGATCCTCTAAACGTCTACTTACCGTCAAAAGGAGTAGCAGGGACCAGATTGATCCTCTATCATGAAACAAACAAAAACATGGCAGAGCTATATGAATCTACAAAAAGTTACTAGAACTGACCACTGAGTTCAGAAAGGGCGCAAGTTATAAGATCAATATAAGAAAATCACTTGCATTTTTATGTACTAGCAACAGACAATCAGAAATTGAAATCATAAATACGATTTATAGTCACCTAAAAAATAAGAAATACTTAGGAATAAACCTGACAAAGGATTTGAAAGGCTGTGTGCTGAAAACTACAAAGTATTACTGAGAAGAATTAAATAAACCTAAATAAATAGAAAGATATACCATGTTCTGAGTCAGAACACTCTGTTTTTAAGATGGTGATTTTCTCCAAGTTGATATATCAATTCAACACAATCCCAGTCAAAAATCCTTGAAAGCTTTTTTTTTTTTGTAGAAATTGATAAACTGATCCTAAAATTCAAAAGAAAATATATAGACCTGGAATAGCCAAAAGGTTTTGAAAAAGAAAAGAACAAATTTGGAGAACTAACACTACCTGATTTTAGGTCTTATTATAAAGTTAACAAGAATAAAACAGTATGGTATTGGAATGCAGAGGGACAAATGCATCAACAAAACAGAATCTGTAGTTCAGAAATAGACCAACTGATTTTCAAGCAAGATAAGAAGACAGTTCAGTAGAAAAAAGATACTCTTTCCACAAGTCATGCTGGAACAATTGAATATCCACCTGCACGAAAAGTCGAACTTCAATCAATAACTTGCACTCTATACAAAAATTAACTCAAAATGAATCATAGGTCTAATTTTAAAGCCTATAGCTACATAAGTTCTACAAGAAAATATAGAAGAAAATTCTAGACAGAAAGGGGAGGTCAGAGAGCCTCTGAAACTGAAACTGAAACTCTGGGTTAGGCAAAGACATTTTAGATATGACAGCAAAAGCATGACATACGAAAAATTTGATACATTAGACCTCACAGAATTTAAGGACTTCTGCTCTGTGAGAGGCACTGTTAAGAGGATGAAAAGATAAGACATAGACTAGATCATATTCACAGGTCACGTATCTGACAACAGACTCGCATCCAGAATATTAAACCCCCCAAACTCTCAAAATCAGTAATAAGAGAACAATCTAATTTTATAAATGGGAAAAAGAATTGAACATACACTTCATCAAAGAAGATGTATGAATGCCAAATAAGCACAATATCATTAATAATTAGGAAAATGAACATTTAGACAACAATGAGATACCACTCCACACTTATTAGAACATCTGAAATGTAAAATACTGATCGTACTGAGATGTGGAGCAACTGGCACCTTACACACTGCCAGTGGGCACGTAACATGGCACATCCACTGCGGAAAACAGATGGGCAGTTTCTTAGAAAATTAAACTTACACTCATCCTATGACCCAGCCATTCCACTCTTAGGTATTTGCCCAAGAGAAATGAAAGCACACAAGAATGCTCACATGAATGTTAATAGCAGATTAATTAATTAATTTATTTATTTATTATTATTTTTAATATCTTTATTGGAGTATACTTGCTTTACAATGGTGTGTTAGTTTCTGATTTATAACAAAGTGAGTCAGTTATACATATACATGTTCCCATATCTCTTCTCTCTTGCATCTCCCTCCCTATCCCACCTCTCTGGGTGGTCACAAACCACCTAGCTGATCTCCCTGTGCTATGCGGCTACTTTCCACTAGCTATCTATTTTACGTTTGGTAGTGTATATATGTCCATGCCACTCTCTCACTTTGTCACAGCTTACCCTTCCCACCCCCCATATCCTCAAGTCCGTGATCTAGTAGGTCTCTGTCTTTATCCCCGTCTTACCCCTAGGTTCTTCATGACCTTTTTTTTTTTTCTTAGATTCCATATATATGTGTTAGCATACGGTATTTGTTTTTCTCTTTCTGACTTACTTCACTCTGTATGACAGACTCTAGGTCCATCCACCTCACTACAAATAACTCAATTTCGTTTCCTTTTATGGCTGAGTAATATTCCATTGTATATATGTGCCTCATCTTCTTTATCCATTCATCTGTTGATGGACACTTAGGTTGCTTCCATGTCCTGGCTATTGTAAATAGAGCTGCAATGAACATTTTGGTACATGACTCTTTTTGAATTATGGTTTTCTCAGGATATATGCCCAGTAGTGGGATTGAGCAGCTTTATTTTTAATGGCTCAGAACTGGAAACAATCCAAAGGTATAGCCACAAGTAAATAAACAGTACCATGTCCATATAATGGAATACTTAGCAATAAGAAGGAATAAACTATTGACACCTGCAAGAACATGAGTGAATCTGCAACTAATTACTCTGAGTGAAAGAAGTCAGAGAAAAAAGATACGAAATGCCTGATTCTATTTACATGTAATTTCAGGAGATGCAGACTAATCTACAGTGACAGAGAGGAGAAGAGTGCAAATTCATAGTGTTAAATGCATTAAAAAAAAAAAAAAAAGATCTAGGGAATTCCCTAGCAGTCCAGTGGTTAGGACTCCGCACTTTTACTGCCAAGGGTGCGGGTTCAGTCCCTGGTTGGGGAAGCTGCATGACACAGACACGTTAGGAAGGAAGGAAAGAAGGGAGGGAGGGAGGGAGGAAAAAGAAAAACAGAAAGATCTAAAATCAACATTCAGGTTCTTAGGAACTTTTTTAAATGTATGCACATTTTTAAAAATGCTTTAAGAGGTTGAAGGGTTCTGGGATGGAATGCTGAATGTGACCAAAGAATCTAACTGTATTGCAAATGTATGAAATCACCTCACTGAAGGGGTGGGCGGAAGAGGGTCCGACCTAAGTAGCATTGGAAATGATGGGAGACTGTGAGACCAAAAGCAGGAGGAATCGTACGTATCACTGTATTCTAGTCGAGAAAGTTGTTTCCCATGGCGGTATGGAAAATGAAGCCACCACATGAAATATGGAGCTGAAAAGTTAAACAAATGGATGGCAGATTGTGGGAGCCAAGTTTCTTACCATTGGAGTGGGAGGTTACAGACAAGGCAGGGGAGAAGGCTGGAGTGATCCATGGGGTAGAGGAATAGCAATGGAGTCTTCAATAGGGACTCATGTTTAGCTTAATAGAGATACAGACGGATGCATACAAAGTATTTGTAGATATGGGTTGGTATAAATACCCATATTGACTTGCTCTGTCAGCTAAGAAGTCCTGAGAGAAATGATGCCCCTGTAGCAATGAGCACACCTAGTGCCCAGGTCTTAGATTTTACGACCATTCTCCAGTAAAAGGGACTAGGACTTCTTGGAGACATGGCTGTTTCTAGGATGGGCAGGGACTATACAGGGTGAGCCTGGAGCATTTTATGGTGCTAGAGAGTAAGAAAGTGCTCAGAAAAACACACAGCAATGTGTGATGATGGAAGTGTGTCAAAGGAACACAGCAGCCATGCAAAGGAGCTCTCGGTGGCCAAAGGTGGAACATTCTGAGCAATAAAATAAATTAGTATTGGATTATAAATAATCCAAATATCAACTAAATATGGATAATTTCATGCTGATAATATGAATAAATAAATGGAGAATAGGTCAATCTTCCACCCAGTGGAATTTCAAATAATTGATATAGATAATTTGCCCCCAAGGAGCTAGAGCGTAACTCCCGCTCCCTAAGTGTGGGCTGTGTGCAGGGCAACTTCCTTTCAAAAAGTACAGCGTGGAAAGGGAGAAAAAGAAGCTTTAGAGAAACTCAACAAACACTCCCTCGGCCCGATGACCAAGGTCAGCATCCAGAGTAATAAGGCATCTTGAATGTTTGTATCCTTGATGTAATGTGATGGGAATGGGACTCAGCTTCTGGGTCTTCCTCCCATAAATCCGTAATCCCAACCTAATCATGAGAAAACACGAGACAAATCCCAATTTGGGGACATTCTGCAAAATACCTGACCAGTACTCCTGAAAAATGGCAAGATCGTAAAACATCAGGAAAGTCTGAGAAACTGTCACAACCAAGAGGAGCCTTAGGAGACAGGACAACTTCATGTCATATGATGTCCTGGATGGACTCCGAGGACAGAAGATGGAGATCAGGCAAAAACTAAGGAGATCTGAATAACGTGTAGACTTTCATTAACAGTGTATCTATATTGGTCATTAATTGTGACAAATGGGCCATAGTAATGTAAGACATTAACAACAGAAGAAACTAGATGGGATGGACTCTTTGGACTATTTTCGCAACTTTTCTGGAAACCTAAAATTATTCCGAAATAAAAACTGGATTAAGTAAAAAAGCTACACTCTTCCCCTCCCCCTCTCTCCTCTCTCCTCCCTCCCTGGTTCCCTTCCTTGGAGAACAGCAATATCACACATGTTCCAGTACCTTGCATCACTCTGCAGGAGCTTCTCCAGACCCTGTGTGTGTGCAGTCTGCTCCAATCCCCAGACAGGCAAATAGGGCCAGGGAGGGGAAGTGACATGTCTGGGTAGCAAAGTGTGAGCAGTGACCCCAGGACTCAAACTGGGCTCTCCTGGCCCTACCCCATCACCTTGCCACGCCACTTTCCACGTGTCCCTCTGAGCACAAAGCATTGGAATTGTACACTTATACTCCAACTTGACTTGCCTCGACTTGACCTACAAGTTGGGGGCACCATCTTGCTGTTCCTTCCCCTTGGAAGCAACCATCTCAGAAAGAAGACAGCCAGGAGCTGGCACTGGTTCTGGAATGCCTTCCTGTCCACAGAACTAGCCCTCATCTCTCTGTGCCAAGCACTTTCACAGGTAACGATGTCATTTGGTCAACCCCCAAAATGTCATGAAAGGAAGTGATTATTCCCAATTTGCTGATGAGAACACGGAGGCTAGAAAGTGACTACAACTGGATCCAAACACTTTTCCTTTTTCCCGATCACCTGTCCACCCTGGCTCTGGCTCTGACCAGCACCCACCTGCCCGGGGTCCCAGATAGAAGCTGCTCATTCCCCCAGGTATGAGCTCATGACATCCATCACCACCCATGGCTTGACATGGCCTCCCTAACAGATAATCAGCTGTTCTCTGCATACGAGTGTGCCTTAGGGAGCTTATCAAATCCCAAAGGGGAAAATGCATCCTCTGGGGAAAATATCTGTGGCGAGGGGACCGTCTTGTGTCCTTTAGCTGTCCTTCTGGATCACAGCCGAGTCCCCCAACGCATGCACGTGGCACCCGAGAGTGTGGGCAGAAGCGCTTCTGCTGAGTGGGATGAAACCTTGCAAGCACTCTGAGGGTTGAAACTTTGAAGAGGTTGACATCTTTGAGAGCTGAAGAACCTTTGAATCTCCCTTCGGCTCCCTCTACCCCGACCACAGCCCTTCTCTTGATGTCAAACACGTGCTCAGATTGAAAACAATGAGGCATGTGTCTAAGCCGACAGGACTGTTTTGCTTGTTGCTTCCTCAGTGGTTGGAAACAGACCTGCCTCGGAGATCCCCACGATACTTTAAATGGAGGACACCCCCTGTCGGCCGTATCCACGGATTTGCGAGAAAGAGCAGGGAATGGCATCTCTGCCGCCTGAAACGGTGCCTGTGTGACCTGGCAGCGTTGGGGGTGGGTCCCTCTTCCACCTGCGGAGAAGAGGGGACAAAGGTGCCTGGACTTACTGGGAAGCATGTCAAGATTAAACTGAAATGTCCAGGAGCCCATAGAGGGAACCTTCCAGAAGAGTGTATGACATGACCCCCTTCACCCACACCAGCCATACGGGTGACATCCTCCTCTACATGATAAACAGCCTCCCTTCAAACCAGAACACCTGGCTTCCATGCTCTCTTCTGCCACTGAACCAGCCATGGCACCCTGGGTGAGTGCCATGGTCTCTTACCAAATAAGCAGACTGAATATTTTCTGAAGAATCCCAGCTCTAAAAGTCTATGAGTTCTTTTGTTTCTGAGTTAATGGGAAATCGGCTACATCTCGTCCTCCTCTCTATATGGTCGAAGTTAGGAAACATTAACAGCCAGAGATGAGCTGACCAAATTCTGAAGAGGGAAGGATTTGGGGACCAAATGGGGAAGGATTGGGACCAAAACAGGTAACAGGAGTATATGAACAGAGGAAATTCAGGTTGAATCAACTTTCAACACATCTTTATTGAGTAACTTCTACATGACAGTCACCAAACTGTCAGAGGGAGAAAAGATAAAACCAAGATTCTCTCCCTGAAAATCCTACATTCTAAGTGATGCATTCCGTAATGCTCAGCAGAGGAAAAATAACCCAGAACTTGCATATACAATAGGCACTGTGGGGAAACAGTAAGACTAAAAGAGAGACACATGTAGAGACAAATTTTAGGCGTAGAGCAACGAACGAAAGAAAGGGAGGAAGGGTAGCCTTCAAGCATCAAGCCCAGTAATAGGGCCTTACTTTGTGGTCGATCCTAGCACTCCAGAATTTAGCCCTAGGTACCACCATGCCCAAAGCTCCATCACTAGGAGGGGCTGCCAGGATTCTGGGGATGATGGCAGGTTTCGAGAGGATGTTGGGGTCACTGGGCTGTGAGGATACTGGAGAGAGAGGGGAATGGGGTGGGGAGGCCGAGGCCTGATGCAAAGTGGGGGCTATTTTACAGTAAGGACTACATGGCGGGTCAAGGTATGAGGCAAAGTGGGCCCCCTACACCCCCGCACACCTGTTTACTGACGCTCTGTAGAACCTAATTCCTCACCGGCGTGAGCTATAACGCCAGAAGCTCCTGGCCGTCGCTCGTAAGTTTCATCATGTGAACGAGTTTCCAGGTCACCTCCTGGAAACAAGTTGAGATAACTGGGAAGTTCGCAAGAGGCTGGGTCTCTAAATTGGCTGGACGAGAAGGATTGTTCTATGGGATCATAATTTGCAGAGGGTCCCACCTCTGTCCAGAAGGGTACGTGGATGCTTGTCTTGCTTTGGAGACCTCATGGGGGAATTAAGCAGAATATAATTTCTGTCGAGAACAAAGCAGGGTTAGAGTTCCGAGAAGGAAGTCCTCCTTGCTAAGGGGATGGTCTGAGCTGAGAACTCAGGGGCTGTGCTTGCATTGCATGGTTCTACCCTCTGCTCCAACAACAAAACGTAGACCCAGTGTCTGTAGAACAGAGCTGGAGGGGCCTTCACAGTTGGTTTTAAAGGTAAACTAACCACGACACCTGGGTCCCTCATCTGTGCCTTTTCATCATCTGTATCAGTTTGCTGGGACCATAACCAAGTTATCAAAGCAGGGGCTTAGAACAGAAACTTACTGTCTCAGTTCTGCAGATCTGAAGTCTGAGATCAAGATGTCGGCAGGGTTGGCTCCTGAGGCTGGAGGGGAAATCTGTTCCAGGCCTCTCCCGGCTCCTGGCCGTTGGCTGGCTGTCTTTGGCGGTCCTTAGCTTGTTGCTGCATCACCCCAATCTCTGCCTTCATCTTCACATGGTGTTCTCTTTGTGTGAATGCCTCTGTGTCCAGATTTCCCTTTTTTTATTTTTATAAGGGCATCAGTCATGTTGGATTAGGGGCCCACACTAATCCTGTAGGACCCCATCTTAACTAATTATATCAGCCATGACCCTATTTCCAAGTAAGATCACATTTTGAGCTTCTGGGGGTTAGGCTTTTAACATGTGAATTTAGAGGGACATAATTCAACCCATAACAGCATCCTTCCGGCACAGGGAGCCTGGAGGACCCATCAGGTCACAGGAAAAGTGATGCAGTGGGCTGGGTCCCTCCCTGTTTGAAGCAGCTTTGGAGGACCCATCATCCCTGCATCCCAGGTGTAGATTGAGCTCAGATCCACGGCAGAGCCCGGGGTGAGCTGAGATCACTGGACCTCCACCCCCCTACTGGGGGCAGGCACTGGGGCAGGACTCCCAGACCCACCCTGACAGGGGGCTACCCCAGGCTGAGGATGACCCTGTGATTCTGGCACACACCCAGAGGTGAGAACCACTGCCCCGTGCGGCAGACCCGGAATAATGGGCTGCTCTGGGCACCAGCGGAACCCACCCAGGTAAGACGTGGCCCCGCTGTGCTTCAGCTTCCCCCACTGTAAAATGGAGGTGATGCTCTGTCCTGCCCTGCCCACCTCGGGTCAGGCGAAGCCCCAGGAGGAAAACAAGATGGGACGGCTCTGAGAAGACCCCACACCTGGCGACACAGAGAGTACTGATGCTCTGTGCAGCCCTGGCCAGCGGGCGCCAACCGGCTGTCTCATCTCCTCGGGGCATCCCGAGTGCCTGCTGGCAGGGACACTGTCTGATGACTAAAACGTACCTGGCCTTCCCCAGCCCCGCTTCACACGCAGCACAGGCTCAGCCAGTCCTCGTTGGCAGCCTGCCCCGCCTCTCCGGCTGCTCAAGGCAGAGGCTGAAACCTACCTGGGTTGCATTTCAGGAGTCCCGGCCTGCCCTCCCGGGCGCTGAGCTCTGAGGGCAGCAGCCTCTGGGGCTGGGCTCTGGCCAGGTGAGCCGGCTGCACCTGTGGCTCCGGTTTCCCCCTTGCCCCACCACCCCCAGCTTCTTTTCCAGAGTGCCTCCATCCTGCAGGACTGACAGCTGACTCTGGGCTGGGAACAGAGTGTAGGAAGTGGTCTTTTCAACCGTCCCTCGCAGCCCCAGCTGCTAGAAGCCCCGCTGCCGCCGCGTTGCCGTATTTACTCTGGCCACCAGGCCTCTCCTGGCTGCCCTGAGAAAACAGATTGTGGTCCAGAGCCAGGTCCTTGCGTGTTTCCTCTCTGGAGGTGAATTGAGTTTTAAAAGAAGGGTTTCCTGCCTCCTGTGACACCGTTTTGGTTCGTTTTATCTGTCTCCACCTGCGGGGCAGGGAATTAACCTGCTGCCCAGGGCCGGGCCAGCAAACGTTGTAAGGCGAGCAAAGCTCACCAGCGTGGGTCTGACACCACACCAAGGAGGCCTGTTCTCCTCCACAGAGCATTGTGTGAGGGAGGCCCAGGCCCAAATCTGAACAGGGCTCTGCGTAACTCGATATGTTTCCTTTCGTTGCTGTAGTCACTGTGTGCCAGATTTAACTCTGCTGCGTCTGTGTCTGTGTATGTTGGGTTGTTGCAGGGGGAGGGGAGGAGGAGGGGGGCCACCGGAGGGGGAGGGGAGTGTATCCGTGTTTGTTTTTTTTTTCTCTCCATCTTCCTTTTCTCCTTTGCCTGCTTTGCTCACTCTTTGCTATATGTACCCTAACACGACCGTCCTCATGTCTCGGTCCTTAACCCTTTGGCGATGAGCACTGCGCTTTGTGCATCCTGTAATGCATCTTCAGAAACTCCCTCAGGCGCCCTGTCTGGGAAGTGCCAGCCCTGTCAGAGTTAACAGCAGGCCTCTGGAAACTTGAACTTCCCCAGAAGTGCTTGTGCAGTAATTAGCAGAGCCCCACTCAGATACAGAAAAAGATCCCATTGATTATAAACAAACAAGCAGCAAAGGACCTCAGAGCCAAGAGTCACCAGTGTGCCCCAGGCCCACGGCGGGTACCCCCTTTGCAAAAGGCTCAGATCCTATACCTTCCAGAAATGGGATGGAAGGATAAGCTTGATGCTCCAGCAAGATTCAGAAGGAAGGTGGGAATCTGTTGTCCAATGAAAACCTATCAGGCTGGGCCTCACTCCTGAGATGCCCAAGGTGAACCGACCCAAGGATGGTAGTAAGAGTCCCTCTTCGCGGCCTGGGCTGATGGATGGATGTCCTTTCCTGGCTGAATAGAAGCCTTGCTTCACATTGCTGGAGGGAGAGGCAGGCTGGCAAAATATTCTGGTACCTGCTAAATGGTGGTGGCCAGAGACAGCTCCTCACACAGGGCGGGCTCTGCTCTCAAGGGGGGTGGACATCATTCCTTTAGGCCCCAGGGCCCCGCGGGATCAGGGGATGGGAGTGAAGAGCCTCAGTCTCGCTGTTTATTTCTCCCGGCCATCACAGAAATGCTGAAAAATACAGAACTTTGGGTCTCCTTGCGAGGGGAAGATGTCTTGGCTCATCCTGGGCTATATTTAGAATGGAAAATGTGCTGGCTCGGAGAAAACTGGTCATGTGCCCTTCTCCAGGCTGCACACTGAGCTGGGAACCCCGCCCCATCCTCCCCATCCTTTACACAGCTCTGACACCCGCCTCCTCCTCCAGGGAGCCCTCCCAGCCTGTGGGAAGACCCCACAGGGTAAGGCCCGGTTTTCCTGGTTAATAAACTTCACAAGTGTCCCCCTCTCGTGAGGACCATGAGAACCTAGCGTAGCGCTGTTTGCGAGGCCGGGTGTGAGCTCAGAGCTCAGAAGGGCATGTTGGACCTGAACGTGGAAATTCCGCTACCTCCCCCTACTCCTGCTTCTCCAGGGGTGAGGGCTGGAGACAGTGTGGCAGGGAGTAGACACAGGGATCCTGGCCCGAACGACAGTCCTGGGTCCAGTGCCACGATTGTACTCTGGGGAGTAACGTCACCTTAGACGCAGAGAGCTTCGTGGTGGTGATGATTCAGCCGGTCCCCATCAGCACCCAGTTAACTATCTTTGCGTAACCATCAAAAAACAAATTTTTTAACATCTTTATTGGAGTAGAATTGCTTTACAATGGTGTGTTAGTTTCTGCTGTATAACAAAGTGAATCAGTTATACATATACATCTGTTCCCATATCTCTTCCCTCTTGCGTCTCCCTCCCTCCCACCCTCCCTATCCCACCCCTCTAGGTGGTCACAAAGCACCGAGCTGATCTCCTTGGGCTATGCGGCTGCTTCCCACTAGCTATCAAAATGTTTTTAATGCACCTGGAGGTTTGTTGCATCACTGTTTTGCTTGTGAATCTGCACATGATTTCTCAGAAAGAACAATCCAAACCCTCCCTGTCGCCGATGCTGGCCCAGCACTACTTCCCATTTTATTGGGGACAGGGGTCAGAAGAGGCACTGCTGAAGACAGGCGTCTGTCACCCGTGCTCGTGGGGACAAGGGGGACAAGGACGCAGTGGATACACAGTGGTACTCTCACCTCTTGGGCACCTGTCGTGGGCCGGGGCGCCACGCACCATTTCTGATCCTCACATCCCCTCTGAGAGGTGGGAATTATTGAGTCCTTTTTCCGGTTCAGGAAACCAGGGGTTAAATGCCTTGTCCATGGACCTTTCCCCCACCCTCCTCGCCCAGCTCCCCACCATGTCTTGCTGGTTCTCCCTGTGAAATGTAGCCCCTTGGTCTTCCACAACATCGCACCCAGCCCAACTTCTCACCCCGCTAGACTCATACTTCTCACAGACCAGCATGATCTTTGGGAAATGCATGCTCCTCCCTGGAACCTGACAGTGGCTTCTTGTTGCTCTTAGAATGGAATTCTGACTTCTCCCTGTGCATGGCCAGCACCTCCCCTAGGTCCTAGCTGTGGCTTACCCACTATGCTCAGGCTGGTCCTGCCTCAGGGCCTTTGCATGTGCTGTTCCATGCCCCTGGTTTGGACCCTGGACTCTGAATACACTTCTGGTCTCTTCCTAGCGAGGTCTGAGGCGCTGTTCTAGCTTTTGGTTAACTCTGCAGCCCACTCTTGTACATCTGTTCTCTTGGGCAGGAAGCAGGCATTCCAGCTCTCACACTGTGGGGCTGGTACCTCCATCCCCAAGGCTCAGGCCACACCAATACCCTGTAGTCTGCTCCCTTGTCCCAGGGTGAGCCACGCTCCCAAGATGCAGGGCAGCTGCCTCCTTCTTGCACAGGCTCTGGTGGATGTGATTTTTCCACCTAGTGCCCCTTGGCCAGAGCTCAAGGCTCTGCGATTAGGGCGAAATGGTCCCTCATTCGTGGGGCTTTAGCACATGAACTGACACATCATGTCCTAGAGGCCCGTCCAGAGGGGAAGAGGACAACCTTTGCCTGCTTTAGACAGCCTTTCTTAAACCCAGTGCATTCTGCACTAGGATTTTCCTATTCAATTATTGCATCATCTCAGAAGAAAACTCTCTTATAACTAGTGCAGCTTGGGCTGGTTTGAACATCTAGCACCTCCCCACACGCCATTTGATCTATTGCTTCAAAATAATTTGTGTCCAGTTATCAGGCTACTGAGATCCACCAATCACCTGGAAGCAGCCCCATATTTGTTGCTCAGAAAAACTGGCCCTTTCAAAGAGCTACTCAAAGGTGGCCTGGGACAGTAGCCACTTGGAGGGGACACTTTAAGACAACAGCTGATCCTTTGCACAGGATATTTGAGGCCCCCAGAGGGCAAATAAGGTTCCCTTCCTTGTACCCTCCACTGATTTCACCAGCCTCCCCCTCTGAGGTCTACACAGCTTGAAGTATGTGCCTTCTAGCTCAAAACTGAAAATTTCAAATGAAAAAAAAAAAAAGAAAAATAAGAGACAGAGAGAGAAGACAAATGTGAAGTAACATTGACTAGATCATTGAAGCAGCCTGTCAACCAAAATTTGCCTCTCTGACTTTTTTTTTTAGCCCTGGTGTCACACCTTCCTTGTCATCAATTTTTAACACGTGAGCATATTTTAATTAAAATTCAGTGTCATCGAACAGGTCATAGAGTATGAGCAATATTCTCTTTGTTCTAGAAATCCACATGTAATGAAGCTGTCGTTCACAACTGTTTTCCACTGGGCTGCTTAATTTAAAAAAAAATGCACAGAAATAGGTGCATTTTCCCATCATGGGGTCCATCAGGAATGAAAAACTTACCAATCATAGCCCAGGCCCTGGGGGTGTGTGTGTGTGTGGCAGGGATGTTGTCAGATGTCAGTTTGGGCTGATTGTTTCTGAGGCCACATGACTACGATTCTTGGATTTCCTGTGGTGCATTTCATAGACTGATGTCCCTTTTTAGAGATAAATTATTAGATGAATGTTTATAGATGAACGCACATTCAATGTGCTGGAGTTGAGGTGGGGAGCCCTGCAAAGCTGCAGGAAAAGGCTTTAGAAGACAGACAGGGACCAGGGCGCTGAGCTGGGGTGCCCGTTGCCTGTGACCAAGACCTCCTGCACTGGAGACAAGAATCCTGATAGACCCCAAGTCTCACCTGGAGAATGAGCGAAACCAAAGCAGCCTCTGCCAAAGGCCCCAAAGGCCCACCATGGGGGTCACAAACCACAGTAGGGCCTGGTTTTTTGGTTTGTTTTCAATACCTGAACCAACATGTAAAAATCTAGTGGCTTCTGGCTCTCTTTACAAAAACAGAGGATTTGGGCTCACAATGTCTGATGCCCCAGTATCAATCTGCTGAAGCTGCTTATTAGCTGCCCACGGTCCCTCACTCCTTAGCTACTGAGCCCCGTGGGTCTCTGAGTTGTGGCCTGGCCTCATGGGACATTTAGATAGGAAGAACAATCTTTCTTCCTTTGGGGCACCTCACTCCCTCCTACTGGGGTAGTCGTGGGCAAATCATCCTAGAGCCTCAGTTTTCCCATCTCTATAATGGGATGACAATGGGCCCTCATAGGGTGGTCCATTAAAAGCTCCCTCCCCTTGGCCTGCACATCCTCAGGGGCCACCGGTGTGTTTTTCTGGAGGGAAGTCAGCTGGGTACCCTGTGTGTCAGCAGCCTGCATGCCGTCATCCTCCTGAATGGCTTGTTGGAGGAGCGAAGACAGAATTAGTCAGAAACAAGTGATTTCCCAGCTGCGGTCTCCTCTCTGATGACAAAGGACTCCCTCGGCCCACATGGGAGGTGAGGCAAGAATTACGTGCTGCAGAAAGAAAGGCTGCTGGGACCATCTTGAGTTTGTTTGTAACTAATCTCCAGTAATTTAGATCTTTTTAATTCACAGTAAATCCGATTCCCTCGACAACATCTACGGTAAAATATCAGGAGTGAGTGTGGAGACCAAGTATGGGGAGGCTTTTTGTTTTCCCACCACCAAATCCACAGTTACCCTCCAAGTTGAAATCTTATCATATTTAACTGGTTCCACATAAACAGAGCTGTGTATATTTTCAGTAGTTTCAGCTGAAACCTGTTAAGAACAGATGTGCAGATGGTCGCCCAGCACTGATCCATTTAAATGTATTTTTCCACGAGCAGCGTTTTCTCTCTGCCCTTCCTTGAGGGGGTAAGAATAAGAAAGTGGGACCGTTATTAAGATGGATATTACACGCTTCTGAGTCTCTGCAACCAGCGTTTGCTGTTGGTTTTCCAACAGCAATGTGGCTCACGAGGCTGTGAGCACAGGGTGTGCCTATAATGGACGATGTTTGAGCCCATGTGGCTGGGAGGATGGGCCCTTAGCTCTCTCTGGCTGCCACCCATGTAAGGGTGCTTTCCCGGCTGCTGGGGAATCAAGCAGTCCCTGTCCAAAGGCCGGAGTAAATAAGTTATTCACCTCTTTGACCCTTTAGTTTTTTTAAGCAGAAAAAAAAAATGGTGAGGGGGGATATAAAAGAACTCCTACAACTTAGCAACAACCAAAACCAAATCATCTGATTTCTAACTGGGCAAAGGACTTGAAAAGCTATTTCTCCAAAGGAGACAAATGGCCAAGAAGCCATGAAAAGATGGTCAGCATCACTGAGAATTAGGGAAATGCAAATCAAAACTATAAGGAGATATCACCTCACACCCATGAAGAGGGTTAGTATTAAAATTAAAAAAAAACAGAAAATAACAAGTATTGGCAAGAATGTGGAGAAATTGAAACCCTCATACACTGCTGGTGGGAAATAGAGGTTCCTCAAAAACTTAAAAATAGAACGACCATCTATGATCCAACAATTCCTCTTCTGGGTGTATAGCCAAAAGCTTTGAAAGCAAGATTGCAAAGAGACTTTTTCGCACTCATGTTTATAGCAGCAGTAGTTGCAGTAGCCAAAAGGCGGAAGCAACCCATGTGTCCATCAACAGATGAATGGATAATCAAACGTGCTCCCTCCATACAATGGAATATTATTCAGCCTTTAAAAGGGAATTTGGACACACACTACACCAGAGATGAACCTCAAGGACATTACGCCAATTGAACTAAGCCAGTCGCCAAAAGACAAATCCTGTATGATTCCACTTACCTGAGGTATATAGAGTAGGCAAATTCACAGAAACAGAAAGTAGAAGGGTGGCTGCCAGGGGCTGGGGGAGGGGGCAGTGGGGAGTTACTATTTAATAGGTAGAGAGTTTCAGTTTTGCAAGATGAAAAAGTTCTGGAGGTCTGTTGCATAACAATATTTATGTACTTACTACTGAACTGTACACTTAAAATGATTAAGATGGTAAAAATGAAAATAGGAGGAGAGAGGGTCAAATCGTGATACTGATCCACGGATGGGTGAGAGGATTCCATGACATAATGCGCACTTAGCAGGACTTTATCCTGTGGGCTGCGGAGATTATAACTAAGATGGAATGAGATAAGGCGGGTTGTTTCCCCAGCTTTGAATTTTTGTTCTCCAGAAGTCTCCTCTCCCACCCTCCCATTGCCCACCTGACAGAGCTCATCCGGCCTCCCAGGTCCCCATCACAGGCTGTAGCCATCTTGAGGACTGTCCCCATGGGCTCAGCCCGCGCCTCTGGGGCACAGAGTTCTGCCCTCCCGGCCTGTTTCCCCAGCTGGCGCTGGCTGTGAGAGGCTGCCTGGCTGCTTTCAGTGGCCTCTGAATAAACCACAGGACCCCCAGTTCCTTCTGTCTGCAGGCTTTCATCCCACTGAATTTGTCCTGCATTAGGAGGGAGAGGGAGAGCTTCGGTGGGGGAAGATGATGGCAGATGAGCCTCAGGGGTTCAATGCCAGCTGCTTCCAGTTCCAGTTCTGCCCCAGTCGAACCCCTTAGCCCCAGTGTGTCATGGGTAAAAGAGGGGTGAGGGCACAGTTGGGCTTCATAATCTCTAAAGATTCCAGATCTTTGGGGGTGGGGGTGGGGCTCTGTCCTCCGAGTCCTGTCCAGCCTGGTCCCCTCCACGGGGCACAGCATCCGACAAATTTAACATGCCTGAGTTTGCTTGGTACCTAACAGGCCATTGTGAGCTGAGCGTTAACACAAGCACCTCTGTGTTTTTATGTGAGCTGGGACCTGGTGGTGGTATGTCCTGGGCTCTGAGAGCAGCACGAGGCTTGGAGGCCCTGGCAGAGCCCTGGCAGAGAGATCTTCGGCAAGATAGGCATCTCTGCTACCTGACAGGAGGAGACCCCCAGCAGGGCTTGGACTCATCTGAATAGAAGGATGAGCAGCTGGCTTGGGAGGTGAGATCAGATTCCCGGGGCAAAGGGGTGCCACATTTGTCTTAATGAGGAGGAAAGCACAAAATCAAAGAATTTGTTAACACTTCAAAGAACTTAAAAGAGCCCATTTGGTTCCCAAGTACTACCTCTCCTGGCCGGCTAAGTGTCTGGTGGAGAATCCCATTATCCTACTCAGGGGGAAGATGCCAGGGGCTTCTCTTGCTGGCTGAGAATTGGTGGGGGGGGGGGTGCCTGCTCTTGGTGGGGGGGTGCTGCTTCCGGATCCCAGCCTCTGATCTGTTTAGGAGGTGCTTCTAGGGATCCATACTTGTCTGTGGACATCTTGGTCTTCTCCAGGCTTTTCATATCCCTTCTGTATTTCTTTCCCCAGATGATTTTCTTACCGGCTCTATTTGCTGTCGTTTCCAGAAGTGAATACTCAAAAGCCTTGATTTCTAAGTCCAGTTCTGGACTTTACAGGAGCGAAAATCAATAGGCTCAAAACTTGGCTTCATTATTCATTTGACTCAAACTGGTTTGGGGCAACACCTCTGAACCCCAGCCAGAAACATCCCCAAACGGGGCTCTTGCCTGGAATCTCACTGCTCACACAGGAGACTTGAGCGCACTTAGCAAGTGAGAAAGATGCCGTTCCCCTCCCCCCGCCCCACCCCGGGGGACTTTCACTCCAGAGCTGCCCCTCCTGAACAGAGACCCCCGAAGTGAGCTTGATCAGACTCTCCCACTCTGCCTCCATCTTCTCCAGACTGCTTCTAGATTCCCTTCCTTTACGCATGTTGCTACCCCCCAACCACCAATATTTTCAGGATCTACACTCACATTCACCCATCACTCTGGTTTCCAAGTATTATCTTTATCAATACAGTGGTGTTTCCCTAAAATGATTGGCAGCTGCATGACCTTTCTTTTCGGCCACAAATGAAAGGGGACTTAAAAGATATGTGTGTGTGCATGTGTGTGTGTGGGTGTGCTCGAGTGCACGCCCGCCTAACGCACACACGCCTAATGGAAACCGGGATAAATTACAGAGCACGGCAATGTAATGATTACAAAAAGGTATACGAGGCATAACCCATTAGCGAGCTACATTTTGTTCAAAGCTGAGATACTCAGGCAGAATAACATGCCTTTGTGCCGGAATGCAGTCAGCTGTAGCAATGACTAATAATATAGTTGAAGATCTGTTCGCATTTTTCCCCTTTTGTGCCTATTTTCATAAGTTAATAACTCAAGCATGAAATTGTTTCAGGCTGAAAACTGGTGGTGAGAGCACAGCAAACTTTGTGGGAAACAACTCTGTGTTGTTGTTGTTACTTAATTTAGTTGGGCTGTTTTTAAGTTAGGGGAGTGGAAATGTCCATGCGAGTTTTCTTGAGCCATGTGTGTTCGTGAAGCCCAAGAAAGTTTGGGATTGTGTTATACAAAGCACATTTTTACTGACTACAGATAGAAGTTTCTTTTCATACACGTGTGCTTCTGCTTAGGACAGGTCGGGATGGTTGGCGGCAGGGGGTGGGTAGGTTTGGAAGAAATTGAATCAGAAGGTTATAAATGACATCATTCTGGACTCACCTGCCTTCAACTAGAAAACTTCTATCCCAAGTCGAAGAGCCTGGTGAGCAAACAGCTGCCTTACACAGCTGGGGGTGGGAGTAGGGGTGAAACCTACTGCTGGGTCTCAGTAAATTCCTGGAACAAAGGAAGAGGCAGAAACGAGATGAGTGATAGTAATGCTGCTCATTCCTCCAGGAGTCCGGTTTACTGAGCATTTCCCTGTACCCAAGACCAGAGAATGTCCAACTGCAGGAAACCAGATTTTCTACAAGTCTTTAAACATTTTTCCTTCCTCTTCTTTTATTGGGGCAGGTGACTGAAAAATACAGAAAAAGGCAGAGAATAATATAACAAACACCTAAGTACCCACGTTCCAGAATGAACAAATGTTAAGATTTTGTAATGATGACTCTAACATTACTGATACAGTTATTTTCTTTCCTTTATTTCACAGATGGGCAAAGTGAGGAGCTGGAGGGGATAGGACATGGCTGAAGGCTGAGGTGTGCAGCCTCCAGCATCTCTCTTCTTTACAAGCTGGATCCCTACAAGGACATTCTCAAGCTGGTAAGGCAAGCATTATTGTCCCACTTTACAGCTGAAGAGCTTGGGTCCCCAGTGGATGTGGACGAGGGCCTCCGTTGTTCTAAGCCCTGTGCTGGGCTCAGGGGAAAGAACAGACGACAAAGCCCAAAGCAGCCCAGATCCCTGCCAGAGGGAGGGATACAGAGAGTGCCTGCGTGGATGGGAAGCAATTTCCTGCAGCCAGGGTCAGCTTCACCAGGCTCCTAATCCAGAAGCAAGCCAGCAAATTTTACTTGGGGAGACATTCCGTAGAAAAATGTGTACTTTGTAGGGTATATTTGAATCAATGACTCAGTTACGGATCATTGCCAAAGAAAAACAAAATATCCTGCCACCCTGTGAGATGATGTGATGATTGTTATTTTTACTAGTAGATTGCTCCATTTATAAATCTTTGATAAACCCCTTTCCCCAGCCAAACGGCATCTGAACCTGTGGAGAGTTTAAAAAAAAAAAAAAAAAAAAAAGTGAAATTGACGAGGGATGCGAGCTGGCCTTCTGTGTGTCCAGGAGCTTCTCAGGCTACAGCTCGGTGCGCGTTGCATCGGTTGAGCCCACGCTGGGTTGCATCATATTCTGCAAATCCACGTGCTCTCTGAGGGCGACAGGAGCCGGCTCGGGGTCCACCAGCTGGAATCTCAGAAAGCGCGCTCTCTAAAAATACCCAGCTCTGCAGATTCACTTGAGGCCCAGGGGGCTTCTAGATTGACAGCTCCCGTTACGCACCAACCACGGGTTCAAAAAGAAAGGAAAAAAAAAAAAAAATCAGCATGCTTTTTTGAGTTGATTGATTTCTAGCTCCGGAGAGTTTTCGTAGGTCATTTCAGAGTGATGGAAACTCCCCGGAATTATTTTAGGAAAAGTAAAAGACAGCAAAACTTAACTAGCAGCCAGACTTTGTCCGGGTCTGGGGCTCCGGCGCGCGCCGGCGGACGCCCAGCCTCACCGCGGCCAAGATCAAGGTTAGGCTGCGCCGGCACCTCTGTGCGGTCTGGCACGGACGGACGCGCTCCCGGCAGGTCGGTGGGGCTTCAGCCTGCCCCTCTCCAGCCCAGCCTGGAGGCTGCCTTCCCCCGCGCATCCCCGGAAGGCGAGGGGCAGGCACGGAACTCGAAGTTCCAAAGTGTAAGGGAGAAAACTGTGTCCAGTTCGCCTGAAATGAAGCACACAGCCCTGGGTGTTCAGGGTCTCCCAGCCCGATGTGTGCGAATTGTTCCCGCGAGCAATATACAGGGCTGTGTTTTGGGGGAAAGGTACTTCCTGCTGCTTCCAAAGACAGAAAAACCACAGGGTTCCTGACATAAGGGCGTTGGCTTTATCGGCTTAGAGCAGGTCCTTCCTGGCCTCAGCCCGGGGCCCGTCCTACCACCTAGGCAGAGACACAGTCAGACAGAAACGCGCAGCTCAAGCGCTGACACACACCGAGAGTTGTGTTCAACCCTCAAAAAACTGTTAGGAACAGATTGCAGAGTCGGGGTGCATTCTGCCTTCCTCTCTTCCGTTTCACTGGGCACGGTGCCGCCTTTGAAGTCACCTCAATCCAAGGACAAGCAAACCTAAAGAGGGCAGTCTGGGGCCTCCAAGAAAATACCAGAAAGATTGTTTTTAAACTAGATCTACTCCAGATTGCTTGATGTGAGAAGCTCACTGCTGCTGGGGGTGACCTTGTGTGACCCTGGAAAGCTGGCTTTACCGTGGCCCTGTGAAGAGGCAATGGGGCAGGGAAGAAGTTAAGACAGTTCCTTGAATGGATTCCTTGAGGGGGTTTGAAAAGATTTGGTTAGGGATCTCCCCATCATTTCTAAAAACCCGCTATAGCCAAATGTGAGAATTCCAGTTGCTCCCTGTCCTCACTAGAGCTTATTACAGTCAGACTTTCTGTCATAATCATTCTAATACATGCGTAGTGAGAGCTCTTTGTGATTTTAATTTGCATCTCTCTGACTAATAATAACGAGCATCTTTTCGTATACTTGTTTGTCATTCATATATGTTCTTTGGTGATATGTCTGTTTAAATATTTTGCATATATATACACACATATATATGTATATATTTATATATATATATTTAGAGAGAGAGAGAGAGAGAGAGAGAATTTTCAGTAAATACAAGCTGTTATTTAAAAGATCTTAATCTGGGTTTCTCTGATAGTGGTGATTAATATAGTAGAAGTGTGGTTGAAACAACGCCATAGTGAGCCTGACCTTGACTCCCATGGGACTTCTAATCCATGTTCTTAGGAAAAAGAAGTTGCATTCATATTTGCATTAAGGAAGAACATTACCCAGTTTATTAAAAAAAAAAGAAAAGACTTTTGCCCATTTTTTAAAAATTGGGTTGTTTTCTTATTATTGAGTCTTGGCAGTTCTTTATATATTATGAATATAAGCCCCTTATTAGACATGATTTGCAAATGTTTTCTTCCAGACTATAACTTGTCTTTTCATTTTCTTAACAATGACTTTTTGTTTTTAATTTTAAAGAAGTCCAATTTATCATTTTTTTCTCTTATGGATTATGCTTTTGGCTTTGTATCTAAGAAATCTTTGCCTAACCCAGGGTCATGAAAATTTTCTTCTAGAAGCTATAGATATTTCAATCTATGATGATCCATTTTGAGTTAATTTTTGTAAATGGTATGAGGTACAGATCAAAGTTCACTTTTTTGGCCTTTGGATATCCCAGTGTGCCCTCAACATTTGTTGAAAAAATTATCATTTCTCCACTGCATTGCTTTGCACCTTTGTTAAAAATCAGTTGTCCATAAATGAGTCTAATTTTAGACTCTTGATTCTGAAGTTCCATTGGTGTTTGTGCTTATCTTTACTCCACTGTCCTGATTATTGTAACTTTATAATAAGTCTTGAAATCAAGCGATGTAAGTTCTTCAACTTTGCTTTTCTTCTGCAAAGTTGTTTTGATTATTCTAAGTCCTCTGCATTTCCATATGAGTTTCAGAATCAGCTTGTCCATTTCTACAGAAAATCTGCTGAGATTTTGATCAGAATTACATTGAATCTACAGATCAATTTGGTGAGAATTTACACCTTAAAAATATTGAGTCTTCTCACAGATATAGAGAACAAGCTAGTGGTTACTAGTGGGGAGAGGGAAGTGGGGGGGAGTAATATAGGGGTAGGGGGAAAAAGGGTTATTATGGGATTATATGAAATCATGTGTGTGAAACTTTTGAAAACTGTAAAGCACTATAGAATTTAAAGACTCATTCAGTTAAAAAGATCTTTTTAAAAATATTGAGTCTTCTAACCCATGAACTCAGTATCTCTCTATTTATTTAGGTTCTCTTTAATTTCTCTCAGCAATGTTTTGTAATTTTCAGTGTATAGATATTGTCCATCTTCTGTCAGATTTACCCTAAATATTTTATACTTTTTGATACTGTAAGTGATATTTTTAAATATTCAATTTCCAATTGTTCATTGAAAGTATACAGAAATACAATTGACTTTTTGTACATTAATCTTGTACCGCATATCTTTACTAAAGTCACTTTTTACATTCCAGTAACTTTTTGTTTCTATAGGATTTTCTACATAGATTCTCATGTCATCTGCAAATGAGGACGGCTTTACTTCTCTAGTTCCAATGTAGCTCGCTTTTATTTCTGTTTCTTGCCATATTGCTCTGGATTGAATCTTCAGTACAATGTGGAATAGAATCTGTGAGAGTTTCTGATCTTAGGAGGAGGATATTCAGTCTTTCACCATTAATAATGATGTTAGCTATTAGTTTTTAGTAGATGCCCCTTATCAGATAGAGAAAGTTCCCATCTAGTCTTAGTTTGCCAAGAGTTTTTACCAGGAATATCTGTTGGATTATATCAAATGATTTTTTTGCATCTGTTGAGACCGTAGTTTACTAGCGTCATCATTTAGCAGGTTTGAGTCAACTATAGAACATTTATCTCTTTTTATGTCCCTTTCCCCTCCCTGTTTATAATTGTCTTAAATATTTCTTCTATATACATTTTGAATCACATTAGCAGTGTTACAGTTTTTGCCTCAACTGTCAACATAATTTAGAAAAATTAAGAGGAAAAGGAAAGTCCATTGTATTTACCAGTATTACCAATATGTTTGCTTATTATGTTGTTTCTTCCTTACTGACATTCCAGAAGTCTTTCTTTTATTGTTTCTTTTCTGTTTAGGAAACTTCTTTTAGCCATTCTTCTGTGGTATTGATATATCTGCTAGTGGTAAATATTCTTAGTTTTTCTTTTTGTGACAATGTCTTAATTTCCGTTTCATTCCTGAAGGATCCTTCATTGGAAAGGACCTTTCAACTGAATATACAGTTCTGTGTTGGCAGTTCTTTTCTTTCAGCACATGAGAGTACTCTGGCCTCCATGGTTTCTAATGAAAATGTGCTGTCATTCGAATTTTTTTCCCCATAGGTAGTGTCATTTCTCTGTGTTTTCAATATATAAAATTTTCTCTTTGTTGTTCTGAAGTTTGACTATGATGTACCTTGATATGGATTTCTTTGGGTTTATTCTGTTTGAAGTTTGCTCAGCTTCTTAAATCTGTGTATTTTTGTTTGTGCTTTTGTTTTTTGCAAAACTTGGGGTGTTTTAAGCCCTTATTTAATTGAGTACTTTTTCAGTTTTGCCCTCTTTTCCTTTCTTACCAGAACTTGGATAGCACAGAAGTTAGATCTTTTGCTATAGCCAGACAGGTCCCTGAGGCTCTGTTCCTACTTCTTTTTTTTTTTTTTTTTTTTATCCCCCAGCCTGTTTTCTTCTCTCTGTTGTTCAGATTGGATATTTAATGCTGTCCTATCTTCCAGGTCACAGTGTTCCTCTATTTTGCTGTTGAGTGCCTCCATTCAGGTGGGTGTTTTGGTTGTTGCTGTTGTTATTACTGTATTTTTCTGTGATAAATATTCCATTTAGTTCTTTACATTTTATCTCTCTTCCTATTTTTTAATTTGTTTCAAGAGTATTTGTCATTGCTCTTTGAAGCATTTTAATGGTGGTTGCTTTAAAATGTTTGTCAGATAATTCTAACATCTCTGTCATCTTGGTGTTAGCATTTATTCATTGGCTTTCTTCATTCAGTTTGAGGTCATCCTGGTTCTTGGTATGATGAGCAATTTTCTACTGAAAGCTTGACATTTGGGGTATTATGTTTTGAGACTCTGTATCTTATTTCGATCTGTTTTCACTGGCTTCCTCTGACACTGTGGGTGAAGGTGGGCGGCGGGGGGAGTGGCAGTGAGCTCTCTCATTACTGCCATGTGGGGTGGAAGTCCAGGTCCCTCACTTGGCTTCCTTTGACACCCAAGGAAGGGGTCTCCTTCTTACTGCTGGGTGTGGGTACAAGTGCTAGGCTTCCACTGATAGCTCCCCCATGTGGTGGTGTCAGAGTGCCTCGATGCTATTCCTCACGTGGCCTTGCTACCCCTGCAAGGTTAAGAGGGTCCTGACTCCCCACTAGGTCTCCTAGATACCACCCTTGCTCCTTGTTACTGCTGTGTGGGGATGAAAGTCCAGCCTCCCCGCGTGGTCTCCGCTGACACTGGGGAGGAAGTTGTGACCACTGAGTGGGGATGAAAGTTTCAGCTCCCTGCTCAGCCTTCTCAGACCCCACCCTGGGGTGGGAGGCAGGCAGGCTGGGGCAGGGTGGTAGGGGCATGTTTCAGCCTGGTGATGAGGGTGGACGTCAGGGCTCCCCTTGGCCTTTGCTGACGAAAGTAGGGCTGCAGTATTTTCTGTGGTGTTTGGCTAGAGTGGAACAGTTATTGCCTAAAACTTTTCTTTCTTGCTGGGCTGGCCCTTTCCGGGCCATTTGGCTAGAGAGAGCAGGCTTTTGTGGGAGCTTCCTCTTTGTTTGCTCTCTTTTGGAATTTCTGTGTTCCCGGCTTCTTCAGTACCTCGCCTGGGATACACAAGGCAAAAAGAAACCAGAGAGCTCACCACTCTGTTCTACCCGTCCCAAGGTCCGTATCAGTCTGTCTTCTCTCCACCTTCCAGAATCTTCTTATGTTTGTATTGTATATAATGTCCAGGGTTTTTAGTGGTGGGTGGCAGGAGGAATGCATAAGTATGCCTGTTCCAACTTCCTGGAAGTGAAAGTCCTCATCTCACTTTTAGGATGCATTTTAAAGTAAGTTGCAAATATTTACCCTTAAATACCTCAGCATGCGTGTTATTAATTACAGTGCAGTATTTGTTTATATCTTTCTTTTTTAAGATAAAAGTTGTACATACATTAAAATGCACACATCTTAAGTGGACCACTTGATGAGTAAAACCCACCCTCTATCGAGATATAGGGTCTGGTCCATCACCTGAGAAATTCCCTCATCCTCCTTCCCAGTCAATCCCTATCCCCAGCCGCGCCCCAGAGGCAAACATTGTTTTGCTTTTTAGCATCCTAGATTGTTTTGTTTGTTCTAGAAGTCATGTGAATGGAAACATGCATCAGACACTCTTTTGTGTTTGGCTTTCTTCGTTCAACCTAATGTTTTGAGATTTATCCATGTTTTGTCCTTCATTCTTTTTACTGCTGAGTTGTATTCCATCACACGGATACACCACAGCTTGCTGATCTGTCCTCCTATCAAGGGATACCTGAGCTGTTTCCAGGCCCTTTTAATCTGAGCATTTTTTTTTTTTTTTGCGGTATGCGGGCCTCTCACTGTTGTGGCCTCTCCCGTTGCGGAGCACAGGCTCCAGGCGCGAAGGCTCAGCGGCCATGGCTCACAGGCCCAGCCGCTCTGCGGCATGTGGGATATTCCGAGACCGGGGCACGAACCCGTGTCCCCTGCATCGACAGGCGGACTCTCAACCACTGCACCACCAGGGAAGCCCATTAATCTGAGCATCTTTTTTAATGGTCTGAATAAACCATCAGAACACAGGGTCCTATTTGAAAATGTCACTTACAGCTCTGACATACTGAGTTTTGTAGTTTTCTGAAATGATATAAAGAATCATTCCTTCATTCGTTCATTTGTTCTTTTAACCAGTATTTACTGAGCTTGTTTGCGGTGCCAGGAGTCATTCTAGGCCATGGGATTAGCAGGGAAGAGGATAAACTCAGGTCTCTGCCTGGTGCAGCTGGCATTCTAGTGGGGGTCATGGGGAGGCACAATAAACTAAACATGAAATAGACATATAAGATCAGTTAGCAATGTGTACTATGAAGGAAGCATAAAGCCAGGTCCATGGGTGGAGCCTGACAGGGGGCCCAGGGGTAGGTAGGATGTCATTTTAGCTCCAGAGGTCAAGGGAGGACCTCGGAGGAGGGCAGGGAGGATTCTTAGAGAAGGTGAGGTTTGAAGACATGAGGACCTTTGTTTAAAAGTCTATGTTTGTACAGCACCTTCGTGCCTGGGAATTCATGAACTTCAGAATTGACTTCCCCATCATCCCTAAAGGGTGGGAAGACCCAAGGCCTCGAGAGGAGGCAGCTGGCCAAGATGGCACAGGGAACTCCACAGCAGCCAGATTAGAGGTCTGTGCCCACCGCCCGAGTGTGGGTGAGCCCACCTTCTCCTTGGCTTCCTGAAGGGGAGCCTTCAGTCTCCCCAGCCCCTGTGCCCACCCCCTTCCCACTCCTGCAGGTGTTTCCCCAGGAAATGCTAACGTGGAGTGAGAAAGCCACGGCCAGGCTGAGGTCTGAGGGTTCCTAGTGTGTGTGTCCTTGAGCAAACCCTCTCCTGCTGGTGGGAGATTCTTAAAGTCAGAAGTTGGGGACGGAGTGAAACTTGGTGGCCGACATCCACCCACATGTCCTCCTTCCCTTATCACATCTGTCACTACACACCCCCTTAACAGAGCTGCCGCTCCTGTGCAAACACCGGCTGGGAGCTCTTTCTGTTTTATCATGTTTAACTCTCACACCCACCCTGTGGGTAGGTCTCTATTCTTACCCATGCGAAACAGGAGACAGGCATTTGCTGAGGCTAAAGCAGAATGCTAAGTCGGGTCTGTCCGACCCTCACCGGGGTGCTTTGAGCCACTGCGTTTTATTGTTTACTCAGTTCTGAGCAAAGGGAACCCCTGCCCTTTGGGGATATGAAATTGTAGAGGTCGGTGGGAGGGATCTGGAAAAAAGCTAGAGGATGTTTCCAGGAGAGGAGTGAGGTGGGGTGGACCTGCGTAGGTCTGAGAGAAGCCTTGTGTGCATGTCCATGTGGAGTGGGGAGAACAGGGAGTTTGGTGAAAAGGAGCTGGGATTCAGAGTTGAAAAAACCTGGGTTCAAGCCCAGACTCCACACTCATTCCACGGATGGCAGGATTTGGGGCAAATCCTTTAAGCCCTCCAGCTTCCACTTCCACATCTGTAAAATGGGGTAATAACGGTATCTCTCTCAAACGTTGCTGGGTGGGTCCAATGAGGCAATACAGATAAAGTGCTTAGACGGTACCAGGCTCACAGTAAATGCCCAATAAGTGCTGGTTTGCTATTGCCTGAAGAATGGTGGCACTGCAGACCTGGAAACTTTAGATGTGGGGAAGGACAGCAGTGCGGTGCAGGCAGGGGCAGCGCTTTACCCAGGAGCAGAACCCAGGCCCTTGCAGGAGGATATCTGCAGGGACCTGGGCTTCCTGCATCAGAGGGGTGAGTGACCTCTGGGGTGTCTTCCAACCTGGAGATTTCGAGTCTTTGCTACGGTAGCAGCGACGGCTCCAGCGAGGCAGGGAGCAGCAGCTTCTGTTGGCTCCCAGACACCCCAGCTGTGGTCTTTGGGAATGTGTTTATCCACCCCGGAGGGAAGTGGACGAGGGAGAAGTGAGGGCTGGGCTTTGCAAACGCTGGCCTGTGAGCTCCGGTGCGCCCGGGGTGGCCACCGGGCCAAGGCAGCGTCACACGGGTTAGGACGCTCTGCGCGCTCACTGCATCGAGATGTATTTTGCAAACGTATTTGAAACAGATTACATCTCTTATCCTAATGTGCCTGTTGGCTACCTGCCCGTGAATTTTAGCCTCCAGGAGAAAAACAATTGCTTGAGCTGAGTGTTGGGTACTTTTATTTTCCATACACTACTCAGGGGTCCTTGGAGTCCCCTTCACCCCAACACACACACACACACACACACACACACACACACACACACACACTGGCCTTCATACAGACATGCGGTCGTGGACCGTCGACCCCCTTCTGCTGCTACAGATGTTCCTCCACCCACGTTTGTATCTGGGGATCCAGGACCTCCTAATAGCACTGTGGCAATATTTTGTGCTTTCAGGAAAAGTCCCCCGTGTACGTGCACACCGTGCATTTCCGCATTGAACAAACTACCCCTGGCTTCCGCTTCCAAACCCTCCATTCCCCTCAGATAAATACTTTAATAGTCCACTTTGCAATTAGAGTTCAACATGCCTTTTATAAGAAGGTGAAGCCCAGGGCAGGAGCGTCATTTCCCGGAGGTCCCCAGCAGGTTAGCTGCAAGGGCTCTCCGGTCCCCCCAAACAAGCCAGGACACCATGGTGGTGAGGAGATCCTTTCGGCCACCTTGACCGTCTCCTTGAGGCCATAGTCTAGAGCCCAGAGCTGACCAGAAATGACTGCTGTGGATCTGAGACCCAGCCAGCCAGACACGGAGGAGGCCCGGGTAGCGGGGCCTATGCTGCTTCCCGCCAGCCTGCATGCGAGTGATTTCCAGAGAGAAACGCAGGTGTGGGTTTGTGCCAAGCTCCCTGCTTGCCCTCTCCAAATCTCATCGGGGTCCCCTCCCCTCCAGTCCAAGTTGGTAGACCCTCCTCTTCCCCTCCCCCACGCCCTCTCTCCTTCTTCTTTTCTTCCTCCCTCGTCATGTCCTTAACCAGAAATGCTGGCAGCTGCGCTTCCTGCCCAGCAGCGTGGGCCTACTTTCCTCCTGAGCCAGAAAAGTGGGCACAGAACAAATGCCCAGGCTGACCCCTCAGGGCCCCAACATCAAAGGCACAGGAAACAACTCTGTTTCCCTGTCCACTGACAGGTCAGCTGATGTCTCGCCAGGCAGCGCCTCTGCCCGCGGAAACAGCCCTGTTGGCCACGCCAGGCACCCAGATGTTTTGATCTCGCACGGCAGGTGGCCAATTTCTCTAACCTTTCCGTGTGTAAAACCTCTGATGAACGGGAAGGAGACGCTAGTCAGACCACGGAGCAGACCTGTGCAGCTGCCGGGGGATGTCTGCACCTGCCTGGTGCCCACGTGGACACAGTGCACACACGTGCACGATCACGCATGCACACTGAGCCCACGTGCAAGCATTCATGCACATGCACTTGTGCACAGGTGCGCGCCGCACGTGCACACACACACCCACGTAGGCTCATCCACAGAGGGGCTGCTCCAGGCCTCTTACTCAGCATTTCCTTACCTCATCGAAAAACAGTCAGAAAGACAAATATATGATATCGCTTATGTGTGGAATCTAAAAAAAAAAAAAAAAAAGATACAAATGAACTTATTTACAAAACAGAAATAGACCCACAGACCTAGGAAACAAACCTATGGTTACCAAAGGGGAAAGGCGGGGGAAGGGATAAATTAGGAGGCTGGGATTAACAGATACACACTACGGTATATAAAATAGATACCCAACAAGGACCTACTGTATAGCATAGGGAACTATACTCAATATTTTGTAATAACCTATAAAGGAAAAGAATCTGGAAAAGAACATATATGTATGCATTATATACATGTATACGTGAATTGCTGTGCTGTATAGCAGAAAATAACACAACATTGTAAATCAACTGTACTTCAATTTAATTTTAAAAAGATATAACCAAAACAAATCTTCCCCTGCTAAAAATAGATAGATAAACAAACAAACAAACAACAGTCTCCATCTGGTCATTTGTAAGAGTAACCCAGGTTCTCTGCTGGACTCCTCTGACAGCCAGCCTCGAGTGGGCCTTGAGGGAAGCCCTGAGTAGATGCAAACCTTCCAGAGGGGTCTAGACAGCCTTCAACATCTGCACACATCCACAGGCAGTTGGCCAGGCCCTCGAGGGCCACAAGGACGCCCGTCCTTCACAGCGTGATTGCTGGGAGCTCGCCAAGGAGCCGAGTGCCAAGCTGGGCCCACTAGGGATTTAGCAGCAGGCCATCACCCACAGCTGCTGGGATTCAGAAGACAGACTCTGAGCCAGGAACCGGAGTGTAGTGACGCTGCGACAGAGCCCAGAGTCACAGTGCAGCCCTGTCCTTGAAGAAGCCGTGGGACCCTGCGATGGGCTCACCCCCGCTCAGGGTCCAGGGTCGGTGAGAGTTTGTTTCTAACTGAGGTGCAGTGAAAAGAGCAGATTGAGGGGTTTTGTTTGAAACCTGCCCCGGGGAGAGGTAAAATGAGGGGACCTGGAGCTGCGAACAGTGCCCTGGTCATGAACTGGCTCAGCATCCGTGAACCCCTCCCCTTCCCCGGTACCTAGGGGGCACAAGTAACTGTGCCATTTTAATTATTTCAGATTTAAAACATGTTCTCCTCTGCCTGCCTCCAAAAGGATTTTGAGAGGCTATAGGATTCACCGCTAATGTGTACTAATTAATTCACAATTAGATGAAAACTTCCGAGCAGAGGAGTGGGTTCCAGCAGGCCCCCAGACGTGAGGTGATGGCCACAAGTGAGCGTGGAACACGCCTCCACGTGGCACACAGCTGAGGTCCGGCCCCAGACCTTCCATCCTGTGGTCTTGACGCCTAGGGTATCTGGCCAGGCCATGGTGACCTGGCCAGGATTCAGGGGTATGGCGTCCACCTGGGCACCCAGCTACTTACCTGCTGTCTCTGGATGCCCCTGGGGAGAAAAAAGAACACAGGTATCTTACTTTTTAAATTTTAAAAAGTATTTTTAATCGATAAGCCTTGCCCATGGTCCAAAGTGTCAGAGATTCAAACCAGCATGTGGAGAACAGTCTCCCCCTCAGCCTGACTCCCTGGACCCCCAGAGGCAACCACCAGTGTTAGATTCCTAAGGATCCTGTCGGGGCTATTCTTTGCACAAACTACAACTTTATTTTGCTGCATAAAGGACAGCATACTGTACTACTGCTTATTTAACTCGTTACAGAATGTTAGACGTTTGGGTTGTATCCCGTCTTTGGCAAATATGAGTGATGTTGCCTAAATATCCATATATGTGCGCGCCGCTCACACGTGTAAGAATTTCTGTAGATGAACTCTCAGAAGCAGAGTTCCCAGGTAAAGGGATAAGTGCATTTGCAGTTTTGATGTTGCAAAATTGCTCTCCATCAAAACCGTCCTATTCTACAAACAACTAGAATGAATAGAAGTGCCTGTTTCCAAACACCTTTTTGAATACGGCATGTGCTTAAAGTTAGACCATCTGAAAGATGAAAAATGGTATCTTGGTGTAAATGTAAATTGCATTTTCTTTCCTTGAATGATGTTGAGTGTTTCTTCCAATGCTTCAGGACCATTTGTATTCCCATTCCTGTATCTTGTCAGTTCACATCCTTTGCCCTTTTTTCTACTTGACTGTTGGTCTTTTATTGATGTAGAGGAGTCTTTATAGATTAGGGATATTTGTGCTGTCTGTGATATTAATTAAAATAGTTTTTCTCAGTTTGACCTTTGAGTTTGTGGTAGGTTTGGCCATACAGAGAAAACTTGATTTTTATGTAGTTATTTTCATCAAATTATTTTGCTTTTTGGTTTTGTATTTATGCTAATAAAGGTATTCTTCCCTCTGAAGTGAAAAAAGTATTCTTATTTTCTTTTAGTACTTGTATGGTTTCATTTTTTTACATTTAACTATTTGATCTGTGTACCTTTTGGTTGGATATGTAGTGATTGAAGTGTGGATTCACCTTGCTACCGAATGTGAGTTTGTGTGCTCGATGCACAGTGAGACCAAACAAACCAAAATGTCAGAGTTTGGAGCAGAGAAGGGTTTATTGCAGGGCCATGCAAGGAGATGGGTGGCTCGTGCCCAAAAATCCCAGAACGGAAGGGTTTCAGCAAAGCACTTTTTTAGAAAAAAATTATTTATTTATTTATTTATTTATGGCTGTGTTGCGTCTTCGTTTCTGTGTGAGGGCTTTCACTAGTTACGGCAAGTGGGGGCCACTCCTCATCGCGGTGCGTGGGCCTCTCACTATCGCGGCCTCTCCTGTTGCGGAGCACAGGCTCCAGATACGCAGGCTCAGTAGTTGTGGCTCACGGGGCTAGCCGCTCCGCGGCATGTGGGATCTTCCTGGATCGGGGCACGAACCTGTGTCCCCTGCATTGGCAGGCAGATTCTCAACCACTGCACCACCAGGGAAGCCCCTCAGCAAAACATTTTTAAAGGCCAGGTGAGGGGGGGTGATGGGTTGTTGCAGACTTCTTGGTGTCGGAATCCTTTGTTCTTGCAGCTGTCCATGTAGGTCAGGTCACCATGTTCCTGCAAACCTCCAACAAGACAAATGGTATTCTCTGTTCTGCAACTTTTAATCTCTATATGAATGGAAAAGTGTTACACCCTTAAAGGTCAGAGTCTTGAGCATGGGCTGTCCTGTATATTTTAGGCTATAGGCAACATTCTTAACTCAGAGCAAAGGCAATAGAATACAAGGGTTAAAGTAAAAGACACAAATCTAATATGGAGTCAGATTTGTTCTTCCCTATTACAACCTTTTTTCTCCAGATGGCTGCTCTGTAGTCCCAGGTACTATTCCTGAATCACCCATCTTTCCCCACTGGCCTTGCTTGCCCCTGGCTCTCTCTGGGCCTCCCACTCCGAGCAACACATAAGTGAGCAACACATAACTCACAGGTTCAGAAGGCCAGGCCAGGAAACATCCCCAAAGACCTTCCTTTTTATCTATGGTTTAAAATACAGAGAAAATGCTCCTCACTTTAGAAAATACAACCTTTTCTGTTTGCTTACCTTCCCATTCTGTCACATTTTAAATCTGCCTCCATCACCCAGCAGTCTGGCCCCCCATGGTTTGAAGGTGATCATTCACACTGCTGGCCCTGTATGAAAAGTCCAAGACTGGCCAGACTTGGTGACGTCAGCAGGACTGGGTCTTAGTCACCCCATCTCTCTGCTTTGCCTCCCTCTTATCCTCCACCTCCACCCCCAGAGGTGGCTGTGAGTTGGCTGCCAGAAGCTCAGCTCACAGCCTGCCCTCTTAGCAGCCCAGGTGACAGACGTCTGGGAATGTCAATGACAGGACCAGCTGCCCATTCTGGACTGGTCACTGGGAATGGGACATGAGGTGTGCTGGTTAGTGGTTCTGGGTCACTTATCCACTTCTGGATCAGGCAGCCCACCTAAATGATGTGGGACTTCTGGGAAGGTATATTAAAAAGAGTTGACTCAGTTGTGGAGATATTCCCTTCCTCCCTCTTTGGGACATGGATGTGAAAGCAGGAGCTCCTGCAGCTGTCTTGTGACCTTGAGGATAGAAGCAGAAAGACAAGAAGAAACAAGCTCTTTTATGGGTACATATATTTAGGGACCTACACGTTTGGGTGGGGAATGGATATCGGGTGCCAAATCTGCTTGCCTCCAATATTTACCTCAACAGTCACATTGACTCTGTTGTGGCCAGTGATGTGGATCCTTATTGATGATTAATTGACTCCCACTTGGAAACCTGTGACACAGCCTCCACTCCTGGGGTTAGGTTTGATCTGTATCATTGGGTTACCTTCTTCTTCTTAACCCAGCTTTTACAGACCTAGTCCACTGAGAAATTATTTAAATTTTACTCAACTGTGATGAAGCAACTTCTGGACTAGTTTTATCTCTGCTACAGTAAGTCACAGAGCAGCAGGGTGGAAAGTCTCAGAAATGAATCCAACATTCATTTTTTCTGTGCAAGGTAGAATATTCCTGAGTTCATGTTAACCACTCCCCCCTTTCATACTCTCAGTCCGTGGATGATTACACTGACCCCTCCTCTTTGTCCCATAATTAATCATCTTACAGTTCGCCATCTTAAAGAGAAGGAAAGAAAGAAGTTATCAAATCCATACCCCCAGAAGAGTTGGGTCCATGCCTGCTCCCCTGGGCCAAGATGCCCACCAGCAACTGGGAGAGTCTCCCCAAGGGCCCAAGTGTGACCTCAAGTCCCGTAGACCTTGGAGTCCTAATCTTCCTTGGATGGTACTGTCATTGAGAGGCAGGTGGCATGCTGTTCCAAGGGGCAAAATCGGGACACACCCTGATGTGACATCCATCAAACATTTGCAGACAGACGTTATGGCCCCCACACAACCTTGTCTCTTCCAGGCTGCACATAATCATGTTCCCCAACTGCTTCATGTAATTCAAGGTTCCCAGCAATCTAAACATGCCAGTTGACATTGTCAGGGCACAATATAAGATATTTTGCTTCATTTTGACTTTGTTTAGTTTCAATACCGTTTTTGTCCTTATAGCTTTTGTTTTTGCTAAAAAAAACAAAAAACAAAAAAAACAAAAAAACCCTGTAAAGCCCATCACCTAGAGATGAAAGAAGAAACAAAATGTTGGCTATTTTTTTTTCTGTATATAAAAAAGTATATCATATTTTACTTTACAATACTGGGATCATAATATCTCTAGCAGTTTTCATTAGGAAATAGTCTTTTATAATATGCTTAATGTCTGTGCAATAATTCACCTTATAAATGTATCATGAATTATTTAGCCATACCCGGCTGGCTTGCCTCTAATTAGAAAAAATTTCACGAAGTGTCACCACTGGGTGAGAGTAATCTCAGCCAATCCTCCTGACAAGGCTGTCAGACAGGAATTATGATTATCTTCAGTTTATGACTTGGAAGGCTAAATAAACTACTCAAAGACACTCAGCTACTGAGTGCCAGGAGGGAGACTCTAATTAGCAACCCCAGCTACACTGTTGCCCTGTCCCTGGGCCCTTGTATATACCATCATCTATTTTTGCCATCTTGAAAGACACATGTTAGCTTACTGTTGTTGTTTTGTTTTATTTGATCTTTTTAAAATTTGTACTTACTTTTTTGCTGTGTTGGGTCTTTGTTGCTGCGTATGGGCTTTCTCTAGTTGCAGCGAGCGGGGACGAGCGGGGGCTACTCTTCGTTGCGGTGCACGGGCTTCTCACTGCAGTGGCTTCTCTTGTTGTGGAGCACGGGCTCTAGAGCATGCGGGCTTTGGTAGATGCGGCTCGTGGGCTCAGTAGTTGTGGCACACAGGCTTAGTTGCTGCACAGCATGTGGGATCTTCCCGGACCAGGGATCAAACCTGTATCCCCTATATTGGCAGGTGGATTCTTAACCACTGAGCCACCAGGGAAGTCCCTAGCTTACTGTTTTTATTTGCATTTATTTTGTTGTTGTTGAGTTTGAGCATCTTTTAATTTCTTATAGACCATTTGCATTTAGTTTCCTTTAAAGTACTTGCTTGTGTTTTTTGGCCTGTTTTTCTGTTAGTCTTGTGCTATGTACACACACACACACACACACATACACTCACACACACACAAAATTATCCATTATCTGTCATATATGTTTCCCAGTTATTTTCTTGTCTTTTAATTTTGTTATGGTAATTTATGACTGAGAAGTTTAAAATTTTTTATGTCTACCAATATTTTCCTTTATGATTATTCCCATTAATTTTATCTTTAGGATGCTTTCATCCCTTCCAGGTGCAGATAAATGTTTATTCCTATTTTCTTTTAGTGGTACAGTGGGTTCATTTCCACATTTGATTCCTCCATCTATCTGGGAGGTATTGTTAATTTTCTTCTCAAAAGGTCAGTCCAGAAGTATACTTGAATCAGTTTGTGTGGGATGGCCACACCCATCACCATGTTCCATCACGCCTGTTACCTGGATGGGCTCTTAGGAGATTGCCATACCTGGTACCTGGACCAGCCCCTGGGGCCAGCACATTATAGAGACATTATACTTCCACTGATACAACTAAAGCTACATCAGCTTTTAGCAGTCCCATGCATTACTCACTGACATTAACTCCATGGCAACGAAAACTACCAGACTTCCTTTTGTTCTGGGGGTGAGGGTACAACTTTTAGAGAACATTTCCACCAACTGCTATAAATTTGCATGTAACACTTCTACATAACTATGTCTATCAAGTAGATATTATTTGGTCTTTGGCTTTTTATCTTGTAGCATAATTTCCATTTAAATTCCAAGGTGTCAGAATATTCTGACACCTACTTCTCAGCCTTCAGAACTGTACATGGTTTCCCAGGTCACTTTGGTTCATTAACTATTTCACATGTTACTTTTGGACATTTGGGTTATTCCCTAGATCTTATTTTCACACAGGCAGCTGACAAAATAGCCATGCCCCTACCCTGCATGTTCTGCTGTGTTTCATTTTTAATTCTCAGTGTTTTTACTGACATATATTCTGACTCGATTTTTATTGATCTTGTTGGTTTGGCCTCTTATTCCATCCAGATGAAATGAGTTTGCGTCATTCACGATTTGGTTATTTATTACATTTATTGTCCCTCTGAGCTTCTAGTTGCCCACATATTTGACACAAGTGCCTTTGACATCTTTGTTCAAGGCTTTGAAAGCTGTGTCTACAGATGAGGAAACCAGGGCTTGGAGTGGTGGAGTGACTTGACCAAAGTAACAAGGCTATTGTGAGTTGGAGCCAAGACAGCAGGGATCCAGGTCCCGTGCCTCCCAGGTTGGGGCAGTGGGGTGGCACAGAGATGGCCAGCACTAAGGCAACAGCCTAGTGATGACACAGGCGTTAGCTGTCATGGCCGGACTCCGAACTGTGTGTTTCACATCCCCGGCCTCAGCCCTATGGATGACATCGCTGGGGGCGGGTGGGGAATGGGGTTGTTTTTATCCCCATTGCGCAGACAAAGAAAGAAACTGCAGCTCTGAGAGCAGAAGTGAGTTTCCTAGGGTCAGCAGGGAGCGGCTAGCTGATGGATTTGCCTCAGTCCCCAGCACTGATACCCTCGACCGTGGTGCGGCTCTGATTCCTGCACCATCAGTGGCGTCCAAGGACACTCCGGGGACACCATTAGGGCTGGGCGGGTGGAAGGACACAGCCGCTGGCACAGATCTAGGATCCCCCCCTCCCCGACCTCAACAAGACTTCAAAGTGTTCATCTTTCTGTTTGGGCTCTGTTTTTCAACTAGCTAGGGATCCACCTCATCTTATTTTCATCTGGTCCACATTCCTCCATTTCAAGAACGAGACTTTGTCAACTGCTCGGCTGATGTTATTTTAGGTATACAATGCTTACCAGATTGCACCTGTTGGATCACAAAAGAGTCCCAGGTGTTTGGTGGTGGGGGGCAGCGGTGGGGGACTTGAACCCATGTTGTTCCCCGTGTTCTTTTGTTTTTTTAAATAATTTTTTTTCAATACATGAAGGAGCTGAATTGCTTGTTTTTAGTTTTTGGCTGTATCCTGAGGCATGCGGGATCTTAGTTCCCCGTCAAACCCGTGCCCCCTGCATTGGAAGGCAGAGTCTTAACCACTGAACCACTGGGGAAGTCCTCCACCCCCGTGTTCTTTTTGAAAAGTTTTCAATCTGCATGGTCAAAAGTTCTAGAATATTCCCCCAGGGATTATCATCAAGCAATCTAGCCTTTTACAATTTTTGAAAATGGACAGTTTGCCCAGGGGTCAGCTGCCCAGTGTTTAATCACGGTGCTTCTTTGAGGTTATCTGAGGGCTTCCATCTTTGCCTGGGCTGAAGACGAACTCATTTAGCATGTCTGGGTATCTGAGCACTGCCTTGTCTTCTCACCAGCCCCGGGTTCTACCTTTGGAGGAACACTATGAAGAACTAGAAAACAGGGAAGCTAAATTGAAATTGCTGAATCTGACTCCTTTTAGTCAAGTCTTTACACTTTAGCGTCTTCTCCATGCAGAGCCCTGTCCCTTCCTTGTTCTACTCTTCCAGTAGCTTTAAAAACCCTCATAGGGCTTCCCTGGTGGCGCAGTGGTTGAGAGTCTGCCTGCCGAGGCAGGGGACACAGGTTCGTGCCCCGGTCCGGGAAGATCCCACATGCCGCGGAGTGGCTGGGCCCATGAGCCATGGTCGCTGAGCCTGTGAGCCTGTGCGTCTGGAGCCTGTGCTCCGCAACGGGAGAGGCCACAATAGTGAGAGGCCCGTGTACCGCAAAAAAACAAAACAACAACAACAAAAAAACCCTCATGACATTGTGGCTGCACAATAGCCTCTGCTTATTCTGGACATTAGCCCTTCCCAGGACTGTTCTCACAGGTATGGGCCCCTCATGCATGTTCTCCTTGATTCTGTGCCTCTCTCCACCTTTGGGTGCCTTTCTAAACATCTGAGATCACCAGTGATCACCCTTTGTGACCACATTGGGTTTTTTTCTAGGTATTTCCTTTCTTTTCGTCCCTCACTGGGATTAGTCGCTATTATATAAGCAGAATTTGGGATTTCCCCCAATCTCTTTCCTCACTTGGGATCAGACACTCGAACCCCTGGTCCCTCAAGTTAAGACTGTGTGGCACTAGGAAATTTTGCCCATCTTTCCAGGCTTCAGTTTCTTCATGTCAAAATGGGCGTGATGATAGCTTTTTTTTTTTTTTTTTTCTTTTCGCGGTATGCGGGCCTCTCACTGCTGTGGCCTCTCCCGTTGCGGAGCACAGGCTCCGGATGCGCAGGCCCAGCGGCCATGGCTCACGGGCCCAGCCGCTCCGCGGCATATGGGATCCTCCCAGATCGGGGCACGAACCCGTATCCCCTGCATCGGCAGGCGGACTCTTGACCACTGCGCCACCAGGGAGGCCCGTGATGATAGCTTTAACCTCCTAGAGTTGTTATGAAGGAAATAGTGCACAGTCATGATCAATATCAGTATTATTACCTATCTATTACTGAAACCCTTTGTGGTTACAATCGATAGAAATCCAACTCAAACTGGCTTATACACAAAAAGAGAGTCTATTGGCTCAGGGAATTTTCCCCAAGGGCTCACCATCAAACAAAGTCCAAAAGTCGATCGGCTTCAGGCACAGCTGGATCAGAGCCCTGTCAATGTCCCCAGGACTCGGGTCTCTCCATCTGGCTCTGCTGCTGCTTCATTTGGGAGCAAGACGGTGCTCCAGCCCCTCTCCCCGCCCGCCTCCTCCCCCAACCCCTCCCCCAACCTCCTCTCGACCAGGGCCCCCAGCCCAGCAGAGCTATGGTGAGGATCAGGACCACAGAGCCTGGCTCCTACCCCTGGGAACTGGCACCATCCCCAGAAAAGGGGGAGCTGGGCTCTGAATTTGGGAGATGTGCTCCCCAAAAAGCAGAGCTCAGGAGCCTTCCTGACTGTGTGATTTCACGGACACTCCTGGGCACCTCCTCCGCTCTGCAGCTGATGGCAGCTAGCCATTAAATGCTGCTCTTTTCCAGCAAGACAAACCCCATCGGAGTGGAAAAAGATGACCCTGAGCCCTGCCCACAGGTCCCACTTTTTACTCCCTCCTTCACCCTGTCCCTGGCCCTGATGCTCGTCTCTGACACCTGCTAGACTCCATCCTGTACTCCCCTCAGCTTGGTCCTGATGGCTGGTAATTAACTGGCTTTTTCTTTGCCCTTTAACCCCACCCGTGCCTTCCAGATGGGTTTTCCACACCTGGCAATTAACCTTGGAATCACCCTCAACTCTGCCCAGTGGGCCTGCTGGACCGGATTTTATGTTTGTTTGGTACTTCTCTGCAATGCACTCTTGGGCTGTCCTAATACAAGTCTGGTCACTCACTGTGGTTATGGTGTGACACTGTCACATAGAGTGCCAGGCACCATTTTTTTTTAGTAGCCTGGCTTCCCTGTCTCCTTCCTTTGTGCAGCTCCGTGACCCTCTGTGACCCGACCTTGACCCCTGTGCCATCTCAGTGGGTCAAGGAGTCCAGGTGTTGTGCCCCTTGCAGGGAAGTAGAAAAGGTGTCCACAGTGTTGTCTGCTGAGCCCCCTGCTCTGCCCCAGGACAGTCCCGAGCCAAGCTGGGTCAAGCAGCCTTGGACTGAGCAGCGGCAGCCCATTCATTCCCCACGGAGACGCCTGAGAGTGGAAGAGTTTCTGTCCTGGGCTGAACTGGCTCTCAGCTCAGAATCCAGCTTTCCTGTTGACTCCGTGAGCTTCTCTGTAGCTTCTAATACGGTTCCCTTTTTGCCTGAGTCAGCAAGAGCAGTTTCTTTGACTTTCAAGGACATAGCTGATATTCTAGGGCTGTGCTTCATCTTTTCTGGTTTTATAGATTTATTTGAGCTTTTTAAAAATGCCTCCCTCTGAAGTTTCCAGTTAAACTCTTTCTGGTCACACTAGCAAGTCTCCTGCAGCGTGTTCTTCTCGGATTTGGGTTCATACATCTTGCTTCCTGCCAGGACCCCACTGTTCTGGGATGGATCTGGGCTGCGGTCCAGAAGACACAGTTCTGCACTCTGACACCATCTACATGCCCAGATGTTCCCTCCGTATACTTCCTCTCTCCTCCTTTTACTGCCAAAGTCAGTGAAAGAAGGAATGAAAACACCACCTGTAACACCAATTCCTTCAATTTCCTCCCCAGAACTTCCACATAAATAGAAATAGATTGGATTTAGACTCATAGATGCATAGACCATCACACTTGGAAGAAAACTTAGAAACCATCACAGGTCTTTACTCAAGTGCCATCTGTGATCGATTGGTTATGGCTGACTGGGTTTCACATCTGGGCACTGAAAGGTGCTGTGAGGGATTCACAATGCCTGCATGGGTATGGTAAAGGAAAGTACCAGCCTATGATCTGATGATTCGCTCTCCTCCAACAACCTGCTCTGCATTTTACAAATGAGGAAAGCTGAGTTACACACATATTAAGTTGTCTAAAGCTATGTAGGAAGCCAGGGCAGATTTGGGGATAGAATCTAGGTTGTCACACCTTTCCTATCAATGACAATGACTTCTCTTCAGGTTGGAGTTCAGTCTCATATGAGGTCATCAAAGTCCTCTTGCTGGTTGTATGGTGTGGATTCTATGCTCAACCACTTCTGTGCATTACAGCAGGATCCTGTGGATGCCTGTGGGGCTAGGGGCAATATTCATGGAGAACTTTCAGGATCAGAGTTCCGATGCCCTAGGGCAGTCCAGGCAGTGCCGGCCCTCGGCGCTCACCCAATTAAGTGGGGTTGTTTTATCAGACTGCAGCTGAAAACTTCAGAAACTAGTGTCCCAAATGGAATGTACTCCAATTCATTCCAAGTGGGGAGAAAATGAATAACTCGGTGACCCTCCCCAAAATGTTAAAGTTCCTTACGCTTGAGATGGGAAATCAGGTCCAAATCCAGAGCTGGCATGATTCATGAGAGCTTGCTGTGGAAAGAGGGGGACAAACGGTCTTCAACTTTCCTGTGAAAGCCAGCTCCTTATTTTTAAACCCATCCCGTTTGACTGTCAAGGTCGGAGCCCTCATAAAAGCCAAAATGCACTCCTACAATTAGCAGGGCAGCATGCTCAAGGATGGTGAGGACCCTGCAGAAGCAGGCAGCTGCAGGATCTGGGGCGTCCGCCTGCAAACATTCACTCAGCAAGTTCCTGGGAGACGGGCCTTTCTCCTGGGCCAGCAGCCCCAGAGTGGGCGTTCCCGATAAGGAACAGGGCTGCTGCTTTGGGGGAGGGAGTTCTTCTGGATAGGGGCCCATTCTCAGGACAGTTGTCAGTGGCCTTAGTAATGGGACAGCATTCTGTTTTATTAAAAGCCTGTTGCTGGCTGGGAAAGCTGTCTGCCTGCTGTGTGGGCAGGGGCCCAATATCGCTGCGGGCAATTCCAAGCCAGTCCTTCGAGCTGACATCAAACCAGGAAAGAACATGACTGAGTTTTAGCTGATGTAGCAGTACTTTTTCTTTCTTTCGTTTCTTTCTTTCTTTCTTTTTTTTTTTTAACAGTTCTCTCTACCAGTTCCACTGTGTACATTTTGTGTGTGCGGGCATGCATGTGATCTTGTCAACGGGCTGCAGCTGGAGTTCACCCCTTGAGCACACCTCCCCTGGCTCTCCCCTTCTCCCCCTCCCTTTCCCCTTCCCCACAGCCTCACCCTTGCCTCACTGGCCTTCCCTGCCCCCAGCCCCCTGGTAGACACTGGGAGTAGAGGGAGGCCCAGACTGTGGCCTGAGGCTATTTACAGGGTAGGGGTTGGGAGGGGAGAGAATTTGACTGCTTTGTTTATCTTCTGAGTCTGGAAACTCTACAGAATTCATCCATTTTCAAGGAAGCCTTCATTTGCAGGTTTCCCAAAATAAAAAATAAAAGGAGCCTCACTTCAAAAGGAACCAGAGGAAAAGCAGTTTTCTCTGTGAGCTGATTTGTTTATTATTATTATTTTATTCTTTAACATTAGATTTGTTGAAGGTAGGCAAAGACAGTCACTTTTTTTCATATTTTTATTTTGCTTTTGTCTTTTTTTGCCTTATCAGTGTAGAGGGCAAATAATATGTGGAGAGATTGATATAAAATGCTCATTTTACACGTCTACGGGAAATAGAAGTTTTGTGTAAACTTTTATATCCGCATTTTCTGCTGAGGTTATAGATGTCTCTGGGACTCTTCCCTTCATTTGTAAATTAAAATCACTCAAATTGCCCCTCTTTTACAAATTAAAAGAGATTAAATGTGCTTCAACACAGATTTTAAAAATAATTTCAAAAAATTTATAAAAGCAGTTTTAATATGCTGGTTAGTTGTGTGTACATGATTTCTCTGGGTCTTTTGAAAATTTGGAGTGAGCAGTGCCCATATCAAGTAGAGCATGCTAATTTACTGGCTTCTTTTTAACCCTGTACTCAAGCAAAAAACTTTTCCTGTAGTGCCAGAAAATGGTATATGTTTTGAAAAAATATTTCTAAAGATGGTCAGGGGAGATAAAGGGAATTCAGAAAAAAAATATAAAATGTGTTACTTCACATGTGAACATTCAATTTCAACTTAAGGATAGACATTCCATTTTTAAAGCTTCTTTTATTTACCACATTGTATGAATCACTGTACTGATGTAAGCCTAAAATCATGTAAACTCACAAGTTTTGCCACATATTTTAATTCATTTTATAATTGTTTTCAAAATCTTGGGAAGAGTAATATATGGCACAAGAAAAGAGTGGTATAAATCATGTTAAATCCAGTATACTTTTTCCTAAACTGTGTCTTCAAAGTATAAGATATTCAGCAAATTGTTTTGTTTTGTTTTGTTTTTTCTCTACTCTCTGGTTACTTAAGAGAAACCAGAAGATTATCTCTATGGTGAGGGTATAGAAAGCAGTATTTTTATTTTTTTATTTTTTTGATGAGGGGAAATCTCGATCAGCTGGCATAGTGTACTGGCTACTGTGCCTGTGGTAAATTCAAAACATTAACTCCAGGTTTTAATACTGCACTTTCCCGCAGGTCACTGGGCCAAAAGCCCATCCAATATTGTCAGGCAAAGGCCCAAGATGAGAAACAAGTAAAACACAGATACGAGGTCTTTACTGGTGCAGCTAAACATTTGTAATTAAGAAACTCCAGTAGTTCCATGGTAATCTGTTTCTAGATAAATGTAGTCGTAGCCTTCGGCTCCAAAGGAAAACCTCTTCCTTCAAGACACTGGGTGAGGAATGGGAAGAACTCAGAGAAAAGCCGTTTTCTGTGTTACAGGCAAGTATTTACATTATGAATCAACTTTCAATCCAGGAAAGAAGTGATAACCTGTTTGGGTTTTCCAAAGGAATTAATATCATGCGGACTAAATACAGAGTAGGCTCAGAGAAACGTTGAATAATGCAATTGATCTCTTCCAAGAAAGCAGAGGGCGGAGTTCTGATCATAGGAAGCACCACTGACAGTATTTTTTTCTGCTTTCTGGAAAATCAACCAGGAAAGAAAATATGTCTGAAACATTTAAAAAATAGGCTGTTTTGGCAACTGGTTCTGGAACAAGATGGTGTAGATTCACTTTCCCTACTCTGTTTCTCTAACTACAACTAAAAACTCTGGAAACTATTCAATAGACAATGATAAAAGAACTCTGAAAGTTGGAAAAGAAGGAGGTAGACTGGCAAGAATCCTCAAGACTTGAGAAACAACAACTTTTTGAGTTCCCTGAGCTTTTTTATCTTCCATGTACCCTGAACAGGGCACAGGAGAGGCTTGCAACCTGGAATCACCAACAGGCTCAGGCAAAACAAACAAAAAACCCCCAAGAATATCCTAATCTTTCTGGCCAAAGTCCAGGAAAAGGGAAGCACAACAGAGACCCAGTAAGAAGTTCCAGCCTCCTTTGGATTGTCTGCAAGGACCTAGGGTCCAGACAATCCAGTCCACTGGCAGCAGCAAAGCCCTGGACACTTCTGGCTCCTGGCCCAAACTGAGATACCATCAGGTGGTCTGAATCACCCACAGCTGCAGCAGCAGTTGAAACCCTACGTCTCCTTGGCCTCTACACAGTGGCATAAGGAGACCCAGGCCCACCAGCAGCTTCTTCCTCATTCTCAAAGGTTTCCCAGCAACAGAGTCTCCATACAAAATAATCACTAAGAAAACTGTATGAAGAGATATACTGAAAATATAATTAAATCAAAAAAGAACTCTAAAAATGTTCAAGTAACCCAGAGGAAGGCAATAAAAAAGAAACAAAGAATGATAAACAGAAGGAACAAACAGAAAACAAATAATAAAATGTCAGACTTAGTCCTAATAGATCAGTAACTACCTTAAATATAAATCGTCTAAGTACACCAATTGAAAGGTAGAGATTGGCAGAATGGATCAAAAAGCATGACCCGACTAGATGTTATTTACAAGAAACCCACTTCAAGTTCAGTGACACAGGTAGGCTGAAAGCAAAAGAAAGGAAAAACATACACGATGCAAGTATTAATCAAAAGGAAGTGGCTATGTTAATATCAAAGTAGACTTCAGAGCAAAGAAAGTTACCATGGGCAAAGAGGGAGATTACATGTTGACATATAGGATTAATCCACAAAGAAGATACAGCCATCCTGTGAACCAAACAACAACATATTTCACAATATATGAGGCAAAAACTAAGACAGCTGAAAGAAGAACAAGATAAACCCACTACTGTGGTTGGGAGCTTAAATTCCCCATTCACCTCCCACTCAGGACTTATAGGACTACTAAAGAGAAAATCAGCAAAAATATAGAAAAGAAAAAATATAGAAGAATTCAACAATACCATCAACTGAAAAGATCTAATTGACATTTATAAAATGCTCTGTCCAGCAACAGCATTTAAAGGGCCCATGGAGCATTTGCCAAGATAGACCACATCCAAACTTTAACAAATTCGAAAGAATTGAAATCATATAGGGTCTGGCCATAATGGAATTAGAGTAGGAATCAAAACCAGGAAAATCTCCAAACTCCTGGAAACTCAACAATAAACTAAATAATTTATGGGTGAAAGAGGTGATCTCAAAGGAAATTTTAAAAGTACATAGAATGAAAGAAAATGAAGATAAATATATTAAAATTTGTGAGATGCAGCTAAAGCAATGCTGAAAGGGAAATTTATGGCACTAAATGCTTACATTGGAAAGCAGTTATCTCAAATAACTAATCTAAGTTCCTACTTCAAAAAATTTAAAAAGAGCAAAGTAAACTCAAAGCAAACGAAAGGAAGGAAATACTAAGGAGTGAACATCAATAAAACTGAAAGCTGGAAAATAATAGAAAAAATAATGGGAACATAAAGATAGTCTTCAGAAAAACATCAGTAAAATTAACAACCTCTAGCAAGATTGGCAAAGATAAAAAAAAGAGAGAAGACACAAATCACCAGTATCAGGAATGAAATGAGATACCACAACAAATTCTGTAGCCATTAAAAAGATAATAGGAAAATATGACAAACAATTTTATGCTTATAAATTCAACAATTTAGAAGAAATGGGCCAATTCCTCAAAAACCACAAACTACCAAAACTCAGCCAAGATTAAATAGATAATTTATTCAGCTCTATAACTATTAAAGAAGTTGAGTATGTAGTTAAAATACTCCCCCAAAATAATCTTCAGGCCCAGATGCTTTCCCTGGAAAATTTTACCGAACAGTTAAGGAGCAATTAATGCCAATTGTACACAGTCTCTTTCAGAAAATAGGAGAGGAGATTCTTTTTATGTGTCATCATTTCTGACACCAAAACCAACCAGAGGCAGTTTAAAAAAAAAGAAAGAAAGAAAGAAAAGCTAAAGATCAAGATCTGTCAAGCACTTAGATGCAAAAATTATCAACCAAATTTAATCAAATACAACAAGTTATAAAAGAATATGACACCATGACCAGAAGGATTAATGCCAGGTATGTAAGACAGATTCACTATTTGAGAATCAGTCAATATAGTCCACTGTATCAACAGATCAAAGAAGAAAAAGCATGTAATCATGTCAATTGATGCAGAAAAATCATTTGACAAAATTAAATACCCATTAATGATGAAAAAAAAAAAACCTCTCAATACACTACGAAGAGAGGGGAACTATTTCAACCTCATAAACCCTACATCAAACTTTGTATTTAATGGTGAAAGACTTAGTGCATTCGCTCTAAGTTCTGGAATAAAGGAAGGATGTTTGCTGTCATCATTCTTATTTAACACAGTACTGGAGGTTCTAGCCACTGCTATAAGGCAGGAAAAAGAAATAAAAGTCATACGAATTGGAAAAGAAGAAATAAAACTATCTTTTGTTGCAGGCAACATGATTGTCCACATAGAAAAATAAGCTGTCCTCCTTTCACTGGCTGCACTGATCAAGCAAGTGCTTCCACTTGTTCTGAGGGTGGTGCTGCAGCAGACAGAAGCACAGGGGCTGAGAACACAGTTTGGGCATGGTAGACCAGGTGGACACCCCAACTCCACCATGCCCAGCTGTGTACCCCTGGGCACCTTCCTTGACCTCTCTGAACTTTGGTCCCCTCATCAGAAATGGAGGTTATGACAGAAACAAGAGCCTATAGTGGTTGTGAGTTTTAAGTGAGAGCAATGTACAGACAACTGAGCAGTGTACTTGCTGCAGGTATTACTACTACTTGCTGCTGTTGTATGTGATCCTGCACTGTCTGCTGTGCTGCCCCCAGGACTGTCACTACAGCCAAGAAAACTCAATTCTCCTGCTCAGTGGTCCTGTGACTTGTCAACTCACACATCCATTCTGAGCTTCACGGCAGAATGGTTTATAAATGGTTTATTTATAACATAGGGACAATAACCCCTCTCTCATAAGATTCTTGTTAAGACAGGATGAAACAACACATAAAAGTGCTCTGAGCACTTTAATAATAATAATAATAATGATAATAATAATAACAGCAGCTAAAATTTATTGAGCACTCCCTATCACCAGCACCATGCATTGCTTTTTACTTACAACATTTTACTTAATCCTTATCACCATGAGTTATTAGTCTGATTTATGTAGATTGGGAAACTAGTCCCCAAGAAGTAATCTGTCCAAAGACACAGCTTGTGAGCCATAGAATCCAGATTTGGGCACCCCAGGATCTGGCTGTGTTCTCATGCTTCCCAGAAAAAGTAAGCCAGTGAGGGAAAGAACAGCGTGACCTGGGGCTCACTTCCACTGGAAAGGTGGGTATAATCTGGTGTGGGAGGCTCAGAGCGCAGTCTGTGACGTGCAGTGGGAGAGCCAAGAGTCAGCCTTGGCAGTGGCACCTGGCTCCAAACTAACAAACTGTCTGAGAAATAAGGTTCCTTCTAGCAGGACACCAGGTAGGATATTACTCAGAAAGTCAGCTTTTCATTCCCTTGAAGGATTCAGTGATTAGACTGAGGCCAACTTTGGGCCCAGCTCTAAAAATAACTCCATCCCTTCTAACAAGGACTCAGTCTGGACTGAAGTCATTCTTTCAGGTGCAGAAAAGGAAAGCTTGACTGTACGTCATGGACTTAAAATAGGAGTAGGGTCAGAGGGCCAGCTGGGGCTCACGGGTGCCAAGTGGGCAGTTTGTCAGCTGGTGTTTCCTGCTTTGGACAGCAGGTTTCTGCCTCCTTTTTTGAGTTGAGAAGGAGTGAAATTGTATGTTTGAAAAGCTCACTTGTTTTGTTTTTTCTCTTCTCCACGTGTGCCCTTTTCATCCATAATCCACATTCATCTTTACTGCGTGTTCATGCGTTGTCCTGAACTATACTAGTTACAGAGATTAAAATTGGCTACTCTGCTTCTTTCTCCCTAGCTCTGTACGATGGATCCATGATGTTTTCCTTGACTATCTCTGCCCAGAGTGCAACAAAGAGGCCACTAGTTGAATAATTCCCACAATCCCATGATATGGTGGAGGTCCATATGTGAGGGGTGGGTGCTCTATGGAAAGGTCTCCTTTGTGAAGGAAGGTGGGCTAGAGCCTAAGAGCCTACCAATTCTAAGAGTCTGTGATTTGTTTCCTTTTTATAGCCTGGCTATATTTAGGTCAATGAATTGTATTCAAGATGGACTCATCAGTGATTCATTCAATGAATTCTTTCATTGAAAAGTTATTGAAAGGACTTCTGCTCCAGACAGGGTAGCATAAAGTCATTCCTCTCTTCTCTCTGCTCAGCTAGGGACAATGATAAACTCTGGAAATACTGCAAGAAGCAACCATTAAGAGAGGGAAAAGGCAAGCTACAGAGTGGGAGAAGATATTTGCAGATCATAAAACTGATAAGAGACTTGTATCCAGAATACATTAAAAATTTCCATACATCATTAATAACCCAACAGAAAAAAATGAGCCAAAGACTTGGATAGGCACTTCACAAAGAAGTCACATAGTTTATCAGTAAATATGAGAAGCAGAGTGCACAGTGAAATCCAAAGGAGACACATCTACACGCCTGCCAGAGTGGCTGAAAATGAACAGACTAATAACCTAAGTGCTGGCGAGGATATGGGGCAAATACACCTGCCATCCACTGGCTAGTGGGGGCATAAAGTGGTACCATCACTTTGGAAACTTGTTTGGCAGTATTGAGTGCTGAGTGTTGTAATACCCCCATGGCTCAGCATTTCTACCCCTCTGTATACACCCAACTGAAACACGTACTTATTAACACTGAAGGCACGTACAGAGCTGCTCATAACCATCCAGTTATAGTAACCAAAGACTGGAAACAACAGTGGAATGGATTAATATATTGTGGTGTCCTTAACAATGAAACTGAACAATCGAATGCAGCACACGGTAACACAGAACTGAAATCTTCATGCTCAGTGAAAGAAGCCAGACAACCAAGAGGGTACCATGAATGGTTCTACATACACAAGTTCAAGAACAGACAAAGCTAATGAAGATTGAAGTCCAGACAGTAGTTATTTGGGGATGTAACTGGAAAGAGGCATAAGGGGGTCTGAGGTGCAGTTAATGTCCTGTTTCTTGATCTGGGCAGTGATTTCATAGGTTTAGACACTGTGAACATCTGTCGAGCTCTTATGCTTATCATTTGTGCACTTTTCTCTCTGCGTGTTTCACTTCAATAAAGAGTTTAGGGCTTCCCTGGTGGCGCAGTTGTTGAAAATCTGCCTACCAGTGCAGGGGACACGGGTTCGAGCCCTGGTCTGGGAGGATCCCACATGCCGTGGACCAGCTAGGCCCGTGAGCCACAACTACTGAGCCTGCGTGTCTGGAGCCTGTGCTCCGCAACAAGAGAGGCCGCGATAGTGAGAGGCCCATGTACCACGATGAAGAGTGGCCCCCGCTTGCCACAACTGGTGAAAGCCCTCGTACAGAAACGAAGACCCAACACAGCCAAAAATAAATAAATAAATAAATAAACTCCTACCCCCAACATCTTCTTTTAAATAAATAAATAAAGAGTTTACTTAAAAGAATGGACTTGGGTTTGCAAAGTTGAAAAGAGCCACAAAATCCTCATGCCTCACAAAGAGTATTTTATATGCTGGTCAAAAACGTGAGAAACCAAGATGCTGGTCTCTCCCTCTGAGCCAATAAGCAAACAAATTAATAGAAAAGTAAGTGGGTTCACAAATGACTTACTTATAGACAGTCTACACCAAGTGTCCTGATATCTTCCATCCACAGACAGGCCAGGCCCCTTTTGACAGAGTGGCCTGCTCCCCTCTCAGCCCGTCTGCTTCACTGAGTCCATGGAATTTGGTTACCCCCGCCTCCAGATGCTCAGGCCTTGTGCTGCTCCGTCCATCTGCTCACCAGACACCATGACCAGGGACAAGGGAGTCTGGGCCACAGTCAGCCCTCCCTTGTCACTGTACAGCTCACTAGTGACCCATTTTTTTCATCCCATGCTGATGCCCCCTGACATATAGAATTGGGGACAGAATTCTTTGGGAATTTCCTCTCTCTGGAAACATCTAGAGAGCTTTTGCTGAGGTCCTAAAGATACTAAGGCGTCTTTGCCGAGATACGTGGCTAAAATCATCCAGGCACTTTTTAAATGAGAAAAGAGGCTCCAATTTTGAAGGTATGTCTGGTGAAAGAAAGGGCCCTACACAAAAAGGCTGCTTTATTTCATCATGAGATCTTAGGGCCTTCCAATCCCTTACTCCTATCAACCCACAGGGTGAGAGGTGTTGGTATAACCAGCTGGACATTTTTTACAGACCATCTTTGTGAGGTCCAACATCTCCCCTCCCCAGTAGGATGCTGAAGTTACGTTAGAGCGGGTGGGCCTTTGAGAGCACCCAGCAGGGCCCCCTGGTTTGCAGAGGAGGGCGCCAAGGCCGAGGAGGGCAAGGGGCTTGTCAGCTGAGCAGTAAGAACACCGGTCTCCGGGGACACCTGGCAGCCACCCCACATCAGGGATTTGAGAACAGAGCGAGTCTCGTTGCTCCAAAGTTAGCTGTCACCTCCTCCCCTTGGTTCCTTTTCTTGTCTTCCTGCCATCAAAGTCAGGTTCCAAAAGCCTCCTTAGGAGGGCCCAGGGAGCTGGCTGTGCCTCCTGCTAGGGTGCAGGCGGCCTCATCTGGATGCGCTGGAGGAGAGAGGCAGCTGTGTGGACGGGCAAGCCAGAAACGCATGTCCCTGAGCGGCCTTGCAGAGGGCTGTGTGAGGGCTGTGTGAGCATCTGGGCTTCTGCAAGTGTACCTCACGGGTTCAAATCCCACCCTCACCTCTTTTTTTTTTTTTTTGCGGTACGTGGGCCTCTCACTGCTGTAGCCTCTCCCGTCGCAGAGCACAGGCTCCGGACGCGCAGGCTCAGCGGCCATGGCTCACGGGCCCAGCCGCTCCACAGCATGTGGGATCCTCCCGGACCGGGGCACGAACCCGTGTCCCCTGCATCGGCAGGCGGACTCTCAACCACTGCGCCACCAGGGAAGCCCCCACCCTCACCTCTTATCCTCCCTGGACCCCGTCTCCCTACCTGTGAGGCAGGGATAGTGGTGGAATCCACTTTGTCGGCTTGCTGGGAGCAATGACTAGCATGTGAAGCACTTAGAACAGCATCTGTGATGCTGAGATGAGGGTAGATGACCACTCGCAAAGGCAAGGGGACATTCTTCCAATTTCTTAGGTGAGAAAAAGAGGCAGACACATAATTTGCTCAGGGAGGTAGAGCCTATCTATTGCCCAAGCTAACACTGTACCCCCCGGCCTCTGGGAAACCCTGGCCTCTTGGTAGGAACAGCTAGGTACCCAGTGACCACATGATGCAGAGACAGAAAAGGGAGAGTCTGATGGGTGGAGCCCTGGCTGGGGCTGGGAAGGGTGCCAAAGGCAAACCAATGTCACCTCCTTGACTGGTCAGCCTCTAAGGGATGCTTTTAACCAACACCCAACCAGGCAGCTGGTGCTGGGGGTCAGGGAGGGGAGGATGGAGAGCCTCTCTGTAGAATGGGCAGGGACAGCCTGTGATGCTCTAAAAGCCAGGGAGGGACTTCCCTGGTGGCGCAGTGGTTAAGAATCCACCTGCCAATGCAGGGGACGCGGGTTCGAGCCCTGGTCCGGGAAGATCCCACACGCCGTGGAGCAGCTAAGCCCATGAGCTACAACTACTGAGCCCACGTGCCACAACTACTGAAACCCATGTGCCTAGAGCCCATGCCCCGCAACAAGAGAAGCCCATGCACCACAACGAAGAGTAGCCCCTGCTCACTGCAACTAGAGAAAGCCCGCGTGCAGCAGCGAAGACCCAACGCAGCCAAAAATAAATTAAAAAAAAATTATTTAAAATAAATAAATAAAAGTCAGGGAAGTCTTTCCCCTGGAAAACATTCCCTCGGGGGATCTGTCAGGTGATGGCTGCAATGTCCCCTGTTAGAGAGCCATTTCTTTGGCTTAATGTTTGATTTTCTCTTAAAAGCAGAGCCCTCACCGGCAGAGGAGAAGACGAATTAGCCTTGATTCCGAATTCTGTGAGTTGCATGCAACAGGTTTTAAGGAAAGTAAGGGAGAAAGCTTTAGGCATGCCTCCTGTCTGAAAGGAAAGAGCCATGACGGCAAAGGTTACAGAGACCAGCCAGGTTTCCACACTGCCCCAATTCCAGCTGTGCTGGGCTTGGGTGGCTCCTCACATTTTACACAGTGTCTTCTCTGCTGTGTCTCCTGTGAATCTCTGAACAACCCTGTGAAGCAGGAATCATCCCCATTTTACAGCTGAGGAAAGAGAAGGCTACTCCCCATTCTCTAATGGTTGCAAGCAGAGCAGCCAACATTGGGAGATGCGGGGCTCCTGGGCCCAAGTGCTTCCTACCTCACCTCTGCTTTGTGTCATGGGGGACGGGGCAAGGCTGGAGGAAGGGGGAGGAGGCACAGAAAATGAAGGCCCCATAAATGTGACAAGGGTCTGCCCACCCTAGAGGGCTGGGGTAGTGCGCTGCATTCAGGCTGGCAACGTTAAACTTGGTTAGTTAATTGCTGAGACCCACGCTGACGAACGAGGGGGCCTCTGCCTTGGAGCCTTGTCTTTGCCTCTCCCTCTGCCTGGAGTGCTCAGCCAGGCGTCCCTGGCCCTCTGATCCCTTAGCTCTCAGCGGTCACTCTCCAGACAGGCTTCCCATGCCACACCATCGCTCTCCACCTTGCACCCTGCCTAACCTTCATCAGCGCCCCTGACGGCTTCTTGTCTGTAATCTGTTCCCCTCACTAGCATGTTATTCTTCCTAGCACCTGAATCAGGGCCTGGTACGGAGGAGGTGTTCAGTAAATGAATGAATGAATGAATGAGCAGGTGATGAATGAACTGGACAGTTTCTCCTGCCACCCCACACTGACCCTGGGGGAGGTGTCCGAGGGGCACACGCTGATTCCAGCCACTTAATTCTGATAGCCAATAAAACAGAGTAGGTGGTGTCCTTAGTCACAGGCCATGTGGGCCCTCCTATAAAGGCTCCAGTGGAACCTGTGAAGTGTTGAAAAGACAAAGATGTAGCAAACAACTAACTTATGTGGATGAGAAGCTGTTCGGGGGATGACACGCAGCTGCGTTTTCATGAACATGACATTGCAGGATTCTGATCGGCTCTCATCCACTCCATTTCTGCTTCTGTTTCTAGGGTTTAGTGTGATTGTTTAAGAGACTAAAGGAAGGAAAAGCAGTCTCTAGACGCTCATAATAAAACCAGGACCCATGGCAATAGCTACTGTCTGTGGACCGCTCGCTGCATGCCGAGCACCAGCCCAGGAAGCTGGGTTGTGTTATTCTCACCTAATCCTACACCAGCCCGTGTCCAGATGAGAAAAGTAGGGCTTCAACCAGCTGGCGTCCTGCCCTCACAGTTTCCTTTTCTTTCCAGTTACTGGGGCTGCTCAGAGTGGACCGTCAGACTCACCCAGGACATTGTGCCCGGTCACCTCAGTTTGCTCTTTTCTAAGCTATGAGGGTCATCCTGCAAAATGGGGGCAATAGCGCCTCCTCCTTTTGGAAAACCTGCCTTGTTCTCCGGCATCTTGGGAGTTTCCCAGCCTACTTTGGTCCAGGTCTGGCTTGGTGTGCTCAGCAAATCAAATGCAAGTAAGGCTCGGCCTTCTAGCTCCCATCTCCCCAGCCCTGTCACAGTCCCTGCCCAGCAGTGCCTGCACTGGCTTATGGCCACGTCTGTCTAGTGGGCTGCCTGCCAGAGGGTTTTCACGAGCTGTCTGGGATCATATGCTGAAAGCTCAGTGCCTGACAGGGAGGACACTCAGTAAACCACAGTTGCCCTGCACGATTTTTCTGTTTCTGATTCATTTCCTAGTCTTGCTTATGCCCCTCTGTGTCACTTTTCCATGCCACCATCTAAAGTGACACACACGCTCCCTCTGAGGGGTGGTTAGGACTCCATGCTTTCATTGCCAGGGGCACGGGTTCAATCCCTGGTCGGGGAACTAAGATCCCGCAAGCTGCATGGGGCAGCCAGAAAAAAAAGATACAAGAGGTATACTCCAATAAAGATGTTTAAAAAAAAAAAACAAAAACGATACAAGAGGGAGGGATCCCGTGTCCCAGGCATTGGCCAAACACAGAGTAACTTCCTGCAGAGGGCTCAACAGCCAGCAGCCTGAAGGCATCAGGCCTCCCAGGAGCCCAGTTGACAGAATAGGAACATTCCGGGCTCCTTTCAGCAGCGTATGGACAGAGCCCCACATGGAAATGTACACAGGAGACCAGGATTCTGTTCCTGTCTAGCTCTGAGGTTTATTCCCTAGGTGTCCCTAGGTGATTGTTGGGGGCACTCCTCCCGGTGGAAGCTGACATGGGAGAGGATGGCCGACTAGCTCTAACCTCCAGCTCGTAGAAGACTTACTTTCTCCCGACTTGAGGACATTCCTCAGGACATCGGAGTTCTCACCCTTCTTCTGCTCCTAACTTGTTATGTGACCTGAGGTAGGTCACTTAGCCTCTCTGAGACTCAGTTTCCTCTCCTACAGGGGGAGGGTGATGGGTTGGACTCAACTCTAGAACCGTGAGACTCAAGTCTGCCTTTTAGGGTCACCTGTGGACATTTTTGGCAGCCAGACTCCACTCCAGGCCAATCAGAGTGGTCCCTCGGTACCCGCAGGGCATTATTCCCAGGACCGCTCCCCCCCTCCCCCTGTGTATACAAAAATACGGGGATGCTCAAATCCCTTATACTAAATGGCGTAGTACAGTCGGCCCTCCATATCCACAAGTTCGTATTCGCGAATATGCAGGGTTGGCCGACTGCCCCTGAGAATCTGGGGGAGCGGGCCCGGGGGTTCCCATGCACTTGGGAGGGAGGGGAATTCTGGAATGGATGGCTCCTCCCTCCCCCTCTCCCAGCATTGACCTTGGTAAAGGCCCAAGCCCCACCCCCCGCCCCACCCGTCTCCATGCCCACCTTGTACTGTTTGCCACGGATACGTTTCCCAACTCAAGGATGGATGTGTTTAAGCCCAAAGCCCCTGAGAGTGGAAAATGTCAACTCACTTTCTCATCCTGCTTCCGTGGGTGTCTGGATGTGGGCTCTTGCGGGGACAGGCCCTGTGGGCCCAGGTTGCTGTGGGGCTGACTCAGGGACTGTGGGCTTCCAGGAGAAGGTGGGCAGGTCCTGAGGACATCTGAAGGCTTCACAAAAGATGGTGACAACAGACCTCTGTATTTGCGAGTTTTCAAAAGGGGGAATTCCTGCCTGTCATAAATTATCCTCCTCTGATGCTGACGATCTCTTATTGTTGTTAGAGGTGATTATTTGCACACAGGAATGAAAAACGGCCTCTCTGCTCTTTCTCTGCTGGCTGAGAAGCAGGACATCTGCTATCTCCAGGGTCACCATCGGTGGGAATGGAAAACATCAACTTTCTTCTATTTCCCAATCTCTGTCTGGCCTTGTTTTTCTTCTTCTTTCCTTTCTTATCATTTCTTTGGCCTTTCATCTCCTTTCCCATTCTTCTCTTCATTCTTCACACCCTAATGTTTACTTAGTTTTGAATGTTCTCTTCTGGTCGAGACTTGGCTTGGTCCAGACTAAGTGGAAATAAACAGGATTAGATCTGTTCTGTGCTGAGAGGGCTGAAGACAAAGATCGATGCCAGATATTGTTGTAATGATAAAATTTGGGGGCAGAGGGCACCAGGAAGGGACATACCGGTTCACAGGAGACGTGTCATTCACTCTCATTAGCAAGTGCAGCACAGAGTGAGGCAGAGATGCGATTCCAACATCCCCCAGTACAGCGCTTCTCAGAGTGTGGTACCTGGACTAGCAGTGTCAGCATCACCTGAGAACTTGCTAGAAATGCACATTCTCAGGTTCTGTCCCAGACCCGCTGAATCAGAAGTTCTGGGGGTAGAGCCTGGGAATCTGTTTTAACAAGCTCTAGGTGATTCTGATGCATCTTGAGATTTAAAAACCATCACTTCTAGTGCGTAGATCTCTCGATTATTATCCTTAAGTGAACGATTTGTTTGATGATTTGGAGATGGCCATGGGGCACCCCAGATGTCTGAGGAAGGCTGAGTAGGAGGCAAGGGGGAGGATCAAGGAGGAGTGAGAGGTGGGGTATTCATAGCAGGGGAGACTGTTGTGTTCCATTAAGGACTTGCATTGGTTAAGGGGCAGCCTGATTGGTTAGGGGGAGGCTGATGTGGGGAGTCAGGAAACTGGGAGAATTTAATCCAAAGAAAAAATCCTTGTTCCCGAGGGTGATTTTTGCACTATCCAAATAAAATAACTCTAAATAACTCTGCTCGGTTCCACAGCAAAGGCTAAGCAAAGAAACCACTTGGTTCTTAAATTATTTCTGATAAATCAAGAAGAGTGTTGCTTCCAGAAATTATGGACCTTTCAAATATACAAAAAACTTCAGAGAGCAATATAAAAATACATGAATAGTGATTTACTAGTGACAACATTTAACACACAGTAGATGAGAGCATTTTATTATATTGGCTTCAGATCTTTTTAAAGAAGATGCAGTTGGATGCCCCACCAGACACCCCCATTGTTTGCTAGGTTTTACACATTAACATAAATGCAGGGATTCTGCAGTCCTCTTTCTTCTCTCCATGTTGTTGATTCTGTCTTTGTTGCCGCCCGTGGATGTGGTTCATTTTCATTGCCAGGTGGTAGGTATTTCGTCATATGGACCCTTCTCATCCTGATGGGCATTTAAGTGAAGAGGCTGTTCAGTGTTTCCATGTATTCATGTGGGATAGTAAACCCTGGACATGGGAAATTAAATTTGAATATATTTAAAAAGAGGTTTTGGGGGTTTTTTTCTTCCAATTTAAGTATAAATGTCTCTGGATACACAGCTGGGGCTACGTTATCAGTTTTCCAAGAAAAAATTTCTCTGTCCGTAAACCCATTCTTTTCTTCCTACACTCATTCAGCCAACAGTTGTTGAGCAGCTACCCTGGGTCAGGCACTGTGCTGGGTGCTGGGGAACAGAGGGCCAAATCCTAGAGGTCCATAGAGACGGCAGGGTCGGGATGCCTGGAGCTTCTGCCTTTGCGTAGGCGGCAGAATATCCATCCAGTTGCCTAGGCAACTCCAACCTGGAAAATGAATGAGCCCATCACATTCCATCCACGTGTTTCTAGTTTTGCTAGAACCCAAGCTGCTTCACGGAAACAGACCCCTACCCCCTGCCCCAAGAGTCCCAAGTGTTAGAACTGATGGCAGCTCCCTGGATGTGGAGGACCCACCCTCCCCAGGGCGCTGGACTCTGCCTGCCAGCTGCTCCAAAGTGAACTATTGACTCTGTCCTGTATTCAGTGAACAAAGGTTCTTTCATGCATTACTTTTGAGGGTCCACTATTGCCAGACCCTCTAAGGGGCACCAGGGATGTATCCGTGACTCAGACTGACTTGGTCCTGCCCAGGGAAGACCCACAAGGGGAGGACCACACCGCAGCGATGGGGGTGGGGAGGACAGAGACCATGGGAGCACTGAGGGGGCCCTAACATAGTCCTGGGGGGACAGGAGAAGCCCTGAAGCCTGGGACGGGAGGAAGGAAGGAGGAGACAGGCTGTGGTGTTAATTTGATGCAGCAGTGTGCCTGGGCTAGGGGATGCCCAGATAGCAGGCGAAATATCTCTGAGGATGTCTGTTAGGGTGTTTCCGGAAGAGACTAGCGCTTGAACCAGTAGACTGAGTAAAGCAGAGGTCCTCTCCAGTGTGGGTGGGCATCATCCCCCCACCCCAAGGCACCCGAATAGAACAAAAAGGCAGAGGTAGGGTGAACTCACTCTCTCTCTCTGCTTGAGCTGAGACATCGTCTTCTGCTGCCCGCAGACATCACTCCTGGTTCTCAGCCTTTCAAACTCAGATCAGGACTTAACCATCAACCCCGCCCCCCAGTTCTCAGGCCTTTGGACCCGGGCTGAATTACGCCGCCAGCTCTCTTGGTCCTTCAGCTGGTGGACACCTGGTCACGGGACTTTTCAACCTCTGTAACATGTGAGCCAATCCGTAGAATAAATCTCCTCTTGTATATGTCTCCATATGTCCTATTGGTTCTGTTCCTCTGCTGACCCCTGACTAATCCACAGGCCAAGGTGGAGGAAATGAGACCCAGCTGGAGCACGGGCCAGAGCCTGGCCTCTGCAAGGATCTGAAAAGAATTCAAGGGCAGGGGCCAAAGGACTAAGGGTGGCAGGGAAGTCCGGGAAGAGGCAGGTCTCCTCCTAAATTCTGTTCCTGATTTGCGCCGGAAGTATCCCTGGAAAGGCAGACAAGCAAAAGCAGGGCACGAGTCAATTCTCAGCCTATCTATCCCCTGTGCCTGGAGCTCTCTCCTGGGTGGGGCGATGGCATACAGAGCACTCCTGATGAGTCGCCTCTTGCACCTTTCAAAGCTTTCCAGCCACTGATGGGGGTGGAGGAGCTGGGGAGGGTGGGGAAGCGCCATCACCTCCCGGTGGAGAGATCCCGTGCTCAGCACACGTGTGCACACGAGTCTTATGCCCCGTGTTTATTTATAAGGTTGTTTCAGATGCTGGTCCATTTGGTGACCAGACGCTGGGCCTGTCCTTCCGTGTAGCTGACAGTGGGCCGATTGGCAGGTGCTGCGGTTGAGGCTCAGGGCTGCAGACAATGGAGGCTTTAATCCTGTGAGCGGTTCGAAGCCAAGTCTGGAATTAAGGGTGACTCTTCACCCAACTCACACTCTTACCCAGCAAATCACTGAGACGGCGTCATGTCTGGAGACCTGAAGCTTGTCTGTCCATCTCAGACTTGATGGAGCTGGTGGAGGCCACAGGCTCAGGTCGTAAACTTTACACTTTACTTGAAGCCCTTTTCTGATTCTGTTAGTGGCTCTAACGCCATACTTACACTTAACTTAAAAATGATTTTAGGGGGCTTCCCTGGTGGCGCAGTGGTTGAGAGTCCGCCTGCCTATGTAGGGGACACGGGTTCGTGCCCCGGTCCGGGAAGATCCCACATGCCGCGGAGCGGCTGGGCCCGTGAGCCATGGCCGCTGAGCCTGCGCATCCGGAGCCTGTGCTCTGCAACGGGAGAGGCCACAACAGTGACAGGCCCGCGTACCGCAAAAAAAAAAAAAAAAGATGTTACATCTGCAGTTTCCTTGGGGTGTGCAGATGAATAGGCCCAGATTGAGTGGTTTTCATGTCCAGTTATCATTTGGGATGAAGCTTCCACATCCTGCTGCAGAAAATAATCAAAGCTGACGGGAAGCAGCCTTTCTCCCCAAGGGGAGAAAGAGCCCTTGGTCTGCCTTGGGGCTTGGGGAAAGGCTGAGCTTCCTCCCCCAAAAGAAATCGTTCCCTGCTGACTGCAAGTTTCTGTCCTGTTTATTGTTCTGGTTAGAAGTCTGGGAAGACAGGAGGAAGTTACAGAAGTACCTCCAAACCGTTGATTCTGGGGCCTGGTGAGGGGAATCTGTCAGCCTTCACTGCAGACTCCACCCGGACCCGCTGGGATGAAGATTTTCCCAGGGATGGGTTAAGAGCCACCTCCAGGGGTGGCTGTACTCGCTGGCGTTGATCTGACAGTCACCGACCTCTCTCTTTGCCAAGATCCCCTCTGCCCACTTATGAGACCCAAATTCCCCCTTTACCACCTTCTCCTTCTTGTTGTCCCAGAATGGGGGGCAAAGTGGGAACTGACCGAGAAAGAGAGGAGCAGCTCAGTCCACTGGCCAGAAGCCTGTGCAGGCTTCGAGGCATCATCATCCAGGCACCATGCCTTCTGTTTCTTTGACAAGCTCCCACTTCGTGGGCATGGAGGGTCAAGGATGGTTCTGGATGGCGCCATGACCCCAAGGCCAGAGTCTGGGGAGGGCAGGACCCCAAATCCAATAAAAGGAGGGGACTCTGAACTGGGTAGGCATGCCTGAAGAACCTCCAGGACTGGGTGAGGGACAAAGGCAGGGCAGGTGTCAAGACCACAGGGCGGCCTGGACAGCCTACCTGCAGCGCCCGGCTTGCCCTTGACTCAAGGTGACCACACGGGGACACAGGTCCAAGAGTAGACTAGACAAATGGCAGCAGGAAGGGAACTGCAAAGGGGTTGATGATTGCATCAGTAATCAGCACGAGTGCAGCTCTGAACTTCCTGGTAAGGAAAGGGGAAAAGAAAGGAAAACAGAACGGTATGCAGCCCTCATTGTCTAATAAAAGAAAACACACCAGTTCTTCAGGGAACTTTTTTTTCCCCTGGCAACGAATTCTTGGAAGAATATATGTGACAGAGCGCTCCAGGGAAGCATCCTTGTGTGGGGAAGGAGGCCACCTAGTCTGAGGGGCTTTGGAAATTCCAGGCGTGTACATGGGAGGGGGCCAGGCCAGGCCGCCATGATGGTCCAGCGGGCTCCAGGGACGGGGGGTGATCAGAGGATGTTCCCCCGGGATGGGGGAAGGAGCTGGGGTGATGCCCCCAGGGACTAGAGGCAGAGGCCGGGGCTGTGACAGAGACCAAGTACCTCTGTTATACCCTCCCTCAGGGAGCGGGCCTGTGACTATCCTAGGGACAGCACTGAAGGGGGAGCCGGGAAGGCGGGAGTTGCTCCCTGGCCTGGGCTGGCTGGAGCAAGCGAATCACAAAGCTCAGAATAAGTGGTCATCGATTCACCAAAGCCAGAAAAGCAGCCCTGGGCATCTGGGAGAAAGAAAGGAGCCCAGGGAGCTCCTGAGGGATAAGGGCTGCAGGTCTCGGGACTCTTCAGGGTCTGGGTCCTAGGGGGGGTCAAGGCTGAGAAAGTGATGCTTGAAAGAAAGAAGAAAGAGGGAGGGAAGGGAAGGGAGCAGGGGAGGGAGAGGCAGAAAGAAATGGGAAGCTGGGAGGAGGGAGAGCAGGACAGAGGGCACAGGGGACGTGGGTCCAGGCAGGAGACAAGGCCGAGGTTGTGATGAGGCCTTTGGCTGCTTCTGCCGTCTGGCTTCCGGTGACCATCCAGGGGCATCACGGAACAAAAACTTAGCAGCAAGGGCGGGCTGGGGGTGTGGAATGTTGTCCGGGGGGAGGCTTCAGAAGCTGTCTTCTAGGGAGGCTCCAGGCTAAGAGGGGAGACCAGGGCCTTCAGGGGAAGTATTGCACAAAGGGGTCTGGGAAGGATTTTCCTGGGGACGTAGACCTGGGTTTGTGGGTGGGTCTTGTAGAAGCCATGGGTGATTCTGGCTCATGTTCCCCTCATGCCCTAAACAGCCCCCCACTCCCTGCTGCAACATGTGTTAAAGTCACGTCCGTTTTGGGGGAGGAGGGAAGAGACATATCGGCAGACCAAAGGGTTAAATAAGTGACTGGGAGACAGAGGGTGTGAGGATTCATCCATCTGAGGAGTCAGAGAGGAGGGGGCCATGGCTCGGGCCTCGTCTGAAGCATGCGGTGAGGCCTCCACCTGGCTGGGAGGTCTAAGGACAGATGGAGACAGGAGGCAGTCCACCTGCTTCTCTGCCGCCTGACTTCTCCACCCGCTGGTGGGGCTCAAGCTCCCCCAGGGCACCCCCAGGAGGGGCGGGCTCTGGGGCCCTTGGTCCCCCGTGGGGCCCTCCTACCTGGGCATTGGATGGGTGCACAGCCCAAAGTGAGCCCACCTTCCGCCTCAGCTCACATCTGCGGAGCCCCCTGCACAAGGCAGAGCTTAGGAAATCCACTCCAGCTGTCCCCACAGACCCTTCACGCCGCCCGGACGGCACAACCCAGCCACCCAGGATTCGAGAGGATTCAGCATGGCTGAGGACCTCCCCCCACCCAGCTCCCCACCAAGCCAGAAGAAGCAAAGATGCTTCAGGGAACAGAAAAGCATCTCAAGAGACGCTCAGGGACTTCCCTGGTGGTCCAGTGGTAAAGAATCCACCTTCTAATGCAGGGGACTCAGGTTTGATCCCTGGTCAGGGAACTAAGATCCAACATGCTGCGGGGCAGCTAAGCCCACGTGCCACAACTACTGAGCTCGTGCACCTCAATTAGAGAGAGAAAACCCACCGCCACAACTAGAGAGAAGCCCGTGTGCCACAACGAAGAGCCCGTGCGCTGCAACGAAAGATCTCTTGCACCGCATCTAAGACCCTTGACGCAGCCAAAAATAAATTAATTAAATAAATAAATAATAAAATAAATCTTAAAAAAAAAAAAAAAGAGAGAGAGATGCTCACTTTGACTCCTTTGAGATTTCCGGAAGAGGTTCTATCCCCAAACCAAACAACTCACCCACCAAACTGCAAATGTCAACGTCATTGTAGACAGGAAAAGAAAAGATACCTTGATCACATTTTGCGTGAGCTGTGAAATCTCTCACCCCAGGGTCTTCCCTGTTCTCCTGTACCCACCCCTCCCTTCTGTACCGAATTTAGAGCAAACTGTAATTTGCAAGTAGATTTTAAATGTTTAAATATATGAACCACGCTTTGTTTAGCAGGAGTGAAAAATTAATTTTTCTACATTTACACATCTTGAAATTTATATAGAAACTTACGTTTTCATCAGAAAAATAAAATGATCTAGTTCTACTAGAAATCACATTTTCTAGAAACTTCTGAATTTTCCCCAAAGCCCCCAGGTTCGAGGTTTGCTGTTGGTGTCAACAGCTGAGCAGTGCCCTCGAAGTAGCCATGACTCAGCTGATTCAAAATAAACCTGAGTGTGAATTCTCCTCTCCCACGATTCGGATCTCATCCTCGGTACCCACCCCGTGGCCACCGCGTCACCTCCATAACATCTGCTCAGGAATGTCGCAATTCTCCCTGACTCACGGGGGAAGCACAGGCTGCAAATGGCCGAGGAGCTCACACACGTGGGATGGGCAGCACGTCACCTGCAGGGTGAGTCAGCAGCCAACACATGCATCCCAGGAAGAGGGGCAGAAAAAACAAGTGAGTGGCTCGTCCCTGGGAAAACGCGATGGCATGTTTGTCTTATGATTTTGGTGGAATGCCGCTGGTCAGGAGTGAATTGTCATATTCTTCAACCAAGTTGGTCAAAATAGAAACAGCTGGTTCTTTGGGCAGGCAGAGGTCAAGGCTGTGTGCCTTTGAGCCCCGGACCAGCCCGTGTGCTGGGGTCGGGGGTCGGGGCCTCTCCTTCCCTCCATGGGCTCGGGTCGGCTCCTACCCTTGCAGTTCCTCCTGCCACATTCACAGGGCCCCTTGTGACTGCAAAAAGGGAACTCTCAGCCAGGAAACAAAGCGAGTGTTTTGAACTCACTGTCAGGGCTTCCTCTGACCCTGCCCAGCCGACAGTCCCACCACCTGCTTTGGAACTAGGACACAGGGTCAAGTAGCAGGCTCCCCACCCTCCCAGGCCCATCACAATGCAGAGCTGAGAGCCGCAAGAGTTTGAGCTTCTGCATTTGGAAGGTCAGGGTGATCCCAGCTCCGGAGAGCTCTGACCCGGTGTCGTCATGGCCAAGGTTTCGGCGGGGGCGGGGGGGTGGGGCGGACGTTTGGCACAGCTTAGGTCTCAAATACACACACAGAGGAGGGTGTCAGTGCCCTAGTCCATGTAAGCCATGTGACAGCCCAGTCCTCCAGAGGGTCCCCTTCTGAGAACGAGAGGGTCCTCGGCCTTTGGGAGTGCTGGGGGGCCAGGTGCAGCCACTCAGAGTATCTGTTATGTGTCAGACCCTCTCTGGGCCCAAAGCTGCTCAGGGCGGGGGGGAGGGGTCGCTGTTCTGGAGGGAGAGCCCAGGAAGTGGGGGGCTGGTGCTCTCAGGAGTCCCTGGAAGAGGCTCCGGGGCTGAGGGTCAGGCGATCGTCATCAAGGCTGGGCTTCAGACAAGGCCCATCAGAAGGAAGCTTTTGCCCTGAGCTTTGAAAGTTGAATCCAAAGCTCCCCGATTTGAAATCTTTTTCTTTTGTCCATCTCTCAAATTCTGGCTTTCTCCACCTGGTCCCTCTGCAGCCCAGGGCCTTAGTCCAGCTCCCTGATACCTAAAGCCTCCTACCCGGGTCCTGCCTGGGCCTGCCCGTTCGTCTGCCTCTCACTCTGGGGTTGCATCTGTCGTGTCTCCTCACTGGGAGAATCTGCCTTCTGAGAGCCCCCAGTGCTTAGTTATTACGGTCGTGACTTCTGACCATTTCCCGAAAATGTACACAAATCAAAACATAAAACAAAGACACAATTTTAGGACGTTGAAGGCAACTTGAATCTAGGTTAGGTGCCACTGGATGCATTAACCTCTGATCCATACACATAACTCCCCACACCCACGCCGAGTTTTCTAGCAGCAAGTGTGAAACGCCGAGTTTTCCAGCAGCAAGTGTGAAATGAGCCCTCGTTAGGAAGGATCTTTCTTGAGCCTGACTTACGTTTTTGAGAATCTAATGAAAACCATGGATTTTTTCTCCCATAAAAATGCACATATCCTAATACATCTAAAATTTAGCATTCATTTTCAGAAGTTTCACACTCCTCCTGCTGTTCATGAAAATTCAGCTCTGCTTTCTGATGGCATTCAATTAATTCTGAGTCTAAGCACCCCCCTCCCCTGATGCCCCAATTAGGATGGTTCCTCCACCATGGGGTCTCCCGTAAACCCCCAGCTGGAAATCCTCTCTGCTTCCTTGGGTTTCCCCACTTGTTCTGTGGCTCTTCACCCTGTGACACCCCAGGAGTCAAGGCTATGTGTTCCCAGTACCTCTTACCATGGCACCTGGATATATGGTCAGCACTTCATTTCTGAATTCATTCAATTTTTGAATGGGTCTCAGGGAATGAGGGATTATGGTTTTCTTCTTCAATACATTGGACATTTTTTTTTGTCCCACCCAAATGTTAACACAGGTTGAGCAGAACACAACTTGGTTGGATTTAAGTTTGCTTATTGGGTGAGAAATATAACAGAAACTAGGAGAAGGGCAACTGATAAAACTTGGTGTAAGGAGACACCAAAAAGTGTGAGAATTTTTCATCTATGGAGATGGTGACTCAGAGGGCATGTACGTATTGATAATATCAAGGAAATCATGAAAGCAATCGATAGCCCATACTGGGATTTGCTTACCAAACTTGAAAATACTGAAATTAAGGGGGCCTGCAAAAATGGAAAGAGATAGCATCTTCTATTGGCTTTAACACTAATTTGTGTTGTGAGGAAGGAAAACATATGGCTGTCATTATCCTGAGAGGTTATGTAAGTCATAGCCACAAACAGGCTCAAGAAAGGTTTAGAGGCTGCTGAAAGAAATTAAAGAAGACCTAAATAAATGGAGAGACACCCTGCGTTCATGAGTAGGAAGACTTAATACGGTCAAGATGTCAATACTACCCAAAGCAATGTACAGATTCAATGCAATCCTTCTAAAGTTTCAGCAGCCTTTTTCAGACATGAAGAAGCCTATTCTCAAATTCACACGGAATCTCAAGGGCCCCTAAATATCCAAAACAATCTTGAGAAAGAAAAACCAAGTCAGAGAATTTACACTTCCTGATTTCAAAACTTACAAAAAAGCTACAGTAATCCAAACAATGTGGCACTGGCGTAAGAATAGGCATACAGATCAATGCAATAGAATCGAGAGTCCAGAAATATACCCATACATCTTCGGCCAGTTGAATTTTTGACAAGTGCCAAGTCCATCCTGCAGGGAAGAAGAGTCACTTCGACAGATGGTGCTGGGACAACTGGATTTCCACAAGCAAGAGAATGAAGTTGAACTTTTACCTCATACCACGTACAAAAATTAACTCAAAATAGATCAATGACCTTAATATAAAAGCTAAAACCATAAAGCTCTTAGAAGAAAAATAGGAGTAAATCTTCATTGTGTCATATTTGGCAATGGGTTCTTAGATTTAACACCAAAGCCATAGGCAACAAAAGAACAAAATAGTTCAGTTGGACTTCATTAAAATTCAAAAGTTTTGTGCATTATCAAGAAAGTAAAAAGGCAATCTATAGAATGGGAGAAAATATTTTAAAATCATATATCTGATAAGGACTTGATATCCAGAATATATAAATTACTCTTACAGCTCAACAACAAAAAGACAAATAGCTTAATTAAAAAATGTGCAGAAGACTTAAATAGACATTTCTCCAAAGAAGATATACAACTGGATAATAAGCATATGAAAAGATGCTCAACATCATTTATTATTAGGCAAATAATGAATTATTAGGCAAATCAAAGCCACAGGGACATACTATATACCCACTTGGATGGCAATAACAATAAAAAATAATAATAAAAACAGAGAAGATGTGGTGAAATGTAAAACTCTTGTGCATTGCTGATGAGAATGTAAAATGGTGCAACTGCTCCAGAAAAGAGTTTGGTGGTTCCTCAAAAATCTAAAGCTAGAATAACCACATGACTCAGCAATTTCACTCCTAGGTACACAACCCAAAGAATTGAAAACAGGGGCTTACACAGATACTTCACTGCAGCGTTGTTCACAATAGCTAAAAGGTGGAAACAATACAAATGTCCATCAACAAATGACTAGATAAATAATATGTGGTGTATACTTACAGTGGAATATTATTCAGCCTTGAAAAAGAATGCAGTGCTGATCCATACAGCACCATGAATGAACCTTAAAAACATTGTGCTAAGTAAAGTGAGCCAGACACAAAAGGACACATATTATATGATTCCACTTAGAAGCGGTACCTAGAATAGGAAAGTTCATAGAGAGAGAAAGTAGAAGGGTGGTTACCAGCAGTTGGGAGAGGAAGGACTGTGTCGGGGGGTGGGTTATAGTTTAAGGGCACAGAGTTTCTGTTTAAGTTGATGAAAAAGTTTTGGAAATAGATAGTGGTGATGGTTCCATAACACTGTGAATGTACTTAATGCCACGGAGTTGTACACTTTTTAAAAAAGAAATGTTTAGAGAAATGTGTGTCACATCATAGGCAGTGGCCTTTGTCCCAGAGCTTCATTCCTCACCATTGACAGGCTCTTGTCTCAGCTACGAAGGCACCCCTGGGGTCCACAGGACTAGGTCGAAGGTGAGCTTTCAGTTCTGCAGAGACCTGTCCTGGGATGCCAACAGATGTAGTGATTGCAGACATCCCTCAGGCAAAATGGAATGGCCTTGTGCATTTCTGGAAAATCCAGAGGTGCTGGCCACTGGAGTGTTTTGGAGCATCACATGTTTTCCAGGTAGGGAAAGTCCTCCTGGCATAAAATTTTCACTCCTTTAGAGGACGAGGGACAACAAAAGAAGCTACATTTTATTAATTTACTGGTAAGAAAGAAACATACACACTGACACACACACACAAGCTCTCCCAAAAGAGAGAGACATCAATGGCAGATATTTGCAATGACTACCCTCTATTAGCAATGACTACACGCATTTGGCATGCTTGCAGCCCAGAACTACTTATCTTGTTCCCTGATGACATGCCCACCCAGGCTACTGTCATGGACCCCATGGCGTTTTAGGGTAGTTCACTGCAGGCTCGGCAGTGTCCCCGGCAGTATTAGTTAAGATTCCATCATTGCTAGAGATGGAGTCCAGCCAGCTCAGACAAAAGAACGCAAGGGAAGTTGACAAGGAAGCTCAGGGAATTTGCGAGTGGGGGAACCCAGGCTGCTTCCAGAGGGCTGGGAAAGCACCAAGCACAGCCCTTGCCTCATAGAAGAGGCTGTGTGTCCCGGGTCCCAGCTGGACCCACTGCACCTCTGTCCCTGCTTCACTACTGCAGATGCCACACCCTGGGCAAGGACCCGGTTGGGTCACACACCCCTCTGGGAGTGGCCAAGGGCAGGGAGAGAAAGGATTTTGCTTCCTAGACTTCCATGGTGGAGGGTGACACCTACAATATTCTCCCACCTGCCCAAACACGATGGGGGAGGAGTCATCCCCAAAAGGAGACTGGGGAGCCAACCGGAAGTAGGACTGGACTGGAAGAGCCAGAAACCCAGTACATACAGTAAATCATAGCCCTCCCAGATAAATATCCAATTCCCACTGGACTGAGAATCAAGGGTCAAGACCCATACAAGGCTTTATAAGTATTTCCTTTCTAGGAGTCTCAGGGTATGTTTGTGCATTTGGAGTAGCTGGTGCCTGATGGAGAATTCATGGGTTTTTTACTTCGGCAGAACACCCTAAGCTCTCTCTGCTCTCCCGCAGAAAGGAGACGCCCCAGCTGCCTTACTCTCAAAGTCTTGGCGGCAGTGGCCCCAAGTCCTCCCCACCAAGGCCAAGGCCGAGGAGACTGCTCCCGGCACATCAGGGGCAGGGTGATGCTTCCCCAGGGCAGAGGCACGGAGGGACCCCTTGGGCAGAGACTGTGGAAGTCTGGGGATGTCACCCCCTTCTCCTTGTGCAGCTGACCACTGGGACACAGAAAATGACTCAACTGGAATGAGTGACAAGTGCAACTTGTTCCTGGTCTCAGCAAGCTGAGCTTCTGCGCTGGTGCCAGGTGAGAGGTGGGGCAGGGAGCCAGGAGCGGGCTCAGGGCCCAGCTGGCAGAGAAGCGCAGTCAGCGCCTGGGGGTGGTGGGTGCGGTGTGGGAGCTTGTTTGCCCACAGTAGGGCTACAGCAGCAGCCAGGGGCTGAGATCCCAAGGGGAGGAATTCCAGAGGAGGGGTCAGGCCAGGTCGTAGATCAGGAGGCCCGTGCCAGGCCTACCCCCAGATAGTCCCCAATGGACAGATGAAAAAATGGGCACATCACCTCCCTTCCCCAGGGCAGGGCACTGGGCCAGTGAGCGGCAGAGCCGGGGTTCAAACCCCAGTCCCTCTTGGTCAGACAGAACAGCAAGCAGGATGTGAACGGTGATGGGTGGAGATGTAGGGACAGTGTTGTGACCTGAGGGGAGGATGGATTTGCTTAGCCAGGGGACAGGCCTTCCTGGGAATTAGGAATGGAGGGTGGGTAACAGGGAAATGAACCTGTTGCCCCAGTGGAGAATGGCCTCAGCGGCCTGAGACGTTGTCTCTCCCTTTCCTGTCTCTTCCCACAGTGATTGACAGTCATAGCTTCCAATGACATTTGAACTTTGACCCCAGGGCACAGCCAGGTTTCACCTCAATGAACTTTGCAAAGGTAACTGGAATTCAAGGCTGCTTCAAAGCTTGGTGTGCATACTTCAAGCAGAGGGGTGGTTCTCAGTGTTAGCACATGGCAAGGAGATTTTGTGCACGTGGGGAGGTGTGGGCCTCAGGCCCTGAGTGCCTGACACAGGATGCCCCCCCTCTCTCTGCAGGCCTCCCCAAGCACATTCCCCGGTCCCCCAGCTCTGGTCCTCTGGTCTGTGGAGGCTGGCAGGGAATGCCAGGCGGAGGGTCTGAGGAAGGTACCCTGTGATGGTCTTGCTGCCCCGCTGCTATCACCTGAGTCAGGGTCAGACCATCCTGGGCTTGTCCCCTAGAGAGGTGTTTGCGGCAATTTGCAGGAACATTTTACTATGGTTTCTAGCCTGCCCTAGATTCATGTTTTCTCTCTTGCACTGATACTCCCTTTTCTCTCTGATATTTGAAATCATGCAAAGATGAAGCCAGGTCAGATTACAGCAGTGACTATTAAAGTTTGATTCATATTTCCTCTCTGGCCTTCTCAACCCACTATATAAAGCAAGAACTGCATTAGAACAAAATGTTGATATGGTAGCTCCTAATAAGAGTTCTGCACATATTCTGTCCTAGAGACCATGCCAAACTCTTCCCAGGACTGTCCCAGGAGTCTCATTACAACCCACACAGTAGGTTCCGTGACTGGTCCCATTAACAGACGAGGACACTGAGGCTCGGAGAGGGGAAGCGGGCAGGCCAGGGTCACACGGCTGAAAACAGCAACATGGAAATGAATCCGCCATGTTGGACACCCCCAACGCAGGCCGTGCTCTATTTCCCTTGGATGCAAAGCTACCACCTCCCTCCACCCACACCCCTGACCCTAGTGGTCTCTCTCATTAGAAAAGATTCTTCAAGTGAGAATTATCAGTATTACTGGGGACACACTTAACTGTCACACTCCACTCCTGCCCGTAATAATTATATCCTATTATTCCCAAAGCTCCCAGCATTACAACCCAATGCTCTGCTGGCATCAGAGAAATGCATTGCCTTCAGGATAGCCCTCAAAAGAGGAATACAATTGGTTTACCTGGTTCCCAACTGGCTAATTGGTTAAGAAGTGTGAACACCAAATATTTATTTGCTGTGTTTTTGCTGAGCAGGCCTATTCAGAGTGGGATGGGGAGAAGAAACATTTAGAAAGATAAGGGGAAGATGCAGGCAGCATTGTCAATTTCAGGATGAAGCAGTAAAGGAATATCACATGGGGGAAAATCACTTCTGATGTCGGTTGAGGTTACGAATGGAGCATTGCCCGTTTTTAACTCTCTGGTTAACATCAGAAAAGCGTTGGCCTGTCCTCAGGGTTTAGGGCACTACCTGGCTGTGGCCAGTTTGGGGGTTTTAACTACCGATTTGGCACCAGCTTGTTCAGAACGGACTGCCTTACTGACCAAGGGAAGAGGACTCCACACTTCTGGTAAAAGAGGCCGTTCCTCGTGTCTCCAGGACCCCTCAGCTTTGCTCTCAGCGGGCAGCCCCACTCCACTGGGGTGCTGAGATCTTCCAAACGAGCCCAGACCCAAACCAGGTCTGAGTTAGGGGTTAAAGTTGCCACATTCTCGCACTACCAGCAAAGTTAAAAAATAATGATGATAATGAAGGTACAACAGGCAAGCCGGCATCCAAAGTTCTCGGTGTGAACTGTGCTCATCCTAGCAGCCAGAAGGAAACGGCCTTTATAACCGGGGAAGGAGAGGGTGTGGGTAATGCAGTGAGCCTCAGGTCTCAGCGATGGACCCTGGTTCTAGTCGAGTCTATTGTAGTCTGGGATCCGGGATCACAGGAGCTCCTCCCCGTGGGGCTCAGGGCCCCACGAGCACTTTGGGCTTCTCTGGGTTGGGACTGGACATTCATTCCAACGCTGCTGCTGTGCTGGGGGCGCCCCCAGACCTGCCCGCTGGCTGGGCTGACAGCGGCCAGGTGGAAGCAGGGGAGGCGTCAGGCCCCGCATGCACCACTTCCACACTGGCCCAGGTGGACCATGGAAGACGTCCTGAGTTCCCTGCGAGTCTCACATCACTCCTGTCAAACCCCAAACCTGGCCTCCGCCCCTCTCAGCTGCTACAGGCGCAACTGAAAACCTACAATCCGAGGGACCCCGGAAAGACCTTCAGGCACCTTCCTCTGACCTTGTGAAGGTGGGTGCAGCCTCCTCCATCCCTGCCCGGAGTGCCTTCCTGTCCCAAAGGGTCCCAGTGCCTACTCTGTGGTCTTCATCTCACACTATCTCGGGGAACTGAAGTACAATAGAAAGCTCACTTTTTTCCCTGTTTGAGCTCCTTTTGGATCATTTTTAATACCTTCCTTTTTGCTCTTCCTCAACTTCAAATGTATCAAGATGCCCTGAGGGCAAAAGAACGGATTTAACTCTCTGATTAGAAGGAACGCTGTTGGCCTAAGCCTCACTCATTTTGAAATCCTGACATTCAGGGGCAAAATCACTCAAGCTCTCTTGTTACTTCCTGTGCTTAATTAAGTGGCTCTGCATGTGACTCAACCCTTTTATTTTGCAGAATGACATCAGACTTATTTTCCATTTTAATAGCCTGGTTACTTCATTGATTTTTTTAAAAATCCAATTTCACTTTCTAGTGCAATTTTTTATCTGTTTCTTTTCTTCCCCCCACCCCAGGAAATGCTAATTCCCTCAGTGGCTAAACTCCAACTGTTACGAGTACCTCCGTCTTTTTTGAGTCCAGGGTCCAAAATCAGAATTTGAAGAAGGAATGAGAGGTGTAATTCTTGTTTGCTAATTACCTATTGAATACATAATTTCACAAAGTGTTGGAGTTAATATAATTAACTATCTGATGCTATTCCTGACAGGGGTCCCTGAGTCCTGGGGGTGGCGTCTGGGTCCCTGCAAGAAGCCACATCTGCTCTGAGAGCCCTTCCTGTGCACAGGACCCTCTCCCCTCTCTTCACTTGCCCCTATTCATTGCAGGAGGATGATTCCAATCTCATAAGTTTGTTTCCAGCTTCCTTAATATGTATCAGGCAGCCATGTGACATTTATTAATCTGGATGTGAATTGTCATGGCTGTTGGGTAAATTCTGTAGTTTGAGGGAGACATGAGGATGAATCATCTTACTATATAACGCAGTTTGGACTCAGGGCTTTGTGAAAAAGCAGACATTTCACATGGCGCGTGACAGTTCTTGTTTGTTTACCTCCTGACTGGGGTTTTGTTTGTTTGATGCTTGGGTGAGCTGGGGGTTTCATTTTCTGCCCGCCCTGAGGGGTTTTCCTCATTGAATCTTCATGCCCTGCTTCAGGTTCCCAAAAGGAGCCATCCTGGTGAGGGCAGGGAGGGCCCTCGTTCTGGGCCTGGCCCTGCTCATTCCTCAGTGGTAGCACAGGGGACCGTGGCACAGACCGGCTAATGGTGGCCCACGGTGGCCCCAGCCTTGCCTCCTACCAGGAGGAGGCCTGGACATGAGCAGAAGATGCATTTTGTGCTGCCCAGGGCTCTTCTTCCCGAGTCTCAGTCACAACTAGAGAACGACCCAGAGCTGAGCACCCTGCAGGATTTGAGTGATACTTTTTTTTTTTTTTAAATCCAGGAGGAATCAAAGATATAATGCATGCGATAGGCACTCATTAAATATGTTTTCTTCTTTTTGAAATATTTGCATAATGACAATTTGAGGAAATTAATTGGCTGCACGACTGGAAAAATACACACCCTCCTGTTTCTTTTCCCCCTGAGAACAATGTTAACTGTCTGCTGTTTACTTTCTTGCTCTTCAGATGAGATGAGTCCTTGACTAATGCCCCATTTGAAGCAAAGCTGCATCACGATGAAACTGATCATAGCTGCTGCTTCGAAACCTTCTTTCTAACCTACTGACTGGGATGAAAACTTGTCCTAAGCACACGGTGGGGACAGAGAAGCAAGAGCTGGGTCCCTGCACTCGAGTTGGTGACAATCACGCAGAAAGATAACTAGTCCAGAGACATGCGTGACGGGAACCGATGGATGGTGGTGGGAGAGGGAGAGATGAGACATTAGGGTGTGGGTTAGGTAAGGTCACCCCAACTTGCTGTGGGCTCTCGTAGCTTTCCACAGCCCAGTTCCAAGCTTCTGCTGGCTTAGTCCCATGTGTGACGGTCCCCCAGATCGCCCAGGTCCTCAAACCCAGAGACAAGCCCCAGCCCCTCCGTGATGTCACACAAAATCTCAGTCTCAAAAGACATCTGTGTATATAATAGAATTTACTGAGTGGTGGGTGGAGGGTACCTGGCTCATAGAAGGTATTCAGTAAATATTTATGGGAGGAATTAATCCAAAGACTCAGTTAAACATTAGACACCCTTGTGCTTAGAAGTTTTCAGTCCCCCACCCTTGAGGATCTTACTCTGGGTGCTTCATCCTGCATCACAGCCCTCCCGCCCCTGCTAAGAATGCAGGGTGACCTGGGTTTTTACTGCTCAAGGTCTCAATGAACCCCTCCCCTCTCCTAGTCCTGCCTGCTGGGACTGATGTGCTCAATCGCCCGAAATGCTCTGGGGGTATGTCTGTGTGTGGGATCACCTCTGCCCGATGCCCCCATCACCGATGGGTAAAGAGGCAGGATGGGAAGGCTGTGGGGTTTTCTCAGGACACCAGCTGCCTTACTCAGCCCCTTTGGGCCTCTTAGCCCGGGTTTCTCTGCTGCACTTGATGTTTTGGCAGAACGGCCTGCCTCTTGGCCCGGTTCCCAGGACACCAGGTAATCGGGTTGTTATCGGGGAAGCTGAGGCCAGGCTCTGATGCAGACACTCTGCCTCATCTGACCTTCTCCTGGGCCTTCTGCCTACTGGGGCCCTGGGGCCCTTTCTTCGCATGCCTGGGCTTGTGTGTGCCCCTCGCCTTCCCAAAACTTTCTCAAGACTGAACAATGTGTTGTTTAGAGACCATACGTACGTAGTACACCTTATAAAGGAAAGCAAGAGGACGGCTGACATAGAAGTCAGGAGGGTCATTACCTCTGTTGGGGGGAAGGAGGATGACACCATGTGGGGGAACACAGGACTCTTCTGTAAGAGGCTGGTATTTTTTTCTTTTTTTTAACCATTTAAAAAAAATTGAAGTAGAGTTGATCTACAATGTTGTGTTAGTTGCAGGTGTACAGCAAAGTGATTCCATTATATATATATATATATATATTCTTGTACAGATTCTTTTCCATTGTAGTTTGTTGCGAGATATTAAATACAGATCCCTGTGCTGTACAGGAGGTCCTCGTTGTTTATCTATTTTATAAATAGTAGTATATATCTATGAATCCCAAACTCCCAATTTATCCCTCCCCCCTTTTCCCCTTTGGTAACCGTAAGTTTGTTTTCTATGTCTGTGAGTCTGTTTCTGCTTTGTAAATAAGTTCATTTGTATCATTTTTTTAGATTCCACATATAAGTGATATCATATGATATTTGTCTTTCTCCTTCTGACTTACTTCGCTGAGTATGATAGTCTCTAGGTCCATCTATGTTGCTGCAAATGGCATTATTTCATTCTTTTTTTGTGGCTGAGTAGTATTCCATTGTGTATATGTAGCACATCTTCTTTATCCATTCATCTGTTGATGGACATTTAGGTTGCTTCTGTGTCTTGGCTATTGTAAATAGTGCTGCTATGAACATTGGGGCGAAGATGCTGTTATCTTTTTTAAACTTGGGTGTGGATCCTCAAGTGTTCATTTTATGATAACCCTTTAAACTGCTCGGATCCATTTTACGTGCTCTTCTGTACGTGAGATACATTTCAAAATGTGCCTGTGTGATATAGTTCACAGTAAAAACCATTTATAAGGAGCACCCCTGCCATGATTACCTCCCCTGCCATTTCTCCAAGGCCAGCAGGCCCGGTAGGTCGGGGGAGGACTTCCCTGCCGCCTTCCCTGCCTTCCACACTGACCCGAGCTGCATCCTGTCCTGGCCACGGTCACATGGCAACTTTCTGGACAGCCACTGTCTTCTCCCCTCACCACCGGTTCAACACAATATGGAAACTATAAAAAAGAATGTGTTGCAGAGAACTCTGCTTCCGATTGGAAGCCACCTCCATCCGAGTTCCCTCCCAGGCTGGTAAGTCTGTTTAGGAAGGCACGGACACTTTCTAGAACATGCAGGGGGCTGAGTGACCACCCAGGAAGAGCCCGAGGTTTGGAGTCAGGCGGCCTGAGCTGGCCCCTCAGCTCCGCCTGCAAGCGGCACACGTGATTCTTCCTCTGTGCTTTCCCTGGTCATCTTTTTAATTTTTTTTTTAACGTTTTATTTATATTGGCATATAGCTGATTAACAATGGTGTGATAGTTTCAGGTGCACAGCAAAGCGACTCAGCTCTGCATATACATGTAGCCATTCTCCCCCAAACTCCCCTCCCATCCAGGCTGCCACATGACACTGAGCAGAGTTCCCTGTGCTACACAGTAGGTCCTTGTTGCTTATCCTTTTTAAATATAGCCGTGTGTACATGTCAGTCCCAAACTCCCTGACTATCCCTTCCCCCACCCTTCTCCCCTGGTAACTGGAAGTTCGTTCTCTAAGTCTGTGAGTCAACTCTCCTCCAGGACCTAGACCTTTGCTGCTCTTGTACCCCACCTTCCAGGTCACCCCTCCACCTCCGTTCAGTGCGCCTTGTCTGGATTACCCACCCCACTGTGCTCCTTGTTCAGGGACCCCCTGGCCTCTCCTTTGCCTTGCCTGTGAACTAGGTGAGCATTTCTTGACGGTTGTGGAGTCTTTCTGCAAACCGATCAATGCCGAAGTCAGTCTTGGTAAATGAACGTCTGAACTGCCACCTCCAAGTTCACACAGCTGGCCACCGGGCTGGTGCTAAGAGCCCTTTGGACCCTGAAGCTGGGCTGTTGATCCCACTGACCAGACACACACTTTCCCTTTGACGTGCATGTCTACAAGGTGGATGTATCGAACCAAAGCTAACATGTGGACGAGCGGAAGGGGGAACGTGCATACCTGTTGGTTGCAGCCAGTGCTTAGTTTGACAAACACGTGAGGACCTTCTAACTGGAATAGCTCTCCTATGTGTCTGCAAATCCTTAGTGAGGATCCCAACTCAGTTGGGACAGGGCAGGGGCCATAGGCTCAGACTTGCTCCCCAGGCCATCCTCTCCCGTCCGTGGGATGCAGCCCAGTACGGACACCTCCGATGGGCCTGTGTGCACATCTTACCCCTGCCACTACCTCTGTGTGCTCTTGGGCAAGTTGATTAGCCTGTCTGAGTCTTCATTTCCTCAAGTGTCAGATGGGGGTGACAATCTCCGCTTCACGGGGTTGATGGGGCTTAAACGAGATTGTCGAGGTCACCCACAAGCCCAGGACGGGGCACTTCTTGGTCCTCAGGCTGGACCAGCTTCTTCCTCCTTCCCTCCATCTTTCCTCTATACTTCTGGGGACACTTACCTGTGTAAAGGAACATGAGGCTACCTCAAAGGACAGCCAAGATTGGCCAGTGTCTCTGCCATTCCCAGGAGCCAGGTAGTCTCTGGCCCAGAGCCCATTCTAACCCCTCACTCTGTGGCCCCAGTCAGGGGACTCCCCCCGTCCTCAGACGCCCGACCCTAAGGAAGCTCTCTACCCAGCATCCTGGCCTCATGCAAAGAGCCCTGACTGAGGTCTGAAACCACAGCAGCTGAGAGCCAGAGGCCACCGAGCTCGAACCTTCAGTTTGCAGAGGCAGAAACAGACCAGAGAGGGCAGCAAATCCACCCAGGGCTGCCCAGCTTGTCAGCATCATAACCCAGGATGGAATTCACATAGCTCGACCTTTTGGCCACACCGCCCTGTGCTTCCCTTCCAAATATCCTTGCAGTTGGATTTTGCTTATTTCCCTTGGGAAGTTATTTCCCTATGGAAGCCATGAATGTCTTCATGGGGATTTCCTAAGACAAGCCAGGTAAACTTTAGAACCGTAGTTAAAAAATAAAATGGCACACTGTGAAGAAAAGACTGTGGAGGGCGCCTGCTGGTGACAAAAGATGCTGTCAAAATGCTGGCAGGGGCCTGTCCTGTTGGCTGCCAGGCTTGCTGACCACCCCGGCTGTGCACAGATGGAATATTCACCCAGGTTTCCTTCCCACTAAGAAAGACTCACAGATTCCGTTATTTGGTCACGGTTTTGTACAAAGCTTGGAGGGGAGGAAAGATTCACTTTCCTCGAATAGTTTTCAAGTCAACAGACAGGACTGATGTGGGAACAACATCCCGAAGTGAGGGTGCTTGGGGCAGGGCGGGCAGGGCTGCAGCCGACCTGTCTGTCCTCAGTAGGGACAGTGGCTGTCCTGAAGGTTCCATCCTCGGACTGACCACCAGCTCTCGCTCCTTCGCTACCTCGGCTTTTAGGATCTTACACATCCTTCCTGGACTCTGGAACTCGTCCCCACAATGACCTCCCCAGCCAGAGAGTGCCCCCCTGGCCAGGCAGACCATCATCTGGGGAGGCAGCCACCTCCAGGGAAGTTGGAGGCTAAGAGCATCATGTGAACTTAGACTTGTCACGGAGTCTGCCTGACACTACACGGTGCAGCCTCCCCGGCACCTGGCACGGTGCCTGGCATACAGTAGGGCTCTTTCTCTTTGAGAAGGTGGGTGAGTGTGTCAGAGCTGGAAGGTGTGGTAGACTTGCTTGGGTTTCATGAAGCTCAGAAAGTAATGGTGAGTCACCGAGGTCACACAGCTGGTTAGGGACCATGCTCCAAGCATTTCAGGATGGATCCAGCATCCAGCCAACACATTTTTATCAAGTGCGTACGATGTGCCAGGCACTGTGTTGGAGCTAAAGGTCCAGTCAAGAATAAAATTGCTTATTTTTGCCTTTCTAGGGCACAGAGTCTATTATGGCAACAAAGGTTAAACAAATAAATAGAAATACATTGTGTACAGTGAGTCCTAACAGAGTGGGTGCCCAGGTCAGGGGAGGGGTCTCCCAGGTGGTGGGGTTTAAGACTGAGTAGTGTTGGTCATGTGGGGAAGTGAGAGGAGGGTCTCTGGGGAGGGAACAGCTTGTGCAAAGGCCCTGAGGAAGCCTGCATAGTGGGAGCTAGGGAGAAAGGAAGAGTGGGAAAAGGCGAGGCGGGGAAATTAGGGGCCATATCACCAAGGGCCTCAGGACAGGTAGGAGTTTGGGTTTACCATGACATGTGTCAGGACACTTCTGAAGGGCCTCATGATGGGGTAACATGGTCTGACCTGCGTTTTGTAAAGGGCACCCCAGCTGCTGCGCTAATCAGAGGGAAAGAGGGGAGTTGATGGATCCACAGGAGATGCTTGCAGAGGCTGGTGACACTTACCAGATGTGTGACTGTGACTAGCAACAGGCTTCTCCAGCCTCAGTTTCACCCGTGTGACAGTGACAGGACTGCTTTGGGGGTTGGATGTTTGCAAGGGACCTAGTGGCCTGCCTGGCACAGGGACACTGCTGTTCTTTCCCACAAGACCCTCCCTCTCACTTTCAATAGGAATTATTCGGAACCCAGGAAACTCAGACTTAAGATGCTGGTTTTCCTTTTTGTTTTAAGATGGAGAGATGTTCTTAATTTTAACGTGGTTTGTGCTTTTTGTGTCTGGCTTATAAGGCCTTTCTTCCCCATCACGAGATCATAAAGATAATTCTCTTACGGTTGGAAAGTTTCACTTCTACATTCAGTCTTTAATCCATCTGGAATTTGGATCTGACTGTGTGAAGCCCAGCTCCCCACTACTTGGCTGTGTGACTCAGAGCATCTCAGGACCCCCGTGTTCCCACCTGACAGGTGAGAGGTTAGGTTATGTCATCTCTGAAGCTTCTTCCTAACCTGTAGTTGTGAGAACTCAGTCCTCCACGATCCAACCTGAGACTAGAGTGATGCTTCAGCTAGCGTGAGGATAAAATCATTCCACAGATTTCCACCTGCCCTGCAAAGACGCAGCCGTGTTCACACGGGGTTGGCTGTCCTCCCATCTCTCTGCTTTTTTCTCCTCCACAAATAAAACAAAGCACTTCAAGGCAGGTTTCCCAAGGCCCACTTCCTAGCCAGAACTTGGCTTTAAATCATTCCTCTTTGACATTTTAGTTTTAACTATCCTGCACGTACCAGGCCAAGGATGGAGGAGAAGCCTCCGTAACTAGAATTGTTATGAAAACCAGATATCTGACTATACTGGCATTTCTGGACACACCAGTTTGCAGGACTTGTAAGTTTATCCACTAAAATCTTTCAAACTTGCACTGAAGAAGGCTCTGAGAGGTGCCCCTGCTAGTTAGTGACCACAGGTTAGTGACCACATGGGTGGAAACACGCCTCTAGAAGTGAGTGGCTGGTGATAAAAAAAAACAAACAAACATACAAACAAATAAAAACTCAGTTTCCGGGCTTCCCTGGTGGCGCAGTGGTTGAGAGTCCACCTGCCGATGCAGGGGATGCGGGTTCGTGCCCCGGTCTGGGAGGATCCCACATGCCGCGGAGTGGCTGGGCCCGTGAGCCATGGCCACTGAGCCTGCACGTCCGGAGCCTGTTCTCCGCAACGGGAGGGGCCACAACAGTGAGAGGCCCGTGTACCACACACAAAAAAAACAAAAAAACCCCCCAAAACGCAGTTTCCAGTTTTCACCTTGATTGCTATCACAAAACGGAGGGTGGAAGACTCTGTGTCAGGCCAGTTTGCTGGGGGTGACCCAGCCCAGTGGTAACAGCTTGGTGTAGGGGAGGGGTCCCCAAAGACCCCATGGCGGAAGGAGGGCCTGATGAAAAGAAGCCAGTGTTCACAGGGGCCCCAGGGGTGGTACAGGTAAGGAAACTCAGCCCAAGTTCGTTTAAGGAAAAAGGTGTGCACGTGATCCAGATATAGGGGCAGAGAGGGGTGGTGTCTTAAGGGACTCAAGGGTTGAGAAGGAGACTTGGAGGGAGTCTGTAAAGAAAACCTCCAATCCACTGGGACCCAGGTCTGCCCAGGCAGAGACCAGCTGGTCTCCCCCTTCTAGTGGGAAATTCTTTTGGAGAGGGAATCTGATTGACAATTGGATTGGGCCATGAGGTGCCCAGATGTTTGGTCAAACGTTACTCTAAATCAGGTGTTTTTGAGAGGGCTTTTTTGCATGAGTGCCATGTTTAGATCAATAGACTGAGTAAAGCAGATTGCTCTTCCTAATCAGTTGAAGGCCTGGCTAGAACACAAAGGCTGACCCTCCCACGAGTAAGAGGGAACTCCTCCTGCTTGACTGCCTCTGAGCTGGGACTTTGATCTTTTCCTGCCTTCAGACTCAAGCTGAAGCACAGGTTTTCCTGGGTCTTGCGCCTGCTAGCTTTCACACTGGAACTCACACCATCAAAGCCCTGGTTCTCAGGCTTTTGGTTTGGACCAGGACTACATTTGTGCTCCCCTGGGTCTCCAGTTTACTGACTGCAGTTCTTGAGACTTTTCAGCTTCCATAATCATGTGAGCTGATTCCTTACGACAAATCACTCTGTGTGTGTGTGTGTGTGTGTGTGTGTGTGTGTGTGTGTGTGTGTCCTATTGGTTCTGTTTTTCTGGAGAACCTGACAAAGGCAAGGTCCTCTGGAGCACAAGTGCTACCTAAGGCCCATCTCTGTAAGGGGGAAGCAGTTTCCAGATAAGAGGACATCATGAGCTGAACAGACACCCAAAGGGGTCTACAGTGGCTATGTCGCCCCAGGAGCAGCGGGAAACCCCTCCTCTGTGTTTCAGGAGCATGTTGCCCGTACATCCATGTAACCATATGTGTGCATGTATCCAGTCTCTGCACTCCACAAGGCCAGTGGTTCACTTTGGGACAGTCTTTAAGCCTTTGTATGTCAAGGCCTAGTCCAAGGCTGAACAATGCTCAAGTGTGGCTTTTGAATTACTGAGGACTGAGGTGGCCGTCAGCACACAGAGCCAGAGGATCACAAGCCACCCTGAGTAGTGGTGACAGAAAGAGCCTGTGCTCCAGATACTTCCCACCCCAGGCACGGAGGCCACACCATCTGTCCTTGCTTTAAGTTAAAGCATCGAGGTGTCCCCAGAGCCTCCAGGCAGGTTCTGCAGGGTCAGGGAGGAGCTGCCCAATGGGACAGTGCAAGACTCCAGGGCAGCCTTCCTCTAAGCCCAGCATGGGGGCTGATTGTTGCTATTTTCAAATGTTTTTAAGTCTGGTAGAAACCAAAGGGGCCTCGCCAGGGCTGTGATGTTCTGTTTCACACAAGGCTGACCTGTAGGATGAGTGACACCAGTCAAACTCCAGGGCAGCCTCCGCCAGCCGTGGGCGTGCCCCAGTGGGCGGCCGCTCACCTTGCACAGCCCCAGGATGGCAGCGTTCCCTCTGCGTCCTTATTTCTGGAACTCCTTATTCAGAGCCCAGCATCACCGGAACCACAGTGGGAGGAGGGGTCAGCAGGAAACAAGAGGACGCTCACCCCTTGCCCTGCCTGTCCCTCTAAAGGCAGCCACAGTGGGCCCCGCCCCAGGCCACAGTGAGCACCCTTGGCCTGGTGCCTGTCCACTTTGGCCCCTTCCCTCACCCTGTTTCCTCTTTATCCCGTCCGTGTGTGTCCACCCTCGGTGAACTGCTTAATGACATCAGCTGTGGTGTGGAACCCCGCGGCTCTGGGTCATGCATTTCTGTCTCTGATCTGACAGTTTTGGATGTCCTTGGACACCAGAGTTGTGTAGACATAGAACTTTAAAGCCTGAAGACCATCTGGGGATCTCCGATCACCTCTCTTGACAAAGGTGGAAATTTCTAGAAGAACCCAGCAGTGAGGGGACCAGAGACACTCGGAGTGTCCCCATACATCCTCTCCAGGGTACCTCTCCCCCACGGAGCTGCTTCTCACTGACAGGCACCTCTCATCCTCCCCTCCCCGCACTGCCGTTGAGTCATGTACTCAGGCACATGCTCACACCGTCCATAGATGAACAGTGTCCTCCGAAATCCATGTCCACTCACATCCCAGCTGGGTGTTTCCCAGAGCATGGTGGATGTGGTGATTGGCAAGATGGAGGCAGGGTGTGTGTGCATTATTTTATTTTGAAAGTCATATATATCCAAAGTATACAAACAGCTTATACAGCTCAATATCAAAGAATGAAACAACCCAAACAAAAAAATGGGCAGAAGAACTAAATAGACATTTCTCCAAAGAAGACATGCAGATGGCCAACAGACATGTGAAAAGATGCTCAACACTGCGAATTATTAGAGAAATGCAAATCAAAACTACAATGTGATATCACCTCTGACTAGTCAGAATGGTCATCATTAAAAAGTCTACAAATAATAAAATAATAAATGCTGGAGAGAGTGTGGAGAAAAGGGAACCCTCCTACACTGGGAATGTAAATTGGTGAAGCCACTATGGAAAACAGTATGAAGGTACCTTAAAAAATTAAAAATAGAGCTACCATATGATCCAGCCATCCCACTCCTGGGCATATATCTGGAGAAGACAGTGTTCATTGCAGGGCTATTTACAATAGCCAGGACATGGAAGCAACCTAAGTGTCTGACAGATGAATGGATAAAGAAGATGTGGCACATATATACAGTGGAATATTACTCAGCCATAAAAAAGAATGAAATAATGCCATTTTCAGCAACATGGATGGATCTAGAGATTATCATACTAAATGGAGTAAGTCAGACAAAGACAAATATCATATGATATCACTTATAGGTGGAATCTAAAAAAATGATGCAAATGAACTTATTTATAAAACAGAAATAGACTCACAAACATAGAAAACAAACTTATGATTACCAAGGTGGGGGTGAGATAAATTGGGAATTTGGGATTAACAGATACACACTACTATATATAAAATAGATAAGCAACAAGGACCTACTGTATAGCACAGGGAACTATATTCAATATCTTGTAATAACCTATAATGGAAAAGAATCTGAAAAAGAATATATATATACATATTTATATATATATATATATATATATATAATGTATAACTGAATGACTTTGCTGTACACCTGAAAATTATAAATCAACTATACTTCAATAAAAATAAATGAATGAATTTTTTAAAAAAGAAAATCATATATAAATTTTAATGAGATTTGGAAAAAGTATAACATGCACATCAGATCCATCATTTCAGGGATATTTTTGCTTAGGACAAAGTTAAGTAAAAATTGACTTAATTTAAAGTTGATCCTAAGGAATATATATTAAGTAACGTTGGCACATGGTGGAGCATGAATTGCTGAAATGTGGGCAGTTCCGGAGTAGAAGAAACCATGTGGTTTTGGGGTCTGACAATTCTGAGTTCAAATTCTGTTTTTCTTACTGGTGCTGGGACCCAGTGGCGATTGTTGAATCTCTGAACCTCAGATTTCTCTTCTGCAGAATGGGATCACAAGACCTAAATTAGAGGCTCTCTCTGAAGGATTAAGACAAAGCATGACTGAGGATGTGCCTGGCACATGGGATGCTCAGCAAATGAGGTGGCCTCCACATGCTCTGCTGTGAGGCCTCCTGCAGGGTCCCCCAGGCTCCTACCTACGGTCCATACCGCTTCCATCCTTCCCCTCCAGAACCCTGTCTGCATCGTGGGAAGCAGCAGGCTTGTCCTGGTGGGAAGGCAGAGGCCCTGCCAGGTTGCCTAGACAACCAGAGGAAGGCATGTGGGCACCTGGTGATGAATGAGAGCTCTCCCTGCCCCTAACTCCTGGGTCACCGTCAGACCTGGAGCCGTCACACTGAAACCCTCCTTCCACTCACTGTTGGAGCTTTGGAATAAAGGCATCGTGGGTCACCCTGGGGCTGAGCAGGGCAGAGAGATGCCTGTTGCACTATGAGATTGGGCTGGAGCGTGCTTTCTGGAAAGGTCTGGAAAGAAGGCAGGTAGGCCTCTTGCTTAGACAACCTTGGAAATATCCTCCTCCAGACATCTGCCCAGGAGGCGGGGCTTGTCCAGAGGCCCGAGTGCATCGTCCCCGGGGCCACCAGCTTGTCCCTGGTGCAGTAGCACAGACTCTCCATCCCAGAGCTGCAGGGGGCCCAGTCTCATTAGCATCTCGCCTGGACACTTCCCAGATCCCCAGGCCCACCGTGATCCCACTTCCAAGGTCTCTTCCAAATGTCAATGTCATGCCCCAGACACACGGCTCGGGGATCACTCATTCAAGTAATCCTATCATTAAAGTGTGGACTTCGTTTAATGCATTCCTGATACTTGTGAGATAAATATCTGATATTAATTTATAATCTTTTTTTTAGTGTGGTGAAATATACATAACATAACATTTACTATTTTAGCCAGCTTTAAGTGTACGGTTTAAGGCCTATGATTTCTAATGGACCTTAATCTACTGATATTGAGTAAGGCTTGGGTAGGTTGGGGAAGTTCACCTCTGCTCACAGGACTATTAAGGGGCTAGATGGAGACTTGAACCCAGGCTGCCTGATTCCAGAACCGTGCTTATCATAATGACAATGAGAACCAGAGGAAGAAGAAAAAGCAGCACAATTAATCTTTATGGAGCCTTCACTATGTGCCAGGCATTGTTCTAAGTACTTTAAATATGTAGTTATAATCTCATAGACATTTATATATAACATCTCATTTATATTTATATAGCTAAAGACTCATATATAGTTCCTTTATATTTATATATATAACTTCATATATACACACGAGTGTGTGTGTGTAGCTATGTCTGTGTATATACATAAAACCTTGTTTAATCCTTAGGTCAACACAGTGAGGTGGGTCCTATTTTCAGCCTATTGTACAGATGAGGAAACAGGCCCAGTGAGTTGAGCTACCCAAGGTCACGTGGTGGGTTAGAGGAGCTGGGAATCTAGCTCAGACTGGCTCAGGGCTGGTGTTTGTAGCCCCGCCTAGCCCTCTCCTGTTGTGGGCTGAGGAGGGTGGATTGATGGTCTCTCCTGAGACCCTGCCATGGCACCCTCTCCAAACAGGGAGGCGAAGAGACTGCCCTCACTGAGCCATGTATGTGACTCGGTCACTCTCACCTCACGTGTGCATCTGTGCACTCAGGGGCTCTGGAAGGCCAGCCCATGGCCATGAGGCTTGCAGAGGGAGCAGTCCTTGAGGGCTGACCCCGTGACCCTCAGCTCAGCATCATGGTGCCTCCCCAGAGATGCGTGGGCCCCTACGTAAATCAGTGGGTGGCCCCTACCAGCTAAACCCTTGGAGAGAGTGGATCTGTGGGTAGCCTGGACCGTTGACGGTCCCCAGGTACTTTGAGATGATTCTGCATCCTGCCCCAGCCCCTGGAGTGAGGAAGGAAGCGGTGAACAGGGCCCGGCTGGGTGTGGGCCCATTCTCCCAGCAGCGCCAGCTTGGCCTTCCTGTGGCAGCCACCGCAGGAGCACAGCCACCACTGCTGCTGCCGTCTCTGTGAGCTGGTGGCAGCTCGTGAGCTGTGCATCTGGGGGTGGAGGTGGGAAGAGTATTCTGGCTGGTTTCTGGAGAGCCTGTTTCTCCATAAGGCGCATCTCTGTTACCTTTCAGCTGCATCAGCACATGAGGTTTCTGGCTTTGTGTATTTATGTTCCGGTACTGGCTCCTGGCCTGTATCTCTATTCACCAGGAAAGCTGGAGTGCTGGGCTTCTAGAAACGTGTACCTGGCAGCCCTCAGGAAAATAAAATGATAGCCCAGGAGATGGGCACTTGAGCTCACAGCTGGCTGCTGTAGCATGAAGAACTGACACTGGAGGACAGTCCTGTGTACTGCCTGCCTGTCCCCGCAGAGTACAATGTTGCAATCATTTAGGGGGTTTTATGGTGCTTTTACAAAACCTACAGTTAAGTCCCCTACATACGAACCTTCAAGTTGTGAACTTTCAAAGATGTGAACGTGCGTTCGCGTGTCCAGTCACGTAAGTTAGTTCACATGGCTGGCACATTGTGTGCATCCTCTACAGGTGGTTGTGCTTTTGTGTACTTTGCTGTATAGTAGTGTATAGAATACAGTAGTGCAGTATCTTTATTTCAAGCCCAGGATGTCCGGAAGCAAGCGTAAAAGCAGTGGTATATAGCGGATTGTGTTAGTTGGGTACCTAGGCTAACTTTGTTGGACTTGCAAACAAATTGGACTTATGAATGCGCTCTTGCAACAGAACTCGTTCACATGTAGGGGACTAACTGTATTTTAATTAGACCTTCTAAGAGTCCTGAACTTAGGAGCAAGATACAGGAGGGGCGGAGACTCTGCCTTTTCTTCTCTGGTGCTCAAGCCACCCCCGGTTCATACCCAGCAGAGCCCTTGGCCTCGAAGCTGATCCTCATTGCTATGCAGCTGAGAGGAAAGAGATGGGCGTGAAGGTGGGGCTGGGGGAGGCCCTCCTCTTCTCTCCCCAGCACCAGGTCCCACTCGCAGAGCAGAGAGAGAGGGGCCTGGAGACCCTAACCTTGTCAACCATGCGGGGGCTGGCAGTTCTGCACGGCCATAAGGAGGCAGAGGGGGCTCGATGCCCCCTGTTTACAGAGGGTGAGAGACCCCTGCCCTGACGCTGGCCACCTTTCCGGAAGCGCCGTGTGCCCATGGGGTGCTTGCACGGGCAGGCGTGGAGCGAGCGCAGGTCCTGCTTTCCCCGAGCCCAGCTCAGATCCCGACAGGCCTGCCCACCGTGGGGAACCTTGCTTCATGCCCCTGGGTCCCCGCGTCCAGACCTAAAGAACGGGCTAATCGTGCCGATCCTGGCAGGACGGTTGGGAGATGAAGCGATGAGGTGTGTATGATGGGGCTTCGCACAGACCGGGGAGCTGTGTAAATGCACAGCTCTCTCAGCAAAGCGTCCACTGCGGGCACTGCCATGCTCGTCACGTCAGCTCACCTGGGCTGGACCCGAACTTCATGTCTGAAACATGGTCCTTATCCTCCCAACTCAATAGCCCCCTCTACAGCCCAGAGTAGCCCAGCCTCTTGTGAGGTCAGTGGAGAAGCAGGCTGGGCTCCAACCAAGACGCGGGTGTGTATAGGCCCCGGCCGGCAGCAGCCCGAGGCTTCCAGAACTGCCCCCAGGAGAGGGACTCAGTGCCACCCACCTCTCACCACTGCCACACACGTACCTGTGCACAGACACAGACGTGCGCATTCACACACACATTCGCACATGTGCACACACACACAGAGATACATCCATCTACGCACAGGCAGGCACATAGACACACATTTATACACATTCACACACAGACATTCACACACATACACAGACACACCCATTCAAACACATATTCACACATGTGTAACAAAGACACACCTTCACACACACATGCACAGACACACCCCTTCACATAGACCTTCACATATCCACACACGTGTTCGCACACAGATACACAGACATGCGAATTCACACACACACATACAGAAACTCAAACTCACTCATGTACACACTTGTACACACAGACATACATACTCACACATATATATATACACATACAGACACTCAGACATAAACACACATGTACAGGCACACACAGACATTCACACTCACTCGTGCACACACACAGACACACTCACACTCACACCATCAACAGGGCCTGGCTGATATGCAGGGCTGGCCTTAGTAAAAAAAATACTGACCTTTGTCCACCATCCTCTCCTGTTCCCTGCAGGCACCAAGGGGTCTGACCCAGGGCAACCTCAGAGTCCCCAGGCAGGGCGTCTCCAGGTAGGGCCCAGCAGTGGGTGCTGCCCAGTTGGACGTGGCGGCATCAGGCTCCTTGCTGTCCCCTGGCCACACATGTGCCCCTGTGTGAGGTGGACCATGCAGCCCACAGGAAAAACCATGAAATGTTGGATCCGGGTTACCCACTGGCCAGTCCTAGCATGGAACTTGTTGTGAGTGGTCGCCTCCTGAGCCACCATCCGCAGGACCCAGCATGGGAGCCAGTGGACTCCATGGACCACCACTCCAGAGTCTGCGGCAGGCGGGGTGACCAGTGCCCACCCCTGGCCCCGCAGGTGGCTGCACAAGGCAGATTCCCGCTAAACCTCCCGGGCCCAGGTGTTCTGTTCTCCCCTCTCACGCCAGGTCCTGTCGCCAGGAGAACGAGGCAACAGTGTCCTCAGTTGGGGTCCTCCCTTGTGGCCAGAGGTGCTGGGTGAGTTACAGGAAGAGGCACAAGAAAAAGTGGTCACTTCCACTCCATCCCTGGTCGTCTTCCCTCAGGCATCAGCCTCCAGCTGTGCTGTGGACCACTGGCCTCCGCCCCTCCAGCCTCTGCCCCTCCAGCCTCCACCCCTCCGCCCCTCCATCCCTACTTCTCTCCCCTCCACTCCCACCCGCAGTGCTAAGTTCTGATCCTTTTCCACACAGAGCAGATGATCTTTATTCCCAGGTCCCTCTGGGCTCCAGACCTTGCTGTTCATATTCCCAAAGGCACTAAGATTCTTTGCTGAACAAAAGGACCCTAGTCTCCCACCTTAGCTGTTAAAAAGGAAAAAAAAAAAAAAAGAAAGAAAGAAAAGAAAAAGACAGATGCTTATAATTGAATGGCTTTTCTTATTGTTTTGCTTTGGTTTTGTTTCCTTAACATTTCCCAGATCAAAGTCTGAGGCAAGACTCCTGTCCTCAACCAGATAAAAATCCCAAGGGTGATTTTTCATTTAAGTGAGGGGAAAAGTGAAGGTTACTGGTGTTAATGTAAGAATAAAAAGATAACTCACACAGGTAACAGAATGAAAGCCTCAGGTATAGATAAGTGGTTGGCTGAGCGCAAATGAAGTTGGTCTATCTCAAGGATTACGGAATCACATTGTGATTCTTGGTTCCCCTGCTGCTACTTCTTGAGGAATTGCTTTTGGTTTGGTCTTTAAGGATCTTGCCGCTGAATTGTCTGGGGAAAAATGTCTATATCTGTTGGAAACTTTTCTCTTACTGATGAAAGGGGGGATCTATTGGCACTCTAATTAACAGGGGAGGGGGAACACTTGCATTCAGACCCACCCCTGGCTGGATGAGACTCTGGAACCCACCTTCCCGGTTCAGACCTGGGTTCATCTGAGAGGTTAAGAAGGCTCCCAAGTGGAGGGGGCATCTATCTGACCAAGGCCGGTGGCACCAATACTCCAAGTTATGGCGCTCAAATTTGGGGGCCCTTTGAATGTAAGGTTGTATACGTGATAGATGAGAGACTGGCTCAGGGCTCCAATAACCTTAGGCCCTGGTTAGGAGCTGAACCAAAGGAGAACAAGGTAAAACAAAGGTGTTTGGGCCCAAGAGAGGCAGGTTCATTGGATGTGGGGAGCCTCTTTCCCAACCCCCTGTCAAAGACGTGTGATGGCCTCAGCGGGCCAGACTTGCTGCCTGTCTTGCTGCCTTCTTGGCCTGGCTCCATCCCAGCCTCTCCCAGTCAGTCGACTTGGTGGGGTGGCTTTTATTAAATGGCTGTTTCACCTTTAATCTGTTAAAGCCAGTCCATGAAAGTCATTACCTGCAGAGAGACAGAGAGCGGCAGTGCAAATACACATGCACTCATGCACGTACACATGTGCACACGCATGAACAGTAGTATGTTGGGGGAAGTTCATGCCAATGAAGGAAATGAAATATACTCGTTGGAGAGAAAACCCAGCCACTGGCGTACCGTTCCCATCACAGTAGAGATGAATCAGGTGGTTGGTGCCCCGTGGTCTGCAGTTGAATCACAGGACTTGTTTGACTTTATCCCTAAATCATCACAGAGGGCCACCGGTGCCAGCTTCTGAGCTTTTTTGCAGACTCTACAGATCACAGGAGAGAATAAAACAACCTTTCTTCAGCTCCGGACCACAGTGTGGGAAAAGCCTACCCCGGCTGGAAAGGGGAAAGGGGAAGGGGGAGGAGTCAAGGAAATCTCTTCAAGAGAAAAAAAAAAAAAGGAAGCATCTTTACTCTTTCCCAAACTGACAAATTTGACTTGTCAGATGCAAGTTCAACTTATGGACAGCGCACTCACAACTGATAATCTCCACAGTAACTGCTGTGTCACGTGACAACACAGAGGCAGTGGAGCCAGGCGAGCTGCTCTCCAGACTTCTGGCAGATTCCACAAAGTCCGCCTAATTAACAGGCGTGGAATGGAGACCTCGGTTTAGGTCCTTGGCAGCCGTTCTTAAAGAAGAATGAAGATGTTTTCGCGCCTTCTCTTCCCGTTCACGGGGCCCTGTGCTGGGGTCAGGGAGGCTGCAACCGACTACGCCCTCACCCTCCCTCCTGATCTCCCAAGCTCCAGGCAGCACTTCTAAATGCGGCTCTTTGCAGCATCGTGTCTGGAGAAAAACTCTTAATTCTTCTCTTGAGGCTTTAAAATATCAGAAACTGGTGAGAGAGCGAGCGAGCCAGGAATACACCTCCAAATGATCCCAATTCTTCTTTTCATTTAAGATCATAAATTTCTAGGGACTTCCCTGGTGGTCAAGTGGTTAAGATTCCGTGCTTCCACTGCAGAGGGCGCAGGTTTGACCCCTGGTCAGGGAACTAAGATACCGCATATGCGCGGCCAAAGGAGAAAAAAAAAAAAAAAAAAAAAAAAAAAAAAATATATATATATATATATATATATATATTTCTACTTTAATTTCCCACTGCTTCTCCCAGCAAAATACAGGTCTGATATATTTAAAGCTGTCCGTCCCTGATGTCATTCTGTTCTTTGTTTGTTTGTTTGTTTATTTGTTTTGAGGTACGCGGGCCTCTCACTGTTGTGGCCTCTCCCGTGGCGGAGCACAGGCTCCGGACATGCAGGCTCAGCGGCCATGGCTCACGGGCCCAGCCGCTCCGCGGCATGTGGGATCCTCCCGGACCGGGGCACGAACCCTTGTCCCCTGCATCAGCAGGCGGACTCTCAACCACTGCGCCACCAGGGAAGCCCTCATTCTGTTCTTATATGACAAAATGCTGTCTCCTTCCCGAGACCTACTCTTTTAGTCGAGTTTAATGTAGGTCTGGTGACTTGATAAAGGTGGAAAGTTGGTTCATTTTCAGAGGCTCAGAGAATGAGTTGCCTCTGGGCTGCTAAGAATCTTTGTGACTTTCTCCAACGAGGAGGTGACAGGGCTGCCGGCCCTTGTGGCCCAGCCCGTTCATGGTCAGTGGCTGCCCTTTCCACTGCCAGCTTCGACCTGCAGAAATCTGTGCCCAGGCCATCCAGGCAGCTCTGCTTGTCCCAGACTCCAGCATTTTGCTTTGTCTGCCCCTGGACAGTTGCCCCATTGTCTCCAGGTTAATAAAGTTTTGGTCACAACACGACGCTTTCAAACATCTCTTGGGCCCCTTTGCCCTTCATCTGGGACGGGCTGGTCCATCAATTCTGTCCGAACTGTCTCTTCCGAGTCAGGTCTGTGGAGTTAGTGTGAGCCTGGGGGTGACCCCGACTGCCAACCAAACTGTGCGTGTGAGTGTGCATGAGCTGTGGAAATGGACAAAAACCGCCTGAGAACAAGCAAAGGCTGTTTAGTGGGGGCTTGTCCTAGCCAGGGCGTCAGACACCATCACTTGCATTTGGCATCGCTGAGGCAGGCAGGGCTTGGGCTGGGGACAGGGGAGGGGAAGATTCATGGGGGAAAAGAGGGAGGGTTTCAGGTGCGCCCTGCTTGGAGGCTGTCAGTAGGGGAAGCTGCAGGCGGCAACTAGCTGTAGGTGGGGCATCCTTGTGGGATGGGTTAGGGATGCACATCTGTCTTTCTCTTGTTGGTCCCTAGTTGGAAGTGGGGACAACAGCTAGGGAAACTCTCAGTTATTAATCAAGTCCTGGCAGTTTGAGGCCAATTGCTATGGAGTTGTTTGACTTCCCGGGCTGGGTGCTGCACATGGTGGGTCCGAGTTCTATCTTATCCATGCACTGGCCATTATCCTTATGTATGTTCAGTCTCAGAATGTGTATAAGAGTGTCTTCTCCCAGAACTTGCTTGATATTAGTAAGAAGTTGAACAGGTCGGGGTAGGGGAAGGAAACTCATCTTTTTTTACAAATAGCCACAGGTGGAAATTCAGGGTGCTTTTGAGAGAAATGAGTTTGAGGGTTTCTATAGCAACTGTTCCTTTGGCCCAGCCGAAGGTCACCTCATGGTCAATGACCTTTCTCAGGCGCTGCTGGGAATTGAAGATCGTACGTTGGAGGCCAAATTTGGGTCCCACATGGGCCAGAATGGAAACCATGAAATAGATCAAGGTAGCCTCCAGATATGCCCACCCCCTGCCTTCTCTTTCCTCCCCACTTTGTCCCACCCCAGGAAGCCAACTCACTACCAAACCCACCACGGGCCCAACTTCAGGGCCTTATCTTCAGACTTACTGCTTTTTACCAAGGGAAGAGTCATTGAGAAGGCAGTCAAGGCTGATCTATTTTTAACCAGGAGACAAAACTCAAAGACAAGAACTCTGTCCCTGGTTATGGACTGTCACACCCCATGCAGCAGGTGGTGGGTTCTGAAATGCCGTGGTCCAGATGGCAGCCAACTCCACCCACATGTCAGGTGGGCGACAATGATTCCAGATGTACTCCTTGTTTAGACAAGGAGTTTCTGCCCCCAGTAACATGACTTGGAGCAGCAAGATGATTCTAGACCTTTGCAGAGGTCACAGACTGGAGGCTTGGGGGCCACGTTCAGTCTGAAGATGTGTTTTGCTTGGCACACTTGTGTTTTAAGTTTTTTAATTACTTGTCAAGATTTAAAAATCAGCACATAAAAACAAATCTGTATTTTTAAACTTCTGTTAGAAAATGGGACGATCTGGGTCACCTTCCCACCCAAGGATGCTCAGCAGAAGAGCAGCTGCCCTATTTTCTTCTCCACCATGGTCCCCGTTGGGCCTACAGTTTTTCCCTGTTTGTGGACTAGATGTGTGTGTGTGTGTGTGTGTGTGTGTGTGTGTGTGTGTGTGTGTCCTTTCTCCCCCATCCCAGCCAAATTCATGTTGAAATGCTAACTTCCAATGTGATGGTATAAGGAGATGGGGCTTCTGGGGAGTAATTTGGTCTTAAGGGCAGAACCCTTATGAATAGGATTAGTGCCCTTAAAAGAGAGACCCCAGAGGGTCCCCTTGCCCTCTTTCTGCCATGTGAGAATATAATAAGCAGTCTGATCCCTCTCCTGGGCATATATCTGGAGAAAACCCTAAGTCGAAAAGATACCCCAATGTTCATTGCAGCACTATTTACAATAACCAAGGTGTAGAAGCAACCTAAATGTCCAGCAGCAGAGGAATGGATAAAGAAGATGTGGTACATATATATAATGGAATATTGCTCACCCATAAAAAAGAACAAAATAATGCCATTTACAGCAATATGGATGGACCTAGAGATTATCATACTAAGTGAAGTAAGTCGGCAAAAGACAAATATCATATGGTATCACTCATATGTGGAATCTAATTTTTTTTTAAATGATGTAAATGAACTTATTTACAAAACAGAAACAGACTCACAGCTTTCGAAAACAAACTTATGGTTACCAAAGGGAAAATATACTGGGGAGGGATAATGTAAGAGCTTGGGATTAACATACATACACTACTATATATAAAATAGATAATCAACAAGGACCTACTGTATAGCAGAAACTCTACTCAATATTCTGTAATAACCTATATGGGAAAAGAATTTGAAAAAATATCAATATATATATATATATGGATAACTGAATCACTATACTGTACACCTGAAATTAACGCAACATCGCAAATCAACTATACTCCAATAAAATTTTTAAAAAAAGAAAAAGAAAAAGAAAAAAATACAGCAGTCTGCAACCCAGAAGAGGGCCCTCACTGGAACCTGACCATGCTGGCACCCTGATCTTGGACTTCCAGCCTCCAGAACTGTGAGAAATAAATGTCTGTTGTTTACAAGCCACCCAGTCTACGGGGTAGTGGGTGGTTAAGGTGCCCGTTTCAGAGTCAGCTATGTGACTTTACCTCGTAGAGCCTCGGTTTCCTTATCTGTCAAATGTGATAGGACCCCTGGCTCCCAAATTCATGAGGCTTCCCTGGACATGTGTCCAATGTGGCCAGTAGGGTGTATGGTTGGATGTCAATGATATCCATTTGGATAGGCTGGTTATGCTGTGGTGATAAATAAACCCCAAACTCAGTGTCTGCACCAGCACAGGTGTATCTGTTGCACGTACTGCATGCCTGCCTTGGACCAGCAAGGCTCTGCTGGGCATCACCCTCACTGAGGGGTGCAGGGTGATAAAAACTCCCTTCTAGGTTTGCCATTGGTCTCTGTGACACGGAGAAGGGGACGTGGTATATCAAGCCCTGGGCTTACGGGCCTCTTCACAGAAGAGGCACTTGTTACCTCAACTGCCATTTCATTGGCCCCAGTAAGTCACAAGTCACAACTAACTTCAAAGAGTGCCCCAAACCTCATGATTCCAAGTGCTGCACTCTCCCCCCACAGCACAGCTGGCTCCCCAGAGAGGACACCCTGCTCCACCACTCACTTCCAAGGAGACCTTCTTGAACAGGTTTGCCCTGAGGGATAGAAGAATGTTTTCCTCCTCAAATGCTAGGCCTATCAGTGAAGTAATAATGACACATCTCAATGAAAAGACCCCAAAGACAAGATGCCTCCTGTGCTTCAGTGTATAAGACCATGGTCTTCATACCCAACCAAGGCTTCTCTTAGGTTTTTGGTGGGACGAGCATGTGGCATATTCTGTGTGCTGGTGCCACGCCCACATGTGACAGCTTGATGCTGACCCTCACAGCAGTGTCCTATCCAGTGAAAGAGGGAGAGCCCTATTCAACCCAGGGTTCCTCCTAAATTAAAGATAATTCTCACGTTGACGGGAGACTGTTAAATGTTCAGGGAATGTTATTGCAGGTAGCCTCCAAGGTCTGACAAGAGTTTGCCTCTTTTTGTTGTGGTGTAAAGACCTCTTTGGAGGATGGTATATAGGTTCTTACGGTGTGACCATGAACTCTGGGAAAGTGTAACCTTGGTCTACTCCCCAACAGGGAGCAGAAGGTGCTGTCTCCTCACTGCCCCGAGACCCATGGGTGTCCATGGGTATGAAAGGCCTCTCTGATATCCATCCTTCAGCACCATTCTGAGGCCTCTCTAAAGAAGGCCAGGAAGAGCCAGCTAAGAAGACTGCACTGTAAACCCAGAACCCAGAGACCCTAACCCTAAGGCACTGTGCCTGGTGGCTATTAGGACATCCTTTGATAAAAAAGAAATGGGAAAATCATTTTGGAAATGCTCTCCCAGATGACAAGAGCCCCTGTGGTGAGGTTGACTACTCATCCTGTCCTGGGCCTTCTCTGCAGCACTTTCTGGGCTTTGCTTCTTTGAGTCACCGCAGTAACCTATCCAGTAGCTACTATCGTGATTTCTGTTTTACAGATAAGAATTACTCAACTCAGAGTGGTCTGAATGTTACAAAACACCCTCAAGCACTGCATCGCCTCCAAAATAACCCACTTTGTACTGTATATGTGGTAGGACAAAAGCTCCATCTCTCCCCAAGCCCCCCTGCTTTCCAACGAGCAGAGCATCACCTCCCCCGCTCCCACTTTCCCCTGGGAGGAGCTGGTGTCCTCAAGGTCTCCCTAATCTGTGGCAGGCCCTGACGTGAGGGCTGGACAGGATTCAGCAGAGACGCATGCCTCTGTTCCTCCCCCCCCTCCTTACATAAAGTCATTTAAAAAGGTCAAAACCACACTGAGCTCATCATGGCAAAACTGAGATTCAAACCACGCAGACCAAACTTTGAGCCGCTAAACTGTCCTGCCTCCTATTATAATATGATTATAGTATAACCCAAATCTGAAAGACCACCCACTGCTTTCATTATTGGATCCTTCCAATAAACTGGTCATGCTGGTAAGCACCATTCCCTAAAGAAATCGAAAATGACTATTCTAAAATAAATCTGGAGGACACACCCAGCCACAAAGTGGGAGGCGTTTTATACCAACACAACCGGGGCCTTTCTCTCCAGCCAGTCTGTGCTCAGGGCTAAGAATCTAGGACTCAGCCCCCCGGGGTGGGAGGGCAGTTTGAGGCTGGGAGAGAAACAAGAGATGCCAGTTGGCAGCAAGAGGCAAACAGGGTAAAGAAAGAAAAGGATTTAAAAGGCAGATGGGAGAATTCTGACAGCTCTGAATGTCCTTGTGAAAGGTCCAGGACTGGTGGGCGGAGCTGGGGGGGGGGCACACTGGGTGGGCGGGGCTCATTTGCATAACACGTAACATCAGGTAGAGGCGCGCCATTGGCCAGCCTCTTAATTGGACCTGGGTCCGGAGAAAAACACTTACCTCTGATCCTTGAGTGCTTTTTCTAAAGAACAGAAGTATGTCGTTTTAGAAATAGAGTCACAAAAAATGCTAGAAGAATAACATGCATTATTTAAGTACTTCAAGGTACTCCTTGATGCTTGACTTACCCGGAAGCACCTTGGCTTATTCTCAAGGATAAATGCGCCATCACAGGCGGGACAGGGAAGGGGGAAAGGTTATTTTAACATTTTATTCACTATCCCTCAGATTCATATGGAGAGCACTTTAAGGATTATTTTAAGCCTGAGGACATCCCTGGTGGCACAGTGGTTAAGAATCTGCCTGCCAATGCAGGGGACACGGGTTCGAGCCCTAGTCCAGGAAGATCCCACATGTCGCAGAGCAGCTAAGCCCATGCGCCACGACTACTGAGCCTGCAACTACAGAAGCCCGTGTGCGCCTAGAGCCCGTGCTCCACAACAAGAGAGGCCACCGCAGTGAGAAGCCCGTGCACCGCAACGAAGAGTAGCCCCCGCTCACCGCAACTAGAGAAAGCCCGTGCGCAACAATGAAGACCCAACGCAGCCAAAAACTAATTAATTAATTAATTTTAAAAAACAAAAAACGAAAAAACTCTGAGTCTTCTTTCTTGGTGTGACCAACATAGCCTGCGAGGTGGCATTATTAAACCTTTGCAGGTGAGGAGACTAAGAGAGATGAACTTCCTGGCGTGGCCCAGTGTAGGGGAATTCTCCACCAGGGCCTGGGTTTCTCAGGCCGTCTGCAGCTGCCACTGTGGGTTGACCCCCATTCTGGATGCATTTCTTGGATTAGCATCGCTGGAGTGGGGGAGCGGGGAGGGAGGAAAAGGACACATTACACTGAAAAGGGGAAATGGAAATGCAAGAGGGGAAACTGAGTGAGAGAAAGTCGGGATGGAAAATGAAGGAAGCTCCTGCCAAGGCACTGAGCTCAGGGAGGAGCTGGGCCCATAGAGGAGAGGGCAGACTTGGTGGGGGGCTCTGTCAGGACTGAAATCCTGACACGGGCTCAGCAAGAGAAACCTGCAGAGTCCCGATGGACTTACAGAAGCTTCCTCTCCGACAGCTAGGTGCAGAGCCCTACCCCGCTTCTACTGGCCCCCCCAACTCTGCACTTCGCAAGACTCTCCTGTCGTCAGCTCCTCTGTATCTGGTGTCCCTCTTGGCTCTGGTGTCCTCTGTATCTGGTGTCCCAGCAGTCACACAGCATTCTAGGAATGCATTCTTTCCAGTTTCCTGCACTGGTTTTCCAGATCACCTCGGAAGTGCCTTTAAATATGAGGCTCTGGACTTGGAGGGCATCATGCTAAGTGAAGTAAGTCAGAGAAAGATAAATACTGTATGTTATCACTTATATATGGACACTAAAAAATACAAAAAACTAGTGAATATGACAAAAACGAAGCAGACTCACAGATATAGGGAACAAATTAGTGGTTACCAGGGGGGTGGGGGAAGGAGGGAGGGGCCAGGTAGGGGTGGGAGAGCGGGAGGTACAAACCGTAGGGTGTAAGATAGGCTCAGGGATATATTGTACAACATGGGGAATATAGCCAATATTTTGTAATAACTGTAAATGGAAAGTCACCTTTAAAAATTGCATAAGAATAAAAAATTTAAAGAAAAAAAATGAGGAGTTCTGCTCACCACAAGCCCCACAACAGGTGGTAGGAGCAGTGTTGGCAGGTTTTGACAATTTTGTTAAACTGCACATCAGGTTAGGTTTTCTGAGGTAACTAGACCTGTCTGAAGATAGAGTCCACGCCGCCGGCAGGGGCTCTCACAGGACAGGCCTTCCCCATGTGGACGTGTGTCAGGGCAGCAAACACACGTAGCTTCTAACTCTGTTCTTCCCTCAGCCCTGCCTGTGGAACCTCTGGGCTCATGTGCTAACTCTGAAGTCAAACGTTCCTCAGACTCCGTTTTAGAAAACTGTAAACCTCAAGACACATTTCTATCTGAAAGTTGGGTTTAACCATACAAAATTTATAAAACTTTTTTTTCTCTTCCAGTTTTACTGAGGCATAACTGACATATAGCACTGCGTACGTTTCCGGCGTCCAGCATCATGATTTAACCTAACATATATCAGGAAATAGTGACCACCATACACATAGTGAACATACATCATCTCATACTACAAAATAAAAGAAAAAGAAAAATCTTATTTTCCTGTGCGAAGAACTCAGGATTCGCTCCCTTAACAACGTTCGTAGGAAACATGCAACAGTGTTCATTATATTAACCCTGTTGTACATGACACCCCAGTACTTATTTTTCTTCAAACTGAAAGTTTGTACCTTTTGATCACCTTCATCCAACTTATAAAATCTTACAGTTTTATTTATTTATTATTATTTTTTGGCTGCACTGGGTGTTCTTTTCTGCACGTGGGCTTTCTCTAGTTGCGGCGAGCAGGGGCTACTCTTCGTTGCGGTGCGCGGGCTTCTCATTTTGGTGGCTTCTCTTGTTGCATAACACGGGCTCTAGTCGCACAGTCTTCAGCAGTTGTCGGCACGTGGGCTCAGTAGTTGTGGCTCGCAGGCTGTAGAGCACAGGCTCAGTAGTTATGGTGCACTGATTAGTTGCTCTGCGACATGCGGGATCTTCCTGGACCAGGGCTCGAATCCGTGTCTCCTGCATTGGCAGGCTGATTCTTAACCACTGCACCACCTGGGGTGTCCTGAAGTTTTATAATTTTAAAGCCCTAAACTTTTATTTTTTAAAAAAAGAACAAAATTTGGTAGACTTGATCAATATCACAGCATATGGGGAAGATCTTCACGACCGGAAGGTTGTGAGGGAGCCAGACGTGAGGCTGTGTGGACAAAGGAGCAGCAAAGGCCCTGAGGTGTCAAACAAGGAAGCACACCAACAATTCCGTATCTTTTTGTTGACAGAGTTGTTTTTCACATGACTTGTGGAATTTTCTAGATGAGATCCTCTCCATTATGTCGATGAGAAAATTGCAGCCCAAAGAGGCAAGGGACTCACCCAAGGGGCCCCAAGAGTGAGGGGTAGAGCAGGGGTTCTCACCCTTGGCCTCTGACCCCACCTACTGTTGTTCGTTTTGCTACATTGCTCCTTCGGGGGAACTGGAGTCCTCCTCCTGGAATGTTTACATGAGGAAAAGATGTAATGCCACGTCATTTCAGAGGGGGCTGGTCTTCACATTCAAGGGTGACATGAACCCTAAATGAAGAGGCAGTTTTTCTTACTCTCCCATGGAAATATCTATGTCACATCTTAACATTTCCACTTCATGTTCCAAGACCTGTCGTTAACTTTTCATGATCTGTGAGTGGATTTTCCATTTTGTGTATTTTTCTGAAGGACCTGAGGCTCTTTGCTTTTTGTGGCAAGACAGGTTTTAAAAATCCTCAGGAGGAGAAGGAAAGTTGGCCATAAAAGATCTCAAAAGTGGGAGAAGGTTTCACCGTTGGCTCATCTGAGCATGGCACATGTATCCCTGATGCCAAAAACTCAGCCTCTGTGCACTGGTGCTGAATTGAATCTCGGAGACAGAGTTTTGGGTGAAGTAGAAAAGTATAGCTTTATTTCTTTGCCAGGCAAAGGGGGTCACAGGAGGCTCATGCCCTGAAAAACTGTGTGCTGCAACCCAGGAGGGATTTGGTGAGGAGTTTTATAGCAATGGTTCAAGGGTGGTTTGCTGATAAGGATCGTGATGTGTGCAGGGCCTGCATTCCTTTAATCTGGGCTCAGGTGGTCTCCTGATGCGCTTCTCTGATTCTCAACGAATGAATAATGCTTCATCAAGTACTTAATATGTTCCTTTGTTGGGGATTTTAGTTCTGTAGAAGAGCTCAAAGATACTGTTATGTGTATCACTTGAGGTGGAGCCAGGACCCTAGCCCAAGCCTGCACCATTGTTTCTTTTCTTTTCTTTTTTTTTTTTTTTAACATCTTTATTGGAGTACAATTGCTTTACAATGGTGTGTTAGTTTCTGCTTTATAACAAAGTGAATCAGTTATACATATACATATGTTCCCATATCTCCTCCCTCTTGCATCTCCTGCCCACCCTCCCTATCCCACCCCTCTAGTTGGTCACAAAGCACGGAGCTGATCTCCCTGTGCTATGCAGCTGCTTCCCACTAGCTATCTATTTTACATTTGGTAGTGTATATATGTCCATGCCACTCTCTCGCTTTGTCCCAGCTTACCCTTCCCCCTCCCCGTATCCTCAAGTCCATTCTCTAGTAGGTCTGTGTCTTTATTCCTGTCTTACCCCTAGGTTCTTCATGACATTTTTTTTCTTAAATTCCATATATATGTGTTAGCATACAGTATTTGTCTTTCTCTTTCTGACTTACTTCACTCTGTATGACTTCTTGGCTGCTCCTCCCTTGTCTCTGCATCCCCTCCCTTCCCTGATTAGCAACTGTTCGAATCTGCCCTTTGGAACTCAGGGAAGGTCATGGAGGCTGGAGTTTATTCCCTATAAACAAGAAACACGGGACACAGAAAGGATTCCGTGCCCAGGAGTCCCACAGGCTCCTGCTTGGTTTCACCCCCAACCAAGAGAGTTGGATGCAGAATCCATGCCCCACTCCAAAATAACCATGTGTTCCACATGTATGAAATTTACAAGTAGTTGCACAGGAATAGCAGAGCTTGTGAAATTATAATATCGAAGAGTAACGAGCGGTAAAGAGGAACGATGAACTCACAGTCTAGGGGCCATGTTTTCAAGTCTCCATTGAGACTGAGTTTGTTTTCTGTGATCTGTCACATTTTCTGCTGGTCAATGTTTCCCTTTGGGGAGCCTGGCCAATGAAAAGTCACGCAGAAAACAGTCACTCCCAGAAATGCCAGAAAAGCAGGGCAGGCAAATGCCCTCGTTTTCCAAGGAGCAGACTGTGTAAACCAGAAGAGGGTACTTCTTATGTTATCTTTGGCAAAACTCTCAGATGAGTTAGCAAATAGTGACTGGAGATAAAGTAAAACTTGGTTCAAAGGTCAACCTTTGCACCAACTCAGGTTACATTCCACTCTCCACCTTAGCAAAGCAGGGCAGACCCCAAAGCAAGCAGCAGACAGCAAAAACAACCTCAAGATTTCCCTGAATAGAGACCCATGGGATCTGGGGCCGATTGCAATTCTCCTCACTTGCAAATGTGCTGGGGCAATTGGCTACCCATGGAAGAAAGACTAAAGTAGTAAAAGAAAAGATAGGACAACAAGTTTATGACCTTGGAGTTAGAGAGGGCACGGCCTCAAGCAAACACAAATCACAAAGGCAAACAGAGAAAGAGTGATGTCAGCCTTTATCAAAATGTGAAACTTCTGATTCAAAATCAGAAATCACTAGAAGCTGAGATAAAAGAAAAGCCACAGAGTGGGAGAAGATATTTGTAATATATTATATATAGATGTGTGTATGTATGTGTATTTACGCATATGTGTGTATACATATACAGATATATCTACATATATGCAGAAATGTATACACATACACATAAAGGCTGGATTATTATCCAGACTCTATTAGGAACTCCTATCAATCCGTAAGAAAAAAGACCACACCATCAACCCAATAGAAAAATAGATAAAAAGATGACCACCCAGTTCATAAAGTGGGAGGGTCCGAAGGGACTCTTGCTTTATCTCTATGGTGCAAATTATGTCCAGTGAGAGCTTATTCTTATATAAATTTTACAAAGAAAAATAAAGAAGAAAATTACCTGAAGATGAACCCAAGCAATGGGATGTATTAGTTTGCCAACACGTAGGAAGGGAGCACTTAATCTATAAGATATGAGCCCTCTGGTGTGAAGCTGGGCAACTACAGGGCAGCAAAGGCCAGAGCTGGACCCAAACAGGACAGAGCGGCAGCAGGCAACAGGGCTGCAAAAGGGAGGCCCAGCCCCTCGCAGCTCTGTGCCTGGTAGCCTGTGCGGGCCTTGGCTAGGCCCTGGGTGCTGGGAAGGATGGACTCCAAGTTTAATACCCTCTGACCACCATTCTACCATTAATGCTCTAATGCTCCATTACAGATATGCAAGTCTTAAAAGGACTTAAAAGAATTTTCACCCCCTTCCAATGCACAATTTAAAAACTACATTTGAATTATTGATGTTGAAGTTGCATTTAGAGACAGGCTAGAATGAGCTAAGTGACCTCAGTTTTCAGGCTGAAAACAGTGCATCAGCTGTAATATTTGTCTTGCCCTCTTTCTTTATTTGATTTTTTTTTTTTTTTTTTTTTTTTTTGTCCATTCACTCATTCCTTCTGTTCTTTAGCAAAGAGTTGTGTGGACCTTCCAAGCACCAAGTGCTGTGCTGGTTTCCAGGAGACCATGGCCACCCTCTCCCTGAATTCAGGGCTCTGCAGAGTGGAGGGTCCCAGCCAGGAATGCGAGGGATGTTGGAAAAATGACACTGGTGGACTTAGGGGTCTTCCTTGCGGGGGGTGGGGGGGTGGCGCTGGGTGCCCTAGAGGACCCAGAGCAGCTGTCAGGGTCCATACCACGCAGGCCTGGGGATCCGGGCAAAAGCAAACTCTGATCCCTAACCAAGCCAGGTAACTTCAAAGGCTCAGGTCTCCGGTGGAAGGAAATGAACATTCTCATGTGGTTTGTGCTGGGACCACACTAAGATGGTTCATTTCGATTGGATGTACACCTCACAACTGTGTGCTGTGTCATTTCTGGTATCAAAACAGCCATTTCACGTGCTTCGTGGACACGTGGGGTCTTGCTCTCGTGCTAATCATGCCGATGGATTCGGGAGCAGGGAACGAGCAGATTTAGTGACTGAGCAGGGATTTTGGTTCTTTTTTCTTCTAAGATGAACAGATACGGAATTCGCTCTGCTTCTCAAGAGAGTATGTGCCTCCATCCACACTTGTGGTAAGTGTTATTATGCCTTAAAAAGAAGAGAAAAATCCTTAGAACATCTTAAGCCTTCAGCTTCTATTACGGGCTCCATCAGGTTGGACCCGCAGGCTTCGGGAGTAAGAACTGTGATCCCCCTCCGGCTCCCATGTCATTCCACTCACCTCCTTGACACCCTCCGTCTCCCTGTCTCTCGAGGGCTCGATTGGAGAGACACACTTTACATTTTATGGGAGATCTTTTATAAAGGAGGCCCCATGAGACAACCGTCCTGCCAACCCCCAAATCTTGGCAATGGGCCGGAGAGACGCATCCACCAATGTACTGGGTGTGCTACGAGGCAGCAATGATTCCTCCTGGTGGCCAGGCTGCCTTTGTGATGGGATTCAGCCATTACTAGGAGTAAGCTCATCGACCACTCTGAAAAAAAAATAAAAATGAGAATCACATTCAAAATCCAATTTGGGCTTCCCTACATATATATTTTTTTTTTTTAAGATTTTTTTTTGATGTGGACCATTTTTAAAGTTTTTATTGAATTTGTTACAATATTGCTTCTGTTTTATATTTTTGGTTTTTTGGCCCCGAGGCATGTGGGATCTCTGTTCCCCAACCAGGGATCGAACCTGCACCCCCTGCATTGGAAGGCGAAGTCTTAACCACAGGACCTCTAGGGAAGTCCCTCCCTATATTTTTAAAATGTAGAAATGTGTGGATCTTACCCTCTCCTTCCTTTTCTCACGTATAGGAGGTTGGGCTCCTGGGCGCTCTCTTGTCAGTAAAGCCTGTGCACCATGGCCTCCCCTGTTCTCGGGAGCCTGGGGACCTGGGCTGCATCAGACGCAGAGCAGGGTTTTGACTGATCCTCTTGTTTGCATCCTGGATCTCAACACCCTGCCACAGAGGGTGTCACTTTAGTTTCCCTGCCTTCACCTGAGGTCACTTAGCCTCTGAAGTCAAGTGTGCCCCTGCCCTGCGTGCTCTGAGCTTCCCTCACTCTCCGCTATCTCTCTCCCCTTGATCCTCAGAACACCATCTCTTTGATTCTCAGTAATCCAGGACTTCCCGCTCTGATGGTAGCACTGATGCCATTATAAACCCATCCTCCTGCTCATCCACCTAAAACATTCGGATGGTTCCCTCCCCTTGTCCCTTCCAACCCATATTCTTCCCTGCGGGGCATCCTCAGACATACATTACGTGCTCCCTTGACTCTTCTGTGCTGAAGGAGGGTCCAGAGGCTGGGCTGGGGGAGGGGTTTCCAGGGGCCCAAGGAAGGCTCCTCAGAGGAGCTGGGTCACATTGGGGTCTGACAGAAGCAGAAATGTAGGCAAGCAAAAAGGTTGAGGGGGTGTGTTCTGAGCGGGATGGAGGGCCAGCCCCTTGGAGGATGGAGCCAAGATGCTTGGAGTGGTTGGTAGGTGCAGGGCAGGGCAGCAGCAAGAAAAAGCTTCGAGAAGAACAGGAGGAAGAGCTGCAGGCTACGGGGGGGCCTTGAAAGCTGGGCTGGGCGGCTGGCACCCTCTCTAGTGGGTGGTGGGTACCTCAGAGGGCCCCCAGCAGGAATCCCTTTCACTCTGATTGGTGATTCATTTTTCTTCCAACTTTGGGAATAAAAATCGTCCAGTCAACTGCTCCTCTACAACAAGCTTTGTCATATTCTTGAAGCATCTGTGCCACCTGCCTTTTCCTGGCCTTGATTAGCCTCTAGCCTTTCTATGAAAGCTTAGTTTCTCAACCCCGCCAGTGACCAGGGTGACCTAGCTTGGCATCTGGGCCACCCAGTCCTGTCCCAGCCAAAGCTGGTGTGGGGTTGGGGAGTGTCTCTGTTGTGTGCATTTTAGCCAGCTGAGCTCAGGACTTTCCTGCATGATCAGAATATTCTAGCTCAGGAGGGCAGGGTTGGTGCCAGAGCCTGGGAGGTCAGGGGATCCAGGATCATGAGAGCTTTCTGCTTCCTCCTCTTTTGGTTCCCGATGAGCCACTACAGACTGGCTGAACACTTCAGAACAAACAATATAACTTAATTTTTTATTTCAAACACAGCTTGAATTTTATCCAGTTTTCAGGTGACCCAAGGGGATACATTCCCCTAATCCTACACCTGATAGTCAGAATTGAGAAATCACCCTGCCTTGGAACACAGGAACTTTTCTTTTGTAACTCCTGTCTCTTCTCCTCAATGCCTGGTTTTCTGTTTGGGAGTCTCCGGGGGTGATGGTGCCTCCAGATAAAAGTTGTAATGAGAGAGGGGCGGAGGGGTCTGGGGAAAAGGCAGGGCAGAGAGTAAACAGACCTTCTCCAATCCAACGTCTAGACTGCAGGGCACTCAGTAGGTCTGCAGAGTGACTCTGACTGCCTATGAATGCTCTCTATTCAGGAGTCCAGGCTTTTGTTTAAGGCTGGGCTACATTCTGAAGAGCAGAGAACTGGCTGAACTGGTCTGGCCACTCAGCAGAGGTGAATACTTCCCCCTGGGGCCAGGACTCAGGTGAATGAAGTCATCGATATTTTTGGGGCAATTCTAATCTGTGATTAACTTTTATCTCTGCTGTGAAATAACAGCCTCCTTTTCAGCCTGCTAACAATAAATAAAACTGGCTGCCTGGAGGGGTCTGTTTCCTGCTAGGCTCAGACCACGGGGGCAGCTCTAAACAGAGGCAGACTTGAGAAGGCTGATGGGGCACCCCTGGGGAGACCTTGGAGTGAAGGAGGGCTGGGTGTGAAGGGGGGACAGGAGCCCTCCTAGTCCTGGCCTTTGTTATGCCACTACACCCAGCTGTCCTGACCTGATTTCAAACTCAGCTTACCCAAAGCAGACAGGTCACTTTCTCCTGTCCTCTCTCCTTGTTTAACCAGGAAGCCTTGATAGAACTATTTAGTAATTTTTGAGTCCTGTCTCATTCAGTCTTGTATTGAATCCCTCAGTGAGCACAGGGACACGTCGGAAGGCCTTCCACTGGCCGCTCTCTCCTCCCCAGGCCCTCACCTTTGCAGGAGCCTTTTAATTTCTCAGCCCATATCAGATCTCAGACAAAAAGAAGCCAGGGTTGTTTTTCTAAAAGACATGTTTGTTCCTGTCATTACTCTGTCTAAAATTCCTACTGTTGGGACCCTGGAGCCTGGCACTCAAGACCCTTCATGGTCCAACCGAGAACCCTGGGTTCTCAAACTCAAGACCATGGGGAATGTCATAGGTGAATCAAGCAGATGAAACCCAGGGCATTTTTTGGTCTCTATTTTGTTTATTCAATTTTGATGAGGACAAAATACCAGAAATAGTTTACTTTCCTCTTCACTCTGTAGTAAAACAACACAGCTAGCAAGGTGTGACCATTCGCACACGGCCTCACTGCTGGGGAGAGAGTAGAGAGTGGTGGGGACTAGGGTTAAGACTAGGACAAGGTCAGCAAGTTGTCCAGTGAACAAATCTTAAGGAGGCACTCACTCTCAGGGCTTTGCAAGTACAGGGTTGGCACCTGCAAGTGAGTGCATCCTTAAATTTTGCTCCTTGGGCCTCACTTCCCTCACCTTAGTCCATCCCTAGTGAGGATAGTGGTAAAATGGAAAGTGGATCCACCCAAAGGGATGGCTGATAATCAGCTTCAGGTAGTTGTTGCCAAAAGGCAACATGGTGGTCCCACTGCTGTCTGCAGGCACAGAGCAGGTGCTCAGTGATGTCATATGACAATGTAGACTTTAGAAATAGAATTTTGGAGCCAGGTGAGTCTTGAATTAGCATCATTCTTTATTCAAGGAATAATTATTAAGAGTCAGCAGCTCAGCTGCTCTCAGCCCAGGGAGCACTGGCTGCTTCAAGAGAGAGTAAGTTTTACTGGTATTGCAGGTATAGTTCCCTCATGATTTCAGGACCCTGACAAACTCTTCTTCATGGCGCTTCACTCTAGGACTCATTATGTAACAGAGTAAGAGGAAGGCAGGAAAGAAGAAAAAAATAATTTTTTAAAAAGCACACGAAATGTGTAATAACAAAACAATAATTACAGTAGCTATAAATAGGCTTAAACTCATCTACCAAGAGAGCAGTTAGCAGATTGGATTTCTCTAAAGAGTCCCATTATATCCTGCTTCCAAGATACCGTCTAAGACAAAACCACACAGAAAGCCTATTTAAAATAGAGGGACAGAAAAGTATACACTAGGTCACTGCTAGCAATAAGAGACAAATTAGAAGAAGAGAAACCACATAATAATCAAGGCATCAGATCAGAAGCCATCTTAGTTCTAAATGGATACTCATCTAATGTATACACACCTCAAAATATAGTAAGCAAATTTACAGAATTACAAGTCAAAGATTTTGACTCATCTAACTTCACCAGGAATTAATAAAGCAAGCAGCTGAAAAAAATTAGGATATAAAGGATTTAGAAAATAAAATGAATGGACATTATTTCATGTATGTGTGTGTGTGTATAAAAGTCTGCAACCAAAGAAAAATCGTCATCATTTTTTTGGAGATACATAGATCATTTGAAAATTTGACCACATGCTAGGTCACAAAGAAAGACTGAACAAATGTCTAGAGTTCACCAAAGTCACACAGATTATATTCTCTAAACACAAACCAATTAAATTATAAATCAATACTAAAAACATAGTCTCAAACTCGTATGTGTGGGAACTCAAATTATTCATAGGTTAAGGAGAAAATTACAAATGAAATTTCCTTGGGATAGACTGACAATAAAAGTATTGCGTATCAGAATTAAACAATTTGGCAACTGAAAGTATACTTAGAAGCAAATAAATAAATTTACTTTTAAAACATAAGAGATTTAAAGTAATTGAGGTGAGTGTTCAAAATAGAAATGATAGGGGACTTCCTTAATGTGATCAAAGATATCTTCCCATCAACGTCAGGAGCAAAGACAAGGATGTCCATTATCAGTAGCCCAGAAGCCTCACTGAGGGCACTAAAGCAAGTAAAAGAAATAAGAAAAATAAGAATTGACCAAAAAAGAAGCAAAAATGTCCTTATTTGCAGAAAATATAATAATCTACATAGAAAATTCAAGAGAATTTCCAAATAAGTTAATCAAATGGAAAGAGAATTCAGCAAATATGCTAGATGTAATATCTATACACAACAATTAGTACTATTTTATGCAGTAGTTAAACCAATTAGAAAGTATACCAGGAAGAAAATTTCATTTATACTAGCAACTAAAGCTATAAGATATTTCTGCATGCATCTAACAAAAGATGTGCAAGTTTTTTTGGTTTGGGGAGGCTTTTTTAAAAAAAAACTTTGAAGTACTGCTAAAGAAAATGAAAAAATATTAAAAAGTGGAGTGATTTATCATGTTCTTGAATGGAAAACTAGACTTTAACAAAGATGTCAATCATCCCCTAATTATTCTCTAAATTCAATACAATTTTGTCCAAAATCACAAAGGGTATTTTTCGTAAAATTCAAAAAGATGATAACCATCAAGAGTAATTTAAAGGTATGATAATGCAGATAGTGAAATATTGGTACAGAGAGAGCATATAGATCAATAGAAGAATAGAACACTCAGAAACTGACCTATGCATATGGAAATTTGATTTATGACAGAAGGATCATTACAGATTAGTTTAAAAAAAAAAGGGACAGGTGAGCTCATTCAATAAATAACCTGGGAGTAATAGGTTATCCCTATAAGAATAAGTTAGTTACTTACATCACAACACATGCAAAAATAAATCCTATGTTTATTAAATACCTAAGTGTAAAAAGCCACTACTTTAAACAATTTAGAAGAAAATAGAAAGACTATCTTTAGGAACTCAGAGGAAGAAATTATTTTCTCAAACTAGTTACAAGAAGACAAACATTAATGCAAAAAGTAATAGACTACTTAGAATAAGCAGAACTACATTAATTTTTTTAAAAACATTGTTTATAAAAAAGGTTAAATGTCAAGTCAGATACAGATGCTTGCAATGCAGTCATGTAACTGACAAAGGGTCAGAATCCAGAACACCTACAAATCACGGAGAAAAAAAATGGCTCAATAAAAATAATGGGCAAAGATGAGGACAAGTCTCAGATGAGGCAAGCCAAATGTCAAACGAATTTTCTTTTTCTTTTTTTTTTTTTTGCGGTACGCGAGCCTCTCACTGCTGTGGCCTCTCCTGTTGTGGAGCACAGGCTCCGGACGTGCAGGCTCAGCGGCCACAGCTCACGGGCCCAGCCGCTCCACGGCATGTGGGATCTTCCCGGACTGGGGCACGAACCCATGTCCCCTGCATCGGCAGGTGGACTCTCAACCACTGCACCACCAGGGAAGCCCTCAAACGAATTTTGACCAGATGGTCAACATCATTAGTAAACAGACAAATGCGAACTCAAGCAACAAAGAGACACCATCTCTGTGTTCGGGTTCTCCAGAAACAGAGCCAATAGGATGTGCATATGTATGGAAAGAGGTTTATTTTAAGGGGTTGGCTCATTGATTATGGAGGCTGGCAAGTCCAAAATTTGTGGGGTGGACCAGCAGTCTGGAGACCCAGGGAGAAGCTGATGCTGCAGTTCAAGTCTGAAGAGCTGATGTTGCAGGTGAAGTCTGAAGAGCAGATTGCTGGAGAATCCCTTCTTGCTTGGGGAAGTCAGCCTTTTGGTCTATTCAGGCCTTCAGTCGATTGCATGAAACTCATCCACATTATGGAAGGCAATCTGCTTTACTCAAAGTCCACCATTTAAAATATAAACATCGAGAAACACCCACCCAGAAACATCCAGAATAGGCCCAACCAAACTGACACATAAAATGAACCATCACAACCTCTTATGCATCAGATTGGCCAAAGTGTTTGTGTGCCAGTACCAAGTGTTGGCATGAACAGGGAGCGCTGGGAATTTATTCTGTGCTGATGATGTAGAGTGGGACCATCTCTTTGGAGGGTGGGGATCCACAATGGGAAATTCACACACATGCATAAATATTCATAGCAGCCTTTTCTGTGACACCAGTGAAAAGCTGAAACGGAACTGGAAAATCATCAATAAGAAATAGATAAATTCAAAGTGATACTTTCATACAATAGAATATTATACAGCAGTTAAAATAAACAAGTGAAAGCAACTCATACCTTCATGGGTGAACCTAAAGACAATGGTGAAGGACAGAACCTAGTTTCCCAAGGATATATACCGTAGGGTAGATTTCCATAAAATTTAAAAACGTGCAAAACAATACTATGCAATATTTATGGACAAACACTCTAGGGAAATCTAAAAACCATGCTTGAGATTAATATACACTAAATTCATGGTCGTGCTGTCTCTGAGAAAGAGGGATGGGCAATGGGATCAAGGAGGCCATCAGCTGTGGCTATAATGTTTACCTACTAATTTTTTTAAGGGTTGAAACAAATGTGGCAAAATATTGACTTAATGAAGCCATGGGGGTGCATGGATATTTGTCATATTCTTCTCTCCACTTGTTCATGTATTTGAAATATTTCCCCAAGAGAAGTGTACAGAGGGTTCTGTGTGTCTGGTGAGATGTTCCAGTAAAGATAAGTGTACAGGAGTAGAAGATATTGGAAAAGTGCCCCAAATGCCAGGCTGTGACCCTGGGGTGTTCCTGCATGCTGGTGGCAATCCGTACAGACCAGCAGTATTGCAGGAGCCCAAGGAGGAGCAAAACACAGAGGTGACAGGTGCAATAACCGCCCTGTGGTACACTGAGTCTGGGCACGAAGCACGGTGGAAACCCAGAGGCTGGTGACCCTACAAAGATAAGAGTGCAACGGAAGGGGTGGGGGTCTGTCCAGCTCGGCACAGCCAGTGCACAGGACCACGCACAAGGCCTTGGGGGCTGCAGAAATTAGTTACTATACAGCGTGGTGGTGCTTTTCTTCAGAGAGGGGCTGGTCCATGTCCGTCCCAGTGCGTTTACGTTTCCCTCCAAGAGACCTATTGACAGGAAAAGAATTGAGTCACTCATGTGGGCTGACCCTTAAGACCTCAGCACTGAACCCTTAGGTTTTCAACATGTTTCTTAAATGGGGCCGAGAAATGAGAAAAGGACCCCGGGATGTAGCAGGAAATAAGACTAAGATTTTCCACTGGGGCTACAGGTCCCTGGGACTATTCTTAAGACCTGAGGGCTCTGGCAGCTGGCACCGCAAGGGTTTCATGCAGGTGAGTCACTGGGAAGGAACAAAATCAGTGCTATGCTCATCTCCCCCTCTGCGTGTGGAGGAGGAGATAGTTTAGAATATTCAGAGGCGTTTTCTTTAAGGATGTTGTTTTCTCTTAGTCGTGATAGGAAGCCATCCAGAGCCAGCTGTTTCTCCATCGGGGCTGGGATGGGCTGGGAAGACATCTGTTGACTCCAAGTGAGTTCAAGGGTCTCAGGCAGCAACTTGTTAACATTTTTCTTTGGAAGGCACATGAGGGCAGTGAATTTTGTCTGTTTTGGGAGCAGAGAGTCTCCTGGATAAAGGTGGTGCCGCATTCAGATCAGACCTGGGAAGGAGGGAAGGATGGACCGCGCAGGGAACGGGCACCTTCAGTTGAGCCCAGACGCTTGGCCCTCGTCACCCCCCATCATGGCCTCGTTGTTATCGATTAAAAGGTGGACATCAAATAAACCCCAGAGGGACAGCCCAGCCAGTGTCTCGCCCACACGCTCTGCATTCTGCCCTTTCCACTATCCGCGTCAGTTCTGGGACATTTCTCCAGCGCCATGAACCCAGAGGTGTGACTCAGCAGAAATCACAGGAATATTTGGAGGGTAAAGTAGATGATCTTAATGAATTGCTTTGAGTCTGGAAACAAAGAAGCTGGCTGGTCATAAAGGAGAATGGAGCCTTTCTAGGTCCTTCCCAGCAAATGCGGAGATCCAGAGAAGGAAGAGAAAGCCAGCTAATGCGACATAAGTAACGTATTAAAGGCCCAGAGGGATGTGATGCTGAGCTTCAGTGGATGTGTGTGAGGGCAGCAAAGACACACCACGTACATGTTTGGAGAAGCCACCCGATGGCCTTCGGGAATGCACCGGCCTGAAACCCAGATTGGAATTCCGGAAGCTTCCCCTGAGGCTAGAGTTCTCGGGCCTCCGACTAAAATGGGAGTGGGGGGGATGGGGGGCAGGGTCCCTCTGCCCACCAACATGACCCTTTCTTCTTGGTCCTCGCTTCGGAGGCTGCCAACCCCCTGGGAAGCTGGCACTTTCCATATTAGTACATCATGACCTTCATGTGTCATTTAGTTCACTCTGTAGGTTGAAATTTATTTTACAGATAAGACTTCAAGCATATTGTAATCAAAAGACTATGGTAACAACCACGCCCAGTCTGTATCCAATGCCTCCCTGGACCAGGCACTGGGCTGGGGCTCCTGCATATGTTATCTCATGGAATGGCCTATTGCCTGAGTATTATAACCAACATTTTTACAGATAAGGAAACTGAGGCTCAGAGAGGTAACTTTAAAATTCAAGTCCCACAGCAAAGTGAGTGCAAACAGCAAGTATAAAGCCAAATTTTAGTCCCTAATCATTCTTTTCATGTCTCTGCATAGCAGTACAAGTGAATACCCACTTTAAGATGAGAATACCAAAATTAAATATTCTCATAGAATCATACATTTGCATAAACATAGACATTTTGTTGTAGAAACGCCCATTTATATGTCTTGAAAGTGACTGGTTGGAAAATAAGCAAAAACAGAAGCGAGCAGAGAGGCTGAGAGGGTGCTATTTTGGCTCTGATGTGAGTTTTAAGGGAAAAGGGACCAGAAAGCCACGCTCTGTCTCCAGCTATCCCCCCACTGCTTGGGTAAAGCTGAGCCATGAAGCCTGAGTCTCCCTGTGTGGTTTTTTCTGACACCAAGTACATTGTTCCAACACCAGTTCTCCAACTCTCCAAAGCCAGCTGGATGTCCTGCAATTCCATCCAATTCTGACGCTAACTATTCAGAGTTAGAGCAGAGCCCACAGGTTAGGGGCTCAGTCCCCCAGGATTGCCCCCACTTCAGATGCCAGCTGCAAGTGAGGAGCCCGGGCTACCCACACTTTTGCCTGGCCAACTACAAACTCAGGGGTTCCCACACCCCCTCCTCAAGTTCAGTAATTTGCTAGAGCAACTCAGAGAACTAAGGATAGTTTTCCACTAACAATCACCGATTTGTTCTAAAGGATGCAACTCAGGAACAACTAAAGGGAAGAGATGTGTAGGGCAAGGCATGGAGGAAGGGGCGGAACTTTGATGCCCTCTGGGTGTACCACCCTCCCAGCACCCCCGTGTGTTCACCAACCTAGAAGCTCCCAAATCCCTTTGCTGAGGGATGTGTACTACGTAGATACGGTTGATTAAACCATTGGCCAATTGGTGATTGAACTCAATCTCCACCCTTCTCCCCTCCCAGGAGGTCAAGGGTGGGACTAAAAGTTCTAACGCTCTAATCCTGTGGTTGGTTTTTCTGGCTGACTAGTCCCATCCTGAAGCTATCTAGGGCCTCCCCATGGGTCATCTCATGAGCATACAAAGGACAGTAAAGTCTGAGCATTTTAGGCACTCTATGCCAGGAACTGGGGACAGAGACCAAGTATTTATTTTTATTATACCCCTCCCTCTCTAAAACCAGTTCCTGTTCACCAAGGCGTAGCATCCCAGGCTCACCAATTCCTAGAATCTTAGGGTAAATTTTAGCTTAATTAGCATAGGTAGACCTGACAGCCTTGCAAGTATTCTTCATGTAGCCAGGAACCATTTCACATTTTGATTTTGCTTATTAATTTGGCCATCTTTTCTGTAGTTGACCCAAGGTTTCTTCCACTGTGGTCAGAGAATCCACAATCTGCTTTCTATCTGGGAAACTTACTTATGAATTTCTTTGTATTCTGGTGTGGTCATGTGTTCTCTGATTTTTAAAGATGTACCTACACACACGCATGCATTCATTCACTCATTCCTTTACTTATTTTTATTTTTTATATAATTTTAAGGGTTACACTCCATTTACAGTTATTTCAAAATATTGGCTATATTCCCCATGTCATACAATATATCCTTGAGGCTATCTTACACCCAGTAGTTTGTACCTCCTACTCCCCCACCCCTATATTGCCCCTTCCCCATCACTGGTAACCACTAGTTTGTTCTCTATATCTGTGAATGTGCTTCTTTTTTGTTATTGATATATTCACTAGTTTGTTGTACTTTTTAGATTTGACATATAAGTGACATCGTACAGTGTTTGTCTTTCTCTGTCTGACTTATTTCACTCAGTATAATATCCCCCATGTCTATCCATATTGCTGCAAATGGCATTATTCCATTCTTTTTAATGGCTGAGTAATATTCCTATATATATGTATATATAACATCTTTGGACACTTAGGTTGCTTCCATAGCTTGGCTATTGTAAAAAATGCTGCTATGAACATTGGGATGCATGTTTCTTTTCAAATTTCACTCATTCATTCATAGTGCTCTTCAAAACCTCTGGATTTTCACGCTGGTTGTCATGTTGTCTGAGGGTTATTCAACTCATTGTTCTTCAGCATTTTGAGATGTGAAAAGCTGCTCACCTCCAGCCCTAGCCTCCTGTACTTACTTTCTCTGGCACTAGACTGTCACTGTGAAGGCAGGGACACTGCTGAATCCCTGGTCTGATACTCATGAGGGTGCTAACAGAGGCTGCCTGTCTCCTGCCCTTTCTCTGTTTTTGGCCGATGGGACTGAAAGAGAGCAGAAAGATGTGGAAGAAATGCACAAGATTACAACTGTAAGGTTATTTTAAAATAATAATGATGAGAAAACCTATCTATTTTAGAGTTGGAGAGAACTAATTTGAATCCTGGTTTTATCCCTTTATACTGAGGAACTTTGAGATTGTTACTTAGCCTCTTGGAGCCTTCCTCATTGTTTAATGGGAAAAATAATGTTTGTGTCATGTGGTTCCTGGGACCTGTGACAAGACATAGAGTGCACCCATACATGCCATACAAGGCAGCTGACCGTGGGCTGCCTATGGCCGGGGTCCTGATGGTGGTGCTCGTTGCGTATCTGCTATCACTGCCACTCTCATTCCCCTTCCTCGCTGGGTCCCATCAGACTCGCCTGTTTTCAGAAAACTGACAGAGACTGACCAAAACTATAGCACCTTGAGGCTGCTGTAAGCAAACACAGATCAGCATCAAAGACACAATTTCTTGTCTTATAAAATGAGGAACACTTTAAAGCTTACTAACAGTAACAGCTACTATATATTGAGTGCTCACTATGAGTCAGGCATGATTCTTAGTGCTTTCCATGTATTAACTCCTTTAATCCTCCCAATGGCCCCATAAGATAGGTGCTCTGACTATCCCCTTCTTATGGACAAGGAAACAGAGGCATCGGAAATCACTAACTCACCCAAATCACTCAACTAGCGAGCAACTCGACCCACGGTGAGATTCCATTTGTAGGAAGTTTAAGAACAGGCAAAACTAATCTATGCTGATAGAGATCAGAATAGCAATTACCTGGGCAGGGGGTGGTAGTGGTGAATATATAAATGTACACACACACACACTCACACACACACACATATATTTCAGTGAAATGTACACATTTTGTAAAAGAAAGAAACAAGAAAAGAAATATATCATTTGAACCGAAAACAAAACAAAACAAAACATGTGATTGCCCAAACACCACTGCTTGAGGTTCTGATCTAATTGAGGTGAGCAGCAGTCTGATTTAGAAGTCTACTCATTGATGCTATTACATTGCTTCAGGGTTGAAAACGTTGCTTTCTGAAGCCTCACTAGAAAGGCTAAGAGGAAGCAGAGTGGCTCTGTGTTGGGATTACGCCATGTGCTTGGTGCAAACATGAGGCCCCATTGGCCTTTTGTTTCTCTGCTCTAACCTTGAATTGCTCTGGAAATCCCTCTCTGAATTCTGCAGATGTTAGCTCTTCACCCGTGACATCTGCAAGTTTCCCATTTTTACCAGAATCACCCTCTCTGAATTCCTCACCCCTTTTTATTCATCACCAGGCTAAGGACCTATATTAGTTGTCTTTAACTGTGCAACAAATCACCCCCAAACTTGGCAACTTAAAACAACAAGCATTTGTCATCCCACACTATCTGTGGGTCAGGAACATGGACACAGCTTAGCTGGGTGCCCGTAGCTCAAGATCTCTCATGATGTTGCAGTCAAGCTGTTGGCTGGGGTCTCATCCGAAAGCTTGATGTGGGGCGTGGGAGTGTTTCCAAGCTCACTCATGTGGTTGTTGCTGTGCCTCCATCCCTCACCACCTGGGTGTCTCCATAGGCAGCCTCAGGACATTGTGACTGGCTTACTCCAGGCTGTGTGATCCCAGAGAGGGTGAGAGAGCACCCAAGATGGAAGCCACAGTCTTTTCATAACCTGATATCAGAAGTGACAGCCCATCACTTCTGCCCTTTTCTGCTCATTAGAAGCAAGTCACTTAGGGGACTTCTCTGGTGGCACAGTGGTTAAGACTCCATGCTCCCAATGCAGGGGGCCCGGGTTTGATCCCTGGTCAGGGAACTAAGATCCCACATGCATGCCGCAACTAAGAGTTCACATGCCACAACTAAGGAGCCCACGTGCCACAACTAAGAAGCTGGCAAGCCTCAACTAAGACCTGGCACAACCAAATAAATAAATAAATAAACAAATAAATATAGAAGCAAGTCATTTAGTCTACCCCATGCTCAAAGGTGTAGATACAGGTGGGTTGGATCATTGAGGGCCATCTTAGAGGTTGCCAACTTCAGGACTGCTAATTGTTTCCCTGAAAACAAAAGGGGAAGAAAGAGAAAGACCCAATATTGTACATTTCTTCTCCCTTCTGAGTCCAGATGGTGGGCCCAGTGTCTATTTCCATGCTTTAAAAGCCCACTCCCATTTCACTGGGTGGTTTTCAAATGGTCACGTCAAGAGAGGGATTACTTTCAAGGAAATTTCAGTCCCTCCTTCGGTTGATACCACCTTTGGCTGGGTCTCTCCACAGAGCCATTCTGGGGTGGAGGGAATACTCTTTCCCAGGGGGTTCTGTCTGAACCCGTGGGCTTAAAAATGGACATGGAAGGGCTTCATGAAAAACATCATTTGAGCACCTACTGGATACCAGGCTCCACGAGTCTGGGGCTGGGAGTGCTGGGCTCCATAGAGAAGCCAGCGTGATGGGTGAGAGAGATGTAGAGGGTCAGCTTGTCAGAACCTCCCTCCCCGAAGTGCTATTATGGGGTGAGGGATCTGGGGGGAGTTCCTCGACCTTCAGGAGCCTCAATTTCCAAAGCTTCTTAACTGAGAGATTATGTCTGTGATGCCCTCAGAGCCACACTGGAGTCGGGGTGCTCCAACTAGGTCTCTGTGAAGCGTGGATACACACATCGTGGCAGCAGAGATTACCCTGCCGAACCGTGTCTCATCTGGGCCAGCCTGAGACTGGGCTCAGTGGATCCTAGTGATGGTTTGAGCAAACCTGTATCTCAACACCACGGGAGGCTCTCAGAGGAGCCGCTTTAGGGAGTGACGGCCCTGGGTCCACGTTCAGGTGCGGATGGGAGCTGGGTCAGGGTGAGCCATGTCTGGCTTCAGAGCCTGGTGGCTCTCTTGGCCGGTTCTCCCAAGACCTAGGAAAATGGAGTCATCCAGATAGAGGGGCCGGTTTTCAATCGTCATCATTTCCTTATGCTGTCTTGCTTGATTCTTGCCTCCTGTAACCCTTCTCAGGGATGTCACCTGGCCACTTCCTCTTGGCTAGAGAAATCTTTAAGAAGTTGCAAATTCTAGGTGGGTCCAGAGTTAGCCTCTGCCATGGGAAGTCTCTTCGGTTTTCCACCCTCCACCCCTGTCCCCACATCCTGCGCCTCAGACTTCACATTTGGGTCTTGTTTACCAAGTGATGGAATCCCATGGTGGGTGCCAATCTCAGTCTCCTCTGAGGGGCCCTCAACTTGCCCATCTGGAACAGGAGGCTGCTAAGTCCCGAGAACCTGGGGCTCCCAAGCCAGTGCTGAGTGAGTGCAAGGGCGTGTCACCCTGAAGGTCAATGTCATGTGGGAGGGGCTCTGTGCCCCCGCCCCCTTCCCAGCCCCAATACTATCTTGGGTAAATCCTTTAGCTTCTTTTAGATGTTTTTGCAATTTATAAATCGGAAAAATATTGAGAATCTGATAAAGTAATAAACGTGGAAGAACTCAGAAAACGGTGTAATTCAACAACAATAAACACGCAGCATCTGCTAAGTGTCAGACTATGTTCTGAGCATGAAGCCAAGACAGAGCTCACAGTCTTGTGGAGAGACAGAGAAAAAACAAACACATGCATGCAGAGCTCCCTGCAGAATAACAAGGCATGACAGAGGAGACAGAAGAAGGGGGCATGGTTCATAGTAAGAAGTTCAGGAAGGAAGCCCGCTCAGACCTGGGTGAAATGAGCACTGAGCCAGGCACTTTCCTATGAGGAGAGCATTCCAGAAGGAGGAACAGCCAGGTTCCCCAGACGGAAGGTGTGTGTGCCGGTGACTATGGTCTACATGGGAGCTCTGCCCCCAGGACCGTGATCCATGAAAGAACAGAGTATGTGGGGCACTGCGGATGCTTACAGCAGCCATGGCAACATGTGAAGTGTCTTCGGCTGATTTGTTGAAAATAAGGTCTAGAAATCAGTCAGCAAGAAGGTGATACAGTGTTCCCTGGGCTATACAGTAGGGGCAATCTGCTCAGTATTCTGTAATAACCTAAATGGGGAAAGAATTTGAAAAAGAATAGATACATGTATATGTATAACTGGATCACTTTGCTGCACATCCGAAACTAACACAACGTTGTTAATCAACTATACTCCAATATTAAAAAAAAAAAAAAGGGCTTCCCTGGTGGCGCAGTGGTTGAGAGTCCGCCTGCCGATGCAGGGGACACGGGTTCGTGTCCCGGTCCGGGAGGATCCCACATGCCGCAGAGCGGCTGGGCCCGTGAGCTATGGCCGCTGAGCCTGTGCGTCCGGAGCCTGTGCTTCGCAACGGGAGAGGCCACAGCGGTGAGAGGCCCGCGTATCGCAAAAAAAAGAAAAAAAAGGTGACGCAGATCAACAGGATAAATTCAAAGTCCGAACTCCCTTCACAGCCCAGTACAGCTCCAATCCCCCGTATCTCCCACCACACATCTTCCCAGCCTGCACGTCCCAGCAGCAAACTTCTCACTAGTCCACAACTTGCCTCCAGCCTCGGTTCTCTGGCTAAAATCTCCAGCCTCACCACTGTGCCTGACTTTTAAGAACCACCTCAAACATCATCACTTCATGAAGACTCCCATCCTCCCTGGGGTCACCCAAGCAACTGGTCACTCCTCCCAGGCCTTTTTTTTTTTTTTTAAAGATTTTTTTTTGATGTGGACCATTTTTAGTCTTTATTGAATTTGTTACAATATTGCTTCTGTTGTTTGCATATTGGTTTTTTGGCTACGAGGCATATGGGATCTTAGCTCCCTGACCAGGGATGGAACCCGCACCCCCTGCATTGGAAGGCGAAGGCTTAACCACTGGGCCACTAGGGAAGTCCCCATCCAGGCCTTCTCTTGCACTTGGACATTCCTCCAATGTGACTCTATTGCCCAGGGCCACTGAGAGGTACCCGAGGACCTGCCCCCATCAGTAGTGTGACAGAGTGTTAGTGAGAACTGAGGCAAACAGGCAGGGGATCACGTTAGTGATGGAGCAGAGGTGTGTCCCCCGTGACGTGGAACCACTGGAGGGTCACTGTCACTTCACAATTACTCCAAAATACGCATAGTAAATTTCTGTTTTAATTTTATCTTTATTAGTAGTAATTTTGATGTCTTTGCAGAAAAGAAAGAGAATGATGCTCTGTTGCACAGTCTACAGAGCTGGCTTCATCCACACTTGGACAGTCCTGCTATGTTTCTGGGAGTTACACACCACTGCCTTTCCTTCTGGGAAGCTGCAGCAGTTGCATTGCCTCTTGACAGGATCCAATGGTTGTATGCTGGAGGCTAGAAGTGGGGCACGTTTTACCCGACTCTCCTCTCACTTAGCACAGAGCCTGGCAGCATGGAGGCTCAGTGATTATTGAGATCAAACACCTGCCCAGCACCCAGCCTCATGCCTTCTGCCTTCTGCCTTGGAACTGGCATCTCAGCTTCCTCAGGAGTGATGAAAAAGGAAGCCGACCCTGACCTGTAGAAATAGTCTGTTTCCTTAATTCCAAGGCACACAATTGTTCAGATTTTAATTATTCTGGATTCAGGATATGTCTTACAATTAGTTGGTACATTACATGGGTGTTTCTTTTTTTTTTTTTCTCCCTCCCACAAAAAAAGCTGTTCTGAAAACAATGCCATGTCTTACAATTGATGGCATCTTAGAATCAAAGAAAATAGGAGTTAAAATCATGAGGTGGCAGCTGAAGGCCCAACTCATGTCGGACTCCCAGGAGCCACTGTGAAAATCATGTTCTGTTGTAAACGTCTGTTGGTGTGAGCACAGGGCGACTGGATTCCTAGAGCCCTGGGGTTCCCTGGTCATGCCAGGATCACGGGGCAGACAAAGAAAAGTGTAGCATGGGTCCTAACCACGTGTGGTCAGCCGTGCCAGTCTGGCCACTGGCTTTTGTACTTTTCATTCCAGAATTCGTAGAGAAGGCTGCCAGCATGAGAGGTAACCTCGGGACACACAGGCCTGTGTCAGGCCTTAGAATTCCGGAAGTCAGTGGCCAGAGGTGTATGGAGCCAGACAGGACACATATGGGAATACAATTACAGTGAAGCCAGCGTGGCTGGAGTGGGGAAGAGGGCCCTGTTGCATGAGGGCCCAGTATGGTGAGCAGACCCAGGCCTGGTGCTGGTCTTGCAGAACCACACCTCCTGGAACCCATTCCTCGCCATGCACCCCCTCAAGAGCCTCCTTGAACAAACACACCCCACGGTCTCAAAAAGCTTAGAAGTGCTACGGCAACTTTCATGCTCTTGAAGTGCCATACATATTGAAGGCACTGAGAAGTCCTGCAGAAACATGATGAATGTCTGTTGAATGTTCTCCACACATCTTTGATCACAGAACCCTTTGATTCAGGTTGCATCTTATAAAATCTGAAGATAGGAATTTTCTGCAGAACCACTACTGGGCAAAAGTCCAGTCTGAGCAGAACGTCTGAGAGCTGAGAACCACTTTTGTCACTCTCCAGCTGATCCTGGAAAGGAGAAAGCAGAGTGGAGAAGTGAAGGGCAAGACCACAGAAGACACCCTTTCTGGGATCCCAGTGCATGGCCCCACTTGCACGCTGGCCTCCTCCGGGAAGTTGGCTTTGGCTGTCACAGGAGTCCCCGGGGCGGTGCACTGCCAGCCCTGGTCTGACAAGTGTGCGAGCCAGGTGGGTGTGCTCAGCATGGCCTTGGCACACAGGCTGAGTTGCTTTTGGAAGGATCTTTTCTCGAACAGGAACTCACACACGCAAAAACAGCAGCAAAATACAAGGCCACACTCACCCACAAAGGTTGTTCTCTGGTTCCTCCTGCAAACCCAGGACAAACCTTGTAGAAACAAGCACTGCAGGGCATGGGGTATGGAGCCAGACAAAGAGGACTGTTGCTCTCTGAATTAGGGAAACACAGATGCTGCTTGCCATTCTCTGGAGATTTGAAAGGAAAAATCGTGGATAATACTGGTTGATAAGCAAGGCCCGAGTTTCCTAGTTTCTCCCTAAGCCCTTGATGACCACCTCTTGGGTGCAGGACAAACAGAACTCCAAAGTACTTTAGGCTGCAGGTGGGTCTCTAGTGTCCACCGGACTCTAGTGGGGAAAAGGATGCAGCCCTGGAGAGGTAGCGATAGCCAGTATAAAATCGCTGGTGTCAAACACTCCTCGAGACAGCGCGGATCTGGGAAGAGCAGGTAGGTCTTTCCAGAAGACTCACTGGAAGCATTGAGACTTGTGCTAAGTTTTGAAGGGTTGGTCTGGGGAGGAGGGAGTCACACGCAGTGGGCACAGCCAAAGCAAAGGCAGGGAAGCAGAACGGTCAGGATTTGCTCTTTGAGTGACGAGCTGGTGCCTGGGGTCCTGGGACACCAGCTGGGAGGTGGGGCACAGATACCTCCCACCTGGTGGATTTGTTCATAGAGATATCTCTTGGGTACCAGATGCCATGCAGGGAAGGGTCTCTTGGCTTCCAGCAGTCAGCAGTCAGGAGGGAGCCACTGAGTGCCGGGTTGGGGTTGAGGACCTCTGGGGCGAGATGGATGCAGGCCAAGGGTTTGGTATGGCAGTCTTTTTTAGTGGACAGGCGTGGTTGTAGAAGGGGAGACCCTGAGCTGGGAGAGCTAGAGTGAGGAACAGTGAAGTGTCAGGCTGGGGTGATTGGGCCAGAAGTCCCAGGAAAAGTTGGGGAGGGAGGGGCACATCCCTGCCCCCTGGTGCCAGGGTTACGGTTATGACTGAGGCCAAGTGCAGCAGGGGGGCCGGCTGTGGCCCCCACCCAGGATTCCACTGCAGATGTGTTTTTCTTTCTTTCTTCTTTTTTAATACATTTATTTTATTTATTTATTTTTGGCTGTGTTGGGTCTTCGTTGCCGCACGTGGGCTTTCTCTAGTTGCGGCGAGCAGGGGCTGCTCTTTGCTGCTGTGTGTGGCCTTCTCTTGCTGCGGAGCAGGGGCTCTAGGTGCGCGGGCTCAGTAGCTGTGGCATGTGGGCTTAGTAGCTGTGGCTCGCGGGCTCTAGAGCGCAGGCTCAGTAGTTGTGGCGCACGGGCTTAGTTGCTCCACGGCATGTGGGATCTTCCCGGACCAGGGCTCGAACCCGTGTCCTCTGCATTGGCAGGTGGATTCTTAACCACTGTGCCACCAGGGAAGCCCCAGATGTGTCTTTCTGACCTGCACAGTGATCATTAAAAGATGGGAAACCTTTATATAGATATCTCGATTTCTGGCTTCTCCTGAACAGTTGAAAGGCCTGGCCTTTGTGGGCCTGCACCTGGAGTGCTGGCCAGAGCTGGTCATGTGGTACCTGGAACTTGGGGACTGGGCCCTTCAGCCCCCACTTCCCCACTCTACTGACTGCCTCGTGCTCGGCCGGCTTCTCTGCTGTCCCTTTACAGTCCTGCTTGGCCCCTGACACATAGGTTCACAGCCTGGACGCAGGTCAGGGCACAAGGGGCGGCTATTGACAGCAAGGAGCTGGGGCTGAGATCCAGCTCACATCCGGGTCCCCAATCCTCGGCATGTCCACCCCAAGGAAGGGGCTCCTTTTGCTATTCACACAAAGATGTAGAGATTAGAGCTGGCCCGGCCCCCAAAGTCTCCCATTCATTGTTCGTCCAAGCTCCCTTTGGCCACAGTGGACCATGTAGCCCATAAGAAGGAGAACAAGGCAGAGGGAGGGGGCTGGGACTGACAGGGTACCACATTCTCAGACACAACTGTCTGGACATCTTTTTTTTTTTTGCGGTACGTGGGCCTCTCACTGCTGTGGCCTCTCCCGTTGCGGAGCACAGGCTCCGGATGCGCAGGCTCAGCGGCCATGGCTTACGGACCCAGCCACTCCGTGGCATGTGGGATCTTCCCGGACCGGGGCACGAACCCGTGTCCCCTGCATTGGCAGGGGGACTCTCAACCACTGCGCCACCAGGGAAGCCCTGCACATCTTTAAAAACGTGGAGAGATCGGGACTAACGCTCAGCAACGCTCGGCTTTGGGAAACGGTCGGTAAGCGTCTAACCGACCCATGTAAAGCTCAGAGGAGATTCGAACAAGTTGCTACTGCGGGTATAAATCATTGACTGCCTACAAGGATTTTCCTTCTGACCCTCGCAGCCTCCTGTGTCATGGTTATTTTTATTCCCCTGTTTTGCTGATGAGGAAATGGAAGCTCACAGAGGTTGAGTGATTTGCCCCCGGCCACGGCCCTTCACGCTAATACCAATCCTAGCGGTCATTACCCATCCGGGGCTGGGCTGAGCATTTCACACACTGGGGCTCGTGTAGTCCTCACCCCGTGAGAGAGCTGGTGCTACTCTTCCCGTCTAGACGGGGAGACTGAGGCCTGTAAGGGTCTGTGTGAGTTCTAAGCCACCTCCATTAATAAGACCAAAGGCCCACACCTAAGGGCTAATTAGGAAGCACAAACATGGGATTAAAACCTAGGTCTTCAACAGTTTTGTGGTTGCCCAGGGGGTGGGGCATGGGGGAGGGGAGGTTTGGGAGTGTGGGACTAGCAGATGCAAACTATTATATATAGAATGGATAAACAACAAGGTCCTACTGGATAGCACAGGGAACTAGATTCAACACCCTGTGATAAACCACAGTGGATAAGAATAGAAAATTGAGTCACTTTGCTGTACAGCAGAAATTAACACGACATTGTAAATCAACTATACTTCAACTAAAAAAAACAAAACAGGGCTTCCCTGGTGGTGCAGTGGTTGAGTGTCCACTTGCCGATGCAGGGGACACGGGTTCGTGCCCTGGTCCGGGAAGATCCCACATGCCGTGGAGCGGCTGGGCCCGTGAGCCATGGCCGCTGAGCCTGCGTGTCCAGAGCCTGTGCCTCGCAGCGGAAGAGGCCACAACAGTGAGAGGCCCGTGTACCGCAAAAACAAAACCAAACAAAACCTAGGTCTTCAGTGTAGAATCTGTATTACACTATTACTCCTACTCCATTTTTTTTTTTTTTTTTTTTTTTGCGGTACGCGGGCCTCTCACCATTGCGGCCCCTCCCGCTGTGTAGCACAGGCCCCAGACGGGCAGGCTCAGCAGCCATGGCTCACGGGCCCAGCCGCTCAGCGGCATGTGGGATCTTCCCGGACCGGGGCACGAACCCGCGTCCCCTGCATCGGCAGGCGGACTCTCAACCACTCCGCCACCAGGGAAGCCCCTCCTACTCCATTTTTTATGTTAACCTCCTGGTACCCTGAGCTGAGACCATCTGTTCAGGTTATATGGTTAGGAAACTCCAAAATCTGAGCATTAACCAGAATGTTTCTAACAACTGGGAATCTGTGCCTTTACTACGAGACAGACCACCTGTGGCTGACGCTGGTCAGTTGTAGGGATAAAGCTCAGGCCGAGTCAGCGACCTGGGTTCCAGCCCAGCCCGGCGACTCTAGCTGTGTGACGGTGGCCAGCCGCTTACCTCTCAAGGTCTCACCTGCCTCTCCTGGGACATGAGCACGGCCTTGGCCCCTACGTCCTGGGCTGTGGGGTCTGGTGAGGTCACATATGGATGGGGCTCAGATCTGGTGTTTGGCGAGCCACTGAGGATGGGGATGGAGAGGGGGTGTGTTTCTCATCCCAGGCAGAGGGGTGACGGCCAACCACCAGCAAGGCCGGTGAGAGTTTTGAGCCATTTCAGAGCAAGGCTGGCGTTGGACCTGGGAGCACAGTACAGCTCCAGGGACAGGATGGAGGGGCAGCCCTTTCATCTTATCACATGCAACGCCCCCACCGCCCGGCAGAGTGCGGAGAGAGCTCCCGGCCGCTTCCTGCAGAGGAGCACTGCGAAAGACCTGCCCCAAGACCTACACTCTCCCACCCAGCCCTGCCACTTAGACCCCTGGCCCTGGACTACTCTGTCCCCAGGCCCCCGTGTCTCAGGATGGTCCCAGGCAGCAGGGAGCACTTAATCAGCTTCCCCTAGCCTCCTAACAATGCCAGGCATTGAGCCACTCTGCTTTTCCAGAAGCTTCTGTGTCCAAGGTCAGGTGACCACTCAGTTACTTTCGCTCTGTCCCTGGGGTCGCCACTGGGCTTATGACAAAAATCCTCCTGCTCAGGACTTGGGAAGAAGAGGAGCCCTGTGCCCACCTCCCAGCTGCCGTTTACATGCACGGCCCTGCAGGTTTGGGGGCTTAGCTCTCCCCCAGGGGGAGCCCCACATGGAGGGTACCTTTGGTCCCCCAGCTGCTGAATCTTGCTGCAGCGTCCTTGAAGACACTAGAAACCTGTTTAAAAGAGAAACTCTACTCTACTGATAGTCTGTAATGACCTGTGTGGGAAAAGAATCTAAAAAAGAGTGGACATATATATTTGTATAACTGATCACTTTGCTGTACACCTGAAAGTAACACAACATTGTAAATCAACTCTACACCAATAGAAATTAAACAAAAAAAAGAGAGAGAGAAGAAAGAAAGAACAGCAATTTGTTGTGCTGGAGCAGCTCTGACTATAGCATCAGGTCAGATGGAGCTGGGCTGGGAGCCGAGTAGCAGCAGCCAGAAGGCTTTGCAGTCCTGGAGTGTTTGTCCAAGTACATCCTGTGAATATGCGAAGCTCTCTGGCCCCAGCCCGTGGCCCAGCTCCCATCCATAACACATTCAAACACTTGAAAGCAATTACAGTAGTTGGAGCTGTCAGCCTGGGCTGTTTTTTCCTAACCAGACGGTGTCCAGGTACCCATCCCCCCTAGCAGAGGGGGAAATGCCATGGTGAGGAGCCAGGTCAGAGCACTGGATCAGGGTGGGGGGGTAAGAAGGGGTAGACTAAGGAACTGGACCAGGGATGGGAGAGGTTCTGGAAGGTTCTGTTGTCGGGGGTAGAAGGGCAGGAACATTCCCTTCCCTGGGAGCTGAAGATAGGAAGACAGCAAGGGGCTGTAAAAAAAAAGGAAAAAGAACAGGACACAGGACTTCCCCGGCGGTCCAGTGATTAAGACTTTGCCTTGTGGGGCTTCCCTGGTGGCGCAGTGGTTGAGAGTCCGCTTGCCGATGCAGGGGACACGGGTTCGTGCCCCGGTCCGGGAAGATCCCACATGCCGCGGAGCGGCTGGGCCCGTGAGCCATGGCCGCTGAGCCTGCCCGTCCGGAGCCTGTGCTCCGCAACGGGAGAGGCCGTGTCAGTGACAGGCCCGCGTACCGCAAAAAAAAAAAAAAAAAAAAAAAAAAAAAAAAAAGACGTCTCCTTCCCATGCAGGGGGTGCAGGTTCGATCCCTGGTCGGGGAGCTAAGATCCCACATGTCTCACGGCCAAAAAACCAAAACATAAAACAGAAGCAATAGTGTAACAAATTCAATAAAGACTTAAAAAAATGGTCCACATCAAAAACAAAAAAATTCTTAAAAAAAAAAAGTATTATTAAAAAAAAAAAAAAGAAGGGCTTCCCTGGTGGCACAGTGGTTGAGAGTCCGCCTGCCGATTCAGGGGACACGGGTTCATGTCCCGGTCTGGGAAGAACCCACATGCCGCAGAGCGGCTGGGCCCGTGAGCCATGGCCGCTGAGCCTGCGCGTCCGGAGCCTGTGCTCCGCAACGGGAGAGGCCACAACACTGAGAGGCCCGTATACCGCAGGAAAAAAAATAAAAGAAGAAGAAGAACAGGACAGATGTTGGAGGAGAGTGAGAGAGAAAGAAGCAGGCTGGGGTCGTGGGGAGCAGGATGAGGAACAGCAGCTCCAGGTCCAAGTCGGCAGTCTGTTTGAAAGAAAAGTGTGCAGGTCCGGAGGAAGGGAAGGATGGGAGATCTCCAAGGTTTCGCTGAAATTTTCAGTTGCGAATGATGTCTCATTAAAATAGTCACAAGAGAGAAGCTGCCACCAACTTATCCATCTGGAGAATGGGTCAGGGGAGGTCTCAGGAGGGAAGAAGTCTCCGTGGAGACTGAGAACCAACACAGGGTCATGGAGTTTTCAGAGTCAGAAGGCACCTCTCATGAATGAGAAAGCTGAGGCCTGGGGACAGTAAAGTGACAATAAAGTGATTTGCCCCAAATAATCCAGCCTGAATTCAAACCGAGTTCAAACCACCACGCTATATAATAAGGCAGGTCAAAAGTATGATAAAGATATATCAAATATACCTGAAACTAATGTCATGTTTTTCATCAATTATACCTCAATAAAAATATATACGATAAAGATAGATGGTGGGCTGGTAGTCAGAGCTCTCTGCCCACACCATCCTCCTACACACACTGAAACCCACATAGGATGATGGAATGTGGTAGCTTCTTGTCTCTAACAGATATTAATTTTGCAACCTGGTGTGCTTTAAACAGTACACTAATAAAGCAGAATTTACACATCCAAACAATGACCTTGAGTTCCTTGAAAAGCTGCACATCTATGTTTAGCAATTGAACTCACATTTGTTAATTCCTTTCAGAGTAATCCATCTACAATTCATACTCATTCCTGAATGCCTATGTGAGTCAGACTCTGATATCGGCAATTAAAAAATAAAAAAGACAGAGCTCCCACTGTGTAATTGCTAAACACAATAACAGTTTTAATCAAGGTATTGAAGGAGGGTCAGGGGAGCCCAGGAGGGCAGGACTGCAGCTGTGTGTTCAGCTGAGAGGGTTTCGTGGCAACTTTACCATGCGCTTCCCAGAGCAGACATCACTAATCAATCACAGCATTCTCTCCCAAGGAATACTTGGTGCCAAAAAGGGTGGGGACTGCAGCTATAGAAAACAATTTGTTTTTTCTTCTCTTACTATTTTTTGTTATATCATACATTCTTTTCAGAAAAACTAGAAAAAACAACTAAGTAAAAAGAAAAAATTAAAGTCACCTATAATCTAACCACTGCTATTTACATTTACACTTTGTTGAATATTTTTCCAGGCATTTTTCTCTCTGCTTATGCATTGGAGTGGTGTGTAATTGCAGAGTAATGCATTTATCCTGTATGTCTAAATGTATATGTGTGTATATGCATACATATATGTATATATGACCTGTACGTATACCTATATACACATATACATACAGACACATACATAGACATCTATACATATATATATATGATCCTATTGCACACTCGTTTGTAAGCTTCCTTTTCCACTTACCAATATATTATGAATATGCAAAATTTCCCTCTGAATGTCTGTGTCACTGTCAACATACACTCTCCTGGCCCCCATTCCTCAACCATCAGTATTATGGGTATTAAACCCCTTCATTCAGGCGGGCTTCCCTGTGGAGGGGGGTGAGCCTGGGCCCACATAGAGTACCCCAGGGCTGGAGATGGGGTGAGCCAAGGAATGGAGAGTTCCTGATAACAATGTGCAGAGCAATGCCAGGGCCTGTGTCCAGCAACCAGGAGAAAAACTGGGGAACAGGATGAGGCTGTGTCCGCTAGCCGGGAGCCAGGGCCCCCAGGCCTTCAACCGGGATGTGGTCCAGCAGAACAAGGCTACCAGACAGAGAGGGAAAGGGTGGCCACAGGACAGGATGGTGTTTTGTGGATGAGCTGATTCTCACAGTGGTCAACAGAGTGGAAAGTCCTAGAGAAACCATCACCCAGGACTTGACTGAGCAAATTGACTTGCTGGAGGAACCCCGTTTCAAACCAAGAAATCCAGAGGGGAAACAAAAGCATTCTAGTTACATTGCTATATATTTTAAAACTGGGAAAAAGGAAAAACCTACTTCGAGTATTGAAGTTCCACTGTTTAGAAATCCACACAGGTCCAGCCCGTTCACCTGGTGAAGGGATGCACGCCTTGGCTGGGAGGTGTGGTTGGGAGCACCTGGCACATGATGGCCATCCATCAGTTTCTACTCTCCCTCTCTTCCTCCCTGCACTCCTCCAAAGGACATTAAACTGAACACAGCTTGAGAACAGGGACGTCATATCCCTGCGACCACTGATAACACCCTGCACACAGTGGCTCCACCATAAACATGTTGAGTTTGTGACCCTTGCAGGACAGACAAAGGAAGAATGATGATGTCGAAAAAAGAATACCCTTGCCTGGGACTCATCACAATGGTTTGAGGTTTCAGACGGGCTCAGCGCAAAGAGAGCCTGGAATTCAGCCACAATCCCTGGAAGACATTGCGGGTGCCACGTGGGAGGGAGGGGCCGGGCCATTCTCAAAGACAAGGAGGAGAAACCACCGAAGACATCACAGACAAGAAAGGTCGGGAGCTATAGGACCTGGTATGGAAAAAATCTCACTTCTAAAACAGCCTCAAAGAGCACACACTTCAGAGCTTTCCAGAAACTCTTTAGGACACAAAAGGCTGAGGAAGTATGGGTCTAGGATATGAACCTTGAGCAAGAAACCACCTCTCTGGTCTCCTACTGCCTTGGGCTGTGTTCATGACTGAGTGTCTGTCCTTCACCAGCTTCCTCTACACCTCGGAAAACAAAGACGTGCTTTCACCCATTCAGAAGGCGAGCCCGTGTAGGTGTTGGCACCGCAGCAATAGAGGGGCTAGAGCAGCAGTCCCCAACCTTTTTGGCACCAGGGACCGGTTTTGTGGAAGACAATTTTTCCATGGCTGGGGCGGGGGTTGGGGGATGGTTCAGGCGGTGATGAGAGCCATGCGGGGGGGGGGGGGGGGATGGGGAGCAGCAGATCAAACTTTGTTCGCTGGAGCCCACTGCCCACCTCCTGCTGTGCAGCCCTGTTCCTAACAGACCACAGACCAGCACAGGTCTGCAGCCCTGGGGCTGGGGACCCCTGGACTAGAGGAAGGATGAACAAAGGGACGAGGTGATCCAGAACGGAGGCGAGGCCAGTGTGGAACATGTTGCTTGTTATCCTCACTTGTGCACAGCTGAACAAGCTGGCATGTGTGTCTGGACAAGAATGGAAAGGGAGCCTGCCCCTGACTCACCAACCAGGGAATGTCACATGGAAGGAGTGGGAAGTGGGTCAGGGCATTTGCCTTTGGACTTCACGGAAAGGCTAGGAAGCAGGAATGAGCAGAATCCCTTCCACAAAAATCTAAAAGCCAAAGGATCAACTAGATCAACTTGAAAAATTGGAAGGGCTGGCAAAGAAAAGTCCCCCCAGAAATCACCAAGGTCATGGGGGAAGATGGTGAGAAATTTTTATGCATTAGAAAAAGGTATACTAGAAAGCCAGGTTGAGGTTCCCACCAGATCTGGCTTGTCCCATTACATTGCCCACTCTGATGGGTTGGCCCCAGCTACTCATCTGGACGCCCCAAGGACTGCCCACCCTGATGACCTCATTGCCCTTTGACTACCTCACTGAAGACCTTGTCTCCAAATGAGGTCGCATTCTGAGGTCCTAGGAGTTAGAACTTCAACATGTGAATGTTGAGGTGGACACAATTTAGTGTATAACAGAGATTAGCAGGTAGAATGTTTACTGTGGGGTGTCCTCAGGATGAATACCTGTGAAAGGAGGAGGAGGAGTAAGAATAGGCGGTGAGAGGCCTCCCCTGGTGGTGCAGTGGTTGAGAGTCCGCCTGCCGATGCAGGGGACACGGGTTCGAGCCCTGGTCTGGGAAGATCCCACATGCCGCGGAGCGACTGGGCCCGTGAGCCACAACTACTGAGCCTGCGCATCTGCAGCTTGTGCTCCGCAACAGGAGAGGCCGCGACAGTGAGAGGCCCGCGCATCACGATGAAGAGTGGCCCCTGCTGGCCGCAACTAGAGAAAGCCCTCGCACAGAAACGAAGACCCAAAGCAGCCAAATAAATAAATTAAATTAAATTAAATTAATTAAAAAAAAAAAAGAATAGACGGTGAGAGACTAGGACAGTGACATAGGGCTGACGCTACAGGGGACTCTGGAGCTAGGATGACCCTTTGGAATTGTTCTGAGTTGGGTCAAGATGCGCTTGCTTGCTTTTTACACCCCTACAGTGAGTGACGTGTGGCCACCCCAGGAAGGGCTCTAACCTTGCTTGGCTCCGTGCACCCGAGGTAGTCCCTGAAGGAGCCACAGCAGGAAGCTGCCAGCAACACACGTCCTTCCTTGAGGGTGGACATCTCAACCTTGAGGGTGGATGATGGTTGCACATCACAGGGACAGACCCAGCCGAAGTGCCGTGACAGTCGGGGGTCACGGTTCCTCCCCCAACCACGGGGAGATCGGGAAAGACCTCATGCAGTGGGTGTCATTTGGCCCTGAATTAGCAGAATGGGTGGGAGCAGGTGGGAGCTCCAGGGACCATGGGGACTTCCCAGGTGGGGAAACAGAGGCGAAAGAAATGTGGCATCACTGAGTGGGACCTTTATAGGCAACTCCACACATTTGTGATAGGCAGAGCAGAGAGTCTGTGGAAAGGAATGAAGGCTGGAAAGGAAGATGGAGGCCTGAGCAGGGGGGCCTTTGCTGCCCAGATCGGCAGGTGGTAGGAGCCACCAACATTTCCAAACAGGACAATGACATGGTCAGAGCCATACTCAAGGAGATTGCTGGGGCAGCACTGTAGGAAGTGATTTTTTCGCAAGAGGAGAACTCCTGAGGGCCCTAAGTGTCCGGGGAAGAGGGGAAGCCGCTCTGGAGTGGTGGGGGTGGACCACTGGGGATGGGCAGGAGAGGGGCTACTGAGGTAGGGCTGAGGATGTGCAGCAAGGGAGGAGGGAGGTGAAGACTTGACCGAGGGCATGGGAGTTTTCTGAGCAGAAAACTCGAGTGGAGCAAATTTGAGAGAGAAGATAGTTTCTGTGATGATCCTCCATGGGCAGTTGAAATATGGGTTGATAATCTGAGAACCGGTCAGGGCCGTGATGATGGATTGGGAGCCTAGCCGCAGCAGGAGTCCCTGGGAGACTTCTCTTAAGGGACTTCCATTTGGGAAAAGACCAAGGCATAGAGCCATCAGCCCCTGATGTGTGATCCCACCTGCAGAGGAGCTGAATGGAGGTGCATAGCTGCAAAGGGCAGCCTGGGCAAGGGTGAGGGAAGAGGGCACTTGAGTTGGATCTTGAGGGAGGAACAGGGGGTGTGGAATAAGTTGGGGGAGGGCCCCAAAGACCTAACCAAGCCCTGAGGAACAGAGAGAAACAGGTGGAACTGATCAGCACTTGTGAGGGTGGAGAACTAGATCTCAGTGTGGATGGAGTTTACAGAGAGGATGAGCTGGAGAGGGGGCCATGGACTGAACCACAAATGAGAAGGATGTTGAAAGGAGAGTTGTTCCTCCACTCACAATACTTCTCATAGCAAACGTGTGGGTTTTCCAAGCCAAGAAATTCTCTAATTCTCTGCAGATACCAACTGGAGGTCCTACAGTTTAGTTCAGTTCTGATTCTAACGACCCGGAGTTAACACAAAGCCCACAGGTTAAGGGCTCAGTTCCATAAAACTCCCCGCATTTCAGACGCCCATCACAAGTAGTGGATCCCCAGGTTACCCACATTTCTGTCTGGTTTGGCTACAAATTGGGGGTTCCCATGACCTCCTGCTCAGCCTTGATAATCTGTTCTAACAGTCCATAGAACCCAGTGAAATCGTTTTACTTACTATTTCCAGTTTATGGTAAACGATATTGTAAAGGATACAAGCGAACAGCTGGATAGAAGTCTGGAAGGGTCCTAAATGTAGGCGCTTCTACCCCCATGGAGTTTGGGGTGCACCACCCTCCTGGCTCATGGATGCATTCCCCAACCCGGAAGCTCTCCAAACCTCTTTGTTCAGGGATTTTATGGGGGTTCCATTACGTAGGCAGAGTCGATTAAATCCTTGGCCCTTGGTGATTAATTTAGTCCCCAGTATCTCTCCCCTCCATGAAGGTTGAGGGTGGGCTGAAAGCTCCAACCCTCTAGTCATATGGTTAGTTTCTCTGGCAACCAGACCTGGTCCTGAAGCTACCCAGAAACCCCACCAAGAATCACCTCATTAGCATAAATTCAGGTATGGTTAAAAGGGATCATTATGAATCACAAAAGATGCTCTTCTCTCCCCTATCACTCAGGAAATTCCAAGGGTTTTTGGAGCTCTTGTGCTTGGAACAGAGAATGAAAATCAAATATATATTTCTTGTCATATCACAATACCACAGTGTCTGAGGTCTCAGCCCTGGTCCCACAGCAGGTAAAGAATATAGAAGGTTCACTCTATCCAGAACCCTCCTGCTGCAGCTCAGCTGGGGCTGTGCCTGATCAGCCCCTTGCCTTGGCCTCCCAAGCAGCCCACCTGCTCCTTCACCAGTCTTTCCTCCCCATATCCTCAACCCCACCCACCATCAGAGAGGTCTGGTTCTCACATTTCATCCTCATAGGTCTGTTACCCAACTATGCCAGGCATTCTGCTGGTTGCAGGGGCAGCTCCCAACCCCAGGTGGGACCAACAGAGTCTCTGCACTTCATTTGGCTGCTAGAGACCAGACTTCGATGTCTGGGCCGTCCTAGTGGGCGCACAGCGGCCACCTGGGTGACTCCGCTGATGTTAACCCTCCACAGATGGCCACACTGGCAGCAGCAGCCATGGAGGGGGCGCCCTCAGGGAGGGCCCAGTGTGCAGGCCTTCCTTTATTCCAACTGCTTTCTGTTCTTGCAGTTTAAGAAGAAAACAGGCAGCCCATCCCTCCTTGTAATAAATGCCTCTGCGTACTTGAAGACAGTAGTTAAGTCATGCCTGAGCTTTCTCATCTCCAAACTAAACAATCTCAGCCCCTGTAACCTTTCTTGGCAAATTTTAAGGCCCATATGCAGAGGGGAAGCAAAACAAAACCATCTGATGGGGGAGGCCTCCTATCTCCAACCCAGACTCTGCGTTTCGAAACTTGCGTCTTTAATTACATGTAAATTGGGTAGCTTCAAGCATTGGAACCAGTGAGAGACCAGGTGTTCATCAAACCCCCCACGTGTTTGGCTGCAAAGCTTCGTGTGTGCGCCCAGCTGAGGCTTGCATTTCTTCTGTGTTCAGATGCATTTGGGGGAACGAAAAGGTACATCGTTGGGCAGTGACCCAGAAGCCCAATCTGCTGAAACTTCCTGCCCCAGTCTCCTAGGGGTGGGATGGGTCCCAGGAGCCTCCAGAGAGCCAGGCAGCCTGCTGGGAAGGCTGCCCTCTGACCCCACAGAAGCTTGCAAGACCGGTTTCCCAGGAACTCTCAGTGGAGCTGGTAACCTTGCCTGTCAGCTCTCCCCAGAGACTTCTTGCTGCTTCTAAAACAGGAGAGAGGCTGCCTGTGCTGAGTGTCCTCAGTGGGGCCCTCATATCACATTCAAATTCCTTCCTGAGGTGGTTTCCTGGGGGCACCTTTCCCAGGAATTCACTGCGTGTCTCAGGAGACCCCAGGTTAGTGGGTTCTGTCCTCAGGTTTTGCCAGCTGTGGACCAATTGTCCTTTGGGTCTCTGGGGCCTCTTTCTTCCTTCAAAGCCCAGTGTTTGTAGATCAGACCAAACTTCCAGAAACAGGAGAGTCACATTACAAGCTCACTGAAGCAAATTCGACACATTTTTCTAAATAAATAAAAGTTATTTGGACAGTGCCAATACTTCGTGTGTCATTCTCATTATACCCAGAAGTGCATAGGGAGGGGAGGGTACTTTAGTGCATCCCTCCGTCCGTCTGTGCTGTCCTTCCTGCTGGCTGCTCAGGCTGGAGGCCCCTTGTTTTACAATACGGCCTCTAAGTAGAAGTCTGAAACTGGGACTCAACCAGAGAAAGCATCTTTTCCAGCGCTGGAGAAAAAATGTGCTGTGTAGACTTTTCAATAGCAAAGGAGGTGATCTCAAATGCGGTGCCTTCGTTAGGATTTTCAGGAGAAGTTTTGACTACGTGAAAAATGTGCCTTGAGGTGACTTTAGAACTTCGCCCCCAGGTAGAAGTGCCTCCACTGTGTGGTCCCTGGCAGGGACTCAGCCACTGGACCCTAAGTGAGGGCAGCCCCACACCTGCCTTCCTCACTTTTGTATCCCCAGCACCCAGGACACTGCCTAGCGCTGGCAGGCCCTTAATAAGTAATTTCTGATTTGCTTGACTGGTTGAATTAACTCATTAGAGACACAAAGTCCCACTTGGATATTTATGGCATGCCTCCTGTGTAAACTACTCTATGGCTGGTAGGGGACAGGGATTCAAAGAGACAAAAATCACACTTTCTTTCCCCAAATGTATATAAAGCCACCAAGAAGACAAGACATTGACACGTCAAAAATGTAAATAAAATATAAAATGGTTTACCCCAACCGTGCCAGAGATGTGTTCATAGAAACAAATTCTGTCACCAAACTTCTGTTTTCTAAAGCAGTTTTTCCTAAAGCATGTTTTTCAGGATATCACTTTCTTTGGGTGTTAATGTGAGAAAAAATAAATGTGATGGTTAGATGAATTCAGGACCAATTTAGGCAGATTTCTTTAGCATAGGCTTTCTTGAAAACCAATTTTTTAGAAAAAAAAAAAAAAAAAAAAAAGCTTTATTGGAAGTGCCCTGATAGTCCAGTGGTTAGGAATTGGTGCTTTCACTGCTGAAGCCCTGGATTCAGTCCCTGGTCAGGGAAATAAGATCCTGTAAGCTGTGCAGCATGGTCAAATAAAATAAAATAAAATAAAAAATAAAAAAGCTTTCTTGAGCTAGAATTTATACATAACAAAATTTATCCATTTTAGGTGTCCAATAGGTTTTATTTTAAAATTATTTTATTGAAGTATAGTTGATTTACAATGTTTTGTTAAATTCTGCTGTACAGCAAAATGATCCAGTTATACATTTATATACATTCTTTTTCATATTCTTTTCGGTTATGGTTTATCACAGGATATTGAATATAGCTCCCTGAGCTATATGGTAGGACCTTGCTGTTTATCCATCCTATATATAATAGTTTGCATCTGCAATAGCTTTTCGTATATTTATAGCTGGGCAGTCATCACCATGGTAACTATAGAATATTTTCATCACCCCAAAACGGAAGCTTGTGGCCATCTGAAATGACCCTCCCACCTAGGCAACCTCTAATCTACCTTCTGTTTCTGTAGATTTGCCTGTCCTCGCCGTTTCGTATAGACGGAATCATTCAACATGTGGCCTTTCGTGACTGGCTTCCATAACATAATGTTTTCAAGGTTCATCTAAGTTCATCAGCCCTTCATTCTTTTTTGTTGAGGATTGATATTTTATTGTCTAGAAATGTCACATTTTGTTTATCCCTTCATCAGTTGGTAGACATTTCATGGGCACATTTTGTGTGAACAGGTTTTCAATTCACTTGGGTATATACCTCAAAGTGGAATTACTGGGTAACTCGGTGACTCTATATTTCATTTTGAGGACCCACCCAACTGTTTTCCAAAGTAGCTACACCATTCTACATTCCCATCAGCAGTGCATGAGAGTTCTGATTTCCCCATGTCTTTACCAATGCCCTTTCTTGTCCCTCTGTTTGTATGCTAGCAATCCTAGTGGGTGTGAAGTGGGTGTTGATTGGCATTTCCCTAATGAACTAATGATGTGGAGCATCCTTTCCTGGGCTTTGGAATCTGATATGTTGATTGTTTTGTGAATCTTCCAAAGGGGACACAGTGAGCAGCAGTTCCTAATGCATTGCACCACGGATCACCCTTGCACAGGGCAGCTCCTGGAATGTGAGCCCACACTCCAAAGCTGGGATGCACTGGCCCAAAGCTGTCTGTGCCCCGAAATATGAGTTTGGGGAACACCTTTAGGGCATTACTTTTACAAGATTTTCTCAAAGTAAAGAATTCTTAACTCTTTGCTGTCTTACATGGAACTTTGTCAAGGGTAATTTTGGCTAAAATGAAAAGGGAAAAGCAGGCTAAGATCTATCTCCTTGAAAGCTATAAAAATTCTGTTGTTTGACGGGGAGAGTTGAGGAAGTTGAATCCCCCCCTCCACCATGTCCCTTCTTGTGGCCAGCAGTGGCCAACTCTGCAAGATTGTCTTAATGCTTTTGCTTCCAAAATGGTTCAGGCATAGCTGGAGACATGGTGCGGGGCATCTCGGTTGCGCTGGGTTGTCTCAGCTTGACTGGGGACTCCAGGTTCCCAGAGGTCACTTCACGGGGACAGAGAGGCACTCTAGTCCCAGTTCTGTCCCAACACATGTAGTGATGAGGTCCTGGGCATCCTGGGCTTTATAAGCCAAACAGACCATAGGCCAGGACTTCCCAAGTGTTGGAGAAGCAGTGCCCATCTCCTAGTCCATTCATTGCTCTGGTGTCTTCTCGGGAGCATCCTCCCTCTGTCCTCCCCGGAGCCAACCACAACCTCATCCGGGCCCTCTAACAGTGTCCACGCCTCTGATTCCCGGGGTAGGGGGGGGTGTCTCTGCTCATCCTGTGATTATGGGCTTTGAGTCTCCTCCGGGGTCTTCCTGAAGCCCAGTGTGGCCTCCAGGCACACCGCCCTGGTGTGTGTGCCTCACAAGCCAGGCATGGCCTCCCATCTGAGCCCTATGAGAAGTCCTTTGCCAGAAGCTGAAGTTTTCTCCTCAGTATAATTCAGACGTGCCCCTTCTTTCAACACCCAAAACCGTGGTAGGGGATTTTATTCTTATTCTTATTTTTAGTAGAGAGACAGGGATGAAAAGGGGGATATTTGGGTCTCCTGAATTTTATAGCCACACTCTAGGCTGAACCTACCAGTGGCTGGTTTTCCTAAGCTGCTGTGTTGCTGTCTTCCTTGTCTTCTTTGTCTGGAGGCAATGACTCCTGCCTCTTTGGTGCTTTTCATCAGTCACTTTTCATCACATCTGGTCTTCCCCTCTAAAGAATTAGCCTAACTGGTTACGCTGGGTGGTACAGGCTGGACTGGACTCCTGAGTCAGAGTCCCTGTCTCTCTTCTCATCTGTGCCAGGGCAGGAGAGGACCTCAAAGCTTCCCCTCACTCCAGCCTCACTGCCTAAAAGGGCACAAGACCCTCCAGGATATGGGGACAGGCACACTGGGGCAGCCCAGGAAACTCTCGAGCCCTACATCCTCTCATAAAGCTTATTATAAAACTTTATAATTTACTTTATGATTGCCATAGCTTATTATAAAGTTAAAATAATCAGTGGGGTTGGTGTCAAGATAGACGTATAGATCAATGGGACAGACTTAGGAATACAGAAATAGACCCACCGTACATAGTTGATTTTTTTTCTGACAAGGCACCAAGGAAATTCAGTGTAGAAATGTAATCTTCAACAAACGGTGCTAGGAAAAAATGAGCAGCCATATACAAAAACAAACAAACAAACAAACCCTTACTTCACATTATACAAAGAGTCAACTCAAAATAGATCATAGACATAAATGTCAGAGCTAAGACTATAAAACTCTTAGAAGAAAACATACGAGAACATCTTAGTGACCTTGGTTTTGTCACCAATTTGTTAAATTCAACAAATAAAGTGCAAATCATAAAAGAAATAATCTATTGACTGGATCTTATCAAAATAAAAATAAGCTTTTGCTCTTCAAAAGACATTTAAGAATATGAAAAGGAAAGCTACAGACTGAAAATCTTTGCAAAACATATACATGACAAAGGACTTGTACTAGAATTTATAAGTAAATTATTTATAAGAAGACAAACAACATAATTTTTTGAGTGGGCAAAAGATCTGAAAGAAAACTTCACCAAAGAATGCACAGAATTGGAATTTAAGCACATGAAAAGAGGCTCAACATTGTTAGTCATTAGGGAAATGCAAATTACAACCAAAATGAGACTAACCCACTGTGAGTGAATAAAATGAAAAAGACTGACCATACCAAATGTTTGCAAGGGTGTGAAGCAACTGGAACACTCATTCACTGCTGGTGGGAATGGAAAATAATATGACCACTCTGAAGAGCATTTTGTCAGTTTTTTTAGAAAGTTAAAAATATATCTACCATATGACTCAGCCATTCCACCCCTTGTTATTACACAGAAAGAAAGAAAGAATATATTCACACAAAGATTTGTACCCCAATGTTCATACTTGTTTTTTCTGAAATTATAAAAAATGGAAAGCAGCACAAGAGGACCCCAGCAAATGAACAGATTAACAACTTGTAACATATCCATATAATAGAATGTTACTCAACGATAAAAAGGAAGAAAAGATTCATGTACACAAAAGCATGATTGAATATCAAAATAATTATGCTGAATAAGAGAAAAAAGGCAAAAACAAGTACATACTATGATTCTAGTTATATAAAATTGTAGAAAAATGCAACTAATCTATAGTAACAGAAAGATTGGTAGTTGCCTCTTGGGGGAGAGGGAGTTGGAAGGTTGCAGGAACTGCAAAGTGGCAGAAGGAAACATTTGGGGGTGATGTATATGTTCATTATCGTAATTGGGATGACAGTTTCAGAGATGTATAAATATGTCCAAACTACTCAAATATACAATTTAATTATATAAGGTTTATTAAGTGGCAATTATACTTTGATAAAGCTGTTGCCAAAAAAAAAAAAAAAAAGAACTCTTATCTTCTGGAGATAGACACTGAATGTTTTACAAACAAAGTTATCTAAGTACTGAAATTTGTTTCAAGATAATACAGGAATGAGGTGTGAAGTAGGTGGTGACACAGATACAAGGGTGATATAGAAAATGGGCCACCAAATGACAAATGTTGAGGCTAGGCTCATTTGCATGTATGTTTGAAACACTACATTTAACAAAATGCCTACTAGAAAATGTGACTTTAACCCTAAGAATGTGGCACAGCTTATTGCCATGTTTCTTTCTTTGACTTTCTTTCTTTCTTTAGTCAGAAACGTCATTAGCTTTTATTTAGTTTAATAAAAATGTGTATGGGTGACATAGTCCAAATGAATTGGTTCAAATTGATGTGAAGCAATTAATTAATAATTAATGCAGGGGACTCCCCTGGTGGTCCAGTGGTTAAGACTCCACACTCCCAGTGCAGGGGGACCGGGTTCGATCCCTGGTCAGGGAACTAGATCCTACGTGTTGCAACTAAAGATCCTGCATGCCGCAATGAAGATCCCAGGTGCCGCAGCTAAGACACGATGCAGCCAAAAAATTAATTAATTAAATAAATAAAAAATAAAAGCAATGATAAAACTGATAAAAATAGAGTCAACTTTTTCAGAACTCTGGAAATTAACCAAATGCTAGCAGCTATCCAGGGAATATTTACGCAAGCAACACAAAACAGTGAGTTTTACGGCATTTTAACCTGTCCCATGCCCATCACTCTCTCTCCAGCTCCATGGTAACCTTGAAAGCTAACAGCTTCCATCATGAGAACAACCAGTCTGGTGGTTCTCTGGAAGACCTCACTTGCAACCCTGTCCTTGTTTAATCTGATTTGGAGTTTCCCCAGTAGAAAAGCCATTTCCTCTAGCGCATTTGTTAAAACCATTTAGAGGTAATTGTTCAACTTCATGGATGTTTGAGGGAGCGGATAATAGCTGGGACAAACAATAGGCTAACAAAAATGCTTAAAGTAAAAACTGGGGAATAGGAATAATATGAAAAGCTCTGACATAGTCTGGGGAATCTAGAGGGCCCTCAGACCTGTAAGGAAATCTCAGTCCTATCATTAGCTGACTATTAACTTAACCAAGCAGAGACTTCAGTAGCTACACAGGACAAAGAATGCAGACTTTACAGAATTACATCAGAAAAGTCACTAAACAACCAAACACCAACAATAAACAGCAACAACAACAAAACCAGGGAAGTGGAGGAGAGGCTCTGATTTCCCGAGTTGCCACGTGTTGTTATTTAAAATGTCCAGGTTTTAATAAAAAATGACAAGACATAGAAAGAAATAAGAAAGTATGGTCCATAAAAAGGGAACATGTAATCAACAGACACTGTCCTTGAGGAAGCCCAAACATAGGACTTCCTAGACAAAGTCTTTAAATTTAGCTCAAAGAGCTAAAGGAAATCATGTCTAAAGAACTAAAGGAAAGTAGGAGAATAGTGTCTCACTTAATAGAAAATATCAATAAAGAGATAGAAATCATTTTCTAAAAAGAATCAAATAGAAATTATGGAGTTGAAAAGTACAATAACTGAAAATTCACTAGAAGGGCTCAACAATCGATCTGACCAGGAGGAAGAAAGAAAGAGTCAGTAAACTTGAAGAGGGGTCAATTGAGATTATCCAGACTGAGAAACAGAAAGCAAAAAGAATAAAAAATATGAACAGAACCTCAGAGACCTATGGGACACCATCAAGCATACCAACATACACATAATGGGGAGTCCCAGAGGAGCAGAAAAAGAGAAAGTGGCAGAAAAAAAAAAAAAAGTTGAAGAAATAATGTCTGTAAACTTCTCAAATTTTATGAAAAACATTAAATTACACATCCAAGAGGCTCAATGGATTCCAAGTAGGACACACTAAAATATATCCACACCTAGACACAACATTATCAAAATCTCAAAAGTCAAAGACAAAGAGAGAATCTTGACTTGTCACACACAAGGGATCCTCAATAAGACTGAGCTGTTTCCTCTTCAGAATCCATGGAAACCAGGAGGTGGTGGAATGATATATGAAAAGTGCTGCAAGAAAAAGATGATCAACCAAGAATTCTATACCCAGAAAAACACTTATTAAAGAATGAAGAAGAAATTAAGGCATTCCTAGATAAAAACTGAGAGAATTTGTCATTGACAGACCTGTTCCTATAGGAAATACTGAAGAGTCCTTCAGGCTGAAATGAAAGAACAGCAGCTTGAATCCACACAAATAACTGAAGAGGACCAGTAAAGGTAACTACAGAGGTAATGTAAAAGAGAGTACAGATGTACTTTTTGTTTGTAATTCTTTTTTCCTCTCCTATTTGATTTGAGACAACTGCATAAAGCCATAATAATAAATGTCTATTGATGGATATACAAAATATAAAGATGCATTTTGTACAATACAGAACAAAAGAGGGGGGAGGGAAATGAAGCAATGTAGGAGCAGAGTTTTACATACTATTGAATCATTTAGTATTGTTAAAGTGGTATTAATATAAACTAGATTGTCATAAGTTAAGGTGATAATTGTAATCCCCAAGGGAATCCCTAAAAAAAAATAATAACAACTAACATCATAGTTAATGATGATGAAAGACTAAAAGCTTTCTGCCTAAGATCAGGAATAAGACAAAAATATCCATTCCCACTATTTCTATTCAACTTTGTACTGAAGTTTCTAGCAGGGGTATTTATGCAAGAAAAAGAAATAGAAGTCATCCAGATTGGAAACAAAGAAGTAAAACTATCTCTGATCTTGTATATAGAAAATCCCAAGGAACCCACTAAAAAACTATTAGAATTAATAAAGGAGTTTAGCAAGGTTGCCAGATACAAAATCAGTATTTTAAAAAAATCCATTGAATTTTTATACACTAGTAAGGAATAATCCAAAAGTTAAATTAAGAAAATAATTCCATTTATAACAGCATCACAAGGAATAAAATACTTAGGAATTACTTTAATCAAAGGGGTACAAAACTTTATATGCTGTAAACTGCAAAACATTGTTGAAAAAATTAAAGACAACCTAAATAAATGGAAAGACGTTTCTTGTTTGTGGATTGTAAAATGTAATATTGTTAAGATGGCCATGCTCTCCAAACTGGCCACCGGATTCAACACAATGCCTACCAAAATTCAACCTCCTTTTAGGAGAAATCAATAAACTAACCCTAAAATTCACTTGGAAATATAAGGGACCCAGAATAGCCAAATAATCTTTAAAAGAAGAACATGGTTAAATGATTCACACTGGCAGATTTGAAAACTTTTACAAAGCTACAGTAATCAAGACCGCATGGTATTAGCATAAGGAGAGATACATAGAACAATGGAATAGAATTGATAGTCTAGAAATAAACCCATATATTTATCGTCAATTGATATTCAAGAAGAGTTCCAAGACAGTTCAATGGGAAAATAATAGTCTTTTCAACAAATGATGCTGAGACAACTAGATATCCACCTGCAGAGGAATGTAATTAGACTTCATACTCACAGCAGGCAAAAAATCAACTTCAAGTGAATCAAAGACCTAACGTAACAGCTAAAACTATAAAACTGTTAGAAGAAAACATAAGTCTTTGTGACTTTGGATTAGGCAATGATTTCTTAGATATGCTATCAGAAGCATAAGCATCTAAATTAAAAATAGATACATTTAACATAATAAAAACTTTTGTGTTTCAAGGACTCCATCAAGAAAGTGAAAAGCCAACTCACAGAACGGGAGAAATACTCGCAAAGCATATATCTGACAAGAGTTGAGTATCCAGAATGCATTAAAAAATTATTACAACTCAACAGTAAAAAGATAAATACCCCAGTTAAAAGACGGATGAGAGATCTGAATAGACATTTCTTTGAAAAAGATATACAAATAGTCAGTAAGCAAATGAAAAGATGTTCCACATCGTAAGTCATTAGATAAATGCAAGTAAAAACCCCAATAAAATGCCACTTCACACTCAGTAGGATGATCAAACTTAAAAACGCAAGATAACCCCAAGTGTTGTTGAGGATGTGGAGACATTTGGTCCCTCAATATATTGCTGGTGGGAATGAAAAACTAGCGCAGCCACCGTGAAAAAGAGTTCGGCAGTTCCTCAAAACGTTAAGCATAGATTTACCGTATGACCCAGCGATTCCACTCTGACATATATAAGCGAACTGAAAACATGTCCACACAAACACTTGTGCATGGATGTTCGTAGCAGCGTTCTTTATGATAATGTCCATCAACTGATAAATGAAGAAACACAACATCGGGACATTATTCAGCTATAGAAAGGAATGAGGTACCAATGCTCGCTAAGACATGGATGAACCTTGAAAACATGATGCTAAGAGAAAGAAGCTGGTCTCAAAAGTCCATATAATTTATGGTTCCATTTAAATGAAATGCCTAGACAGGCAAATCCATAGAGACAGGAAGTAGATTAATGGTTGTCAGGAGCTGAAGGAGAAGGAGATGGGGAATAACTGTTAATGGTACCCACTTTCTCTGGGGGGTTAGGCAAATGTTCCAGAATGAGATAGTGGGGATGGTTGCACAGCCTTGTGAATACACTAAAAGCCACTGAATTGTACACTTTAAAGGGGTGAATTTTATGACAAGTAAATTATATCTCAATGTTCTAAAAAAGCAAATGCAGTCTGATGGTTCAAAATTCAAAAGACACAAGAGTCAGCAGCGATAAGTCTTCCTTCTTCTTCTGAAAACAGCCACCCATTGCCCCTGCAGACCTTGGGATCCATCTTCATTAAGGACTCAATTTTCTATTGTTCAAGATGTTGTCTTAGGGCTTCCCTGGTGGCGCAGTGGTTGAGAGTCCGCCTGCCGATACAGGGGACACGGGTTCGTGCCCCGGTCCGGGAGGATCCTACATGCCGTGGAGCGGCTGGGCCCATGAGCCATGGCCGCTGAGCCTGCGTGTCCGGAGCCTGTGCTCCGCAACGGGAGAGGCCACAACAGTGAGAGGCCCGCGTACCGCAAAAAAAAAAAAAAAAAAAAACACTGATCTTTTATCCAGAAAGCAACACACATTCTTTTCTTAAGTTGTGTTTCTCTGTTAAAACGTCCTGCCTCTCAGAGGTGTAATATGTCCATCAGGACAAACACTGAAGCATGCCTGTTTAATACCTTCCACACGCCGCATGGGTCCAGCAGGGATATAGTTACAACAGAAAAACAGCTGGTATGGCCACCAAACCAATAAAAATGATGGAAAAGGCAATTTCTCAATTTCAGCCCCAGTCGATGCCTGGGCCAAAAATCCATCTGCTTGGGTTCAAATTCCGACTCACTCAGGCACATTACTTACCCTTCTAAGCCTCAGTTTCCTCATCTGTAAAATGGCATCCTCCTCTCCTACTGGCGGTTAGCCTGAGGCCTAGTGGACAGCAAGTGCTCAGTTGCTATTACAATTCATCCTTCCTGTGAGATGCCGTCTTTTTTTTAAAATTAATTTTTATTGCAGTATAATTGTTTCACAATGTTGTGTTAGTTTCTACTGTACAGCAAAATGAATCAGCTATACATATACATGCATCCCCTCTTTTCTGGATTTCCTTCCCATTTAGGTCACAACAGTGCATTAAGTAGAGTTCCCTGTGCTATACGGTATGTTCTCATTAGTTATCTATTTTATACATAGTATCAATAGTGCATATATGTCGATCCCAATCTCCCAATTCATTCCACGCCCACATCACCCCTGGTATCCATACATTTGTTCTCTATGTCTGTGTGTGAGACACCTTCTTGAATCTCACAGATGTGTCCCTTGCGATTGCAAAGGCAGCTTTGTAAATCTTGGCATCTCAAGGGAGCCAGGAGCCCTCAGGGACTCACCTGGTGGCCCTTTTGCAGGTGAGGAGAGGGAGGTTCCAAGAAAGGCTGCGATCTACTCTGGGCCACACAATAGGAAACCAGGGTGAACTCTCTGGACTCCCTCTTCAGAACTCTTTCCACGACAACTGGCTGTCATTCTTCTGTTGGACGTGGAAGTACAGCCAAAAGGAAACCAGAGGGGATTTTTTTGTTTTTATTATTGTCCTTTTGTTGGTTTTGTTCAGTTCTGTTTTTTCTTTTTGTTTTTATGTGTTTGAGATTTTTCTGTGTTTTAAAAAAAATTTTTAAAGATCTTTTTTTCTGATGTGGACCATTTTTTAGTCTTTATTGAATTTGTTACGCTTGCTTCTGTTTTATGTTTTGGTTTTTGGGCCCCGAGGCATGTGGGATCTTAGCTCCCCAACCAGGGATTGAACTCATACCTCCTGCATTGGAAGGCGAAGTCTTAACCACTGGACCTCCAGGGAAGTCTCTGTTTGTTTTAATGAGACTTCCTCCATGTAAGCATAGGATGTAGAAATCTGAGTCTGCAGCTTGATGATGTGAGAATTATAACCCTCTTCATTTTGGTGTGTAACAGAGCATAGTCTCTGCTTTGGGTCCTTGATTGCTTTCAGTGGAAGGTTAATCTCGGTGTACCAAAGTTATCCCCCCTCCCTGGGGTAGCACTTGAGTTTGAGCCTGCCGACATCGTGGTGAAGGATGGGTAGGTGGCATCCCCTATCCCACAGGGCCTGGCTTCTTGAAGGTCTGGCTTCAGCCTCTTTCTCTGCCCTCAGGCCCTTGAGAGGAGCCTCCCTCAGCGGCTCTTGTGCCCTCCCAGGCCCTCCTTCCAGGGAAAGCAGGGGAGCCCCGGTAGAAAGCAGCCTGAGCATCCAAGTACCACCAGCCCCTGCATCAGGGCACCCTGGGGAGAGAGAAGACCAATGTCATCCCTTTGACCCTGGATTCCAGAAGAAAGCTGCTGTGAGGAAGAACAAAGGAAAACATCCCTGCCAGGGCAATTTCTCCCCACGCGGGCTGCAGGCAGGGTCGAGGAAGCCACAGACTGGGCTGTGGTTTGTAAACTTGCACATGGACCTAGGCACAAAAGATTCTTCAAAGACCCTAACATGTTTCCAGAGAGGGTCCTGGGCCCCTTCAAAAATCCACCGAGGAGGCGTCCATCTGGCCACACACACTGCACCTGAATCTCTTGCATCGTGAATATTAATACAGAGAAAATTCGGGCAGTGATGGGTAGATAGATGAATAGGAAAGAGACAGAAAGGGGAGAGAGAGAGAGTGAATGAGAACAAGAGAGAAGGCTGTTTGGTTTTTTTCTCTATCATATATGCATACACACTCATAAAGCCCTTTTTAAAAACCCCTTCTGTGCTTTCAGCCTGCTGTGGACATTTTTCCATTCCCAGCTGAGTTCTTTGAAGGTGAGGAGAACTGTGTAGACGTGTGAAGCTCTCTGTGCCTTATCGGTCTTAGGCAATCAATACATAATAAATATATCAAAGAATGCCTGATACTCTAAAAAATGTCTTACTATTTTCAGGCATGTGATTTGGGCAAAGAGTATGCACATGATCCAGATATAGATGCATCTGGGAACCACGACATTTTAAATTTAAAATAAATTATAACTAGAAGCCAGTAAATGCCTGGCCAAGAAGGAACACATAGAGAAGGGGAAAAATTGAAGCCCTCGCTTCCATTTCACTCCCCAGTGGGTGTCACTGTTAACAATTCAGACTTCATTTCTTTAATAAAAAAATTTTTTGAATTAACTTGGTGAAATTGAGAGCTATTCATTTTTTAAAACTTCATTTTTTTCTCTCCTACATTTTAATTTCCTCCGTGTCTGCTTTTGTATTCTCTTTACCATGTTTTGTAGTCCTCAAAATATTTATTGAGTTGAGTTTGCAGGTTTTTTCAATGTGTAATTTCCATACATCAAAGCACGCACATCTACCTGAGGTGACTTTTGACCAATATGAAGATAAAGAATGTTGCCATCACCTTAGAAAATTCTCCCATGCCCCTTTTCTGTCAAGCCTCCCACTCCAGGGAGCAACCACAATTCTGATTTGTTCCACTGTAGATGAGTTTTGTCTGGTCTAGGGCTTCATGTGAACACGAGGAGAGTGTACTGTTCTGTAAGCCTTCTTTTGCTCAGTGTAATGTTTTGGTATCCATCATTGTTGTTGTGTGTATCGATAGTCTGTTCCTTTTTTATTGCTGTGTAGCATTCCATTTTATTAAGATATCCCCATTTGCTGATCCATTCTCCTACCCAGGAACAGCTGACATGTCTCCAGTTTTTCCACTCCAATGAATAGAGCTGCTGTGAACATTCCTGTATACGTCTTTTTGTGAATGTATGTTTCCATTTCTCTTGGGAAAACACCTGGGAATGGTATTGCTGGGTCACAGGGTAGCTGTTTGTATAGTTTTATAAGAAGTTGCCACATCCTCAGTAACATTTGGTGATATCAGTCTTTTTCATTTTAGGTAGGTCTGTGGTAGTATCTTTTTGTGGTTTTAATTTTCATTTTCCTGATGAGTAATGGTTGAGTGTTTTTCACGCCCCTATTGGCCATTTGAATACCTTCTTTTGTGAAGTGTCATTCAGCTCTTTCGTCCATTTTAATTGCACTGTGTTTTCATCACTGAGTTAAAGAGTTCTTTATATATCCAGGATATCATTTCTTTTTCAGATGTTCTGCAAATATTTTCTCCCAATATACACTCGCCTCTAGTTTTTTTTTTGGCTGTGTTGGGTCTTCATTGCTGTACACAGGCTTTCTCTAGTTGTGGTGAGTGGGGGCTATTCTTTGCTGCGGTGGCTCCTCTTTTTTGCAGAGCATGGGCTCTAGGCACACGGGCTTCAGTAGTTGTGACACACAGGCTCGGTAGTTGTGGCACAGGGGCTTAGTTGCTCCGTGGCATGTGGGATCTTCCCGGACCAGGGATCAAACCCATGTCCCCTGCATTAGCAGGCAGATTCTTAACCACTGAGCAACCAGGGAAGTCCTCGCCTCTATTTTCTTAATGGAATCTTCTATCAGCTGAACTTTTTAATTTTCGTAGAGACTAATTTATTGATTTTTCTTTTATGTTTTTTGCTGTTGATCAAACATTCACCTGTCCCAGGTTATGAAGTTATTCTCATATGTTTTTCTTTAAAAGCTTTATGGCTTTACACTTAGGTCTGTGATTCATTTCAAATTAATCTTTGTACGTAGTGTGAGAAAGGAGTTGAGGTTTTGTTTGTTTGTTTCCATATGAACATCCAGTTAATACAGCACCATTTTTTTTGAAAACACTTTTCTTTCTTCCATTGAATTGCTTTGGCATCTTATCAAAAGACAAAGGACTCTAAGTAAAGACCTGTTTCCTGGCTCTCGATTCAGATCTATTTACTTATTCGTCAATCCTTCTGCCAGTACCACACTGTCTTGTACTGTGGTTTTATGTTTTCAGGTCAGAGTTTGAGCACTCCAAATTTGTTCTTCTATTTCAAGATTATTTTAGGTATTCTTTGGATGTCTATACAAACTTTAGAATTGGTTGGGATTGCCATGATCCTATAGATCAATTTGTAGAGAACTGAAACATCTTCACAACTTGATTCCAATCTGAGAACATGGATGTATCTCTCCATTTATTTGGGTCTTCCTTAATTTCTCTCAGTAATGTTCTGTAGTCTTCAATAGAGATCTTGCCCTTCTTTTGTTAAAGTTATTCCTGAGTCTTTTATATTCTTTGATGGCATTAATGGAATTGTTTTTCAAGGTTTTTTCCCCCAATTTTTGCTGCTAGTATATAAAAATACAATTGATATTTTAATATTAACCTTGAACCTTGTTCAATTGATGTATTAGTTCTAGTAATTGTTTTGTAGATTTCATAGGATTTTCTACATAAACAATCATGTCATTTGTAGGGTTAGTTATAATTCTTTTCCAATCTTAATGCCTTTACTTCTTGTGCCTGCATTATTGCAATAGTTAAGACTTCTGGTTCAAACGTTGAATGGAATTAGTGGGAGTAGATACCCTTGTCTTGTTCCTGATATTGGGGGGAAAGCACCCAATATTTCACCATTAAGTATGATGTTAGCTGTAGGTTTTTCATAAATTGTTTTTATCAGATTGAGGAAGTTCTCTTTTATTCCTTATTTTCCAAGAGTTTTTATTATGAATGAGTGTCAAATTCTTTTTCTGTATCTATTGAAATAATTATATAATTTTCTCCATCATTCTGTTAACTGGTTAAATTATATTGATTAATTTTTCTAATATTAACTCAAACTCACATTTCTGGTATGAAGCTTACTTAAGTATGATGTATTATCCTTTTTATGTATAAGTAGTTCAACTTGCTAATATTTTGTTTGAAATTTTTGCACTTGTGTCCCTTTTACTTTTTTCTAATGTCTTTGTCAGGTTTTATATTAGAATTATGCTCGTCTCATAAAATAAATTCAGAAGTATTCTTGCCTTGTTTGTTCTCTAAGAGAGTTTATGAAAGATTTGCATTATTTCTCTCTTAAATGTTAGACTTAATGAAACTATTTTGAGCAAAGTTTTCTTTGGGGAACACTTTTTTATAATGAATTCAATTTCCTAAATAGATGTAGAGTTATTTAGATTTCTATTTTATCAAACATGAGTTATGGTAAGTTGTATTTTTCAAGGAATTTGTCCATTTCATCTAAGTTGTCAAATTTGTTGGTGTAAAGGTTTTTTAAATATTTTCTTACCATTCTTTCAATATCTGTAGCATTTTCAGTGTTGACCCCTCTTTTATTCTAATATTGATAATTTGCGTTCTCTCTCCTTTTCTTGATTAGTCTAACTAGAGTTGATCTTTTCTAGAGAACCAACTTTTGGTTTTGTTAGTTTTCTCTATTCTTTGTTTTTATGTCATCTATTTCTGTTCTTATATTTATTATTTCTTTACTCCTACTTACTTTGGGTTTACTTTTTTCTTCTTTCTTTCTTTACCCATTTTTTTAGACTCAAATTAGAACCTGAACGCAGTGACTTTAGACCCTTCTTCTTTTCTAATGTAAGTATGTAAAACTATAAATTTCCCTCTTAACATTGCTTTAACTACAGCTCATGAATATTAATATGTTGTATTTTCATTATTATTCTGTTCAAAAGTTTTTCTAATTTTCCTTATGATTTCTTCTTTGGGGTTATTTAGAAGTGTGTCATTTGATTTCCAAATATCTAGGGTCATCCTAGATTTCTTATTGTTATTGATTTCTAATTTAATTCCACTTTGGACAGAGAAAATACTCTGTAGGATTTCCATCCGTTTCAACTTATCAAGACATTTTATGTCCTAACATATGTTTTATCTTGACAAAAGCTCCACATGTATCTGGAAAGAATGTGTATCCTTCAGTTGTTGGGGGTAGTGTTCTATAATTATTAATAGGTCAAGGTGGTGATGGTTTTGTACAGATAGTCTATGTCTTTACTGATTTTAGGCCTAGTTTTTCTATCAGTGACTGAGGAGAGGTGTTAACATTTCTAGCTATGATTGTGGTATTGTCTACTTCTCCTTTTAACTCTGCCATTTTTGCTTTGCGTATTTTAAAGCTCTGTTATTAGGCCCACATACCTTTATCATTGTAATATCTTCCTGTTGAATTGGTGCTTATCATTAGGACATGTCCCTTTCCACACTTGGTAGCACTCTTTATCATGAAGTTAACTTCATCTGATATTGATACAGCCATGCCAGCATTCTTATGCTTACTAGTCTCATGGTATTTTTTTTCTGTTCATTCTCTCAGCATATCTGTTTGTTTCTGTTTAAAGTGGGTCTCTTACAGAAAGTGTTTTTATCCATTCTGACGATCTTTGCTTTTCATTGGAGTTTCTAGTCCATTAGCATTCAATGTAATTATTGATAGATTTGGAGATAGGTCTTCTATTTTACTATTTGTTTTATGTTTGCAGCCTCTAATTTCTGCTCCTCTTTTCCTCTTTTCCTAATTTCTTTCTAAATTATTTGAATAGATTTTAGAATTACTTCTTAATGTATGTATTGACTTTTTAGCTATACGTTTTTGCATTTTTTGTTGATTGCCTATAGATTACAATGTATTTCCTTTCCTTTTACAATCTGTGAGAGTTAAGTTTGTGCCACTTTACATAAACTGTAGAAACCTTACAATCATATAGATCCTTTTACCCCCAATCATTCTTTACACTATAATTTTCATATGCATTACATCTACATAATTATAAACCCCACAAGTCAGCATTACAGACTTTTCTTTAAACAATCATATGTAGTTTAAATAAATTAAGTGAAAAAATAGTCTTTTATACTTATCCTGAAAGTCACCATTTCCAATGGCATAATTTCTTTTTAGTCTGAAGAACTTTCGTTTTTCTTATTGTACAGGTCTCCTGATGATGAATTCTCTTAGTTATCTGAATTGCCTTTATTTTGTATTTATTCTTGAAGGATATTTTCACTGTATATAGAATTCTGGGCTGACAATTTACTTCTTAGAGCAGTTTAAGGATGTTGTTTCACTGTCTCCTGGTCTCTGTTGTTTCTGATGAGAAGTTAGCAGGAGCTGCAGGAGACGGTTGGTTCTGTTGTCCACAGGAGGCCTTGTGTGCATACATACATGCATCACACACCGGGGAAGAACCTATAATCTTTGCTGACAATGATGTGCAGCATTTAAAAATCTCTATAGTCAGACCCAGTGCTTGAAAAATTTAGACCTAACATTACTCTGGCCCAGGAAGGATTTTAGTTGGAAATTATAGTTTATAGCCTAGGAGCTATTTTCCAAAGATCTTTAAGGCTTACCAGCAATGACAATGATAACAATAATGGTGATCACAATGATATCGTTGCCAATAGCTGCTACAACCTATTGACCCCATAATATGTGGTCATAGGTTATCTCCATCCTTTCAAGAACCCATTTTGCAGTTGAAGAAACAGACTCAGTGAGCATATGATCTCTGCTCATGCCTAATGGAGCCAGGATAGAGTCATTGTGGCCCTAGAGCCCCCCCCCCTTTTTCCACTGTACCACAAGACTGGCCCCTGGGCTGGGAAGCTACCTCAGACCACAACCACATGATGACAGCCATTTCCTCCAGTGGGCCTGAGGATACTTTTTGTTTTGTTTTGTTTTATTTCTCTACCTCACAAGGGGCCTGTTTGGTGACTCAGAGGTCCTGTGTTGTAGCTCCAGGGGCGGGTCTGAAAGAAAAGGGTCTCCACCTGCAGGTGTCCTGGGCAGAGGACTTGATCCAGCTCCCTTCTCTCTAATTCCCAGATCTCAGCGGCTGGGTGGAAACTCCGTTCTGAGACCACAAGGCGAGAAAATGTCAGGGAGTAAGTTAGGCTAAGCTTCGAGGTTTGGATGTGAGACGTAGTTAGTCTACGTGGCTGGAATGTGGTAACAAGACACATGGGCCCTTGAGGCTTGTCAGAAACCCTGATTGTGCTGGAAGCATCTGACCTGCAGTCCCCTTCAGATATAACTGAGACAGGAGATTCGGTAAACATGGTCCCCGAAGAGCTTGCGCGTTTCTTGGAAAAGGGATTTCCAGAGAGATCTCAGAGCACATAAATAGCAGGGCCATCAAGACAAAGGTAACCATTCAAGGAATGGAGAAGTATATTCTCAAAAATTACACTCCAAGGCAGAGTTGTGGTTCAGAAAGGGGGTTTTACGTTGTTGCTGTTATTGTTTCAGTTTTGGCCTCAGAAAGGGTACACTGGCCTGCTGTCAACAGTCTCTCGGCAGTGGGAAGGGGCGTGCCTCACAGTGGGTACAGGCATCTAGACCCTGACATAGATAGAAAGACATGGAGGACCACCCCGGCCAGCCTTGGGGTGCACTCAGAAGAGCCCTGATTTGAGAGAGGAGTATTTCTTTATAGAAGCAAGCATCTGGGATATGTTTCCAGAGAACTTGTCATGACTTGTAATGTAGATTTTCCCCCCTGCCTTCTGCAATTGGGGTTGCTATGCATCTATGATGGACCAAAAATATAAGTCTTGAGTTAGACTCTCTCAACTCTGAGCATGTAAGACCCAAAGGGATGAGGGAACTCCAGCACAGCCAGGAGCACTTGGAGGAGAAATCCTCAGATCCTATCAGATCCTATTGTCTTGTTGGACTCCTGGGTTAATTTCTGCATCTCATCGATGGTCTACCCCAGGCTACCTTCCGCTACATGCCACCCTCCTGGCCATGCCCTCTTGACAACCTGCTTATTTCCACTAATTACTCATGGGAACCTATCTCAGAAGAGGAAAGAATCGGAAAAGTTCCTTGCAATGTGTTACAGTAGAACTTCACTTCTCCAATAGGCTCCTTTTCAGATGGCCATTCCAAGTCTCTGGGAAGCCAGATCTCAGAGAACAGAGAGATGTGATTGGAGATGACCCTCCCTGTGCTTCTTGGGCAGCCGCTGAACCAGAAAATGTGCCTGCAGGGAAAGCCTCATTTGGGGAAGTGAAGAGGCTAAAGTTCTTTATTTTGAAAATAGAGAACAACCTTCCTCACAATCCTGTCCCCCTTATTCCCTTCCAACCCGAATACCAGCCCCCCCCACCCCCGAAAATGAAGAGTGAGTCAAATTTGAGGGACAAGTGGGTGATGATGAAGAAATAGCTGGAGAGCAAACTCTGTCCTTGAGCTGTGGGTTTCTGAATGTCAGAGGCAGCTGTTCCCCAGGGCAGAGACCAAGCCAGGCCCTCACCCATTTGAACACCCTCTATGCCCAAGGGCTTGAAGCTCTTGATGGATGGAAGTAACCAGTGAGGAAGGAGAGAGAAGAGGAAAGGAAAGAACCCAAATGTGGATTTGCTATTTTTTGTTGTCACAAAACACACATACACACACCTGCACTCTGGCCCTGTGGTCCCTGTTTGGAATCTAAAAGCCCACCTTGCAACCAGGTGGCCATGAACTGGTCATCAAGTCATCTGAATCTCTCACATAGCAAGGGGCACAGAGACTTTAAGGACATGATTATAAGACCCCTTCAAGGCAGCTGATGACAGGACAGGGGTCTACACTGAAGTCTGGGGCACCGAGGCCTGCTCAAGGGGCAGGCTGGGATCTGTTGATCTTGTGTGTGGTGATCTTCTTCCTGGATAGAAGCTCATTCCGGGGATTTACAGGTTGGGTCTAATTATATCTTTTGTTCATGTTCTTCTAGATTAGAGGGACACCATATACTGATTTTAAGATGAACCCTGTAGATGACTTTCTCAATCAGAAGTTCCGTAAGCAATGTTTTGATCAACATTTAGGAATGTAGAAAGAATAGTTAAATATCTATTTAACTGGTGATGGAGGGACATGTTCATATTTAAAATAAGACATGAGTTTGGAAATGGTGTTTTTTTCCATCTTCACATTCTTCACAGCACCTGTGAAGTATCTCTGTCATCACCAGCTCCCTTTCTGATTTTGGCACAGTATGTTCACAAACATTGCATCGTTTCAATGCAGTGACTCCGAGTCTGAAGGATGCACCCCAAGAAGAGCAAGTCGCACAGCCATTGACAGAACATGAAGATGATTGAGTTTTACCTGCATCCCTTAGGTTTGTGGTGGTTGTTTCAACCCCTGGCATTGCCAGGCAGTGTGTTACATTTCTTTGCCTTCTCTTAGTGACCCGATCAGCATCTCAAACCAACCTTCTCTGAGGATGCTGGAGTCAACGGTTCTTTCCCAGATACAAACTTGTGCTTCAAAATAAACTGCAAAATCATCAAGCAAATCGATGCCCACTAATGTGAGAAGTTTTATGAGGATTTGACTCTAAAATGACTTCCTTTTCCACAGTCGGAGTTTAGAAACCAAAGCAAACCTGGCTGTAGGTTTGAGTATATCTCAGAAGCAATGGGGCGTGGCTCAGTGTGTGCTGACAAGGTCACTGTGAAGGTGGGTGACCAGTGCCTTAGCAAGTCTGGACCTGAGGGCTGGACCTCTTAAGCCCAGAAGGGCCAACGGAGGTAGGCTGGCCCACTTGCCATCCACAGGCAGAGATTCTGCAGGCCCAGGAGACAGAGGGCTGCCCGAGGCTAGACAGCAGAGGACCACTAGGCTGAGGCTCACCCCGGGTCCCTTACTCAAAGCCTCTGCCCAGGGCTTGCCCTTCCCCCTAAATATATGTGCCCCAAATTGTCGCCAGATCTCAGGAAAGCACTGGCTTTGTCTGGAATAAACACTAACCCCACAGCACACCCAGTCATTATCAGATGGGCAGTTCTCATCTAGGTCTTGTGGCTTTCTTGGGATTTTCTCGGGTGTCTCTCTCCCAAATCTTTCCCCCTTTCTTTGATTATATTCACATAAACATTCAGCTTTGTAGCCCTACTGCATTCACAAACATCACTCAGGTTACCCATCTGGATTTCCCTGAGTCGTGCCTGGTGGAGTCCCCTTCGCAGCTGCCTGTCAACTATTGTCCAAAGTCCATCCCCAGCTGCCCCGGCCTGTCCAGTGGCTCCACTTTCTCTTCTCTTTCCCCTACTCCTCTCCTGGGAAGATGTATCTGAGGATCCTGAGGGAGGAGACCTGAGGTTCTTCCCTCGGGCAAACAGGGCTAGATGGATGACATAATCCCTTTAAGTCTTACAAAAACAATCTTGTGGCTCTTGGCTCTCTCGGGCTCTCATTTTGGTTGCCTCAAGGCACCAGGCAGAAGGCCAGGGAGCCCAACCCCAGCTTAGAGACTTGCCGGGCTCCAGGGAGCAACGGCGATGAGCTGTCTGCCACTGCCTGCTCCCCCTGGCCAAGGACTCTGGCCCACAGAACCTTACAGCTCTGAGACAGGCCCTGAAACTCCCCCTCATGCCTCCTAAAGTCTGCAATTGCTTGATCACACACTGCTTCATGCTGACTTCCACTTCCCCTCTTTGTGTGTTTTGACTGATAACTTGACTTCAGATAACTTGATGTCAGAAAGTGATTCAGCTGCTGCTCTAGCCCTGGGAAAGGGCAGGTTCCATGGAAGGCTGAACGCCTATTGTTCTGGGTCATTTTAAAGAGGAGTGAGATGTCTTGAAGAAAAATGAAGACAAAACACTGACGGGTGCTGAATTTACAACACCTAAGGGGAAAAAGCCCAAATGTTCATCAGGAGTGGAATGGATCAACAAATCATGGTATATTCCCACAGTGAAATACTGCCTACCAACAAAAATGAATGACCTACAGATGGACACAAAAACGTGGATGATTCTACCAGACATCACATGTGAAAGAAACCAGACTAAAGAGCATATACTATATGGTTCCATTTATATAAAGTTCTAGAACAGGCTAAGCAATCCATGCTGATAAAAGTCAGAGTAGTGATTACTGAGGATCAGGGGAGGATGATGGATTGACTGGTAAGGAATATGAGGGAGTTTCTTAAAGTGTCCTCTGTCTCATTCAGGGTGGTGGTCACAAATACACAGGTATGTGTGTAAAACTCCATCAAGCTCTACCTTTAAGAATTACGCTCTTTGCTGTATGCATGTTATACCTCAATAAAAACTTTTTAAAAAAAGACAAAAGGAATGAGGAGTCAGTGGAGGAAAGAAGGAGAATGAAAGGCTCAGAGAAGGAGTGTAAGAGGACAAAGAAATCCAGGAAGAGCACTTCAGTAAAAGGGCAACAGGGTTGACTAATATAGAGAGACTCTTAGATGTGGTGGCTGAGAAATTATTTGTCCTGACAGAAGAATTTCAGTAGGTTAGCTTCAACTTGAAAAAAAAAAGAGCAAGATTAAAGAAATCCACAGATTATGATGTTCTTGTTAGATTGTGAAGGAAACCTCATTCTGACCACTTGCCAGCTAGGTTTGGGAACCCAAGAGTGAATGCAAAGAAGGTGAGTGTACAGGAGTTACTCCAGCTTGGAGATGAACAATGCAGACTTGGCCCAAAGATGAGAATTCTAGGAAAGTAAAGATGTCTCTCAGAAGGAAGACTCATGGTGATAGAAAATGATGACAATATTTGTATTATCAAAGTCCCAGAAAGAGAAGATAAATAGAGCGGAGCTGAAAAAAACATGTGGAGAAATAATGGTGGGACACTTTTCCAACTTTGGCAAAAGACAAACTTGTAGATTCAAGAAGCTCAGAGAATTCTAAATAGGATAAACTCAAACAAATCAACACTAGACACATCATAATTAAACCACTGAAAACTAGGAACAAAGGAAACATCTTGAAAGCAGCCAGCAAAAAAATGACCTGTTGCTTATAGAGGAGCAATTATTTAAAAGACTGCAAATTTCTCATCAGAAAACATGTAGGACAGAAAGCAATGGAACAATATAAAAACAAACAAACAAACAAAAACTTCTTATTTTAAAATAATTATAGACTCATACAAAGTTGTAAAGATAAGTTCTCATGTACTCTTCTCCATAGTTTCCCCCTGTGGTTAACATCTTACCTCACTACAGTATAATAAGAAAACCAGGAAATTGACATGAGTAAAAATGTGTGTGTGTGTGTGTGTGTGTGTGTGTGTGGTTCTATACCTTTTATCACAGATGTAGACTCCTATAACCACCACTGCAATCAAGATACAGAATCATTCCCTCACTACAAAGTACTCCCTCGTGCTACCCTTTAGAGTTACACCCACTACTCCCCTGGCAATTGTTAGTCTAGTCTCTGTCTCTATAATTTTGTATAAATGGAATCATGCAATATGTGATCTTTTGAGATTTGCTTTTTTTACTCAATATAACACCCTTAAGATCTATTCAAGTTGTTGCATGTATCAAGAGTTTCTTCCTTTCTATTACTGAGTAGTTTTCTATGGTAGGGATGTATCATTTTGTTTAATCATTCTTATACTGTAAGACATTTAGGTTGCTCACAGGTTTTGGTTATTACATGTAAAACTGCCATAACGAATCATGTACAAGTTTTTGTGTGCACTAAAGCTTCTAGTTACCTGGCACAAATGTCCAGGCTTATAATGGCTATGTCATATAAAAAGTGTATGCTTAGTTTGTTAAGAAACTTCTCAATTATTTTCCAGAGTGGCTGTACCATTTTATATTCTCACCAGCAATGTAGGATATCTGGTTTCTTACCATCTGGGCCAGCATTGATATTGTCACTATTTTAAATTTTATTTTAGCTGTTCCGATAGATATGTAGTAATATCTGATGGTGGTCTTAATTTGCATCTCCCCCATGGCTAGTGAAGTTCAAAATCTTTTCACTTGCTTATTTGCCACCCATATATCCTCTTTGATGAAATATCTCTCCAATTCTTTGACCCAAGTTCTAATAGGATTGTTTATTTTTTTATTGTTGAGATTTGACAGGTCTTTATAAATTCTAGATATGAGTCCTTTATTGAATATTGACTATTGGAATTATTTGAAAATATTGCCTTGTAATATACAGCATGTATTTTCATCCTTTTAACAGGGTATTTCACCAACAAATGTTTTTAATTTTTGTAAAGTCCAATTTATCAATTTTCATTTTATGGAATGTGCTTTAAGTGTCAAGCCCAGTTTTAAAATAATGAATTGAATTTCCTTAATAGTTATAAAGCTGTTTATATTATCTATTTCATATTGATGAGTTGTGGTAGTTTGTGCTTCTTAAGCTTAAATTTAATGTAAGTTGCCAAATGTATATATGTAGAGTTATTCATACTATTTTCTTTTTTTTTTAAACATCTTATTGGAGTATAATTGCTTTACAATAGTGTGTTAGTTTCTGATTTACAACAAAGTTAATCAGCTATACATATACATATATCCCCATATCTCCTCCCTCTTGTGTCTCCCTCCCACCCTCCCTATCCCACCCCTCTAGGTGGTCACAAAGCACCAAGCTGATCTCCCTGTGCTATGCGGCTGCTTCCCACTAGCTATTTATTTTACTTTTGGTAGTACCTAGAAGTCCATGCCACTCTCTCACTTTGTCCCAGCTTACACTTCCCCCTCCCCGTGTCCTTAAGTCCATTCTCTACATCTGAGTCTTTATTCCTGCCCTGCCCCTAGGTTCTTCAGAACCTTTTTTTTTTTAAGATTCCATATATATGTGTTAGCATATGGTATTTATTTTTCTCTTTCTGACTTACTTCACTTTGTATGACAGTCTCTAGGTCCATCCACCTCACTACAAATAACTCAATTACGTTTCTATTTATGGCTGAGTAACATTGCATTGTACATATGTGCCACATCTTCTTTATCCATTTTTATCAATGGACACTTAGGTTGCTTCCATGTCCTGGCTATTGTAAATAGAGCTGCAATGAACATTGTGGTACATGACTCTTTTTGAAGTATGGTTTTCTCAGGGTATATGCCCAGTAGTGGGATTGCTGGGTCGTATGGTAGTTATATTTTTAGTTTTTTCAGGAACGTCCATACTGTTCTCCATAGTGGCTGTATAAATTTACATTCCCACCAACAGTGCAAGAGGGTTCCCTTTCTCCACACACTCTCCAGCATTTATTGTCTGTAGATTTTTTGATGATGGCCATTCTGACTGGTGTGAGGTGATACCTCATTGTAGTTTTGATTTGCATTTCTCTAATGATTAGTGATGTTGAACATCCTTTCATGTGTTTGTTGGCAAGCTGTATATCTTCTTTGGAGAAATGTCTATTTAGGTCTTCTGCCCACTTTTGGATTGGGTTGTTTGTTTTTTTGATATTGAGCTGCATGAGCTGCTTGTAAATTTTGGAGATTAATCCTTTGTCAGTTGCTTCATTTGTAAATATTTTCTCCCATTCTGAGGGTTGTCTTTTGGTCTTGTTTATGGTTTCCTTTGCTGTGCAAAAGCTTTTAAGTTTCATTAGGTCCCGTTTGTTTATTTTTGTTTTTATTTCCATTTCTCTAGGAGGTGGGTCAAAAAGGATCTTGCTGTGATTTATGTCATAGAGTGTTCTGCCTACGTTTTCCTCTAAGAGTTTTATCGTGTCTGGACTTACATTTAGGTCCATTTTGAGTTTATTTTTGTGTATGGTGTTAGGGAGTATTCAAATTTCATTCTTTTCAATGTAACTGTCCAGTTTTCCCAGCACCACTTATTGAAGAGGCTGTCTTTTCGCCATTGTATATTCTTGCCTCCTTTATCAAAAATAAGGTGACCATATGCACGTGGGTTTGTCTCTGGGCTTTCTATCCTGTTCCATTGATCTATATTTCTATTTTTGTGCCAGTACCATATTGTCTTGATTACTGTAGCTTTGTAGTATAGTCTGAAGTCAGGGAGCCTGATTCCTCCAGCTCCGTTTTTCTTTCTCAAGATTGCTTTGGCTATTTGGGGTCTTTTGTGTTTCCATACAAATTGTGAAATTTTTTGTTCCAGTTCTGTGAAAAATGCCATTGGTCGTTTGATAGGGATTGCATTGAATCTGTAGATTGCTTTGGGTAGTAGAGTCATTTTCACAATGTTGATTCTTCCAATCCAAGGACATGGTATATCTCTCCATCTGTTTGTATTATCTTTAATTTCTTTCATCAGTGTCTTACAGTTTTCTGCATACAGGTCTTTTGTCTCCTTAGGTAGGTTTATTCCTAGGTATCATACTATTTTCTTATTAACCTTCTGAGGTCTGCAGGACCTGTAGTGATTTTTCCTGCTTCATTCCTGATATTGGTAATTTGTGTCTTCTTTCCCTTTTTTGGTCAGTCTTGCTAGAGGTTTGTTACTTTTATTGATCTTTTCAAGGGCTGGATTTTGTTTCATGAATTTTCTCTCATTCTTTGTTTTTTGGTTTTTTTGTTTGCTTTCCCTTTCATTGCTTTCTGTTCATATCTTCTTATTTTCTTCTTTCTGCTTGCTTTGGGATTATTTTTGCTCTTCTTTTTCTAGTTTCCTGAGGTGAGAGTTTAGACTACTCCTTTGAAAATGTTCCTCTTTTCTAATGAAAGCATTAACAGTATAAAATTTCTTCTAAGCGTTGCTTTAAAAATCTCACAAATGTTGATGTGTCGTATGTTCATTTTCATTCAGTTCAGTGTCTGTTTCCCTTGAGACTTCCTCTCTGAACCATGGATTATCTGGAAGTAGGTTGTTTAGTTTTTAAGTATTTGAGATTTTCCTGTTATATTTCTGTATTACACTGGGCAGTGGCAGCTGCCAGATCCCTGAGGCCTGGGGGTCCCTGGGTGGTGCTTGGCCTTCAGCGTGAGAGCAGGGGAAGCTTCGTATGGATCACGGCAGGTGCAGGACAGGTTAGAAATGGCATTCAGTATGTGATGCACGGCCCTGTGAGTTGCATTCCCTAGACTGCTCAAAGCAGGAGGAAGCCTCAGCACTGAATGTTCAGTGTTGTTTTAATACTTTACCCCCTTCCAGATGCCATATTAGCATTTTAATAGGGCTTTCCAGTCCACAACCCCAGGAGTCACTGTTGCACTCCAGGCTGTGGCTGAGCTCCGAGAAGAGGATGAGGAGCTGATGTAGGTCAGAGGCTCCCCAGGGGTACACCGTCACCAGCAGAGGGCTGAGGCTGCCTCCAGGGCAGACAGGGAGGGTGAAGGATGGAAAGGAACTTGAGGATCATGGGGAGTGGTAGTGCCGTCCCCTGGGAGTGGGAGGAAAGACAGCCGGGGCAGCATGAAGACAGAAATAGATTAATTTGATTCTCTCATGGATGAATGGCTATGTCTGCCCAGAAACAGAGGCGGGTTCCAGAGTTATGACTGTGTTAATTGCCATCCAGGCAGGGACAAGGAGGAAGGACATAAGGATGGGGAGAGGGGGAGGCCAGGAGGAGTGCTTAAAAGCCCTTTCTTCTCTGTGGGAGAAGAGTTAATGGTGCTGGTGGAAGCACCAGCAGAGTTGGTGGTGGTGAGGGTGGTGTGTGTGCGTGTGTAAAAGTGAGGAGGAGCACTTGGAGTTGGGCCTGAGAACAGCACTAAATATTCTCTCACATCTCACTCTGGCAACTTCAGAGTCTGTGGCTGACTCAGCCAATGCCATGGTCTCCCATGTCCCCTGATCGATCTGAGCTCCAAGGTCCCTCCCCAACCTCACACTCCCTCCAGTGCCCCCAAGGTCACAGGAGACCCTTGTGCCCCCAGCACTGGTCCACCTCAGAGTCTTGACTCTGTTTCCAGTTTTCCCACCCAGTCTCCTCTTCCCCAGCTGCTTCACTCTCAGCAGACACTGCACCACCCGGAGACCCCGGTTCCGCCCGGGCGCGTCCCCCTGCTTCTGTGTTCATGACCATCTTGGCTTCTAGGGCTTCTCATTTCTAATCCTTCTCTCCATCATCCTTGAATCTCTTCCTCCCTTATCTTCCCATAGCACCTGCCCAGGAAAACCCCAAACCCCCAAAGCAATCCAGCTGGTCACACCCAGGATGTGGAGGACCACTGAAGAAATCACACTGGTAGCTGTGCGGCAGAGCTTCTCTGGTTCGGTCCCAGGTGGACCAGCTTCCCTGCGCCCAGCGAGCTGCTTCCTCTCTTCGAGACCCCAGGCACTCCTGCTCCCAGACTCTCTGTCCTCAGATGTTCTTACCCCTTTCAGCAAAAGGACCCACTCTCCATGCCTCTGGAATTAACTCTTCTTATGCCCATCTCTGTGCATAACTTTACTTTCCTCCTTCCCCTCCTTTCCAGCAGAATCTAAATCTTGGGATCACATCCCTCCCCCTTTTCAGAACCAGCTAAGTCTCTCCATCAGCCTCCTTCTCACCCTCTTCTTGAGAAACAGAGCCATTTGGGGGTAGAGTTCGCAGGTAGAGCATTTGACTGCAGAAACAGAGCCATTTTCTGAAAGACCATTTACCAAACGCCAAATCTCACTGTGACCAAAAAGCCAACTTATTAAAGATCAGTTTGCCAAGTGACCAATTCCACAGACTGCCAAATCCCCCAAAATGTATTTCTCTTAATTACTTACAAAATGTGTCATAATAGGTGTTGCACAGGAAGTTTCAAAAGCCGTTAATGATGCTTTTCAACATTTTGGCTGTTGGTGTTTCTCTAGTTTAGAAGTTTTATTTTTGGTTTCTCCACCACTGTTTTTTTTTTTTTTTTTTTGTGGTACGCGGGCCTCTCACTGTTGTGGCCTCCCCCGTTGCGGAGCACAGGCTCCGGACGCGCAGGCTCCGGACGCGCAGGCTCAGCGGCCATGGCTCACGGGCCCAGCCGCTCCGCGGCATATGGGATCCTCCCAGACCGGGGCACGAACCCGTATCCCCTGCATCGGCAGGCGGACTCTCAACCACTTGCGCCACCAGGGAGGCCCTCCACCACTGTTTTATATTGGATTTATGGGTAAGTGATTCACATTTCTAAAGCTGACTGCTTCTCAAAAATTACTTAGAAAAGGTTTTGGTAATGCATGAGCCTTTTTTTTTTTTTTTTTTTGTGGTACACGGGCCTCTCACTGTTGTGGCCTCTCCCATTGCGGAGCACAGGCTCCGGAAGCGCAGGCTCAGCGGCCGTGGCTCACGGGCCCAGCCGCTCTGCGGCATGTGGGATCTTCACAGACCGGGGCATGAACCTGTGTCCCCTGCATCAACAGGCGGACTCTCAACCACTGCGCCACCAGGGAAGCCCAATGCATGAGCCTTTAACCTTTGGTTTGCAGAGAAGATAGTTTTGCCCTTCAAGCGTAATTTTACACCAATTTGCAACTTCTCTTTTTCTTTTTCAAAGTGGTTTGGCGGTCAGCCAAATAAATGTTTCTTCTGCATGTTAATTTTCACATATCCATGACAACTTCCCCAATGGCAAAATCCCAAAGTGGGAGCTATAGTTCAATTTAGGCACAAGTCTTTAAATTAGAGTTGACAGTAAACGCAGTTGAGGGAAAATCCATCCACTGGCACCAAATATATATATATTGGGCATTCAAGAAGTGCCCTGCTTCTGAAATATTGAAACCCACATAAGATTGACATTTACCAGAGATGGACTGAGAAATTCACAGGGAAATATCTGGTGAAAATACACCTGAAAACTTGTAAACCAAGCTAAACTACTAAACATATGTGAAAAAGCAAACCAAACCTACAGGAAAGTCTTCAGTGTTGTAGAAACCATAGCACACAAATTTCTATAATTTTTAAAGTAATTGAGCAAAACAACTTTTGGGGGAATTCCAGGGATCACTCATTAGGGAAATGCGTTCTTCAGCAAATTGATTTTCAACATATCAGTTGTCAATTAATTGGCCTTTGGTAAACGGTGATTGGTTATTTGTCAAGTTGACCTATTTCTTCAACCTCTCTGTCTTTCCTGAGTCTTTCCCTCTGGAAGCCATGCGTCAGGTACCTGGGGCTCCCATACCTGCTAGCCTCCTTCCTGTTACAGTCAGTGAATTGGGCTGGAATAGGATGTGGCCACACCAGCCTTTAACCTGGTACTTTGTAACCTCTGCTGCTGGATTCTCCCCCTCCTTCACACTCTGATTCTTAGGGCTGTTTTCTTCTCTTCTCCCCACATTGACCTAAGACCCCCATCCCTAATTAAGCCCTCTGAACTCTCAAAAAGTACTTGGGCATGACCGACTTTTACTGAGGTTTGAGGTTACCTGGCCAAGCAGGTAACTTCAAGTGGGATGCCAGTCAACCCAGCTCTGCCAACCTCACTCCTTTTCCTCTGGGTATGCCGCTGGGTCCTCCCCTTTTCAGCCCCTCCTTTTTGCTGTTCATGCTTCCTCCCTCTCTCTGGTCCTTCTTCAATCACTCCTGTTGAGTCTTCTTATAAAACACCGCTCTATCCTACTTAACTGCTTCCACACACAGATGGGAGAAATTCACCTTCCAGAGCCAAGCAGGCTTCAGAAGCTGTTGTGAAAGAAACCTGACTCCTCCTTTGCAAGAGAGAAAAGGTGCTGTATGTCTATATATTGCAATGGAAAGAAACCCTCCATGCATCTACATGCACTGAAATCTCCCACCTTGACACATCCTCTCTCTTGACCTTATATCCCCCTCTCCATCCTGACTTTTTTTCACAGCCAAGTTTCCTGGACCATCTACTGATACTCACCATTTCTCCTTTGTCCCAACCAGTAGACACTTCCTGATCTTTTTCTTTCTTAACCTCCTTGTAACATTTGACATAGTAGATACCTCCTTCCAGAAACTCTTTGTTGTCCAACTGCTCTGGCCAGGTCTTCTCAATCTCTTTTGCGCTGTCCTTTTCTCTTGTTGCCTTCTTAGAGGTCATTGAGCCCAGCTCTGGCCTCAGGACTCACCTGTTCTATAAGCAGACCCTGGTTGGTCCCACACACCCATGGACTTAACCACCTCTGCTGTGTGCTGCTACGGGGTCTCGGCTCATTGCCCTGGGCCATGCTCTGGGCAGCTCAGGACAATACTTGGTTGTCTCCTCGGTGTCTAGAATTCAACACCTACAAAGTGAACTCATTCTCTTTCCCCCAAGTATGTGTCCATTGTCTAAGCCAGCAAGCTCCCTTTCCCACCACCACCAAATCCAAGCTGGGCAGAATCTCCACCTTCATGCCTCTGAAAGCCACTTTGTTCTCCCCATCTCACTGCTGCAGGCTGAGCACGAGCGCTCATCACACCCTCCTTGGGGTAAGACCATTGCCCTTGGCCTTCTGATCTTCTAATCCACACCCAACACAGCTGCCAAAGGAATCTTTCCTTAATGCAAAGTTAGTCATACTCTACCTCCCCTGGCTTGACACCATGAGGCTCAGAGCTTTCAAGATGACATTTCAAGCACACAGGGCCTTTTGTAATTTAATATCTTCTCTCTCCAGCTCCCCAGTTCAACGTAGGCTCCAAGTCTTCTGGGAAACTTGCCTGACTCCTGCTCCTGCTAGGTGTCCCGTGCCTAGCTAACAGCCCACATTACTCTGATGAGGGACATCATTGTCTGTGAATTTCTAGAGGCCAGACCTGGTCTAACTCAGCTTCATCTCTCCAGAGTCTAGCTCATGGTAGGCATTCAAAAGTGTTTGATAAAGACAGGAGGGATATCTCAGGCTTCTCAGCTCATCATGTCTCCGTAGAGACCTTGACATTGTACAGGAGGCAGAGATAGGGACCCCTACAGGGAAACCCAAAAGTCCAAGGGTGCTACAACTTGGCTGAGAGACTGCTGAGGACCAAGGCAATCGGGGGAAGAGCAGCCTTCTTCCTACTTGGGAAGATGTAATTTCCATCATTCTGTCTCCCCAGGACTCTGCTCAAGGAGGCTTCTGCCGTGGCAAGTGAAGGTGGTTCTTCTGGAAGGGTCTGTCTTGCTGTGAAGGTAGTCAGTGGTGCTTGGACAGCATAAAGGTGCCACAAACATTTGTTGATTGCACACAGGAAGTGCTTTTGTCTTTGCCTCAAGGCAGGGGCGCATTTTATGTGCCAAGACCTCCCCTTCTGCCCCGTTATGCTTGACTTAGAGAGACTCTGGCCCCCTCTTGGTTTGCCTTCTGGGCACTGAGAGGACAAGCATGGTGCTGTGGTGGCAGTTGGAGGGGACATATGATTTAGAGCCTTCTCTGGTGAGGCCACCAGTCCTTGAGGGGCTTCACTGTTGGGCCACTCCTTAGATGCCACTGACCTGTGACCAAACAGTCCAGGAATACTTTCCCAGACCAGTGGCCATTGGGCACCGGTATAGGTGTCACCAAGAGGGCAGCCAAGAAGGAGGTGGCACCTGGTACCCAAGTCCAGTGCCACAGGCCAATTCCTCAGTCCAAGGGAGACAGGCACCTAACTCACCATGACAGGACAGGACCCTTGCCAAGTCCTTCCTGAGAGGGGAAAGAGCCACTTCCAAATAAACACAAAGCTGGGTTTATAAAACATGGCCTTCCTGGCATCGGTGGTCAGAAGTGACAAGCCTGCCAAAGCCCTGCGATGCATGGCATGCCTGGCATCAATGGCCAGAGGTAATGAGCTTGCCAAAATTCTATGAAAAATAGCTTTCCAAGGTATAGAAACCAAAGGGAAACACTGCAGGTACTTAACTGGCTTGGAGCCACGGTGACTTAACTAGTCTATGGAAAATCAGTCAACATTCACATTAGTCATCAAATTGAAATATCAATAAAGGACTATGCTTTGGTCTAATACACTAACAAAAATTAACATTTTAATGACAATTTGTAACGTTGGGAAGGATATGGTAAAACTGTTATCTTCACACATTGCTCTTGACAGTATATATTTGTACAGTCTCCCATGGAGAGCAATTTATCATTATCTGTCAAGAATTGCAAGAGTTCATGACCCTCTCTCCAAAGAAAATAAAGCAAGATATGAAGGAAAGTTTCATTAGAGTGCTAATTGTCATTTTGACAGATGTATCAAGTGTTCAAATTATAGTGCATGTCAAACGTTTTAATATTGTGTTAGGTATTGAAACGATGACCGTGAGAACAACATAGCAACATGGAAAAGTGCCTGTGACAATAATAGCACACAGGTCCGTGTGTGTATATAAGGATGACAAGAGAGTGAAACGACGTTCATAGCAAAGTGGAATCTGAGTCAATCCACCAAAATGATAACTGTGGTTGTGTCTGGGGGTGGAAGTGATGGGGGATTATTTTTTCTTTTTCAAATTTGGTATAATGTGATATAACAACAAAAATTTTTTTTAGAGATTGGAGGGTTGCCAAGTGGAGATAAAAAAGACAACTGAGAATCCTCTTCAGGTGGGTGGGAAGAAGCCTTTCAGGCAAGAAAGGCAGGGTAGCCTGACCTTCCAGGGCTGGATTTTGCTTTGGTTTGGACAGGGCAGGGTGCAGGCTGGGCACAGAAGCAAGGACAGGCCTTTGCTATACTGCTTTTTCTTGGGATCTTAAGAAGTCTGGGGATGTGACAAGCTGATCTTAATTGGGGAAAATTTGGAGATCTCACACAAGGCCTGTGTGGGAAGGCTTTTGGCTCTAAAATGGGCAGTCTCTCAACGAATCTGGCATGGGCCCATGAGGACCCCAGGGGGAGCCTGAGGAAGTGATGATTTCAACACTGGAGAAGCTCCATGGAACTGGTGAGGAAGGAGACCAAGGAGAAGGGATGGGTGAGGGGCGACAGGCAGGGAGCTTTGAGGTTCTCATGGGCAGTGACAGTCACAGTGCCTAGGCTTGGAGGAACAGGAGGAGGCATCCTGGTCCTCCAGTGGGAGGAGGGTGGAGCATGGCTTTGAGATGTACTCATGATCGTGACTTAGAGAGCAGGCTCAAGTTGAAGGAGACACTAGGCCAGGTGCATACGGCACACACATAGCCCAAAGCCTAGTGTCAGACTTTTGTGTAGAAAGAGGCAGCTGAACAAATAGATGGATGAATAAGTGAATGCATGAGGCTTTATGCAAAGCACGGGGGTGTGATAACATGGCTGCAACTGTATCTGACATTGCCCCATCTCAACTCACCATGTGTCACAGCAGCTAGCTCTTAGAAACATCAAAACATGTCTTAAATAATCCGTACGGAGAAAATTTATCAACCAGAAAGCATGTATGGAGATGCTGTGGGCTCCTTAGAGCCAAGCCTTGTAGGATACAAAGAACCCCAAGACAGAATTATCATCCTATGAGGGGCACCTCATCACTCCCCTACCCCCACACGTAGGTTCTTATTCTTGGGTCTTGTCTGAAATTTTTTAGGGCCAGTGCTACAAAATCAGGGGTATCATATTTGAAATTGACCATCTGTGGGGCAACGGAGAAGGGTCAACCTACAAAGTGAGAAACAAATCTGAATGTAAATCAGGTGAAGGCAAATATCTTTTAGACTTAAGCGCAAACAAGAAAGTATGCAAAATTAGGGGGAAACCATTTTATCTTCGTTATGTGTGTTCTACACTCTCTTTTGCACTGGGAGTGAATTTAACTCACCCGTTTATTTGCATCTGGACAAAGAGGAACCTAAAATACTTTCATTATCTTAAGAGAGCGATTAGCCAGCTGAAAAGAATGTTCCTCCTGACAGCAATTAATCTTGGTCAGCCTTCTCTCTGCTCCCAGGCCATTGCTTTGCTGAGTCATTCCACTAAGCAGGGTCCCCAGCCATAGAGCCCAGCTGCCTGCAACCACCATGGAACCTTAGGATCTCACCACTGGGGTTGTTTTCACTGCTGTCACTTTGTTGGTTTGTGTGTGTGTGTGTGTGTGTGTGTGTGTCTGTGTGTGTCCTTAGATAAAAAGCATACTATTCATGTAAAATTATGTATTTAGGTAAAAATCCATATTTAAGATAATGTCAGAGCTTAAAATGTGTATAAAATTGGCACATTCTTGGACTCCAAAGAGAAAGAACCTTCCTTTTCATCTGGTTTTAACTTCTGCTTCTAAACAACTGTTTATTCTGTTTTATAAAGATCTCCAAGCAGAATGCTTAAGCAAAAAAGAGGAAGGAGCAGAATAATAAATATACTGTAACACCAGTTCCATCAACACACACACACACACACACACACACACACACACACAACCACAGGCACATACACATACACATATACATGAAAACATCTGAATGGCTTACTAAACCATTGAGAGCCATGATCTCAGGGGCTGTGAAGAGAGAGGAAACTCATTTTCTCAATTTTGCTTTTCTCTAATGTATGATTATTTTATATTGAGTTTATATTACTTTTGTAACTAAAACCAATAAAGATTGAATGTTAAAGATGTCAGGCACTAAGATGCTCTTTGCATGAGAGGTTTTCCTAGTGAAGAAATAGCTTCCTAATTGAACTACATACTTTCTCCCTTACAGTTCATTCTCATTTCTTCCTTGTTCTTGTTTTTCCGAGGAATGAAGAAAGTGGTCAGCATCTTCTCTAGATCAGAGGGACTATGCATTTGTCTTTACTTTTTATCATGAAAATTTCAAACGTACCACAAAGAAAGCAGAAGAGTCTAATGGGTCCCTGTGTATCTATCACCGCCTTCTATAACTATCCACTTTCTGCCTTCATCTTTCTTCCACCCCCATCTCAAACAAATTAATTTATAGGCATACAGTTCTTTTTGTTTTTGAAGTAAAATTTATATACCGTGAAATGCATGAAATCTTAACATTAAAAATTTGAAAAATAGATACGTTTGTGTAACTCACATCCTTATCAAGATACAAAACCTTCCCATCACCCAAAAAAAGTGCTCTTGTGCTTTTCACAGTCAATCTCTTCACTTCCCTGACTTTTCACCATATTTAATTTAGTCACCTGTCCTAGAATATCTGTTCATTGCTTTTTAATGTAATAAAACTATTTCCATTATAAAAGCTGTACATGTTAGGGAAAATCTTGAGGGTAAAATAAAACCCTAGAAAAATAGAAAGAAAATTGATAATGAATAGTCCCACCACACAAAGGGAAAAATAGTTAAAAGTTTTGTTTTCTTCTAGTTCCTGGGTGTAAAGTTTTCTTATTTTATATATCTGTGATTGCTTACTTCACATGACTTCCCATAATAATTTCACATTACTCTCATAATAATTTCATAAGATAAGCATCTCTCCTATAATATTCACAAAGGAAAAATAACCTGTCAACCTAGAACTTAATACCCAATAAAAATATCATTCAAAAATGCAGAAGAAATAAAGATTTTTGCAGACATACAAAAGCTGAGAGAATTCTTCAGAAACACATGCACACTGCAAGAAAGTTTAAAGGAAGTCTTTCAGGCAGAAGGTAAATGACATCAGATGGAAATATGGACCTGCACAAAGGAATAAAGAGTACTAGAAATGGTAAATACATGAGTAAATGCTAGGAATTTTATCTTATTATTTAACATCTTTAAAAGATCCTCGAGGACATCCAGTCCCAGCCAAGGTGGAGTAGCCCCATTCCCCCCAGGTCCTACCCTCTTACAACTAAAAACCTCTGGATGTAACACAACATAGCAAACAAAAGACAACTCTGAAAAGGGTCTGAAAGAATAAAGTGAACTGCCTAAGGGATGCAGGACTTGAGGAACAACACAGCAGTGGGTTCCCTGTTTGGTTTTTTAGAAAACTTTGTGTTTGTGTGTTTGTTTTGTCTCCTACATATCCTGGATGGGGTACCCAAAACTGTCAACAGGCACAGACAAAAAAGCTCTAAGAAAAGTCTGCTTCCCTAGCTAAAGAACCAGTAAAAGGTGACATAACAATAGAAACTCTTGTTTGATCATATTTGCCCTACTTAAGCCAAACACCAATGGAATCCTGTGCCCCCTTCCCCCTCCCCTCCATCCTGCTCAGAGGATTCAGTCAGACTGAGTGGGAGCTCATGGTCCACTCCCTTTATGGCAGAAGCAGGTGGCACTCCAAGTCCCCCACTGGGGTTGCACTAGAAGGGTCCATTAGGGAGCTGAACCTCCTCCCCCAACCTGGCACCAACAAGACTGACTGAGTCAGTGTGGGGTGATGCTGGTTGGAGCTCTGCTTTTCTACAGCTGGTGTCAGCAGGGCTCAGAGAGAAGCTGAGCATCCACCCCCACCTGGCAGCAACAAGGTAGAATGAAGTGGTGTGAGGGACACTGTGTCAACAGGGCATAGAGGGGGCTGAACTTACACTCCCCTCAGTGCCAGCAAGAGGATGTGAGTAGATGCTCCATTTTTCTCAGGAAGGTACCAGCTGGGCTGAGAGGGGGGAATTAAACATACACCCCTACCACTATACCTAAACAGGGTGACTCGCCTGCTAAAAAAAAGGTTAACTAGAATCCAGAGTCACACAACATAGTAGCCAAAATGTCCGGGATATAATAAAAAATCACTTGTCACACCAAGAACCAGGAAAATCACACTTGAATGAGAAAAGACAATCAACCAATGCTTACACCACGATGACTCAGATGTTGGAATATTCTGAAGAGTGTTTTAAAGCAGCGATTATAAAAATTATGCAATGAGCAATTTAAAACACTCTTGAAACAAAAGAAAAAACTAGAAAATCTAAGTGAAGGAATATAAGCTATTAAAGAAATAAACAGTTGGAAATGATAAAACTGAAAGATACAATAACTGAAATAAAAACCCAAAGGATGGGCTCAATAGTAGTTTAGAGACAACAGGGAATGAATGAGTGAGTTTGAAGATGGATAACTGGAAACGACCCAATCTTAGTAATAGAAAAGGAAATAGGCTGAAAAAAGAAGTGAACAGAGTCTGAGAGATCTGTGTGATGATAACAAAAGATCTAGCATTGGTATCATGAGCATCCCAGAAAAGAGGAGAAAAGTGTGCAGCTGAAACAAGTATTCAAGTAAATGATGGCTAAAAATTTCCCAAATTTGACAAAAGGCAAAACCTACAGATTCAAAAACTGGAACAAATCCTGAACAGGATATAGCCAAAGAAATCCTCACTAAGACAAATTATAGTTAAATTTCTGAAAATTAAAGACAAAGAAAAAAGTCTTGATAGAGGCTAAAGAGCAGTAAGGTATTGCTTATAAAACTATTCAAATGACAGCCATTTCTCATCTGAAACCATGGAAGTCAGGAAGAAGTGGTACAGCATTTTACAAGTACTGATAGAAAAGAATTAAGAATTTACTTGTAAAATTCAAAAGAATTGTAAAATTCAAAAAGAATTGTAAAATTCAAAAGAATTCTACTTCCAGCAAAACTATTCTTGCCGTATCTGAATCTAATTCTGATACTTGCTCAGTCTCTTCAAACTGTGGGCTTTGGCGTGGATTTTTTCCTCTTACTATGCCTTGAAACTTTTTCTTGATAGCCAGGCAGGATATACTAGATAAAACAAGTTGAGATAAATAGGTCTTCAGTATTGTGGTAGTAAGAGGTAAGGTGTAGGGGGAGGGGAGCATTCTATGGTCCTGTGATTAGGTCTCAGTCTTAGTGATCCTGTGCCTCTGAACTGTGAACTTCACAACTGCTTCCCAGTCTATCTCCTCCTCCTCACCCCCCACCTTACATGGGACAGGATGGCTAGAGTGGCCTGGAGTTGGGTATTTCCCTTCCCCCAGGTTGGTTAGGCTCTGATAAAACCCTAATAGTTTAGGCTCTGGTAAAATAGTTTCACTTGAAGGCAGGTCTTGTTAAGAACAGAATGTTCTGACTTATTTCAAAATAGTTCCTTTTCCATCCCCCGATGGAAAAACAAGGGAATTTTTCTCTGATGTTCACGGTAAAAACCTGTTTGAGTTCCTGGAAATACTACTTTTGTTTTTGTTTGTTTGTTTGTTTAAGGCATTTTATTTATTTATTTATGCCTTTTAAAAATTTAAGGCATCTAAGCACTGTTCCATAGGTGTTCAAATCAAGTCTGAAAGCCCTTGATCTAATTTAATACAGAAACTTAGTGTGGAATTGTGACAAGCAAAAGGCTGATTTGTAGTTTGGAGACAGAGCTTGCTAGGAATGTATATTTGTCTTTATGAAACATCTCAACAGGATTCATTAATAAATGCTAATAGCTTCTTTTCAAAAAAACTTAAGATTTTGTATTTGTTCTATCAAAGAAATGGTCTGACTTCTTAGTATCATCCACATAAAATGAAAATGAGCTATGTTTAAGACTTACAGGAAACAAGGTAAGTGGGCTTACCTGGAGATAATATTTACAAAAGTGTGCGGGCTCCCTATGATAGGTCTCCCTGGAGTTTTTGACCCTAAGACTTGTCCGCACTGAGCCTCCAGCTATTCAGGTTTTCTTACCCTGGCTCTGGTTCCTGCAGAGATTTCTGCTCCCTCGGGAATTTTTGCTCCCATAAGAAGTGTTTCTCACTATTTGCTTATCTGTCTTTTCAATTTTGGGAAATGTGGTTTGCCTTGTGATCTCATTTCTCTGAAAATCAGAGTTGCTGATTTTTCAGTTTGCTCTGCCTTTTGCTTGACGTTAGGACAGAGTGATGACTTCCAAGCTCCTTATATGATGAACTGGAAACGGAAGTCAAACTCCTTTTTAGGAATAAAGGTAAAATAAAGGCATTCTCAGATGAAGGGAAACTAAGAGAATATGTCACCAGAAGACCTACCCTTAACGAATTACTGAAGGAAGTGCTCGAAACAGAGAGAACATGATAACAGAAGACTTCAGGACCTCGGGAGGAAATAAAGAAAAGTAAGCATGACTATAAACATAATTGACTATGTGAACAAAAATAATAATGATTAGAATGATACTTATAAATATATGTACATATAAAATGAATGACAAAAATAAAATCAAGGCCAGGAGGGGAGAAGTGAAGGTATCGTGTTGTGAGCTTCTTTTACTACATGGGAAGGGGTATAATATCACCTGAAAGTAGACCTCATAAATTAAAGATGTATTCTATAAACACTAAGGAATACTAATATAACACAACAGAGAGAGCAAATAAGGCAACAAAAGAGGTAAAATTTAGTCATAAAAATATCCAATTAATCCAAAAGAAGGTAGAGAAAAAATAAGGGGGGTGGGCAAAGAGCAGATGGGATAATTTTTGGAAAAAATAGCAAGATGAGAGGATTAAACCTAATCATATCAATAATTACATTTAATGTAAATGCTCTAAATATCTCTAATAAAATGCAGAGTTTGTGAAATTAGATCTTTTTAAATAGCAGTTCCAACTGCATGCTACTTATAAGAAATGTATAAATAGGTTAAAAGAAAAAGGATGGGAAAAGATATACAATGTGAACATTAATAAAAAGAATCTGAGCGGCTGTATAAATATAAAAGTAGATTTCAAGCAAAGAATATCATCAGGGATAAAGAAGGACATCTCAAAATGATAAAGGGCTCAATTTTTCAAGAGAACATAACAATCCTAAATAAATGTATGTGCATCTAATAAAAGAGCTTCAAAATACTGAAGCAGAAATTGGCAAAACTATAAGGAGAAATAGATAAATACACATTTAGAGTTACAGATTTCAATACCTTTCTCTCAATAATTGATAGACAAGTAAACAGAAAATCAGAAAGGATGTAGAAGACTCGAACAATACTATTAATAAAATTTAGCTACTTGGCATTTATAGAATACTTCACCCAGAAACAACAGAATGCACATTTTTTACAAGGGCACTTGGAACATTTTCTAAGATGTAATATATTCTGGGCCATAAAACAATGCTTAACTTTAAATAAATTCAAGTTATTAAAAGTATGTTTTCTGAAAAAAAATTACAATTAAAATAGAAATCATTAACAGAAATGTATCTGGAAAATTCCCAAATATTTTGAAACTAAATAATTCATTTTTCAATAACTCATTGGTCAAATAGTAAATCAAAAGGAAAAAAAAGATTATTTTCACATAAAGAAAATGAAAACACCCAATATCAACCTTTGCAAGATGCCACTATAGTAATCTTAGAGGGAAACTTATGGCATGACATGTCTGTTTTAGAAAAAAGGAAAGATCTTGAGTCAATGGCCTCAACTCACACTTGAAAAAAGCAGAAAAAGAAGAGCAAATCAAACCCAAGTAAGAATTAAAAGGGAAATAATAAAGATCAAAGTGAAAAATCTATGAAATAGAAAAACAATAAAGAAAAGTCAATAAACCAAAAACTAGTATTTTAAGTAGATCAACAAAATTTAAAAACCTCTTGTCAGACTGATCAGGAAAAAAGTATTAAGACAGAAATTACTCAATATCAGGAATGATAAAGATGACATCACTCAGATTCTACAGATATTAAAAGGATAATAAGAAAATATTATGAACAACTTTAAGCCTATAAATTAGAAAACATAGATGAAATGGACAAATTCCTTTAAAGACACAAATTATCAGAGCTCACTTAAAATACAATAATAACATGAATTGCCCTCTATCTATGGAATAAACTGAATTGTAGTTAAAATGTTCTCATGAAGAAAACTGCAGGCTGAGATGGCTTCACAAGTGAACTCTACTAAACATTAGGGAAGAAGGAATAACAATCCTCATAAACTCTTTAAGAAAATTGAAGTGAATACTTCCAAGTCATTTTATGAGTCCAGCATTGCCCTGATTCCAAAGCCAAGCAAAGAAAACCATAGACAAGTAACTTTCATGAACAAAATGCAAAAATTTTTAAAGAAAATTTTGCAAATTTAATCCAACAATATATAAAAAGGATAAAACATCATGGCCAAATGGGGTTTATCCCAGGAATGCAAGGTTGGTTTGATATGCAAACCCTAATCAATACAAGTCACTATATTAACTATAAGAGAAAAACCATTTGATCATCTCTATAGGATGCAGAAAAAACTTGGCCAATTTTAACACCCATTCCTGATTAAAAACTTAGAAAACTAAGAACAGAAAAGTACTTTCCATCCTGTGTAAGGTCAGCTATGAAAAACCTACAGTTGATAGCATATTTCATGATGAAAGATGAAATCTTATCACCCTAATGTCATGAACAAGGCAAGGATATCTGTTCTCACTACTCTTTTTCAAGATAGTACTGGAAGTGCTAGCCAGCACAAAAAGACAAGAGAAAGAAATAAAAGTCATGGACTATAAAGAGCCACAGCTGCATAATTATGCATGTATGAAGTTGTCAAGAATCTACAAATAAAACACTACAAAGTGAATTTAGCAAGCTTGCAGGACACAGGACACTATAAAATATTATTATATTTCTATGTGCCATATACCCGAAATACACACACACACACACACATACACACACACTCGGACAGCTACTTTTTGACAAAGGTGCAAAAGCAATTAAATGGAGAAAAGACAGCCTTTTCAACAAGTGACACTGGAACACGTGGATGCCCATGTGCAAAAGAATCACCTTGAGTCCATAACATGCATCATATAAAAATAATTTAAGATGGATTATAGATCTCAATGTAAAATCTGAAACTATAAACCTCTAGATGAAAAACATAGGAGAAAATCTTTGTGATCTTGAGTTAGGCAAAGAGTTTTTGCTACAACACCAGATACACAATCCATAAAAAATAAACTGATAAATGGAACTTTACCAAAATCAAAAACTTGTGCTGTTTGAGAGACACTATTTAGAGAAAGAAAAGAAAAATCACAAATTGGGAGAAAATTTTTGCCACGTATATATCTGATAATGCACTTATGTCTAGAATATATAATGAACTCTCAAAATTCAATAGTAAGAAAATAGCCCAATTAAAAATAAAATGGACAAAAGATTTGAACAGACATTTTCCCAAAGAAGTTATATGGATGGCAATGAGCACATGAAAACATGCTTAACATCATTAGTCATTAGGGAAATGCAAATTAAAATCACAATATGATACCATTACACATATTTCAGAATGGCTAAAATTAAAAAGACTGACCATACCAAGTGCTGCAGAGGATGTGGAGGATCTTAATCCTGATACACTGCTAGTGGGAATATAAAATGATACAACCATTTCGGAAGTTTAAAACTTCTCAAAAAGTTAAACATTTACCACGTGTCCCAGACATTCAATTCCAAGAGAAAAGGCAGCAGATGTCTACACAAAGACTTGTACACAGATGTTCATAGCAGCTTTATCTGTAATAGCACCAAACTGGCAACAACAAAAATGTCCATCCACAGATGAATGGAAAAACAAATTGTGGTACATCTGTAAATTGGACCACTTCTCAGAAAAAAGAAAAGAAAAAGAAAAAAGAAAGAAATGATTTATTGATAAACACAATATGGATAAATCTCAAAAATAACTATGTTGATACAAATAACAAATGCTGGAGGGCATGTGGAGAAAAGGGAACCCTCCTACACTGTTGGTGGGATTGTAAATTGGTGCAGCCACTATGGAGAACAGTATGGAGGTTCCTCAGAAAACTAAAAATAGAGTTACCATATGATCCAGCAATCCCACTCCTGGGCATATATCCAGACAAAACTATAATTCAAAAATATACACGCACCCCTATGTTCATAGCAGCACTATTCATAATAGCCAAGACATGGAAACAACTTAAATGTCCATCGACAGATGAATGGATAAAGAAGATGTGGTACATGTATACCATAGAATATTACTCAGTCATAAAAAAGAAAGAAATAATGGAATCTAAAATATGACACAAATGAACCTATCTATGAAACAGAAACAGAATCACAGGCACAGAGAACAGACTGGTAGTTGCCAAGGGGGAGGGGGTGGGGGGAAGGATGGAGTGGGAGGTTGAGATTAGCAGATGTAAGCTTTTACATATGGAAAGGATAAACAACAAGGTCCTACAGTATAGCACAGAGAACTATATTCAATATCCTATGATAAACCATAATAAAAAAGAATATTAAAAAAATGTATATATGTATAACTGAATCACTTTGCTGTACAGCAGTAGTTAACACAACGTTGTAAATCAACTATACTTCAATAAAAAATAAGTATAAATTAAAAAAATAATGTTGAGTGAAAGAAGTCAGGCCAAAAAAAAAGACTACATACTGTATATTCCATTTATATAAAACTATAGAAAATGAAAATCTACAGTGACATGAAACAAATGAATAGGGATGGAGGGGAAAGAGAAGGGAAGCCTGGGAGAGATTACAAACGTACAGGGGGTGATGGAGATGTTTACTATACAGATTGTTGTGATGGTTTCATGGATGTATACATATGTGAAAACTTACTTTGTATACTTTAAATATGTGCAGTTTTTTGTATGTCTATTATACTGCAGTGAAGCTGCTTTAAAAAAATAAATAAGGCCACAGAAAGTAGCAGGACTTTACTCTCATAAGACTGTACTCTATCTGGTCTGCAAACAGGTGCACACAAAATCTGCACACTTAGCTGGAGCCTACCTGACAACACCTCTGCAACATTATGCAAATCTCCCTGAGAAAGAAACAATAGTTACGTTAGAAACCACCAGAACGTGGTTGTTTCCACATACATTTTTTTGTTTGTTTTCAGATCTGGGTTGTCTTTAGCATGTGGCTGTCAGTTAACCCAACTCGGGGCTTTTCTCTTTGGTTTAGAGAATCTGAAATTGAGCTCTGCTGGGGTTAAGTCCATGTGGTGGTTCATGGGTGTGGAAAGTACCTACAGCTGACCACAGACTAGAGTTCCCTACAACTACATTAGTCTCGGAACTAACTGTTGTCTCCTAAGTTGTTTGTTTTTTTAAAAAAATCCCATGGTCTTCATTTTAATTGCTCTTAACTAATCTATAAAATATGCTTCTTTTCTGTTCTTGTCAGTTCCTAACTTCAGATTTTTCTTTCTGCACTCCGGGGGAGATCTTGCTCTCACTAAAGAATGATTCCAACATCATGTTCAGACTCTCCTTCCCTTTTGTGCTTCCCTGAGCAGACCTCCCAACCCAGCTGCTGTGAAGGGGCCCAGATCTAAGGGCTGTCCTTGACACCCCAAACGTGCCAAGCCTTGTCACTAAGGTGGCCCCGTCGGGGCATAGCCATCTAAAGCAACAGTCTACTTCTTATCAGCAAATCTTGTGCTTCAACAAAGCCTTTTCTAGAATTAACCACACCATGGGGAGGTGGGGAGGAGGGCCAGAGCATCCCTGGGCCTGGGTTTACATAACCCCTCATCAGCTCTGCACCTCACCTCTGTTTTGCAGCTTGCTCAGGGAACCACTGGACTTTGTATCTGTGGAAGAAGGGGGAAGAGACCACTGACTGCATTTCTGTCCCTGGGCTGAAAAGGATGCTATGTCAGAGAACCATTCCAGCAAACTTCAAAGGTCAGTATCACCCCATGTGACAGATGAAGCTCAGAGAGCCTCAGCAGCTCACATGCCCCGGGTCTCAGGGGGACGGGGCAGGGCAAGGATTCGAACCCAGGCCAGAGGACCCACATGCGTTCCTCAGCTCAGCATGCTGCCTCACCACGACTGCTGGGTCACCACCACTCTCCATGACCACCTGTTCATTGCTCCACACTACCGCCGGGTCACTATTCCCCACTGGTCTTATCGTCCAGGTTTCCCTATAAATAAACCCATTTGTCCATGAAGTCAAGGAGGCAGGCAGGGGCCTTTCACATAGAACCTTTTAGGCTGTGTTAAAGAGTTTAGACTTTAGTCTAAGAGAGGGTTTTGCTTAGAAGGAGAGATATGATCAGATCCTTCAAGAAAAGATGCTTACAAGACTAGGAAACAACCTAAATGTCCATCGACAGATGAATGGATAAAGAAGATGTGGTACATATATACAATGGAATATTACTCAGCCATAAAAAGGAATGAAATAATGCCATTTGCAGCAACATGGATGCAACTAGAGATGATCATACTAAGTGAAGTAAGTCAGAAAGAGAAAGACAAATACCATATGATATCACTTATATGTGGAATCTAAAATATGACACAAATGAACTTATCTACGAGACAGAAACACTCACAGACATAGAGAACAGACTTGTGGTTGCCAAGGGGGAAGGGGGTGGGAGAGGGTTGGGCTGGGAGTTTGGGAGTAACAGATGCAAACTCTTATATATAGTATGGATAAACCACAAGGTATAGCACAAGGAACTATATTCAATATCCTGTGATAAACCATAATGGAAAAGAAAAAAAAAAAAAAAAAAACAGAAAGAAAGGATGCTTAGGGACCAGTCCAGGCTCCACTGCAGTAGCCCAGGCAAGAGATGATAGTGTCTTGGACTTGAGTGGTGATAATAAGAATGAAAAAACGTGGAGACACTTAGAAATTGTTTCAGAGGTAGAGTCAAACTAGACTTGTTGAAGAACTAGATGTGGGGAGTGGGGATAATGAGCAGAACCAAGGCTGACTTGCAGGATTTTGTCTTCAGAAATTTGAAAAGCCAAGACAAACAAGAGTGAGGTAAAATCAGACTTGGGAAAATCTTGTGCTTCGTTTGGGACAAATCTAAATTAGAAATGCCTGCTGAAACAGAAGTAGAGTAGACCATGGAATATATGAGTATGGACTCTGGATGGATATAGAAATTCAGGAGTCATGAACACATTGATTGTAAACAGAAAGCCATGAGAGTGGATGAGATCACCAAGGGAGACATTGTGCATAGAGAAGAAAGAGGGGTAAGAAATGAACCCTGGACAGGGCAGCACTTAGAGCAGAGGCAACAGAGGCAGCCAAGAAGACTAGGAAAGAACAGTCAGTGCAGGAGGAGGAAAGCAAACAGCGTGTGGTGTTCTGGAAGCAAAGAGAATAAAGGACATCAGAAAAGAGGTGTGGTCAGTTGTGTCAAATCAGATGAAGACAGACTTGTCCACTGAATTTGGTAGCAACAAATCATGGCAGCCTGCCATATAAATGGTTATATCTAAAAATATCTAGAAAATATTGTTCATCCTCCACACATTTAATAAGCACTGTGTGTGAGATATGCTCTCAGGTACTGGGAAACAGAGATTCATAAGACATGGTCTCTGTTCTCAAGGAGTTTACAGTGTCGAGAAAGAAAGAGGCAATAGCCACTATTGATACTGCAACAGCCCTGTACGTCAGTTTGCCAGTAAGGACACTGCAGCAGGGAGAGGTCAAGGGATGCCTCAGATATTCGATGACAAAGCCCAGGCTTAAATGTAACATCCAAATAGGAATTCGCTAAGGTGACAGCAGTGATTTGACAAGTTAACAACAGTTTGGCCAGAAAGCAAACGTTTGCAGTTGAGGCAGACTTCAGCAAACAGGGAAGATGCTCTCCACTTTGTGAGATGTGTTCCGGTTGGTGGAAGACTGTGTGAATTAGGTAGACTGAGGGAAAGACTAATGGATTTAGGAGCATACAATCAAGACAGCTGGATAGCCTAGTGAAGCTCGCAGAAAACAAGAATATAAAAGTATAAGGAAGATAAAATTAGATTTAACTTGATGGCCATTGTGTCTGAGTAGAAAATGATGTATAAACGAAGACAGCAGAGTGACAAAGACAAGCTGCAAAGTAGGAACCCGGGGCAGGAATATGTTAAGTCCAGAAAAAACATAATGATCTGCTTTTCCATGTGGGATTATAAAAGGTTTTAACTGAACACCAGCTAAAATGGCAAAAGAAAAACAGACTGCAAAGAAAACTCAAGAAACCCACCGAAGAGGGAACTTGGGGGCCCAGTACATACTTGAGGATCCCTAACCTTCCCCATCAGCAACATATGCATGTAATATACGTTAAATAAAAGTGAGGTTGAGAGTTGTTTGCCCAAACTCCATTATCTGACATTATATCTCAGAATTCCTATTGATTTTGCCAGAAATATAACTACTGTAATGGATCTAGAAAATGCCTAAATGGTATTTTCCATCTGAAAATTGTTCTAATTAACTTTTGATCTTTTGTCCAGTTAGACTTTAAAAATTTCTTATGTCAAATCTATTTCTCCTCATCATAATAGAAGAAACTTGTGTCTTCATTTTTAATACCTAGTTGCTTTGAAGATTTTTTAAATACTGAATTTTCATTCTTATCTTTTGGACTGGTTATTTGAAAAATTATGATTTTAATGCAGATAATCTGGAAGGGATAAAAGTATAACTCCGAGTAACTTTCATACTGCTTCCAGTAGAAAAGTAATACACAATGCCAATCTATTTTGGCAAAAAATATTTTTAATGGGCAAAAGACTTGAGTGACCAGATGCCTCATAAAAGAGGATATCTAGGGCTTCCCTGGTGGCGCAGTGGTTGAGAGTCCGCCTGCCGATGCAGGGGACACGGGTTCTTGCCCCGGTCTGGGAAGATCCCACATGCCTCGGAGCGGCTAGGCCTGTGAGCCATGGCCACTGAGCCTGCGCGTCCGGAGCCTGTGCTCCGCAACGGGAGAGGCCACAACAGTGAGAGGCCTGCGTACTGCCAAAAAAAAAAAAAAAAAAAGAGGATATCTAAATGGCCAATAAGCACGTGAAAATGTTCTCAACCCATTATTCATGAGAGAACTCTAAATTAAAACCACACATGAAATATCACCATAAATCCACTCAAATGGCTAAAGTTAAAGAGATGGACAACACTAAAAGTTGGTAAGATGTAGAAAAAGTAGAGCTCTCACGGCTGGTAGGGATGCAAAATGGTACAAGACCACTGAAAAATTTTTGGCATTTTCTAGTAAAATAAACATTTCCCTCCTGAATCACCCAGCAACTCCACTCCTAGGAATTTATCAAAGAGAAGTAATAGTAAATGTCCACCAAAATGTTTATAAGTTTAATTTGTGATAGCTAAAAATAAGACACAACCCATATATCCATTAAATGTCTATCAAGACACACTATAAATTGCAGTGTAGCCATACAATGGAAAACAACTTAGCAATGAAAAAGAGCAAACTACTAAGATCCATGTAATTTAAATTTGGATGAATCTCAAAAACATTATGCTGAGTGAAAGAAACTGAACACAGAAAGACTATATTGTGTGATCCCATTTTTATGAAGTTCAAGAACAGGCAAAACCAATACTATGATGATAGAAGTCAGATAGTAGTTACCTCTGGGGAGATGTTGGCTGAAAGGGCCAGGAAGGAACCCCCTGGGGTGATGGAACTGCTCTGGATCATGATCTAGGTGGGAACGCATAAGTAAGATTTGCACATTTTACTGTATGTAATGTATATCTCAATTTTAAAAAAATATAGAATGAATCACAGATGTAGAAAACAAACATATGATTACCAGGGGATAAGGCAGGGAGGGGGGTGATAGATTGGGAGACTGGGATGGACATATACACACTACTATATATAAAATAGATAACTAATAAGAACCTGCTGTATAGCCTAGGGAAGTCTACTCAGTACTCTGTAATGGCCTATATGGGAAAAGCATCCAAAAAAGAGTGGATATATGTATATGTATAACTGATTTACTTTGCTGTACACCTGCAACTAACACAACATTGTACATCAACTATACTCCAATAAAATTTTTTTTAGAAAAAAATATACAATGAAATAAAGGTCGGGGGCAGAGAGCTATGGTTTTTTCATTTTCTACCATGTGCCAGAAGGGATCTCTTCTGGGGAGGCTGAGCCTCCAACAGCTTGCAGAACTGGTCCAGGCCCAGAACTGACTTAGAACCAAAGTCTGGCTGGTCTTCTCTTCAGTGACTGAGAGCAAGGCCTCTCTCGACTTGAGAGCACCCCAGCTCCAGCCTGTTGATCTGCAAGTGATGACAGGTTTCTCTGTAGAAAGTGCTGGAAGGCTGCCCCTCCCTTCATAGCTGGTCTCAGAAGCCATCGATAGCACCTAACCACAGCCCAGAGGACTCTCCACGCCTGGCTGTAATTAGATAACAGCAGGGTGACCTCTCAGGGGAGAAGCAGGTTTGCTTTGAGACTTCACGCATTGAGCCAGGACCACTTGCCCCTGCTGGTCTTCTTGAGCAGAACTGGGTGTCAGCGGCCATGGGCACAATTCTTATTTATTGGGTTACACTGGCCCAGGCCTATGATCGGGAGCTTTCTTTCTCATGTGCTAGTGCCTTTAACCCTCATGGTAGGTCAGGACTCTTACCCCAAGTGGTAGAGGCCACTCATACTAGAGGGCTGGTCCGTGAGTTCAAATCTCTCTCTCCTTCTCCTTCCCCCATTTCCTCCCTCTCTCCCTCTCTCTCTTCAACTCCATTTTTCTCTGTACTGACTTTATTCTCTGGACCACTTTCTTGCCTGCTCCTGACTTCTTGATTTCAGAATAAGAGAACTTCTCTGGCCCAGGGTCCATACCAGTTATCCCCAAAGGACTCTTATTGAGCCAGGCCAGGGCCAATCACTGCAGCTCAGGCACGGGGCTTTTTGATTGGTTGGTTGGGTTATGGGCTCACCCCCTTGATTGACAGTCCCACCCCTGCAATGGGGGAAAGGGCCGAGCCAGACAAAGCTAGGCCATGCATACAGAGGAGTTTCCAGTGTCCATTCCATGTGCCCATTTCACAGACAGGCATCCAAGTACCTGAGCCCAGATAGTGTAACTGTAAGTAACAGAACAAAGATTTGAGACCAGCTGCCCATCAGGGTACATGAACTGGAAACCACCAGAAGCCTGTCTCCATCCCACTTAGGGGAATCAAGCCCAGCGCTCCCCAGCTTGCTCCACTGAAACGGAAAGAAGCCATGGGGAAGACACAGCCCTAGTCCAAACTCCTTCCCCCGTCCATCACCCACACTCGCTGGTGATAACAGTAGGATGGTTTCTCTCTGAGAAAAGAATGAGATTGATCTGGGTGCTTATTAAAGGCAGGGGTAGATGTTCCATTTGGGGATGGGGGAGCAGAAAGGATTCCCCTGCTGTTAGGGAGATACACAGTGGGAAGGGGGGACCCTGGCTGGGAGGAGAGGGCAGGGGACAGACCCCACAGGCTCTCTTCACTCTCCTGGGAAGAGAAGGTAGGGCTGTGGAGGGGAGTCAGGGACACGAGAGGTCATGTTTTCCCTGTGATTGGGACACTGGTTGAGGGGGAGCTCCTTCAGACAAGGTGCAGCCACCCTGGGGTTCATGGCAGGAAATAACAAGGCTCCTCTGTTTTAGCACTTGCCCTTGGGCATCAGTGTCAGTTGACAGTCCAGGACATAGGGGTGTTTTCCTCAGAGCCTGAGTGCAACAGCTTCCCGGGCTATATACACCCAAACTTCTGAGGACCTCTCCCATAGGTTATGATTTTTAGGCTGTCAGCAGTGGGGACAATTTCTGCCGGGGCTCATGGGAAGGGGAGGATTCAGAAAAAGCCTTCCAAAAGTGGCAACTCCTAAACTGGGTTTTGAAAGATAAATAAGAGTGTTCCAGTTGGCCATGATGGGATGGGGGGCGGAGCATTCCAGGCATTGGGTTGGCATAGTTCTGGGGGTTGTTGGTCCTTTACTATTGTAGAAAGTAAAGGCTACGTCCCCGACAGAGAGAAGAGAGGAAGGCAGGGCGGGAGGCAGATCCCCGGGGCCCCCTGGCTCATGCCACTCCCCAGATTCAGTTTGAGTCCATCTGTATGACTACGGCCATTTGCCACCACCTAGATCACTATCAACCTAATATTTTTCTTCCAATCAACTAAAAAATAAATTTTATCCTACTACCCAAAATGGAAGACCATCTTACTTGTGCTAAATAGAACACAACCATAAAAATAGAAATATAACCATCAAAATAAAAACATTCACCCTTATACCACCTAAAGCCATCTGGTACGTTATATACCACGTTTTGGAAAACTGCCATGAGCCGCAGGGAGCCAGGGAGGGATTTGAAGCAAGAGAATCACATGATCAGATCTGTGCTTTAAAAAGACCAGTCTGTTGGGAGGCCCGTGAACAAGCAGAGGGCCAGGCCAGAGGAGAGAGCAGTTAATCAGTTGTCTATTTTTACAAACCCCGTACACATGTCCTTAAAAAGAAAGCAAAGTTTTTTATTCATATGTCCTTAAAACTAAATTGGGCATCCTCTTCTAGAAGCTCACTAGTACTAGCAACTGGGAATTGTGAAAATGGCCATTTGGTACAAAGAACCGTTTTACGATGAATGGCCGGTCCAATTCCCATCTGGTCTCCCTTTGAGGGGTGAGTTTAGATTCTGGGCTTTCTAAGATCTTTGGGTGAAGAGTGAGCAAAAACCTCTCCCCTATTTTCAGGGTTGAATTCACACAGAGAGGGAACTGGAGACTGCTGACTGTGGTGTATAAAGTCATCGACTGAAGAGGACCAAGGAGCTTATCTGAAGGAGGTGCATCCTTCATCCTTTCCCCACTCAAGGGACTGAAACCAGGCTCTCCCACAGTGCCTGGCCCATGGCTGGCCCTGGGCATCTCACATTCGTCGTTTGCAGCGATAACAGAGGAGTGACGGTCTTGTGTGCAGGCCTGAATGCCAGGGCATCTCACAGAAGTTTCACTGCTGTGATGGCAAATTTTGTGTGTCAACTTGGTGAGGCCACGGTACCCCCTTGTCTGGTCAAAAACCATCTAGACATCGCTGTGGAGGTATTTTTTAGGTACGATTAATGTTTAAATCAGTAGACTTTGAATAAGGCGGAGCTGATGACCCTCCATAACATGGGTGGGCCTCATCCAATCAGTTGAGGGCCTTAAGAGAAAGGACTGAGGTTCCCTGAAGAGGAAGGAATTCTGCCTTCAGACTGCAACATAGAAATTCTGCCTGAGGTTTTAGCCTTTGGACTCAAGACTACAACATTGACTCCTGCTGGAATTTCCAGGCTGCCAAGATGCCCTGTAGATTCTGGACTATCTGTCTATCTATCACCTATCTATCTATCTATCTATCTATCTATCTATCTATCTATCTATCATCTAGCTAGCTGGCTATCTATTTATCTATCTATCTACCATCTAGCTAACTGGCTAGCTATCTATCTACCTACATATATATATACATACATACATCTTATTGGTTCTGTCTCTTTGGAGAACCCTGATTAACACCATTGCCATAACCTGGAGCAACCACCCCAAAATGTAGTGCCTTAAAGCAGCATTTTATTATCTTTCATGATTCTGTGGGTTGACTGGACTCAACTGGACCAGTTTTCTGTTCCACAAGGCCTTGGCAGAAGAGGCTAGTTATCTGGGGCTCCGCTGAGCTGGAGTCTCCAAGACTCCCTCCTCATATAGCTGACAGCTGGTGCTGCCTGCTGACTGGCACCCCAGCTGAGCTATCCTCAGGGTGCTTGGTTCCCATCCACGTGCCATGTGACCCAAGCTTCTGGTATCATGGAAGCTGAGGTCCAAAAGCAAGTAAGCAGAAGCCACCAGCCCACTTAAGGTCTGGACTCGGACGTCCCAGAACACACTTCTGTAGGAGTCCTTTGGTCAAGGCAGTCACAGGACCCGCCCAGGCTGGGGAGGGGAATAGATCCTACATCTCAATTGATGCGTAAAGGAAGGAATGAATTGATGGTGGCCATGTTTGGAAACTATCAACCACACCAAGTATATTTCCCCTATTTTACCCTGAAAAAACCAACAATACATAAGCATATTATGTTATTTATATCTATTTGGGAACACTTAAAGATGTTTCTTTAGCTGCCATTTTTCTCTGCCCACTTCCAAAGAGGATGTGTAGTCGCTTTTAGTGAATGTAATACAGTAATTGCACAGTTGGCATCAAAATAAAGATTAGAAAAAGCCATGTAGAGATAAGAGAAAAGCACGCTAGAGAAAAGCTTGACTAAAATTGTTACTGCAATGGGGCCTCCATTCACTGAGTTCCTGCATGCCCGGAAAGGGGAAGCTAGCCTTTACCAAAATATTCCATTTGATTGAAGGGACCAGGGCCTGCCAATGGGAGAACCTCAAGAGGTAGGAACTTATAAATGACTTATAAATAACAACAGCGTAGAAACAATCCCTCAACCACAGATGCAGAGCATTCTTCTCCCAGAAAAGGGATCACATTACAGAGCTAGAGTCCTGCTGAGGGGAGTTAAAACAGTAGGAACCAAACCAATGTCTGGGCCCCTTGCCGCCGACCCCTCAGAGCCCAGTCTCGGAGCATAGGCTGGTTCCCAGACTTTTTGAAAATTCTTCTGAAGACCGGTGAGCACCCAGGCCTGTGTTTGTGCTGAATTCCCTGCTGTCCAGCTCCTGGTAGTAATTGGATGAGATGCTTGATAACTGAGCAAGGTTGATATCACATCAGGCAGTGACTCCAGGCTCTTCTGGAACCTCCGGAGCTCTGGATTACTGGACAGTGCATGTGGCACTCCATCCAGACATGAAGGTTGGTGGGAGGGCCACAGCGGAAATTCCGAAGAAGGCAATTAAAATGTGTTAACCAAAACAGGAAACATTGGTGAGGTAGATGAGAGCGTTTTACTTCAGAGGTGTGATTTTATCAATACTTCTATTGTTCAAAAACTCATATTTTATTTTTAGAGGTATTTTCCCAAACAAGCCCAAACTTTACTTCTCACTCATTCTAAATTCTTGTGTCTTTTTCATGCTTGCATTTGGGGCAAGATTGGGACAAAACACAGAACACTTTGTTCATGTTGGAGTGTCACGTTCTTTTTTAAAAGCACAAAAGGATTTTTTACTGGTCAAGAGATGCTGTTTCCTGAAGGAGAGAGGGCATCAGGCCAAAGCACTGGTTTAATCAAAAAGATTTAGGAAGGAGTGAACATCTTTTTTCTGTGGTGACCAAAATGATCTCTGACCACTAGCAAACTCATAGCATCGGTACGCAGTGTGACAGATTTTCAAAGCCACCAACTTCTCCAGATCCAAGATGGTTCTGTGCCCATACTCAGTGGATCCATGGCAAATTCACTGAATGTGAGAATTAGAACCTTCCAAAGAACAAGTATGTTAGCCAATGATCATCATTATCATCTTTTTCTATTTTTCGGTCCTAAGAAATTTGGGACAAAATTAAATAAAAGGCTTTTGATTTAATTCAGCCTGTCTTTTGTGTATAAAGCTGCCATGTATCTTTACCTTAAAAAGTTACTGTGGGGGCTTCCCTGGTGGCGCAGTGGTTGAGAGTCCGCCTGCCGATGCAGGGGACGTGGGTTCGTGCCCCGGTTCGGGAGGGTCCTACGTGCCGCGGAGCGGCTGGGCCCGTGAGCCATGGCTGCTGGGCCTGCGTGTCCGGAGCCTGTGCTCTGCGGTGGAAGAGGCCACAGTGGTGAGAGGCCCGCATACCACACACACACAAAAAAAGTTACTGTGAACAGACTGGTGAGTATGCTGTAGTTTTCCATTTTGTGGAGTACCATGCAGCTGTGAAAAGCATTGATGAAGGAGGTCAGGGACATAGAAAGTTATTTCCACTCAATAGAATGCTGAGTGGAAAAGAAGTATATTTCCTAATGTGTACACTGCAATGATCCCATTTTGCATATATCTATCTATCATCTATCTATCTTTCTATACTTACATGCATCCACACATACCTTTTTTTTTAAAGATTTTTTTTGATGTGGACCATTTTTAAAGTCTTTATTGAATTTGTTACAATATTGCTTCTGTTTTATGTTTTGGTTTTTTGTGGCCGCAAGGCATGTGGGATCTTAGCTCCCTGACCGGGGATCAAACCCGCAACCCCTGCATTGGAAGGCGAAGTCTTAACCACTGAACCACCAGGGAAGTCCCCGTCTATACATACCTTTAAAGGACATATACCAAAATGTCAACAGTGGCTATCTCTGATAATGTTTTATTTCCTTCTTATTGTATATATTTATTTTCTAGTTTTCATAGAAGAAATACATGAATTCTTATTTTAAAAAAATTACCAAGACACTGAAGGAGCCAAGAACCCCAGGGGAGTAAACCTGCTGGCGAGTCTACACTATGAAGACCCAGCTTCTCTGGCAGGCGGCCCACAAGGAAAGCCACTTGCTCGCCTGACCGCCCCAAGCACAGACGTTAAGAGTGTGGGGTGAGACCCACCCTACTGGCTCTAATGATCGACCACACTTACGGAGAATATTCTGAATGTTTTCACATCCATGTTTTCTGAATTCATTTTCTGGGGAGAAAGCACAGCTGTAGGACAGGCAGATTCAGGACTGGACATTCAAGTGGGCACCTACTTAGGCTAGGAGATTAAGGATCTTCCAATCTGCATCCAGGTAGGACAGATGTGTGTCCACCCTGGGCTGGCTAGTCCTTTGGTGGCCCTACAAGCAGACATTTTTCCCATCACCATCCAGCTTTTATCTGGAAGGGATGATGCAACTTTCTGCTGTTTCTGAGGCGGCATAAATGGTGGTCTTCCAGAGTGGGCGTGGGACGATTGGCAGGACAGCTATGGCGCCCCTGGTACCATAGCCCTTGGGCATTGGCCAGCCCACCTTTTCCCCCAGCTCTGCCTGCCTTCCATCTACCCAGGAAGGGCAACCAGTGCCAGCATGAGCAGGGACTCGAGGTCCAGAGAGCTGGGTGGGGCCCATGGGGGTGGAAGGAAGTAAAGGCAAGGAAGTCTTTACTTTATCACCTGCAGAAAGGTGTATCGGAGAAGCCCCTGCTGTGCTGGGCTGCACGAATACATGGAAATGGCCCAAATGCCCGGCCCCTACTGTGACTGAGTCACACGGTTTCCAGAGCACAGACAAAACAGGAAAATGCTCATGGGAAGGTAACTTCCTCAACGGCGGGGATATTGGTCTGTTTTGTTCACTGCTGTCTGTCCAGTGCTTACCACAGTGCCTGGCACAGAGTGGGCATCTGATGAATAAATTCATCCAGGAGTGCATGAATGAATGAATGAATGGAACTTGCTAGTAATCAAAGAAATACACATTACAACAATGATGTGGCATTGTTCTGTATATTAATCTGCCCGAAAGTAGCGTAATGAAAAACACTCAATCCTGGTGAAATCGGATGGGATCTGCCATGTATCTAGTATTAATGGCAATATGTATTAATATAAATCTTTTGGAAAGCAATTTGGTAACAGAGGTATTTCAGAAGTTGCTACTCAGTAATTCCAGGTCTAGAAATTTATGTTAAACAGATAAATCAGAAGAAGGACAGAGCTGCTTATGTAAACTATTCCTTGAAACGTTATTCATGGCTGTAAGAGACGGAGGCAGTCTGAATGGCTAGAACAGTGGACGATCAGAGAGCTTGTGGTGGTGACGAAGGCCTGTGAAACACTGAAGCAAAGTGGCAAGTGAGAAAAAAGCAGGGATGCAAAAGTGTCCATATAAAATGAGTGTGACCATAAAATATGTTCTGGGGAAAAGCCTGGAAGGATGGAGAGCTTATGGATTTTTTCTCCCTTCTAATTTTTGTCATCAAACTATTTTTAACCAAAAAGAGCCTAACCAAATAAGACCTCCCTACAGTACACCAGTAAGCACACATACGGCGACTAGCTCAAGGCGCTCACTGCTTACACAGTTCCCAAGAGAGGGTGGTCTGCCCACCGCCCGCTCACCCAGCTGAAGTGGGCCCCCAGCCTCCAGGTTTCAAGCCACTGGACAGCAGAGCCAGGGGAGTTTTCTGGCAGAGTTTGCCATGGGGTCACCCATCTCTGAATAACAAGCAAGTGCTGCTGTGGGAACATTATTTAGCACCATCTGATCACAGATTGGAGAAGGTTTGCCAGAAATAACCCTTTGGGCTTTGGCAAAGCAGGTATTGAGTTGCACTTTCGATGGTGGTTAAATAAGCATTATGGCTGCTTTTTGACGGTAAAACCACACGTGTATCAAGACGCACTTCTCTTCCTACTGCAGGAGGGCGGTATCCAGGGCACCTACAAAAAGTATCAGGTTACAAAAATGTAAGAAGGAGGTTACACCCTAGGAGATCCTCTGATTCTTGCTAATTCAGCTCTAGATGGTGGCTCTTAACCTTACTGCGAACAGAAACCACCTGGGAGCTTTACACATGGACCCCTGGGTCCCTCTTGCAGAGATTCTGATTGAATTGGTTTGGTGAACCAGCCGGGGCACTGGAAATGTTAAAAGCTCCAAGATGGTTTAGATGAGCATCCAGGGCTGAGATCCACTGTCTTATGGTATAAGCGGCTGATATCCGTACTGAAGACACTCAGACGGAGTCTGAATGGGCATGGTCTCTGTGCAAAGATCAGCGAGAATCCGTGCCACGTTTTGCAGTGGTTTGCCGTGCGCTCCTAGCCATCACAGGAAGCAGAGCACAGGGTCAGGAGGCCCAGGGGGTTAAGGCTCTCAGAGGCCAGCAGGCTGGGTGCCAAGTGTGACTCTATCACTTACTAGCTCTGCAGCCTTGGGCAAGTCACTCACCCTCTCTGAGCCTCTATTTAATCATCTGAAAAGGGGATGCTTGTCACCATGCCAATCGCACAGGTTGTCTACAATGTGATACGTCCATGCAGGGGGGATATGGATCCCTCAGGATACGTGGCTATTCCCCCAGATCATGTGGGCATGTGGGAAGAATACCGTTACCATTTGAGTTCGCAGAACCGGGCTTACATTCTGACCACCTTCATGGATTTGATGGAGAGCTGCACACCCTTGGGTTAGGTGTTAAGTGAGTCAGACACCAAGTGAATGAGTGCGTCTGTGATTTATAGGAGACAGGGAAAATGGAAACAGGGCAGACGTTGATGTGAAAGTCTCCCACGATCTCCACCTTCAAAGTGAATTCAAGCATATTTAGAAGAATCACAGCCCACCCTCCGAAGAGCACCTGACCGGTTTAAGAGCAGACAGATCTCTCTTTAGAGGGCAGAGAAGCGGAAGGTGGTAAGATTTCTGGAACCCACTCAAGGAGACAGCTCCTGACCCCACAAGATGTAGGGAAACTGTCAGGGGACCAGGGAGCTGGCCTTGGTGTATTCCTGAATCTGCATGTGTCTAAATGACGAGATAAATGTTCTTAAATCTGCCTGACATTGGAAAGAAACAGACCAAGGCCTGACACTCTTGGTGGAGGGCTGTAGCAGCACAGCAGTGGCTTCTTGCTGTCCCTGACTGTCACCTCTCTAGGGTGCCATTCCTGGGAAAAGGAACCTCTCTTCACTTAAACGGAAGAGCAAAGAGGTAAACATGTTACATTTTAGGAAATGTGTGATGGTCGCTGGCCACATGGATGCTAATTTCTTCCTGTCACTGGAGCTGGGCTGAGGTTTCATAGCTGACTAAAATTAACTGGAGAATCACATCTCGCTGTCTGGTTTGGCCAGGAAAGGATTTGGCCTCTGGCATCGTACATGTGGCTGACAGCCACTGGAGGAGGCTTCAGGCTTCCCGGTTCAGCCATGGAGATGGCTGCAGGTCAAGGCTACGGCTGAGGGACTGTGGTGGGCACCCCTCCCCCTGGCCCCCCCAAACCTTGGCTGCCAGCCTCCCTGCTCTCCCTGTGGCCAGTCTACTGCAGCAAGCAATCTCTAGGCTGTGTTGGTTTCTGTCTTGCGTTTTTGGGGGTTTTTTAAAATCTTTTTTAAAAAGTATGTGTTGTTACCATAGAAGCCCTCTTTTGCATTCACTTGTGTTTTGAAAAGAATTCTCTCGTGTGTCTGTCTGGCTTGTGTTGTCTGCAGTGAATTGTGGGCTCCCAGGGAAGGGATGTGTCTTGGAGGGGAGTCTGAGAGAGGCTCCTGCCTTCCCCATCTGCAGGTAGGGCCAAGGTTCTGGCTTCGTCATCCTAAGGAACCCACAGAGGGCAGTCCGAAACAAAGACCCGCCCCCTCTGCCCCCGGCTTCGGAAGCTGAGGTTCTGGTGTCACACTTCACGGCATCATTGTCATGACACTCTGATCACACCACCATCATGATCTCCAGCTTACAAGGTACCATTTTTTTGGGGGGGCCAGGCTGCGCGGCATGCAGGCTCTTAGTTCCCTGACCAGGAATGGAACCCGTGCCCTCTGCGGTGGAAGCACGGAGTCCTAATCACTGGACCGCCAGGGATGTCCCTATCTCCATTTCACAGAGGAGGAAACTGAGGCAGAGGGTGGCTAAGTAACATAGCAAAGGACCACAGCAAGTGCAGGAACCAGGATGTACCCAGGCCGTGGGACCTTGGAGTCCACACCTGCAGCCATCCCACCAGGCTGCTGGGCTCTCATGCAGGGTGGCCCCCAAGGGTTTCCAAGCCTGGCTGGCCTCAGCCTTCCCAGGGAGATTTGACAGGTAGATGCCCATCCCCATTCCCCACACAGCCACACACCTGATGAATCAGGTTCTTGGGGGATCTGAGGCCCAGAAATCTGCACTTTAATTCTCTAGGGGGTTCAATATGGCAGGACCACAGAAAGGTATCTGGCATCCCTGGGTCTAAAATCAGACGATGGTTTCCACAGGGACCTGCCTGGTCTCACTCCTGGACACAGATGCGTTTCTGAAAAGACCTGGGTGTGAAGAAACTGTGGCCTGAGAAGCAAAGCCTGAAGAGGAAGCCCTCCAGTGGCTGCATATGGAGCCAGAGGGCTCCCAGCCAGATATCTTTGCCTTCGAAGGACGTAGCGCTTCCACTGAGCACACTGGAATCGAGCCTTTGCTACGGGCCACGCAAACCAGCGTGGTCCCTGCCTGCCACGCAGAGGACGCGGCCTCTTGGCCGGGCATGGAGCCCCCGGCCCAACTCCCGGTACGGGGCACCCGGGCAGAGCAGCCAGGCTGCTGGCAGGGCGAGAGACCCCCCCCCCCCACCGCCGTCCGGGGACCCAGCCGAGCCCGGGCTTTCTCCTGCATCAGATGCACAAAATGGTAACAATAACGCCTGCCTGTCTTGAGATCACAGCCGGGTCTGCAGGCTGTAAAGCGTTTTCACTGTGCTCTACGGAATGGAAGGGTAATGATGTAGACCACAGCGGTGACAGTGAGGGGCCCGCCCTGGGGGATCCAAGGCAGGAGGGCACAGGCCAGCAGACTCGGTTGCAAGACAACGCAGAGTGTGTGTATTCCTTACTTTTAGTGGTCAGCGCTTTCAGTGAACGAGGAAGAGAGAATAACCTTGTAAAAGGACCCCTGCCATCCCCCTCCCCGCCCCCAAGGGTACTTTTGTTAGTGTGATTTGCGCGTGGGATTTGATGATGGGGTCAAGAGGTTGACCTGACCACAGACTCTGCACAGAGAGACAGAGGAGGGCCCAGCGTGGCTTGTCCGGGGGCCCCTCGCACTGAGAGGCCTCTGGCTGGGGGACGTCTGGCTGTGTGGGACAGGGGAGGGATCCGAGCTGGACAGCTGCCCTGGCTGCAGGGCGAGGTCAAGAGCAAGTTTTCCTGCCCAGCCCTTTCCACTCACAAGACCATGGAGGGGTTGGGTGCATGTTCGTGGATCTGTGTATTAGCGGGAGCCAGAGTCACTCAATGGCTTTTTTTTTTGGATTTATCTGAAGGTTTGGACAAAAAAATACCAGCCTGGTTCACCCTTTCTCACACCCCAAGAGCCAAGGTCATATAGGACCTCCTCCCGGTGGTCAGTCCAGGGTGTTGTGGTGGAACGGCCCTGACTGCCTGTTCTAGGCCTCTGCACCCGTGCACACGGTGATGGGTGGTGTCCAAACGCACAGGCCCCCAGTGTTGGTTTCACCCCGACATCCCAATAAGGGTGGCCAGCAAGCCCTGCCAGGTACAAGGGCATCCCCTAAGAGGGCTGAGCTCTACCAGGTCAAAGGCAGAAACTTCAAGGTGGGCTCTCCCCTCCATGAACCCTGCAGCGGGCCAATCAGGATAAGCCAGGAGGTTCATGCTCGCTGTGACAGAGGCCCAGTGTTCCCTCACCACCAAGCGCCTCCATCGTTTACACACACACACACACACACACACATACACACACACACACACACACACACACACCCCTCTGCACAGGGCACCCCAGAGGGAGGTAGCCTGGCTGGGTGCATCACCATCACCAAGGGATAGGGGCAGAGGGGACCCGTGCTCTGCTCAGAAGTCTCCTCCCCAGGCTGGCCCCTGAAAGGCCTGGGGGAAGGACCTGGAACCCAGCTCATTCTATCCCCCACTCTGGAAAGGATACCCAAGAAGGCCCATGTCATATGGAATGGCTCAGTGTTCCAGGGAACCAGCCAGCTTTTGCCGAGCCTTTGCCTGGAACCTAGCCCAGGCCTCAGTGCCACAGATTCACGAGAAGACCAGCCCAGGGCCCACAGAGCCTCCCTTGCAGCCATGACTGACCTGCTGAATTATCACGCTCCCATTCAAGCCCATGGTGGGGGGAAGCCATGGATGTCCAGGTGGGTGAGAGGGCAGGAGAGGGAAGGAAACGTCATCAATGGAAGGGGACTGGAGGGAGGGGGTCACTTGTTCACAGTGGGGCTGTGATGAGTCATTATTTCACTCCATTCACACAGTGTCATTGATGGTCCACATTCTACAGATGAGAAAACAAGCTCAGGGAGGCAGGCGACTTGCCCAGTCACACAGCTGAGAAAGGACAGAGTAAACCAGCCTGACCCAAGCTTCCTCTACACCATCCACTCCTGGCACGTATATACATGTACACATGGTTGAAAAACATAAATGAATAAATGGATGGATGGATGCATGGATGAACAGACTGACCAACCACATGGCCTTGAGCTGGATCCTGAAGACCTTAAGTAGCAGGGAGGATGAGAACACGCCTTCCAGGCTGGGCAGATGAGATGAGGCATGTGGAACTCTTCTAGGCTGGAGGAGAGACAGCTGCTCAGAGCAACTCGTTGGGAAGATGCCTCAGGCCGGCAGGAGCTGTGTGCCCTGCAGAGTTTGCCTCAGTGGGGTCCTGGGAGGGGCTCTCCCTCAACAAACCTGCTAGTACTCGCAGAGCTCCCTGGAGAGGAAATGGGACTGGACCAGGGCGGGATTTTTGGTCAAGCACCTGGTACCTCCTCCTTCAGGTAAACCCCCTTATTCCCTCTGGTGAGGCAGTCGAGGTAGGCTTGGACCTCTAGAAGAGGCTAAGAATGGGGGAAGTAACTGGCAAAGAGCTTGGGGCCATCAGTCATCAGAATGATCCCCACCACCACCACCACCATCATCATCATCGCCATCTTTATTACTGCTATCGTCTCTTGCATCATCACTGTCAACCCTCCGTGGCAAAGCTTCGTGGCTAAGAGCGAGGCCTGGGAAGTCCTTCTGGGTCTCTAGCCTAGCACCCTCACTCACCAACACTATGAGTTTGGGCATATTTTTTAACTTGCCCAAGCCTCGTTTTCTTCATATATAACCTGGGATCATTGTAAAAGATAATCAAGTTCTTAGCATCTGGTCTGGAACATGGTGCCAGGATAAGTTAGCTAACATCATCACTAGTATTGTTTGTATCGTTACAGAGCCTCCTAAGTGGAGATGCTTTGGGTCGTTACCATAGTACCTGATTGACAGAGTGGAAATGAGGCTGACTCCTTTCCACTTCTCAGATGAGGAAAGGGAAGCCCTCAGAAGTGAAGACACTTGGCTCAGCTCAGAGCCTGGGCAGCGGGTGGGAAGTGCCGAGCAGGCCCCTCCCACTCTGCCTGCCTCCCTCACTCTGGCCCTTGGGCAGAGCTCCAAGAGCTGGGATGCTCTCCAAAATGCCCATTAAAACTCACTGCTATTTTATGGTTTGTTTGTTTGCTCCTAAAGACATAAAACCCAAGCTTATCAAAGAAAAATCACACTTAGCCCTGCTGGCTTGAGTGGTAAAGTCCACCATTATCTATGCTCTTCAGCCCGCACAGAGAACACTTAGTTCCCCATGGAGCTGGTGACATGCTCCAAGGGCTGATCTTTGGCATCAGTCACCCCTGCAGCCACGGACCAGTCACAGGGCCGGTGGGGTGGGGAGTCAGACTGGCGGGGGCGAGCCCAGAGCTCTTGCCTGCCAGCTGGACACCTAGAGTAAGTTTTTCAGCCTCTCTGAACCTTCCTTAGGATCCTCATCGGTAAAATGGATTTCATGATGAGAGCCTCTCACCAAGAAATCATCAAATGATATGAGAAAGCACTTAACCCGGTGCCTGGCCTCTGAGAAGCACTCAACACATTGTAGCCAACAGAAAGGAGTGGTCCTGTGTTCTCAGGGGCAGGCACAAGACTGTTCAACCCGTGCATCTGAGATGGCCTGAGCTGGAACTGGCCTGGGATCTAGAGAGATCAGGTTGGAGGTTCAGGGTGGGGCTGGGAGTGGAGGGGGGCATGGGGACACGAACAGGGAAAGAAATGGGGTCTGTGGCTAAAAAACACAGCTCAGGGAGAGGTAAGCTCCTATAAATTTTACCCAAAATTCTACCAGAAGCTGTCTTGATGGCTTCAGCCAAATGATCCCATGCACCAGAACCTGTTTTAGGGGAAAGGGAGAGTTTGCTAGGTCTAGAGATGGGGCACTTGCTCATTCAGAACTTGGCCCAAGTTTTAGGTGAGGAAGAGATAGCAGGAGACCCAGCCCCTAGCCTTTGGGAACTCCCAGTTGATTTGGGGTGGTGGCCATGAGGGTTATTCACTACTGTTTCCATTGTTGTGCTCCTGAGCACTTCATAGGATCACACTTTCTTCTCTCCACCTCTCCTCACCTCCCGGGTTAGGTGTGGCCCTGTGATGGCTCTGGCCTGTAATATGGGAGCAGAAGTGACACGGAGCACTTCTGGGTGGACGCTTGGGGAGAGCTGATGCCGCATTCCCTTCCTCCCACCATAATGCCTGGCAACACTCTAGAGGGTAGAGGCTCATCAGCTTGTGGGAGCAGATCCTCTCACCAAATCACGGTGGACTTGCAGGATGAAACCCCATCCCTTTGCCTGTTAATGCCCACCAGTGTTAAGCCACTGTGTGCTGGGGTTTGGTTGTTACTGCAGTCCTGAGAAACTAGCAAGACAGAGCCAGTCCATGGGAGAAAAGCAAAGTCCTGAGACAGGAGACAGCAGGGACATGCTTGAGGAACTAAGGGTCCTCAGGAAGGGTTAGGTAAGAGTTCCAGGAGGAGGTTTGGGGCTGGACCTTGAAGCAGGACCTAGAGGATGCTGAGGAATGGACCAGGTGCTGGGGTAACCCTGGAGGTAGCTGCAGGTGGGAGGAGCTTGGAGGATAGGAGTGTTTGAAAACACTTGTGCCTGGAAAAGAAAGTGCTGGCAGTCTTAGAAGAGCTGGTATCCATTTCTTTCTTTCACAGGCTAGATGTACGGGAGAGACAAGTTCAGCTCAGACTCAAAGCCATTTCGTCATGACTGGGGCTGAGCAGTATGGGACCTGGTGTGATCAGAAGGCAGGGGACAAAGGATGGGGGTCTCATCCTTCTGGATCCACCTCCCTTCCTCCAGGAAGCCCTCTCTGACTACCGTGTGGAATGTGAGAAGAAAGCAAAGCTCTGAAATCAGACAGATGTGGTTAGAATCCCGGTTTTCTTCCTCCAATCATTCAATCCTTCACCCAGCATGTGTAACGGGTCAGGCACGGTTCCATGTCCTGAAGATGTACTGTGAGCCATCCCCTGGCCTCCCCTGCATCTTCTATTCAAGTGAGAAAGTCAACCACAATAGTCACAACACAAATAAGAAAACAATTTGAAGTCGTGATGCTGATGAAGAAAATAGCTGAGGGGCAGAAATGGTGAAGTCCAGAGGGACCTACGTTAGATGGGGTGGTTAGCGACAGTCGCTTCAAATGGGCAACACTGGAAACTAACACTCAGATGAAGAACAGGAGAGAACATTCCAGGTAACAAAAATGGTGCGTGCAAGACCTTTAAGTGGGAAAGAGCTTGGGTGGGGAAGGGAAGGAGAAACAGAGAGAAGAGCAGGGTCTCTGGAGAGTATTCTGAGCTGAGGCTGGGGAGGTAGAGAGCTGTGTCTTCCAGGCTGTGTGAAGGGTGGATTCAAGATATATTTTAGAGAGCAAGTTAGTAAGAAGGGAGGAGGAGAAAGAGAGGGTTATAAAACCTGGGCAGGGGGTGCCATTGACTGAGATGGGAAAGTCTAGGGAAAGGATGGGGCAGTTCTGGAGGGGGACACTGCGTCTGCTCTGGACGTGCTCATTTTGCCACGTCTGAGATCTAGCGGAGATGGCAGTGGGCAGTGGAATCTGCGAATCTGAAGGAAGCTCCAAGGAGAAGTCCAGGTTGGGGATACAGACTTGGGATCATTGGCGTAAGAACGGTATTTAAATCCAGGGCACTGCATGGCATCACCTGGGAAGTGAGTGTGGAAGGTGAAGAGAGAGGGCCCAAGGGGGGTCTAAGGAAGACCAATATTTAGGGGTCAGAAAAAGGAGGACCCCATGAAAGACTGGCCAGTGAAGGAGGAAAACTGGGAGAGTGTTCAGTGTGGAAACTGGGACAGCAGGGTGTTTCCAGAAGGAAGGAGCAGACAAAGGACTAAGATGAAGTCCCAGAGCGGGGCTGGACCCTGCAAGACGGGGGTCACGGGTGGCCTTGACTGAGTGGTGTCAGGAGACCCCCGGGAACAGAGCCAGGCTGCAGTGGGGTCTGGAGTGCGTGGGGTTGAGAAGCTGGGGACCATGTGTGTGCATCAAACTCTGGAGAAACTGGACTTGGAAAGAGAATCGACGAATCAGGAGGTGGCTGTCAAGGGGAGGAGTTGCTGTAGGAAGACTAGAGGGGCACGTCTGAGAAAGGAGGAGACCCGTGTGAAAGGCAGGGAGGACACCACCGAGGGAGCGAAGTTCCTGAGTAGCTGGTGGGATGAATCCAGAGCACAGGTGGAGAGACTTTTCTCCATCAGTCTAGGAAGGAAGAAGCACAAGAGGTGCCCATCTGGGTGGGGTGGTGAGGTGGGTGCTGGGCAGATGAGAGTTTGGAACTGGAGAGAAAGTACAGGGACGGCGGAGGTGGGGAGGTGTGAGAGCATCGTCTTCGTGTGGGAGTGGGACAGCGGACGGGCGGAGAGAACAGTGGGGCTGCCTGGTGGTACTGCTGGATGTGCCCAGACTGAGATCCTGAACTTAGAGCAAAGCAGCCAACCCTATTGTGTGATTATCCCCCAAAACACTCAACAGGTCTGCTGCAGGCAAGAAGGCGGCAGATGGGAGGGTTCATTTCGGGCTGGTATTTTGCCAAGGGGCTGTAACCTACAAGAGAAAGGCTGAGATGCTGAGGGGATCCATGTTGGAGCAGAGGCTGGATGGGGAGGGAAGAGAGGCCGGCAGAGAGGCCTGGGGCAGGGGTGGGGCTCAGCGCATTGACATGGGAGGAATGGGGCCGTGGGGGGACTTGAGAGGCAGGCATGGGAAGGTGAGGACCTGAAGAAGTGAGGACCCTGCTTCAAAGGGGTTAGAACCAGACCCCCCAAAAGCATAAATAATCCCCAAAAATGTTGTACTGTGTCCTATGAATGCTGTTTCCTTCTTCCTCATAAGGTAGGTATACGTATGAACTCTGAAAAGTAATTTCAGGGGAAAAAATGTAATATTAGTCCAGTTTTATAACAGGGAAAGTGTTTTGTTGTTGCCTTGGGATTATTTTTAAGTCAGCGTGGTATTACTGATACAAGTTGCCATACACAACTCACTGAGGCCAGAGTCCTTCAGATTTTATGTCTGCCTTCCTAGGTGTTTATGCTTTTAGAAAAGGGGATTTACCACCCAGGAATGTGTGTGGTAATCCAAACAGGGCTCCTTCGCACTGTTTCAGATCCCCGGGTAGACCTGACCTGTGGGCCCAGCCCTCCCATCCCCTTCCCCTGCTCCATGTGTACTCGACCATGCTGGCCTCATACCAGGTTTCAGCCATGGGGGCAAGTGTGTCCCCTCTCATCTCAGCCTGTCTGTCTGTCTAGACATTCAGAGCTCCGCCAGGCAGGTCAGTTCCATGGCTTGGACCCAGATGGAGGCAACAGGGCCGTGACCCGTGATGATGGCCCAAAGCCCAGTCCCTCTGATGCTCTGAGAACAGCTCCCAGCGGCCTCTTCGCGGACAGCTGTCAGATAAGAGATGCAGTGTCCCAGGGCGGCCCTGGCCATCTGCTGGGCAAGTATTTTAAGCCCAACTTCTTCTGGAAGGAAGTTTTAAGAAACTTCTGCCTTGATGTTCCCCATCTCTGCATAATAAAAGACCACACATGACCGGGCCCCACAAAGGGAGGCTGTCAGGGGTCTGGAGGGAGATGGGGAGCCTCTCCTCTTTCCACCCAGTTGAGGGCTCTGTTAACTTGTCAGGGTGCTCGCGCTGCCACACTCTTTGGCTAAAGTGAGAACGACGTCATTCCACACCTACTATGTGTGATGCTGGGGAAGCAAGGGATGGGGTCCCCACAACCCTAGTTCTCACAGAGCAGACAGCCTTGCCAATCCCCAGACCCCCAGAGATGAGGACCCAGGTCCCTCCCTCTTGTCCCACGGCCCCTCCAAGCTCCAGTGCCCCAAGTTCTAACACACACTCAAGCTGGGGCTCCGAGAGTGTGTGCAAAGCCTTACTGCCCAGAGGATGAAACTGAAGGTGGGATTGAATGGGGGGTGGCAGGGAAGGCCAGGCAGGTGACCTTTGAGCAGAAACTTAAAAAAGCCAACCCTGTGCATATCTGAGCACTTTAGAAAGAGGGGAGAGCAAGCCTGTGATGCAGGAGTGAGCCTGGGGTGGTCCAGGAAACAGCCCAGACAGTTGGGATTTAGTTCAATCAAAGTGTCATTTTCTTAGGACCAATGAAGACTTCTGTTTCATACTATAGCCACTGAGTTTAGACAGCAACTTAATTTTCCCAAATGCACGTGTCACCAGAGTTGCAAGAGGCTACCTCCGTCAAGCCAGTATCAGTCATTTGTCCTCCAGGGGACGTGATCTGTCAGAACCCTGCCAGCACCATGGCTCTGGCAGCAGCTTTTAAAGAAAGGGGTTTAGAGAAACCTAGTGGCCCCGGAGCCTGAGCAGGTGGGGTGTGGATGGAGGAAGGGACCACCACGAAGCAAAAGGGGGCCCTAAAAGGAGAACCATTTGGCCAAAGCCTGGACTTGCCTCTTAAGAAAGAAGTTTGCAATCTGAATCGGCCCAGGGTTCTCACTACTCGTTTTTTAAGTGGCAAAAAGTGTAAGTTGTGCTCTGCGGCCAAGAACAAACTCGGGCTTTCAGAAAAGAGGATTTGCCACGAATCCTAATCAGACATTTAACTGCCACCTGCCCATCCCACGGTCATGTGTTGAGTGCGCACCAGGTGCCAGGGACCATGCTGGACCAGGGGTCTGCCTTGACCCTTACAGTTCAAAGGCCAGAGAGACACAATTGCAATGTAGTTATTAAAATCCCCTGGCGGGGATGAGGGCATTTACCTGTAAGCCAACAGAAAGCCGGCCCCAGAGCTCGGTGACTGGGAGCCTGAAGGCCCTGGGGATGAGGAGTGGAGCCCAGGGAGGGACTTGGAAGGGCCAAGGCTGAGCCCGTGGAGGCTCGGCCGGGGCAGTTTCTGGAACAGCTGACACAGCATCCTTGCACAGCACTGAGCAAGTCCAAGCTGACACCTCTTTGAAGAGCCCCTTCCCCAACTGGGGGCAGCATGGGCTGTGATGTCTTCCCCAGCACAGGTGGCCATGTTTCCCCTCTAAGTACTCAGACCTCATACCTAAGCACACGCTCTCAGGGCATGCTGTGTGTCCTCCTGCCTTTGCTTCTCATGGGACCATGATACTTCCGCACAATTCCGAGATGCCCTCACAAGCCACGCCCACCGAGCTGCAGAGAGCTGGGGTCAAGCTCACTGCCATCCACACCTTCGTTCATTACCTGCTCTGCACGCCGATTCCATCCCACCTCTGCCCCTGCGGAGCCCAGTTGGCGGCCCTGTCCCATGTCTCTGACCTGGCCGAGCCCTTTGGTGTTGTCATTAGGAGGCTCTGTCCTACCTGATGATGGATGGGGCTCTCCCCAGGCACACAGACTACGGCAGCCTCACCTACAACAGGCCGTGGCCTTGGCCCTGGGCCCTCCAGCCCACTCTGTCCTCCCACTCACCCTGAATTTGGCAGGACACGTGGATGTCTGTGCCAGGGCAAACTGACAGAGGGAGACAGAAATGAGGATTGAACATTTTGCAACCACAAGAGAAACGGAAACAAACAGAAAGCACCTTACTGAGTGGTGTCCTTCAGAGCATTCTCCCCGGGTGATGCACTCACCCAGTGATGCTGCTGCCGGCCCCAGGGTTTCTGAAGTCACCCATGGGAGTCCTGAGTAAGCTCCCAAACCCTGCCACGCTGGATCACGGACAGGGAGCTTTAAAAAAAAAAAAAAAAACCACACTGGAATCCCACTGGAGTTTTGAAGAGGTGGGTATTTTGTAAAAATCCCCTGGGGGAGTCTAATGTCCTCCAAGGTTGAGGACTCCCCACCCCCCTTCCCATGCAGCATCCGGCCCATATTCAGTAGATGTTCCATATGGGTTGGAAGGGTGGCATGGATCGTCCTCCATCTCTCATGGTTAAAGACTCCATTTCCTCCCTTTGTGTTTTGCAAAAAGTGTTTCATTAAAGTAAATGCCTAGGGCTTCCCTGGTGGCGCAGTGGTTGAGAGTCCGCCTGCCAATGCAGGGGACGCGCGTTCGTGCCCCGGTCCGGGAAGATCCCACATGCCGCGGAACGGCTGGGCCCGTGGGCCGTGACCGCTGAGCCTGCGCGTCCGGAGCCTGTGCTCCGCAACGGGAGAGGCCACAGCAGTGAGAGGCCCGCGTACCGCAAAAAAAAAAAAAAAAAAAAAAAAAAAAGTAAATGCCTAAATATTTACGCTGTAGCCTTTCTTCAAGCAGCCAGTGGTTTACCGTCCAACTGGCTGGGATTTCTTTCCCAAAACCCAACATTTTCCCTTTAAAACAAGCTGATAACAGTTTCTGGATCAGCCCTGAGCTGAGTTGGCAGCCCAAAAGAACAGAACTCTCCACAAGCCCTCCGCTCCCAGCCCTCCCCAGCCTCTTCCTCCTCCACCCAGTTTCTCTTCTCACCAATCGCTCTGGCCAAAGTCCGCGGTTAGGATCCTGTCCTCTCTCTCTCCTCATTGGGAGGACCTGTCTCCTCTCGCCTTGAGCATCTCTCCCTCCATTCAGGTCCAGGACCAGGTCCCAGGCCTCCTGGGAGGACCCCTGACCGTCCCCTGCGCCTACACTTCTGTTCACTACCACCATCCAGGTGCAGCCAGAGGGGTCTTAAATTTTTCACTTTTTATTTTGACATAAAATAAAAATTTATTTTGACTTACAGAAAGGTTGCAAAATAGTGTAAACAATTTCCTTTCAGTCCCCACCCAGATTCCCCAAATGTTAACATTTTGCCACATTTGCTTCATCCTTCTCCCACGCCCCCAAGATATAACCCACATGTATGCCTATGATATGTTTCTCTGAATGTTGAAGACTAAACTGCAGACAGGCAACGCCCCTCACTCTTGAATACTTCAGTGTGTGTCTCCTAAGAATAAGGACATTCTCTTAAATGACTGTGGTTCAATGGTCAAAATCAGGACATTAACCTTGATGCAATACTATTATCTAACCTACATACTTGATTCAGATTTTACCATTTGTCCCAATCGTGTCCTTTACGGCAAAAGGAAAACCCCTGATCACACATCACAGTCAGCCATCATGTCCCTTCAATCTCCCTTAGTCTGGAATTCAGAGGAATCTTTCTCAAATAATTCAGATTGGATTATGTTGGTTCTGTAACAAAAGGCCTCCACTGCCCTGTGAATTTAAAGGGAGCCCATCTCTAGGATGTGGTCCACTTGGCCCTGCAGCCCAGCCCCCAGCTGTTCCCTAAGGTGCTTGTTCCCAGCCTCCTTTCCGAGGCTCTGGTCCCTCTGTCTGGTCTCTTCTCCCAGCTCTTGGCTGGCTGCTCCTGGCTCACCCTGAGGGCTCAGAGGAAAGGCCTTCCTTGCTTTAGCTGCACCACCAGACCCTCTGCACCACGAGACCCACTGCACCACCAGACCTGCTCCCCTACACTTGGCCTTGTTTATTTCCTGCACCTTTCACTGTCTGCTCATCTTGTCCACCTGTTTGTCTTACGCCCCTCAGCCCCACTGAATGTAAGCCCCAGGAGGGCAGGGGTCTCAGCAGCCTGGTTCCTGCTGAGTCCTCAGCACTTGGAATCAGTCGTGTCTGGTACATAATAGACGTTCAGTAAACACTTGTTGGTCAAATGAATACGTGAAGGAATGAAGGCAAGATTTTTCCAGACTATCTGAGTTAAAGACAATAAAATCCTTTAACCTACACTTAAATGGGATAGAGATTTCCTAGATGCTGACAGAAGAAGGAAAAATGTTTGTTCCCCAGGTAGCTTTTCAGAATGCTATCCAATGACTGAGAAAGCTTTGGCGCCTGGTTTTCCTCTTCCAATGGTCCAGATGTCAAGGTAACAGAAAGGATTTACTTTTAAAGAAAATGAGCCAGGGGACTTCCCTGGTGGTGCAGTGGTTAAGAATCCGCCTGTCAATGCAGGGGACATGGGTTTGAAGATCCCACATGCTGCAGAGCAACTAAGCCCGTGTGCCACAACTACTGAGCCTGCGCTCTAGAGACCACGAGCCACAACTACTGAGCCCGCGTGCCTAGAGGCCACGCACCGCGAAGAGCAGCCCCGCCTCTACCCAACTAGAGGAAGCCTGGGCACAGCAAGGAAGACCCAATGCAGCCAAAAATAAATAAATGTATAGGAGAAAAAAAAGCCAGATCTTCCACATCCAGGGCTTTCTGTGTCAGGCTTCTCAGCACAAATAAGTGACACATATTGACATGAAGGTCACAGTTGAATAACGGGGGGAATAGTTACTGACAGAGCCACAAGTTCTCCTTTCCTGTTAGAGGGGCCTTAAGAGGCCGCTGGATGCCCTTGGGAGGCCCCAGCCAGAACCCCAGCCTCTCCTCATGCCTCTGCAGAGATGGCTCCCAGCCCAGGGCCCCTGGAGCAAGAGGACAGGGCAGGAGTGAGCCTGGGCCTTGGGCAGCAGGACTGAACTGCTGTCCCTTTAAATTGGTCGGTTTCTGCATCCTCACTGGGGAGATGAATCCTCAGCTATAGACATGAGTCAAAGTTTGTCGAGAAAACTGTGCACTTGACTGTACGTATTTGTACCTCCATATGTATTTTTTTTTTTTTTTTTTGAAAAGAGAGAAGAGGGGACTTCCCTGGCGGTCCAGTGGTTAGGACTTCGCCTTCCAATGCAGTGGGTGCAGGTTCGGTCCCTGGTTGGGGAGTTAAGATCCCACATGCCTCGCAGCCCAAAAATCAAAACGTAAAACAGAAACAATATTGTCAAAAATTCAATAAAGACTTTAAAAATGGTCCACATTGAGAAAAAGTCTTAGAAACAAACAAACAAACAATGAGCAGAAAAACAAATGAAGCAGTGAGCAGGCCAGTGAGATGTAAGAGGTAGAGGAGATCTGACTGTGCAGGGGCTCTGGGCACTGCAGAGCTGGAGCGGGGGCATCGCATGGCAGGCTGCTGCGGGCCGGGGAAGCTCTGGGGAACATCTTCCTGCGCCAGGTCTGGGGGCGACGGTGCCAGGGCGAACGGGGGAGAGTGGATCCTGTTCCCAACGGATACACGCCAGGCCGTCCTGGACCTATGTCACTCACTCTACGTTCTAGTGGAGAGACCACCCTTGGGGGTTCTGTGACCCCTTTGCTCCATCACCCTGGCACCAGGATGCCGCCACTAACATGGCCTTACGTGTGAACAAATGTCTGGGAGCTGCTCCACCCTGGTGGTGGCATGAGTGGGACAGTGGGCAAAGAATGAGGGGGCCACCGCTTCCCCCAGACCGAGGCCACGCCTTACAGGGCAACTGGCAGCAGTCAGCAGGCTCAGGCCATACCCAGCACCCTTGGGACAACCCACACATCAGCAGCAGGCCCTCGGGCAAGGTCACCAAGAGTTGCAGGAGGTCTGAGGCAAGAAATGCGGGACCTGGGCCTCCAGAGGGAGGCGAGCCATTGGTCAAGCTGAAATGCCCTGGAGGCCAGAGACGCAAGCAAAGCCTGGGGTCTGGAGTGCCCACCCCCTCCCTCCCCTACAAGGTGGATTTGGACCAGGCCACAATGGCGTGAGTCCCCAGAATGCCCGGAACTCTTCTGAGGCCAGCAGCCTCATGGGCATCCCCTCCAAGGCAGACCCTGCCTGGCCTCAGCCTCCCACACCTGCTCCGCTGGGACCTGAGAGGGGGACGGAGGAACAGGCGGACGTATGTGCGCTGGCAGAGCCACACTGCCCGGCTTCACACCCCAGCTCGGCCACCCACGAGCTCGGTGACCCTCGGCAAGCAGATTAAATGACCCGTGACTCAGTTTCCCTATCTCGGCACCTGGGGTCATAACGGCAGTTTCTTTAAAGGGCTGTTTGTTTGTTCTGAGATGATGGGGTGCTGCGAACAGGACCTCACACATACCAGGTACCCAAGGGTTAGTTGTCACAGTAGGTGATGGGGGTTAGGGTGTGGGGCTCTGGGAGCCGGATGGGGGTTGGGCGAGACACCCAGGGGAGCTGCAGGGCTCTCGCTCTCCAAGCTCCGGAAACAGCTCCCTCTGCGATTCCAGTACAGAATTCTACTGTGGTCTCTCCGCTTACTGGCCTTGAGACCCCGAGCAATAGTAGCATGTCTGAGGTTTAAGCACGTTTATATTTTTATCTGCACCTGGGAGATGGTAGGATCTTAATACACATACTTGGATTGAATAAATTGTTTAGACAGATGACCACCTAGAGGACTAAAAATGTAATGAGGTGGTACGAGCGTTACGTGAAGATGTCCTTCCGGGCCAGAAAGCCTACAACGGACCATGGCACCTTTAGGGTGTATTGTGAGAATGGTTCCCCAAGTTTGATCTTGTTTAGTCAGTAGATTGAGGGGTTACTACAGAGCTAAGTCTCCCAAAATCTGCTTTAAGGAGACAAAGCTGAGCAGCTAGGATAATTTCACCTTCCCGAATCCCTTTTGGAAATGCATGTCATATACGGGATGACATGCCAGAAACAAGGGCCTTCTACTGTATCTTCTTCTTGGTACTAAATTCTCCTAAGGACTTAGGGCTTGCCTCAGGAAAGAGAGGTTTCAGGCAAAGGAGGCCCCGTGGTAGAAGTGAGACAATGAGATACCATCCGTTTGCCTTGTCATTTCCCTTCTCCTCACAGCCCCATCCTGGTCTCGCCCAACCTACCTCAACCTATCACCTCACCCCTTCTGAATTCGTACTGTTTATAGGGGGCCTCCTAACAGCCCTTGACTCAGCCTTTCCTGACAGGTAGGAATGAATCAGCACTTCAGGCTGCCAGCCACAGCATCTGACTCAGCACAGAGAGAACTTATGGGAGGGGCCCTGCGCTCAAGGAACAAACAGGAAGTGTGGAGACCAGGCACAGGCACGCCGGCAGCAGGCACCACGGCCAGGGAATGCACATGTGCCTCCCTGTGTACCCAGCTACAAGGATGCTGCACTCCCATCAGCCCCTTCTTTTTTTTTTTTTTTTTTTTTTTTTGCTGTACGCGGGCCTCTCACTGCCGTGGCCTCTCCCGTTGCGGAGCACAGGCTCCGGACGTGCAGGCCCAGCGGCCATGGCTCACGGGCCCAGCCGCTCCGCGGCACGTGGGATCTTCCCGGACCGGGGCACGAACCCGTGTCCTCTGCATCGGCAGGCGGACTCTCAACTACTGCGCCACCAAGGAAGCCCCCCGTCAGCCCCTTCTTGCCTCGCTTGCTCCAGGTTCAAAGTGCCGGGGAAGAGTGCTGGATTGGCCCAGCTTAGGCCACGGCTGCCGGCGGCTGTCCTGGGGGCAAGGAAAGTTTCAAAGGTGGAAGGCAAGGGTGGGGGGCAGGCACACAAAGAGCAACTGTGGTGGCAGTAAGAAAGGGGGAGTGGGTGGGCTGGATGCTGGCTGATCCCCATCCCTCCCCCTAGAGAAAAGCTCACAAGAAATGTGCAGGATGTATGGGAAGAAAAGTCAAGTGCACTAACAGCATCAAAAAGAAGCCTAATAGATGAAAATACGAGCTGGCTGCCTTGGAAAACGTCTTGGGAAAATGGCAACGCTCTCTAAATGAATATGGTCATTGCAGTCCCAAATTAAGACACCCACCGAACTTTGCAAGATGCTTAAACTAATTCCATAATGCACGTGAAAGACAAAATGTGGAATGGCAGGACAATCTTGAAAAATAAAGACGAGAAATTCAAAACATATTACGAAACCACAGTAATTAGCATAATGTAGATGAAAACAAAAAGATCACTGGGAAAAAGAAGAGCTGAGAAACAGAACCACATAATAGGAGAATTTGGTAGATGTCAAAGAGCCATTTCACGTGAAGAAAAGAGGACAGTCCTGGCTGTCTATGGGGGAAAAAATAAAGTTAGATTCACATTATATCATTAAAAAAAAAAAAATCCAGGTGGGTTAAAGATGAAAACAACCTGTAGCGTTACATGAAGAATATATCACAAAATATATTTAAAACTTTGGCCTAGGGAAGGACTCTTAAAATACAAAATACAGAAACCTAAGATTAATAAATCTGACTTCTAAAGTGGTGAGAACTACATCAAATACACCACAGCAGTTGGAAGACATGCAGTGGAATAAAACCTACGTTCACAAAAAAGATGTGTTCAAGAATATTCATAGAAGGTTTATTCATCCTAGCCCAAACCGTAAGAGCTCAGGTGTTCATTAATAAGACAACAGAGAAAGTGTGGTCTGTTCCTACAACAGAATACTACTCAGCAAGAAAAAGGAAATCACTGATGATTTTAACGTGCTGAGCAAAAAAGAAATCAGACACAAAAGACCACATACTGCATGATCCCATTCAAACTCTACCTAAAAAGTAATTTATGGTGGAAAAAAATCAAATCAGAACTGAGGTCACCCCTGGAGGCAAGAGGGGAGGGACTGCCTCAGAGGGAGCATGAGGGAACTTTCAGGAGTGATATATTTTGTGATATATTCTTCATGTAACGCTACTGTTTGTTTTCGTCTTTAACCCACTTGGATTTTTTTTTTAATGATATAATGTGAATCTAACTTTATTTTTTTCCCGCACAGACAGCCTTATCTTGATAGGGGTTTGGGTGACATCTTCATCCTCGGTCAAAACTTAGCAAATGCATACTTAAGAGTTGTTGTATTGCCTGTACATTTTATCTCAGAAAACATTTATAAAAAATTAATGAACTCTAAATGATATACGTGTTGAAGTATTTAGGGATAAGGTTGCTGATGACTACGATTTCCTTTGAAATGCATCACAAGGTAAGATGCGAGAATGGATGGATAGATACAGAATAAAGGAAATAGAGTAAAACGTGAAAGGTAGAATCTAAGTGGTGGGTATATGGGTGTTCTCTGTACATTCTTTCAACTTTTCTGTACGTTTGAAAATCTCCATAATAAAATGTTGAGAAAAAAAGATACAGACTGGAGGAAACGTATTTCCAAGATATAAGAGATTTTTACCCAGAATATATATACAAAGAGCTAATTATCAATAGGAAAAATAAAAAACCCAACTGAAAATAAGCAAAGGCCTTTAGAAAAAAAGCAGATGCCAACAATGTCTGAAAAGAGCATCCTCTTTGAAAGTGGAAAATTTGAATATAGACAACAGCACCCCCCTTTCCCCTCCAGGCTGGTATCATCTTGCGACGCTTGGCAGATGTCAGCCGGTGGTCGTGTGAAGCAGAACAGCCAGTTTGGCAGCACCTGTGAGTCTGTTGAAGCTGCTAATCCCACCACCCTGAACCATCACCCAGCACGTCTCCTGCAGGCTGGTGAAGAATGGATCAGGCAGCGCCGAAGATGCAGAAAAGCCACAGCAGGACACCAGGCAAGGAGCTTCTACCCCTGTGTGCGGTGGTTAGAACGGAGTCACTACGGAAAAACCTATGACCTGCCGCTAAGTCAGAACCACATACTGACTGTACAGCGTTTACAGAAAAGCAAAACTGCTGAATAAGTAAACACACACACAGACACACACACACACACACACAGCACAGAAAATGGGCTGGAAAAATCCAAACTCCTGCCTTGCTGAGGAAGCAGGATGAGGAACATGAGCCAGAACAACCACTTGCTTTGAAATAAATGTACATATACACACATGTATTGCTTACCTAATTAAAATGAAAAGCATTAATCTATTACCAGTTTAAAACAAAGCTCACCCAGGCTTTAACTTTCCCAGCACTTATTTCAGAGCAAAAGTGGCAAATTACGTAATTTATTTAGGATTTTATAACCTATATCCCCAAATCAGCCTTCCGTTTCTCTCTGCCATTCCTAAACCAGTTCACACCTACCACGTAGCACAGGTCTCTCAAAACTCCGTGGACCCTTGTAAGATGGCAGTGATCTCTCTCTCTCTCTCACACACACACACACACACACGTACGTCGTCCAGGCACCTGTTGATTCGTGGCTTTGAGCAGGTGCTATAGAACAGCTTTCTATTAGAGTCAAACCAGACTGCCACCCTTTGAATTTTCTTCAAGTTATGAGACGGGGTGAGATGGCAGGGTTATTTGCTATAATCACTAATCAATACAGTTCAGATCTGTCACCTAGTACCACCCCCCATCCAGGTGCTGAGTCATACCTGACTACGTGGGCAGAAAACTTTGCAGTCGCTCTCCCCAGCCACTTCAAAACTTTAAAGAGTGGTTTGCTTTTAAGTATACTACACAGGATTGACTTCAAGCGAGAATTCACGAAATCTGCGTGTCCGTAATACATTCTATGACTGATAAGAGCAGAGTGTGGGCGTGTATATATCCATATGATTTCAGCTGTTTCTCCATTTCGTGAAACAAATCAAACAGCTCACCAAAACTAGTTGAAAGTTTTATTTATATAAAATTCATTAAGAACATAAAAGATTGTTTCTTTAAAAAAAAATCTGCAGTTATTTACAGCAGTATTGCACAAGTAAAGTGGCAATTACCCTGTCAAAATTCATCAGTGCAAAACACAAGTAAGCCAGGGAAATTGCAATACATATGCTACATATGCTGGGTCCTAGGAAACAAGTTAGTGATGAATCAGTATACAGACAGATCAGTGCTATTTATAAATGAGTACCTGATGAGTTCTGATACAGTAACTAGTGATCACAGAACCTGGACATAAAACGTAAGAGAGCTTCTAAAGTCTGAAATTCCCAAATAAAAGTAGTCAAGTTACTTAGCCGGGAGCTTGAGGCTGCTTCTTGCACACAATGCTGTTTGGAGCAGGACAGGAGTTACCCCAGCTGGTTTAGCGACACGCGTGGTCACATTCCTGCACACACGCGTGTGCGGGGTGGACACACGCAGGCACCAGGCTAAATCAGCAGGGATGACAAAGCCATCGACACAGAACTGCTAGGAAGTCTCTTTCAAGCTTCCATTTCTTAACAGCCAGTCCAGTGGGGCCCCCAACCTCTCTCGAAGGCTTTGGAGAAGCAGAAGGAAAGCGTCACCCTGGAGAAGCAGGTGGATCAAATGCAGGGACCGAATGGTTCAGGGCAGGGGCTGTACAATTAGTTCCCGAAGACACACAGTTTAGTTCGCACCTCAAAGCACAGGAAGCCACAGAGCGGGTGGAGGGAACTCAACTACTCGTCAGTTGCCAGTGAGGGGTTAGTGGTGTGAAGAGGTCCTGAAGTCTCTCTGGAAGCAGAGGCCACTGGTCCCACTGTGCCTTCATCCTGCCTGGCCCCTGCCCTCAACAATCTCATGACGGCACCTCCAGAAGAAGACGTTTCCATTTCTCTGAACATGGTATTGTCAGGGATAAATTTTCAATGGAAAAAATCCTTCCCAACTGCCAATAACACATATTGGGTTGGCCCAAAAGAAGTTCGTTCGGGTTTTTCCATAAGATGTAATGGAAAAACCCGAATTTTTGCCCCCCCACCACACATACACACACACACGTATATGTTTTGGCTTTAAAATACGGCCTGGAGTTAACAGCATTTGCTTCCATGAGAAGCTAGCCATTTGGGAACAAGAGAAAGTCACTGGAAAGTTCTAGAGTAGAATTTGACAGCCTGCTAGGTTTATGGTCTCTCGCTGGTGTCTAAACACAAACTTCATCATGAGGACAGCAAACTCTACAAATCTAAACCCATTTGACTAGAAATACCAGGAACCAAAGCTGGAGGGCCACCCCGGGGAGACCACGTGGCCTGCAGTGAGCTAACCAGTCGCCATCTCAGTTAAAGCAATTAACAGGACAGCAGGGGGTAGGGGTCAGGGAGGTCAACACTTTTCAGAATTTAAGACATTAAATAAGCTGGAAATAAATATACAACATCCCTACAAGTTACAGCATTATGAAACAGTAGGACACATTACACAGAAAAAGAATCTACAATATTTACAATCCTCAATTCTGAAAAAGTTTAGTAAAAAGTGATTTTTTTTTTTTTTTTTTACTCATTTATGCTGTACAAAATTTTACAAGAAAGGTAAAGGAAACATAATAATTGCACACAGACGTTTGGCTCAGTTGATAAGTAAAATATGACTTCCTAATCTAATAAATAGTCAAAATATATACAATATTAAGAAGGGGAAACAGGAGAAAGCTGTCGTCTACTGTGTACATTTTTTGTTTTTGTTTTTTTAACTCGGAAGAAATTTTCACCTGGTTTCTCCACAACCAAGAAAAAAAAAAATTCTTCATAAACAGGAGTCCAGGTAATTTGCAGATTCACTCATGAAGTTAATTTTGTGTGTGTTTATTGCATTTCTGTGAAAAGTCACAGGACACTCTCTACAAACCTCACATGAGACGAGGTGGTCAAGGCACAAAACCCGCATTCAGTTTCCAAAAAGGGATCGAGTTATTTTTTCTCTATAAAAAGTCAAAGAAAGGAAAAATAAGAAGTCAAAGGTACACCCACAGTGGGTATACTTTCTGCAGGGAGGCATCTTGATAAACAGATACGTACAGTACAGACGTCTAGTCACCTCTCTTAAGTCCTGGGGCAACATCCTCTTAATACTTCTACAATTCATAGAATCTCTACTTTCCTCACCAGCTGCTTCCACGGCCAGCCCGGGGGCCTGGAGGCCGCCGAGCCCGAGGTAAACTTGCACGTGGGCGAGCAAGCACTCAGCCCCCGGGCACCAGGGCTGAAGGAACAGAATAAAGTGCTCCAGTCCGAGAGACTGGCCCGTATAGAGTATGGAGGTCCTGGGAGGGGAGCGGCCCAGAACCAAATACGTCTTTGGTGTGTGTGTCCAGCAGGCCCACGGCTGCAATTCCACCAACCACCTTAACAACCGCGTGGACTTGAGGACCCTGCAGAGGGGTTCAAGACATGCCAAGGACACAAGCTGAGACTCAACACAGCTTTACAACAATTCAAGACCCCAAGAAGATATCTGGGGAAAAGAAAACTTTTAGAAGGAAGAATATTTGGAGTCAAATATCTCTACCTAAGGAAAAAGTGTATATGCAACATATATATATATATATACTTATATAAAATTATGAAGATACAAAAATGAATCAATTTTTCCAACTGATAACGTGAAAACACTGGTTCTCGACGGGCCAAAAGCAAATACGATAGTTGTTGTTGGCACTGTTGACTCATCTGAAAAATCACGTATCTTTTTTTAAAAAGCTGTTTAATGATCTGAGGTTTCTAAAACTTTAAGAGTGATGGGGTTCACAGAACGATCTCCACCTCCCCTCTTTCAATGCTCCCTAATCTGTCTTTCTTGGGTCTCCCCAGTAGTTTAACTGCCTTTGAAAAGACTGACCAACTCGTGGGCTTCCATTCTCTGCCATAATCATGGCAGGCCCGGAGGAAGGGAATCCCCAACAGAAGTGGCTGCATGCAGGGGGCCTGACAAAATCCAGCCGTCCCAAGAGAAGTGGAACAAGTGACACAGACAGCTGTCAGAAGGCCAAGGGACCATTTCAGACTTGTGTCCGACGGGGTTTTTTATGGAACTGCTGAGAGCAGAACTAAGTCTGTATTTCAGAGAGTGGGAACCAAGTGTTAGCCATCAAAAGCCAGATGAACTCTGAGCTGGACAAAAAGCCAGGATGCCCAGGAAACGGCTGTCTCAAGTCCCGCCCATAGCCTGCGCCAATTCCCACAAGGGCTCGAGCTTGGATACCTCGACGGAACTCGGCTGCACGTGGGCATGTTAACCACCTGGGGCCTTAGGCTGAGAGTCCATCCTGTGATATGGGAAGGCCTGCATCCAGAAAAGCCAACAGTGCATACCTTGTGTTATGACTGTCATTACCTCTTCAGGACACTTCTAAACGACAAGCCCATCAAAACCAAACGAAAACCAACATCGAGCATCTCCCAGTGAGTAAGCTACCAACAGACAAACAGACCTATGTCTGATACAGGCAGATACTAACTCATGTTCAGATCCAATTATACTTTTTACCATGAAAATACACTGGACCAAATGTGTGCATCAGTGTCCCGACAGGCTGGAGGAGCATCACCAAAGGACGTAAGGAGAAACACAAAAAGAGTCTGAAATTTTGCCACAGATGCAACTGAATTTAAGGAGGTATGTAGATATTTACAAAATGGGAGTGGCACGTCAATACAGGCTGACAAGAGACCCCTCTCCCCCTTTTACCAGTTCCACTCACAAGAACTTTTTTGGTATTAATAATAATGACTTAAAAAAAAAAGGTCCAAGAAGCAATGGCAGGGAAGGAAGGAGCCACATCATACCTCTCCTGTTTAAAAATGCTGTATGGTGACCTCTAAAAATAAACTAAGGCAGCTTTATAAATCAGCTGGCTCAGTTTCCACTGCAGAGTTTACACAATCCTCTGAGAGTAGGCAAAAGGTTCTTAAAATTTTAGTACAAAAATCACTCACGAGTTGGTTAAAAAGTTTCCGTTTCCTTTTTGAAAAACCTGTTCTTATCAAAAGGTGGGGAAAAAAAAAAACAACACACGGCATGTAAACACCATTCTTGCATAAAATCGTGCTCCAAAGAACCATGATTTGTACAATGTTTAAAAAGAGAATCCTCCCTCATTTACATTCACAACAAGCTTCTGTTAGAAAGTCGGCCGCGTGGTGATGATGAAAGACAAGGTCAGGTCCACGTGCAGCTCGGTGTCCTCCGGGGACACGCCGGCAGGCTCCCCGCCTGCCCCCTCCGGCGAGGGACCTCGGGCTGCACAGCAAGGGCACCGAGACACCGAGGTGCTGGGCTTGTCGATCTGAACGAGCAAAATGTCTGCACATCCCAGCTCCGTGAGGAACCCGCTGTCACTGCATCCTCCACACCAGACGGATGATGTGGCGTAACAGTCGTAAGATCACCATTTGCGGGTGACCTTCGGCTGCTTGGTGATTATTCAGAAAGACCTGAAACAACAAAAGGAAAGCTCCTTACTTTCCAGCCCCGACTTATTTCGGGGCTTGGCGGGGGAACCCATATTTAAGGGAACAACCAATCCCATCTGAACAGCTATGAAGGTGCCTCTTAAAGGGCCACTTCTTCCCTGAGACGTCACTGCAAAAAAGAGCAGGCACACCAAATGATGGTTTTCTTTAAAGCGACCAAAGGGATGTTTGGAAAGCTCAAAGTGAATCCCTGAATCTGTCCCCCCAACCTTTTTTTAAATTGTAAACTCTTGTAAATTCTTCTTTGGAATAAAGGAGGCTTTTACCGTTTATTTGTGAGTTGCAATTTTTCCCTGTATTCCCCCATTCAATCTGGGCTGCCACGATCAGACAGACAGAAAGCGTGAGGACACTTTTTTCTGGCATCTGTAGTGGAAATCTCAGCAGACAGTAACTGCCCCGGCTCTGTCAACTAGATGCACTGTTTCCCCTTCTAAAAACCACAGGTGACGCCATCGCTGGCCGGAGATGCCTCGATCAGGAAACGTAGCAACCATTGGAAAATGAGTATCCCCACCGGCTCTGCGCAGGTGCTGGAGAAAAGCTACTCCAAGTCCCGGAGTTGAGGTGGGGGGGGTCCCGTGAAGAGAGGCGCAGGTAAAGCAGACGGAAGAGAGGAAAGAAAGAACCTGGTGGATGCGAGGTAACCACCCTACTGCCCAAGTTACCAACATTCAAATACGTTTCAGACTCCCTCAAGGGTGAGTTTCGGGTGGCTGTCATTTACTTGAGACATCAGTGATTCGGGGTAATTTGCCCTAAGAAGCTAAATAAAGTGGAGCACTGATGCGCCACCGCGCCTCTGGCTGTCGGTGGGCAGCTCCGCTGGGTAAGCGTTGTTGGTCCAGTGCTGCGGCCACGGTCACCGACAAAGGCGGCATCAGCCACTGGCCCCTCCAGTACCCCGGAGTGGCAGGCAAAGAGCGATGAAAAATAGAAAAGCCCTGTTTGCCGGGGACCACCACGGGATCATGACAAGCTGAGAAACTGTTCCAAAGGCAACGGCCAGGGTATTTCAAGGTCTCAGGGGTCCTTGGGTCTTCCACCTTCGAGCTCTAATCCATTTCGCAGGTTAAGAGCAGGGTGTAAACTCAGAGCAGCCAAAGCTGGCAACAGAGCACATCTGCCTCCATGTCAGGAGCTGTGACCGGTTTCCCTGTTCAGGTCTGAAATCCACACCCCAGGCCAGCTCCCTGCTCTGTCTGGAGTGCTCCACCAACCCCCTTCTCACTCCGGCGGGCTGGGGGGCGCTTTCCAACACACATCCACGGGACCACTGGCCACGGGGCAGGCTGAGGACAGGCGTCCCCTTCCCAGACACAATCGCTGTCCACAGACGCGAGCTGCAAGCAGAGCTCCCTCTTTGCCACTGTTTACACAGCCCTCTGGGGCTCGCTGTACGGGATGGAATTGTGATAAGGCCGGAGCACTTCCCTTGCTCCTTCCAGAACCAGGAACCAGACTGGAGGAAATCAGCTTTATGTAAGCGATTCCTGTAGAGGCGCTCCGTAACCACAGTCTGCGATTTTTATCTGCTTGACACACAAGATTGCTTTGTTTTGATTTAACTTTCAAAATTACTTTGCTTCTTCTGGGTGAGAATAATTTAGGGGAAGGTTAATTTTAGTTGAGACTAATATTAACAGGTTGAAAGAGGCTTATTCAAAATAAAACCACGACTTACTAAAATGAAGAAAGCGTATGCAGAGCTGAGCTAAACTATCACTTCAAGGTGGGAAATCTCAAGCCAAACACTTGTCACTGCTGGCCTCAGCAGGACCGGAGAATGGAGTCAAAATGACGCCACGAGGGGACTGGGTCACACAGTAGGGACAGACGCCAACTGTTGACACTTAGCCAATTTTATATTCCAGAACTGGCAGCGTCTGAGAGGAGAAACCTTCCACGCACCCTTGAGGACAGCAGGCGTAGGATGAGAGAAGCCTTCCCGAGTTTTTTAGATTGTTGCTTTCGTGTCACGTGAAAATAATATGGGGGGGTATGCAAAGACATGCCAGGGTGGCAGGGGAGTGCAAGAAAGATCTGTTAAAAGGAACACCCAGGCCCTGACAAATGAGAAGATGCTACAACATCTGGGTTAGCGAGGATATGGGGACACCTGGCCCCTCGACAGCACGCGTGACAACACGGCACATGCCGTTAAACCAGCAAATGATTGCTTTTGGACGACATTCCATGGAGGAAGCCATTACCACTGATTCCAAGAGCCCTGGCAGCCCAGAAAGCCCTCAACAGCTGGCAGAGCCCGCTGAAGCTGCTGCTGGCACAGCGTGGATGGCCCACACCTCACGAACAGCTGGAGGATGGGCAGCTGGTGCCAGGGCAGACGCGCTGCCCTCTGACACCTGCAGCCGTACTGATCAGCTTCCTTACGGGAGTCACCGAGCACACGGTCTGGGCCTGACGATGGTAACGGCGGGCAGACGTGGTCGGCCCAGCCAGCATGAGATCTTAGGCTTCTGGCCTCCAGGAATGTGAAGAAATACATTTCTGCCGTTTAAGGCCCCCTGTCCGTGGTCCTGTGCTCTGGCCGTCCTAGCAAACTAATATACCCACTCATGCTTAATCATCATTCCTGGTCCTTCACCTTTTAAGTGAGAAACAAAACTTCTTAGCTCAGAGTTGCGTAATGCTGCTTTAGTCTAAATCATAAAAACACTTTAGAAAGATATATTACAATGATTCATCTGGGGAAAGAACTAAACAACTAAATACACTCCTGGGTACAAACAGTTTATGTCTTACACACACACACGTACAAAGTGCAGGATCCCATCCAACTGGGATTTTCATCTCCGTGGTCTAGATCAAGAAGTGGATTATTTGGGGTAACTAGCCTTTATGGCCATCTTGACAGTCCATGCTCCTCTCTGGCCGAGGGGATCCGGCATCACAAGCAACGCTCGACGTCGTGGCCCGTCTGCACCCAGTTAAGTCTCGTGGGCATTCCTGAGTCGCCAGCACAGCGCGCCGGAGAGCACGGCACAGCCCACCGTACAGGGCGCCCACAGTGCCACCATCAATGAGAAGAGCCCGAGGGAAAGCTGCCCTGTGTCAGGAGCCACAGGCAGGCAAGTGCAAGTTCCCACCTCGCAGACGGAAACACATCCACACGTTCCAGTGAAACCTGAAGCCTACAGCAAAACACAGTCAAGATGCGGAGGGTCCTTCTTGTCCAAAGAGCAACACGACAGTATCTCCTTTATGGAGCTTACACTCTGCTGAGGGACAGAGCCATGCGAACGAACACGATCTTGTGACAAGGGTAAAAAAGAGGTAAAGACAATGACAGAGAAAGAAGCATCGGCCAGAGAGGCGGGTGGCGGGGCCGGGAGAGCCGGGGCAGGGAGGCACAGCGCCAAGCGCCAGGCTGAGTCAGAGGAAGAAGAGTTGCTGGGAGCAAAGGAGAGGGAATTATAGGAGGAGAGGCAGGGCCGTGCCCGCAGGAAGGAGCAGACGGCCTGGTAAAAATCGTAGTTTATGGGAAAACATAGTATTTGATTTTTCACAATAAGCCAGAATGAAAAGCAGTGTCAGATTCCAGGGCTGTTCCATCCATCCAAGAATCGTCCCCTAAAGGTGCTCGCGATGGACTCAGGAGCTCTGAGTTTCCCTGGACAGTCTTGGGTTTTCTTTGAAGATGTGAAATATGACCTTGGAGACAGTGTCAAGAGCATTCAGCAGGGAATCCCAAACAGTTCCCTGCACGTCCACACCAGAGGCCACAGGCTCACCTGGGTGGCAGATGGGGTGCGCTGTACCGAGGGTCTGCCCTGGAGTGGGGAGCAGGGTCCAGGCTGACTTGTCACGACCGGGGAGCAGCCCATATGTTGAGGAGCTGGGCCTCCGCATGGGGTGGGACAGGAGAGGAGGCTCAGGGACTAGACCCAGCGCCGGCGACCACCATGGCTGTAGCACCGGGACCGCCTCAGGTTGCACTCGAGACCACCAATCAAGTATCAGGGAATTTAATTACATTTTTTTTTTTTTTTTTTGGTGGTATGTGGGGCTCTCACCGCTGCGGCCTCTCCCGCCACGGAGCACAGGCTCCGGACGTGCAGGCTCAGCGGCCATGGCTCATGGGCCCAGCCGCTCCGCGGCATGTGGGATCTTCCCAGACCGGGGCACGAACCCGCGTCCCCTGCATCGGCAGGCGGACTCCCAACCACTGCGCCACCAGGGAAGCCCTTAATTACATTTTAACATTTACATTTACATTGTTGCCAAAACAACAATCACAGCCAAACCAGGGAAGCAGGTGTGCGGCATGCAAAAGAGGCCTGGAGCCCAGGCTGCCCCGGGGAACTGGCCAGGTTGACCACAATGTGCCTGCAGTGGGCTGCTCTGATCCCGCTTCACTCTCCTGCAGATGGAGAGGAGCCCAGCCTCTGGAAAGTACACAAGACACAGCAGGCCTTCGGACTTTGTGAGCCTGAGCTTGGGGACAAGAAGGATCGCCCACCGTCACCGATAAATGGAACAACCTGGCACACGCCTTTTCAGTCTTCACGGCCCCCCAAGCCAGCGTGGCTCTCCTGCCCTTTGACAGACGGGGCTTACGGATCAGGAACCACCAAGTAAGCCTGACAGTTCATCTCAACTCCAGCTCAGTGCAGGACACACACTCACCAATCCGGGCTCCAAAGGCAGGGTCAAACATCGCTGGGCCAAGTGACTCGGTACGTACAACCCACAGGTACACTCAGCATTACTCAAGACGGCTTTCCGTCAAAACCACACAGATGCGCACAGTGCAATAAAAATCAAGGTTGAGGAAGATCACAAATGTTAAGAAAGAGACACTTACCCTGGGAACTAGGGCTGAGATTGGCTGCAACAGAACCACAGTTTAGGGAAGAGTTTCCTGGCAGTCAAGGACACAAGGACATTATTTTTCACCGTCTTATCAAAAAGAGCTCAGTACCAAACCCTAGGAGGCAAACCAAAAAGCAAGGTGTACCCACAGAACTCGGAGACTCTGAGCAATTTTTTAAAACTTGTACAAAAGCTTGTTTCTTATAGAATTTCAACACTGAATGCCTAAGACATCCTAAACTTTTTTTTTTTTTAAGGTAGATACATTTTTAAGTGGGAACACGTTCTAGGAGACTGAATTCTGGACTCTGAGACCAAGAAGGACGCTGACAAAGAGAGAACCTCTTTGTCAGAGGATGGAGCGTCTGTCTGTCTGGATGGTGTCTGCTCCCCCAGGGGCGGTCACGGCATCTTCCAGAACGGTGCTGAGAGCTGCCATAATCACAGGTGACGGAGTGAGGCAAGGGACAGAGGGGCCCTGCTGATGGATGGAAGACCACCTCTACCCAATCACAACGCATCAACCTAAACGTTATTTTAAGGGACAAGCGCGTGACACAGAGGTCAGAGAGGAACAGGGCCCATGTGTGATGACTCAATGTGGAGACTTTCTGAGAAGACCTGGTCTCTCTCCACTTTAAGACCGAGAACCACCGTCAAAGGACATCTCAGCTCAGATTCCAGTGCAGGCTCCATATCCACTGCTGTTCTCAGGTGTCAGACATGCTACTGCAATGCTGCCCAAAAACCAAATTCACTTTCTATTTATCACCAAGGCAACATGGGCATTTGCATAGCCACTGCCTAACATGCTTTGATGTCAACACAGCTGTGGAAAGGGTGCCGGCAGAGCTCCCTGGCCGGATGCGGTGCCCCCCTCCACCCCAAGCACCAGAAGTGAGCTCTCCCACTAGGGTGATGATGTGATCCCCAAACGTCGCAGAAAGACTGCATCTGCACAGATCCCGCTTTCCAGCTTTCAGTGCATCATTTCAAAGAATCTATTACAGGTACCGCTTTTGGTAGGACCAATACTCACTTCTCCCATTAACCTGGCATGCACTGGATTTTCTTAGTACAATACCTCCCCCTCCCCGCAGTATATCTCTAGGTAACTTGTCGGCCCCCAGGCCCCACGGCTCCAGCTGGCTGAAATGAAGAACCCTGGCCCGTGACCTTCGAGGTGTGTCACTACGTCAACCACGGAGAAGCCGGAGAGACGGCTCTTACAAGTCCCGCACGAGGCACCATTAGACAAAATATTAGATGCAGAGCAAGAACACGCTGTTCTAAGATGCCCCGGCCTGCGACAAATGCTAATGAGATGTAAGCACTTTAACCGCTGCTCAAACCCCTCTGCTTTGGCTCAACTGGAAGAAGTCTAGCGGAGGATGACGTGATAGGCCGATTATTTCTGTATGTCTGCAGGAGGGCCGAGCCTCAAAGTGCATCTCCATTTCCTCCTCAAGAGATTAAAAAAAAAACCCAGCTCGACCTCTCTGAAGTCCCCCTCCAGGCACCTGCGTCTCCAAATGGTTATGTGTTGATGGCCTGCGGTGCCTCAAGGGCCAGGCAGCCATGCAGGTGCCCACCTGCCACAGCCCGACGGCGCCCTCATGGGCAGTGTGAGCGAGCACACAAGCCACATCCAGCTTGGTGCCCACCCAGCCATTCACACACACACCAGCGCCTCAACCTCGGCTCACATCTGTATAACCCAGACAGACGTGGCACGTCCGGGGTCCCCACCCCCCTGCCCCTGGGGTCCCCCCCCCACGACATTTCCTTTAACGAGCTGGGTACTTAGCAGACACATAGGTGAACAAAGTTACTAGGGTCTCTCTATCCAAAGCTTAAAGACCGATGGAGAAAAGTCTCAACTACAGTTCAAAGTGAGAGAAGACAGGATGGTAGCACGGGACGATGGACGGCATTTTCTAGATGCGTCTCTAAGTGCTTTGGTTTAATCGTCACTACATCCCTAAGAGGCTGACCGAAAATGGGGCTCCTGAAGGTGGACAGACGGAGTCTGACCCCGAGGTCCCGGCCGTTGTCTGTGAGCTGCATCTTACTATGAGATCACCCTTTGTCCCCCACAAGTCACGGAAAGGCCTCCGTTCAGCCCTCCACAGCCACGGTCTCCATGAAGATAATCTGAACCCCATGCTCTCCGGGAAGGTCTCGGGGAAACACAGCAGAGCCGATGTCACAGGAGGGAGGCTCTTCTCTCTCACAGGCTCCGGCATCTCCGTGATGGGCTCATTCTCTTCATCTCGTCACTGTCCGTGTGGTACGGATATGGCACGTGTCAGACAGGTGTGCAAGGCTCTTGAGACCGCAACTGCCTTATCCAACTCCATGGAAGACACTCATTAAACCTGAAAACTGTATCCCAAATAAATGGCAGGCATCAATTTATCCTGCCCACGGCTGGCTGTGCTACGAAAACTGTCATTCTATCAACCTGTGTGAGACAAATGTGGGGCATCATCTCACGAGATAGGATGGGCCCGGTTTTAATGTTTGATATGCAGATTTTTCATCATTCATTTCTCAGACAGTAATAGAAAGCATCTCATTTTGTTCAACTCCAACATGGGATTAACGAAGGCCTCAAAAGAGGGCCGTCTGAGAACATGCATCTCTGGACGTAAGTACGGTTTATGCTATTACCCAACAAACTACAATTCTGACCTCTCCCCGTCCACTAGCTACAGAAGACCATCTATAGAAGAATATCCCTTCTGAAAACGAGGCTCAAACAGCACAGGGAATTTCACTTGTTAGGAAAGACAACACATACAGATTTCAAGTTCACATATAGTACAGCTGACCCTTGAACAATACGGGTTTCAACTGTGCAGGTTCACTTACACACGGAGTTTTTTCAGTACGGTACCTGTTTCATTTTACAGATCTTTACGTTAGCGAAGTGGGGGGAAAAGGTTGGGTTCAATATGAGATCACAGTATGTGGAATCAAAAGGACTAGAGTTTGAGTCCTGATCCTGTCCAAACAGTTTCAGCTTCCTGCCCTTGGGTGAGTCATTTATCAATTCCTTTGTCTTGAGGCAGGGATGCAGTGCGTGGATTTTTGACTCCAAGGAGGGTCGGCACCCAGAGCCCCTTTGATGTTCCAGGGTCAACTTACATGATAATGCTAATGTGTTGACACCAATTAAACTGTTGTTTCCCTCAGTACCAGTCTGCAAGCCACCTTTTCTTCTCCACTTTGTGTGGTTCAGGGCTGCACTTCCCTCTGTGTCGTTCGGTCAGTTCATGCCTGCACACGCCCGGGACAGAAGTAGGAGGCAGGCGGTGTGAACAAAAGATACACTGTCTCTCGTGATCAAACAGTGAAAGGGTTTTCATCTACTTCTTGGCCCTTCTAGAGAGCCTGTCCAAGCATCACGTGCTGCTGTCCACTGCAGCCCCCCACCGGGACATCCCCATGCCACAGCTAACCAAGGGCAGCCTAGTGGAGCACAGAGTGCCTTAGGCTGGACAAGCTGATGGCGAGGCAAGAAGGTGAGGGATCCCAGCCTCGGTACTGGGGGCAGGGGGGAGCCGGGGCATGCTGGTTAGAGAATGGGGCTGATCACCCCAAGAGCACGTGTCTTCACATTCTTAAGGGTCTAGCACCCTGTCCATGGCCTCAGACTGCAACCCCAGCCAGGGCCAAGAATCCCATCCAATTGGACACCATCCCCAAGAACCTGCGGTGAGCACACAACATCCCACGCCCGCAGGGGACCGGAGCCCACACCTGCTGACGCTCCCTCCAGCAGACGGGACCTGGACTTGCGCTCAAGCAATTTCTGAGTTGTGAAAGAAGCCAGCAGAGGCTATCAAAACCAACAGGAAAGCTGGCTGCCTCGGTGGAGGCCCCCAGCCATGGGGAAGAGGAGGCATCAAGGTGCCAGCTGCTGCAACACACACAGATGCCGCTGCACCGCGGCTCCCCACCAGCTGCTTGCCCTCTTCAGAGAGCCCCAGAGAGAGACGCAGTTTCCCCACTGATGTCCCTGGCTGCCCGGTGTTCCCCGAGAGCCCTCGCCCTCCCTCCCCGGAATCTCACAGAGCTGGACATGGGGAGCTATGGAGCCAGGACACCGTATGGTTACAGGTCATCCAGCAATGGATCCCAGAGCTCCACCACTTCTCTGGACCCTTGGGTTTTGTCCCACTACATGCTCTACGTGTGCCTAGGCTGCTGCAGCACTTTCATGCCTAATGACATGGTAGGGACGCACCACGGGGCTGCCACTGGCCGAATCTGTGACAATCTGAGCATTAAGTATCGAGAGGGACACATAATAACCTGCTGAACTAAACACGGACCCATGAACTAAAGTTGACAAACGAAGTAAACACAGGGGAGAAAGGGAAGTTCTTCCTCCTTTATACACACTTTCCTTCTATGACAAATGGAAAAGTACTGACTCTGTAGTGGAGGACACCACCTCTGACCAGAGTCCCAGGAAGAGGACAAACTGACACCCTGTGCCTCCCGATACGATGCACGGAGGAGGACACGATGTCACACTGTTGGGACGACTGGCGAAGTCTGCATAAGACCCACAGATGACACAACAGTACTGCCACGTTGTTAACTTCCCAATCTTGCTAATCACTCTGCGGTTGCACAAGAGAATACTCATTCTTAGGAAGGACACGCTGATGAATTTAAGAGTAAAGGAGTATCGTGCCTGCAGCTTGTTCTCGAATAGTTCAGAAAATAGTTTGCACACAGGTAGGTCCAAGGAGGGAGGACGTTAAAGCAAACATGGCAGAATGTTAACAGCAGGGGACTCGTGTGGCAGATACAAGAGGGGTCTTTGTACCATTCTTGCAACTTTGGCGTAAAAGTCTGCAATTATTTCAAAACAGAAAGTTACAAATATACACCAGACTTGGGAGCAGTAAAACTCCCATCAGGTAGAGGGGCGGGTCGCCCTGCCCTGGCAGGGTTCATTTGGGGCGATGACACCCACCGAGTCACAAAAGGAGAAGGGAACATGCACCGGGGCTTTGCGCTCACCTGCGCCTCTCTCACCTCCTGCTTCAAGGATTCAGACTCCACAGCTCCGTCTCATATGCTTCCCCACTGCCCTCAAGTGCACTGAGCACGTGACAACTACACGACAACTTCCTCTATTGCTCTAACTGAAAAAACGGGAAAATATCCTGTCAGGCTTTGCAAGGCTTATGGCAACAAAAGACCAACACTTTACAAAACGTACTGTAACAGTATTAAGCAAGTAGAGACACCGAATATTTAAAAGGCTCCGATCCACCATGAAGCAGCGCGGCGACGGACTCTGCTTGCCAAGAAGGGACACCTCCCCGGACAGACAAGTGCGTAACTTGGAAGCAAAATCCCTCCCATTTCCTCCCCAGATTTCCACCCCCAATATTCAACAATGGCCCATCAGTGTGACCGCAGACAATGGACTGTTTTGAATCCAACAACTCTTAAGACAGGCGTCTGCGGCCCTGGGGTCACTGTGTCACTATCCCGAGTTTCAGAGTCTGCTGTTTTGAACTGGCTGTTTATAAGACCTGGAGAGCAAGTCTGTTTCGTTTTTGAAAAATGAGGTTATAAGCTAGTCTGTCTCTACTCCTGCCCCCCCGACATTCCAGACTTCTTAGAAAGCTAGAGTCCTTTCAATGATTAGCGACTGCATTTTTGCATTGGTTCTTTTTTAAGAGATGCCAAATAAGGTTCACGATTACAAATATTGAGAAATACTGTGATGAGACTCACTTCTATTTATCTTACCCAAAGCACTGAGAACAAACAGGTTACAGCTCATTTGAAAAAACAGATATGAGCATCTTCAACACTAAACTGTGTAATAACACTGGGAGCACGGTGGGGAGGCGAGGTGTGAACTGTGAGAGGCTCTTCTCTCACCTGCAAGGGAGAGGCTTGATGATTAAGACCCCCCCCCCCCAGTGGCCTGTGTCTCCTCTGCACGTGATCTGAACTGTCCCCCACCTCGGTAGCCTACGTGTGGGCATGGCTGTGCTCCAACCCCCCGCCACCCTAGCCCATGTCTCACCACCGACCATTCGGGGCCACCACAGAGATGCATCAGCCAGACCCATCCAGGCAGGCTCGGGGGAAAGCTCTGCAGAGTCACTGATACTTCATGTAAGTTCAAAGAGAAACTTTTGCAAAACCTTCTTAAACACATCTGGCTCTCTGGCCAAAGGTTCTCATCCAACCCCCTGAGGATGGAGCTGTGCTGACTCATCTCGGTGTCCAGAGCTCCCCGGACTCTGAAGGCACCAGAGCCCGGCAGCCTCACTTCTCCTGGGGAGCCCCAGCCAAGCCAGGCCTGGAGCCCTAAGGACCTCTACCACCCGCTTTGAGATGGGATGGGGAGGTGGCAAGCCCAGCGCGCCGGTCAGTTCACGGCCCAGGCTCAGCCTGAGAAGCCACCATAGCCGTGAGAAGTGACCTCTTCCTGCTGGATTCGTGACACGTTCCAGAATCAGGACTGGATATATTCAGCCTACCCTCTTGAAGGGACCGACGTCCCAAATACCCTAGGACCCCGTTTCTGACCACTGTCTCCTAGTCAAGCGGGAGAGCCGAGTCCACACACAAACAGTAACCCCGAAACCCCACCAGCGAAACCGAGGCAGAAGAACTCGGGTAACGGTAACTTCTGCGGCAAATTGCAAGACCACCCACCTTGCCAAAGTGACTGCCATTTCAGATCTAGGCTGAGAGGGAATTTATGTCTTGTGAGCGGGTCCCCGTCAGGTGTAGGCTGCCAGGCATCCTGCCAGCTAGACCCAGTATCACAAGAAATTCCGGAGCCCGTTCATTAATGTGACATTTCCCGTTTAATGACAGAATCACACGACAGCACATTTCCCATCCAAACACACACATACACACCCTATAGAAGGGATGAAGAGGATCCAGCGTGAGTTTTCTGAAACTCCCGAAGTCCCTTATGGAGATTCTACACTGAAAAAATGAAAGACTCTCTTGCAATGGGAAAACATCTCCATGTATGTTTAAAAAAGCTTAAAAGGCATTGTATGTAACAGGAAAACAAGACTGATTGAAAGCAATTTACAGGTAGCGTCTGTTTACTAAGCAACAGCTAGCTACAAAAGAGACTCACATTTAAAGCAGGACAGAAATATTGGGGGGTCCTAAGCATAAACTCCCTCCAGAAGAAAAAAGAAAGAAAAAAATCTTTAAAAAGTATTCATATGAAACAATAATATTTGGAAGAAAAGGAGTCAGATGAAAAGTAACACAGTAAGAAAGAATGATATTAAATCTTATTTTGTAGAAAGTAATTGTTAAGTGCTTCCTTTTCGATAAATCAACAGAAATACCTTCATACATGGTTGCCAGAAAAAAGGTAAGCAAGCCAAAATCACATTCTCTCACACATTTGCTGGTGTACCCCTACAGGAAGTAGTCACACATGCTCATAAGAGCCTAACTCCCTGAGTGAAACCCTACACATTTTAATATGTCTTCCACGGGAATAAGGTGTCCAAATGGTAACATATATTGCCACTGGGCAAAACAAAATACACTCTGTGCCTGCAGAGTAAGACCTAAGGCTGAATTGTTTTTTGTTTTTTGTTTTTTTACCCAACAGCACACCTCAAAAATCCCAGTGGCACTCAATTTGAGGTGTAAAATTTTTATACCCCAAATTACAGGCTATTAATTATTGGCCTCCTAATACATTTCAATAAATGAACACCAAGGACAGCAGTGGGGGCTGGAATGACACAGAGGCCCCCCTGCTCTGACTCACTGCCTGGCAAATCACAGGGGGAGACTTCTACTTTAGAGCTGGCATCCTTCCCTTTGGCTGAGTGAAGATGGAAATTTAAAAATTTCTTGACTTTTGACCCAAACTGCCTCCAGGGAGGGCTGAAACTCCCTCCCTGGCTTGAAGACTACGTTAATATTTATATGGGAATATTTCAAAGCATATACATAATCCCTTTTTTTTTCAAGCATGGAGGGTTTAAGGTTTGTGCTCCTACCATCCCTTGGTCGGCCTCGGATTCTGTCTAATGGCCACCACTTACATTCAGCCATAAAACAAATGGAAAATGGGAAAGGAGGAAGAATGGTAGGTCACACACAGGTAATACCGCTCATTTCCAGAATAAGCACAGGATTATTACTAGTCTTTTCTTTTCTTTTCTTTTCTTTTTTAAATGGCAGGGAGAGGTAGGGTGTGAGGGAGAAAGGGAGTAAAGAAAACATCATTACCCTCCTTGGGTAATATGCATTAAATTCGTCTCCAATACGCCGCAACTCTTGCGCAATCCATATCTCCGGACGCATATCTGCAGGTACAGCCTGAGACTGCCTCATGGAAGCTGCATCAGAACAAACAGAACAAAAATCACATTGTTTTCCATAGATCATTTAGAAAGTCCCAAAGGTCAGTTTCTAGAAGCAAGCCCATCTCACACACGCTTTCATGTTTTGGGACGCTCCCTAACTTCAAGAGCTACAATCATGCATTCGAGATTATGGTGGCAGGCCCTGCTACATAACTCTGGTTCATGAATAAGGAATACAGAGTAATTTAATTTTCAACAACAACTGGAGATTCAGAATTGCCAAATTTAAAAATCTCCTGGCCAGTGAATTACACACTTCCATTTCGAGAAGGCAAACTAACACAACAACGGCACAATCGATACCGCCCAAGAAATAGCCTTGAAACGTATGAGAGTGTAAACGTTTAGGCTGTCCATAAAATAACTACTATATTTTGATCTTAAGGCAAGGTAAAATTCCTAGGAAAAGGTCACACATCATTGAGGAATATGAAATGGTTGTATTCAAAGCAAAGTCAGTGAAAACCTGAGAAATGAATGAGCTTGTTTCCATGGAAGGAGGTGCAGTGATACACAGCCAGTCTGCACAAGTGCCACCAAGGGGCCAAATTAAAGCATAACTGCATGTTTTGTTTCGATATTAATGCAGCCAATAAACATGGCCTCAAGTCTGCAAACACCGTATGGAGAGAGGAAATGTTTTGGGTGTAAGAGCAAAGGCTTTTTTGAAAGGAGAAAAAAGAGGGAGGTTCCCCCTTTCATTAAGCTGTCACTCCCATCCACACCCAGTACATTCAGCCGTTGGTTAACGAGCCCATTTCAAAGCCACGTGACGGCCAAAAATGGAGCACGAAAATGTGAGCTGTCCAAAGATCCACCGAGCATCAGGAAGACGATATTCTCCAAGTACCACGAGGAAAAGTGTTCTCCACACTCAGAGAACAGCTGGGTAACACGGGTAACAGGAAAAGAGATGAGATTATTGGATTTCAACTGCTATTCACATGCAGCTTACGCTAACTTCCTGTTAAAAGGAGCACACTCTACTGGCAATTAAACACACGTGTTACGTTTTAACCACGGCGAAAAATTTAAGCACCTATGATAATCAGATTTTGCCATAACATGAATATAGCTTTCTGTTCTGTATTTCTGTAAAAAAAAAAAAAGTTTTGTATGTTGTATTAAGTTTTATTTATCGTTACAAATAAAAGTGATGTTGGTTCCTAGGTCTACAAAAGCACTTAAAAGGGAACTCTTTTTGGAGTTTTTACCAAGTCTTCTCAATCTCTTGCCCCAACTTCTCTGTCCCCCAGCCCTCACCCAAGAGAAATGAACGACGATCCCACAAAGGCTGAGAGGCAGGGTGTCGTGTGTGCGCGCGCGCATGCGTGTGCCTATGTGTGCGTGTGTGTGTGCGCACAGGTGTGGGGGCACTGAACAAAGAACACATGTGCATCCTCTCCAGAATCATCTGTGCTGGCAACGAGCCAGAGGGGAGACTTCCCCAAGGATGCCTGATGAAGAGCACCAAGGCTGATGACAGGAAACTTTTGGGATAAGCCAGGCGACAACACCCCTCCAACAACACAGAAGACTGCCTTGGCTGTACCTCTGTCACAAATTCTATCATTACTCTGTACAAGCCTATTAAAATTAAATTTTAAGTAGCTAAACCAGCAGAAAACAGAATTCCAGGGTATATGTGATGCCAAGTGGTCTGTAATAGTTCACTCCCTTCTCCTGGGTTTTCAGTGCTTTAAGGATTTTGTCCATCACAGGTACCAAATCATTACTCTCTTTTTATACTATCAGCCAATCAAGTGCTCTTTCCCTGACTTTAGCAGCTGTTGTTACAAAGTTAACTCACCCTAGAAGGAAAGGAAAGCCTCGTTTCTTAGAATGATCACTGTGCTCATCATCTGCAGTTAGCTCAGGGAGACGCATGTATCCACAGATACAAGTGACCAGACCAGCGCACAGGATGCCACGTGGTCGCTCAGAACCCCTGTCACCCACCTCTCCCGGGCGCCAGAGCCCCACTCATTTCTCACTACACTTGGCTCTCTTCAAGAGAGTAAATCTGCCTTCAATCCTAGAGTCAGAAATGCAGAAAATGCCAATTATCCAAAGAAAACCTGTGAAATCTAGACTGCATATTTTACAAAGATTACAGACTGGTAAAAACTGTTGGCAAGTTACCCAAAGTTTAGTAAATCAAGATACTCACTAATTTACCCAATGAATATGAATGCCCATGAGCCAGACACTGTTCAGGAGACGGTCTGGGTACAGCAACCAAAGATGTCCAAGCCCTGCTCCCACGAGCTTATATCCCTGCAGATTAAATGTTAAACTTCAACTAAATGATAAACTTCTTCTGGACAAGGATACTCATACCTTATATTCTTATAACACAAAACAAAGTTAACTCCCCCGGTTAATTTCCCCCAACCTGCAGGAGAAGTCTACTGAATTCTATTTAACACCCTCACTTACCTATGTGGTTTAGAAAGTTCTGTCTGGCTCACGGGAGGGCTGATGGCCAGGAGCACCACCACTGGAGCCGGTGCACATCAAAATGAGCACCTGGTGACTGCTTCAACCTGGCCAGCAGCTGAGAAGGACACGTGGAACCTTGGGGGCCAGATCCAACTTGTTCATCTTAGAGATAAATGTCCTGCTGTTTGTGGGGGAAGAAGATAAGCAGATGTTTCTTCTACAGAAAGAAGAGTTCTAACTGCTAGCTTCAATACATGCACAGAGAGAAACACACCCCCGTGGTCTGGCAGTGAGGCCCTGGAGGCTGTACTCTTACAAGCTCCTGGTGCAGACGGTCCACAGACCAGGCCCTGAGAAATCCTGAGCAGGAAGAAGAAACCACAGATCAGTTCTGGGGCCCAGACGTGTGTCTTTGGGGAACACGCAGGAGCTGGGAGAGTTGTATTAGCCAAAGATAATTGGTTACACCAGGCTGAGCGTACACTAACTGATAAAACCGATCAGTAAGAGAGCTAGCAACCGTGCTTACGTATATATACTTTTTGAAGTTTCTACGGAATAGTAACATACACTATAAATTAACGTTTGCCAAGGAGACTGATGTGTCTGGATTACTCTAACACAGCAGCTATCACCACTTGGCTTTAAGAATTGTTAGAGTTTTTTGAGAAGCAAATACTGTTCTTATTCTTTGAATAAACCTAAAATTAATGACCAACATTCACCGTGCAATAAAACCTAGCCCATAAATACAGATAGTATTGGTTTTAAGGTAAGATCGTAAGATAAAATTTCTATTTTGAATACTTTCAAAGGCATTCTATTCCTATATTTTAAAAGGGTGGCCTTAATCTCAGTTAATACAGTGGATTTTTACCACCTGACTTTCAAAGATTATTTCTCAAGTAACAAAATATCTCCTTTTGGTGGTGAGGGGGCGGCCGGGGGCTTTTTCTTAACTTCATCACTAGTTTAATGTTGGTGTCTGTCACATGTGGTCTCATGTCACGTGAGGACCTAGCAGGACTAAGAATGGGGTCTGGCTGACCTGAGAATTTGCTTGTCAGCCCCATGGCAGCAGTGGTTGGAGCCAGAATTAAGGTTTTTATTCCCTTGATCACCCGTTTGCCGCATTCTGCCCCACAGTGACCCAGAGCACGAACCACCACGATGCGGAAGGGATCCACGGCTCGGTCTTCCGAAGGTGAACCTGGAGCTGGTGGGGTTCAAGGGCAGGGGACGCGCAAAGAAACACACCCTCACTCCTACAATCCTTTCTAGACACTCAATCTGCCTGCTCCCATGCTAACATAATCCACTTATCAAAAAGATCATTTACATTTATATCTCTAGCCTGTAGGACAGATAAGCATCAAACATAAACATTTTACTATGCTCTCTGCAACGCGCTTAACAGCCGCAAATATTGATACCTCAGCAATAAAATGGGTCTTTATTTGAAACAAAAGCTCTTATTACTTAGATCACATTTTTAACTAAGGCAATTTTACATAAACATAAGAACTTCAAAGAGGAAACTGTGATGAGGTGTATTTTCACCCATAGAAAATGTCGTTTCAGCATTTAAGAAAGCATTTCATGCCATAAACCTGGTGCTAAAATGGGAGAGGAGAGGGGAGGGAAGAGGAAAAGGCACAATGAAATATAAACAGCTCTTAACGTAAAGCTACTGCTCCAAAGCTGTAACCAGAAGTCCACACAAGGCCGGCTCCGATCCTGTAAGCACCGTTCTGAGCTGGGGAACTTGCTGGGCCCAGATTTTCTAACCAAAGCCGCTAATCAAAACTCTGGAATGCAACTGTGTCACACAGGCAATTCTGTCAAAAGTGCGATATGTTAGTTGAATTTTCATCAAAACTCTTGGAAACAATGCTAGAGTTTTCTGAAATCTAGCATTTCAGAATCTAGCATTTCAGGTAACCTGATTTCCTATAGGAAAAAACCCCCCAACACCAAAAAAACCACGAGGTCTCTGATTAATCTATTTTTCTATACCAGTGTGCCGGGTGCGTAGAAAGGAGGACATTTTTTCAACACCAAAGAGCTCTGAGTTACTGGAAGGCGTGCAGCATTGCATTAATAGACTGTTGTGGTTCAGCTAAAAAACTAGTTTCCAGCCCAGAGGGTAATTCCAAATCTTAAAAGCTCAGCGACTGAAAAAAAATTAATATCGTGGTTAAGTGGCTGATAGTGAAATCAGGCTGAGGCTTTCGGAAAGGGCTTTCTCTAGCACCGCCAGCGAGAGTGGGAAAATTTTAAAAAACGAGATTGTCGATGCATAATGAGCTCGACATCGGTCAAGCCAAAGCTTCTGATTTTTCCTGAACGTCCAACCGCTTCCACCCCACTGTTCCGATCGGCAGGTGTTCAAAGGAGCTGAGGTCACATGCGGACGTTCACTGCCATCTTTCCACACCTGGCTGGGCTGCTGTTCGGAGGACGAGAACCATCCTGGGGGCGGCGGGACCGTTTCTTACACGTGCGCTCTCACCACTGCCATCCTCCTTGGGGACAGGATGCTCTCACGTCCCAGGGCCAGCGGCTGTTTGAGTTCCCAGCACATCACTACTGGAGCTTCAAAGTGCAGAACCAGAAACCAAACGAAAATCCCCGGAAACATTTCACTCTCTACTGTTTCCAGATGTTCGGTGAGCTACAAATACCGGGGTAGAATTGAGATTAGATTTTCAACGAATCAACGTGAACTGAGCTCTGAATCAATATTCAACTCAGAGTTGAGAAAGGGTTTCTTGGTCCCTGAAGAGACGTGGAATATATGACTTTGAAGAAATTATTGTTTTTATTTTAAACAAACCACAGAACATAACAAGCAAATAAGTGCTCATTTTGCCCGGCACTTACCAGGGACTGTAGAGCAGAAAGCAAGCCCCTCCTCCTGGCATTTCGGGGCTGTACCTCTTTAGCCCTGAGGAGACTCTGGATTGAACCAAAAGACACAAAGGACCGCTTCCTTGCTGGCTCTGAAAACAGGGCTAAACCAATTCCAAAAAAGATGCTCCAAAAATGTTCTGAGGAAGCCTTCACTGCTCGTGCAGGTGGCCACTGTGAAGGTCAACACTCATTTGGAAAGTAAACATTCTGGCATGTTTATTCAACCCAACAGCCTCCTTACTTAAGGGGCTATCTTCAGAAATATCTGTATCAATTGAGATTTATCCACAGCTTACAAGAAGGAAGCAACCAGACAGCCGGCCAAGGTTTCCATAGGAAACCCACCTGAGTGATGGAGCTGTCTCAGCAGCTCCAGAACTCCCAGCCACAGGGGAAGGAGGGCCGCTGCCATGATACTAACTGACTATCAGTCATTTACTATCATTTACTGACTGCAGTGAACGCTATCAGAAATCACCTTCAACTCTGATGGTTCTCAGAAAGCAAACGAGCCAGAACCCAATGACACACACACACACACACACACACACACACACACACACACACACACACACACACACACACACACACACACACACACACCTCCCCTTCTGGGTCTATTATTTCTCAATCCCATCATTTTATTTTTTGATAAATACTGTATCAATTCCACGGAACCACTGGATGAAAATGAAATGGATTAGAAATAAAATAAAGAGACAGTATTCAGCATCAGTACTCAGGAAGTTCCTAAACCTGTTTTTCCCTGGTACACCCATGGGTCAAGCCTGAGCAGTTGCATGAATTCAAGACGGTGCTTTATAAATGGCTGCTAGGACAAAAAAAAAAAAAAAAAAAAAAAAAAACTAAGAAAGCGAATGTGGTATAGCCGGGGTTTTCATACTTAGCCTTTCCATGTGTATTGCCCACGGCTTTTACGTGGCCGTGAGTAAGAAAATCAAAATGAGCTGCTTTGATCAATTTCCAGTCTGACCATTTGGAAACCGCCAGTAAACCAAGGCTGTGAAGCTGGACACGAGTCTGGAAACTAGTGTTCGTATCTTCCCCCTTTGACCTTAACTGTATCCTCCAATAAAATATGAACCTAAAGGCATTAAGATGAACGTGTCATGCCTTCTTCAACCTCACAAGACCTAGTTACCCATCTCCCCTGAGCTGTCCTCTACACACATAGTTTCTAGAAGCCAAGGCCAGGAGCAAACCCAGATCCCGCGTTTTTATGTCTATGTCCAAGGACATACCCTGGCTAACTCTGGGTCACAGCAGAAGCCAGCATCTTCCGCCAGGTGGGGGACCTGGCAGGAGTCTCCTGCACCATGATGCCTGGTCGCCCGCCCTGGGCCTGGTGCACCCCTTTTCCTAAGGCACTGCAGTCCTCGCTGATAGGCGTTAGGCGCTACAAACTTCTCCCTCCTGGGAGCTGGAATGTTCTCTTCTAACCCCGATCCCAACCTAGATTCTGTCCCCTGGGGGTACAAAGACAATCTATGATCCCTCTCAAATCATTACCTCTTTTAAATCAATGCAACTGCCACCTCGTGCCCCAAATCTGGTCCAGAACCAGTTCCTTCCATGTGCCTTGATGACGAGCCCTGGGAATGCCCTCCATCACCACTCTGGTCCCCCTCGGGATGCTTCAGAAACATGATGCTCTGAAGAGCGTGTGGCTGTGGTCTGCAGTGGGTCTGGCCGGGGGCAGCAAGACACAGGATACTACTGTCCCTTGCTTTCCCTACACTGCCGCTAGCCCCACTGTCCCCAGGACAGCTGTGTCTCTATTTCCATAGTCTTAGATTCCTTCCAGAGTATCACGGAGGACTTGACCGTGCCTGTGCTGACTTACTCAGAAGAACAAGTCCAACCTCATGACCCTTCCCACTGACAGTGGAGGGAAATTCCTATGCAGGCAATTTATTTCACTACTCACTCCAGCAAAACTACAAAAAGAGAAATGCTTTTTGGAGACCTTTTATTTTCTTTTATTCTGGCCACACCACGTGGCATGCGGGTTCTTAGTTCCCCTACAGGGGATAGAACCCTCACCCCCTGCAGTGGAAGCGTGGCGTCTTAACCACTGCCGGGGTTAAACTGTAACCTCGGCAGTGGTTAAGACTTAAGTGGTTAAGGTTAATGCAAAGTAGTCTAGAAGTGAATTCTGGATTGGGATTGGCTAAGTGGTTACAGCCAGGGAAGTTGTAAATATACAACTCTACATGTTAGTTCACTTAAGACCGTTCCTTAGAAATAAAGTGTTAACAGTTTTGAAGTTACTAGCTTTCGGTAACCATCCGTTGTTCCGGGCCCCAAATCAAAAACCAATTAAATGAGAACTTAAACTACAAATATAAAAATTTTTGATTACAGAGTGTGTGTGGCTTCCTCTATAAAATTTAACACTGGCGGCAGGAAACAGGTGACGAAAAATCTCTTCTCCTTAGTTCACATGAAGGTCTTAAACATCACTGTTATCTTGTCCTAATGATAGTGGAGACCAAGGCAAGGGGCAAAAAACAGAATCCTGAAAAGCTACATCCGAAACAGCTTTCCAATTAAGACGTGTAAAAGCTTATAATGTTATTTATGCAGTTAAAATTTATACTGGCAATGCACTAAGTGAAGCGCTCATCTGTTAACGCAGATCTATGGTGACTGATAACACACCAGAAGGATAAGGAATAATGAAAGCTTCCCACTTAGAATAAATTCACAAGAGGCAGCTGCCTCTTCTTATCCCACATCGTTATCAAGAGAGAAAACATTACACCTCAATTCCAGACACTGTTTTGCATAATCACAAGGACGGAATCATTGTGTTTGGACATTTGATGGCTTAAATATTTGGCCTCAAAACATATGTCTGTTGCAGTTGGGCTGACTTCTCCCTACAAAACTCACGAAGCTTCTGCATCTGGAGAGCACGTTTATGCTGAAAGGGACACAGATGAACACAGCCCCAAAGCCTTTTGTAGGAAACTCAATGATAAAAAGAAGTGTAAGAACTGAACGCTGTGTAAAAAATAAGAAAACCAAGAGGCTAAAGCGAGCAGAGACTCTGACCGGTATCGTGAGCGATCAATCAGAAAGATGGTTGAAGCCCAAGCTCCCTGATCCACCGACCAGCCTGTACCAACCTCATTCAAGCCACCACCTAACCTCCGCGTGCGACACGGCAATTCGGGGGGTGGGGGTCTGCGGATCCTAGGCCTTCTCTGCAAACCACAAAAGTGTTCTGTCCGTGGCTGTGCCATGTGCCCCCCCAACACAGGAAAAGAATGGAAGCTAGAGTCACCGCCTTAGGGCAAATACAAGTGTAAGATGTGCAGAATTCTGCACTGAAAGATGTCTGGTCTGGTGGTATCAAAGGTCTTTTTATCCGCTCAGGTTCTCAGGTTCTTCCTCTTCCTCCCGAGGCCCTTTCCCCTCCAGAGACACAGCTGTTGGCCAAGCTCTACCACCTCATGGGCTCAGATCCTGGGTGCAATGGTTTGGTTACCCCCGCGCTGAGAAAACCACCGTGCAATACCGACTAAACAGGGTCGGTAAACTAAACTAAACTCCCACCCCGCCCACACCAGATACCCTTCAGTGCTCTGACGGCTGCAGACTGGCTGCAACATCCTCCCAATTCAGGAGGACACTGGTCCCCAGGCAGGTGGAGGGACTTGCCCCGGGGACTGGACGGCATCAGAGGAAGGACCAAGACTGGCCTGGGTCACCTGCTGGAACCTTCCACTCCAACAATTCCTATCAAACTATCAGAAAAAAAGACCAGAGAGAAAACGAAGCATGGTGTATTGTATGTGTCAGGCTTTCCTTACAGAGAAAACCCAGTTCTAAGCTTCAAACGAGCCCAGTGATAAAATCTACATGACAAAAGAGGGAATCACGGGCACTCATCCACTGCCTTAAATATCACTGAATTCTCTTTAAATCAACAAATATATGTGGTTCTGCCACGTACCAAATCATTGCCTTAAGTTGGCGAGTTGTTTTGACCAGTTTAGCAGAATTTATGCTCAGCTGTAAGTAAAACTGAGGTCTGAATTCAAATATATACTAACATAGCATAGATCCAGAATTCACTTCTAGACTACTCTGCATTAAGAAGTTTCTCAAGGGATGAAAAAACAAATAAGAAACCTTCTTTTAGCCTCCTCCCCGGCAAACTCACCCAAACTAAGGTCGTCAAGTGTGGCTCATCCCATACATGCACGCCCCGACCCCACCAGACACATTTGCAAGAGAAAAACAGGTCCCTTCCACATCAGCAAGCTTCTGTTAAAAAAGTCTCAAATCACTCACTAAATCTATAAATCACTTACATCAAAATGTTTTAGGAACTGGAGTGGGACGCATGCTCTGGTCCAGGAACGTGACTTATTTTGGGAAAAAAAAAGTTCCCAGAGCGACTCAGATAGTCGAGAATCATTGTGTAGAACCAGTTTTAACTTTAACACATACACCCTCTTGGACTGAAATGGTTGGTTCCATTTTTTAGAAATTTTAGCTCCAAAACCATTTTCACGCCTAAGGAAGGGCCCGCAAGACCCAAACTAAAAGCAGCACCGTGCCCTGTGCAGAGAGCCAGACTCCCGTGCCGAAGGACCGGGTTCAAGGCCCTGGCTCCAGCACCAGACCGGGCCTTGTACAGCCCTCACTTCTGGCCCGCGGGCACACGTGGCCAAGCAGCCCCCTCCCAGGGGCTGGTCTGCTTCATCACCGTCTGGTTGAACCACAACTCTACTCATGAGCAGTGGGGATCTGGTCCAGGGTAGAGAAGAGAGGAAATGCAAAGTGAATTTGGGTTTCCCACAGGACACTGGGAATATCAACTCATCCTAAGCAAATACTTAAAACCACGAAGGCCTGTCTCTTATAAACTGGGCTTCAACTCGTGCACCAGGGAAATGTTTGTACTGTCTGTTGGCATTGGTCAGCCCACAGTGTGTGAAGCAAAAGTTCCCAAGGGTTCATGATTCGCTCACTCAGAAGCAAAAACCAAAACTTAACGATGGCCAAGGGAGCAGAATTTCCTCAGGGAAAAAAATTAAAAAGCTGTTTTAAAATTCTTGATTCTAGTCAGGCAATGAATATTTCTAATGTTAAATCCACGAGCAAAATAACTTTTATTTTGAAAAAAGGTGCAATAACTTCTGATCGCAGGAAAAAGTAGTTCAGCCTATGTCTTATGCCTGCAGACCATTCTTGCTCCAAATACACGTCTTGAACTACAGTCGAGTTTCTGCCAAATCCAATAGGCCATCTCCCACACGTGTCCCCAGCACAGGCCCAGTTCAGACAGAGCCAGGCGCAGTGTGGGTTTCCAGATGTCTCTCCATGGTCTAAAGATTCACCAAGTTTCCTTCTCAGGGTGATATACGGGTTCACGGGCAGGTGAGGGGTGATGTGGACCTCCCCCACCCTCCCTATCTGTTTTAGAACAGATTTTCTTTTTTTGTTTGTTTGTTTGTTCTGGGACCTGGCAGGCTTAGAATTATAGTAGCATTTGCAGATAATTCCCTTCCCTGTGAGTTGCCTAAACTTCTGAAACGACAGCTCCTTTCCATGGAGAGGAGAAAAGAACATTTCATTACGTCATGCTTGCTGACCTGCCGTGGCCACGATGGTCGCTGCACAGCAAAGAAAATAGTGACCGAGTCGCTACCAGCCGCCCTCTGCCCAGTAGCTTATGCAAAGGTCCCCCAACCCTTGGAAGTGAGCACTTCTGTCTCCACCTGATGGATGAGGAAACCAAAGCTCAGAGGGACTAATAGATCTGCCCAGGTCACTCATGGGTCTGAAGAACAGCCGGACGCCATCCAGACCCTGCTCCAGACCCATGCACAGCCCGGCAGGTAAGGCAGTGGCAGCTCACGGGCACTGAATCAACCGGTAACCCTGCCACATGAAGATGTTCTACAATAAAATACTCACTTTGCTAAAATAAGAGGCAGACCCCAAAAGAGTAAATTAGGGGGCTAATGTCCATCGAAGTACTCATGGTGATGGGCCAAAAGCTTGATCTCATCTGGATGAAACCATAAGGGGCGTGACAGTTAATACCGAATCATATGAGCAAGTTAATGCTGAAATCATACATGCCACAGTGACAAGCTGCTGTGCACGCCAAAAATGAAGATTAACATTAAGAGAAAATTTTAAATATATATTATTTATTAAATTTATTCTATTATAAATGCTAGCTATGATGATTTTCCATATACAACAACAACAACAACAAAAACAGGTAAGACCACCTGTAGGTGAATACAAAAATATTCACTATTAACATTTTGATATATTTTCCTTCTAATCTTCTTGTTATGCTTATAAACTTCTTGATACCAAATTACATGTTATGGAGTACATGTTCATGTCCACCACAAAACTCATATGCTAAAATCTCTTCCCCAGTGTGATGGTACTTGGTAGGTGGGGCCTTTGGGAGGTGGTTAGGTCATGATGGTGGAGGCTTCATGAATGGGATTAGTACTCTTGTAAGAGGAGGTCAAGGAGCTAGCTTGCCGTCCTTCCATCATATGAGGACAGTGAGAAGGTGGCCACCTACAAGCTAGGAAGAGGGACTCCACCAGAGCCGGACCGGGGCAGCACCTTGACCTCAGACTTCCAGCTTCCAAAACTGTGAGACAAATGTTTATTATTGAAGCCACCCAATCTCTGGTATTTTTATTACAGCAGCACAAACAGAATGTGACACTAGGATGTCGCCAAGAACTCTGTAACCTTTTGAAATTGAATGTTATACCAGGAGCATTTTCCGTGTGATTATTCTTTTTAACATCATTAGAAGACAGCACCACAGTCTGGCTAACATAGAGGTTTTCCCATACCATCTGGACTGCCAATAGTTTTCTGGTTGGTATAAAAAAACGCCATGATGAGCCTCTGCACATACGTTTCTGCCAGCATTTCCTACAAAAGGAAGGAATGGCAGGCCCTGTTCTGTGCCTGCAGAGCAGGGTCAGCGGGTGGGCAGCACAGTGCTCACAGCCCGGTGCCCGACACAGCACAGGACCAAGGCGGCCATGTCTTAAAGGACAGACGTTCGCTTTGGGTCCACAGGACCTCCACAGAGAAGGAAAGCAGTCTTAGGTCACATGCCCCGGCACGGGTCCTGGCCACTGACCAAGCAGAACGACCAGAGGACAGTGACCAGAAGGTGAAAGCAGATGGAAATTGTGTCACAGGAGGAATACACTGAGACTGAGGCTGACCCAACAAAGGAGGAATGAAGACCACTGGACTCCAGCGTGGGAGGTGGGAGGGGTGCTGATCCACGGGGAGTCCCATCCAACACAAGCAGGGTGACCACAGACCAGGGGCGTGCAGAGACTCGGGCACTGGGCAAGTGCTCCGATTCAGTGGTTTTAAAGTAGGTCAGTAAGCAAGGCATCAAGACAGTCGACCATTCAACCGGCAATTATGTGCATATGTCTATCTAGAAATCTAATACCACAAAGGCCCTAAATACTAACCAAGACAAATCAGTGGATGATTGATCTTTCTCCTGCCTTAGAGTCCAATCACACAGAACTACAAGACTTACCTTTTTCCTAATGAGAAGTTCCCTTACGGCATGTGGAATCAGACTTGTGTCACCCATACATTTTCAGGCAGTGCGTTTGAGGGTGGCATGGTGTGTACCCTCTGAGGGCACATCACCAGGGGAATCACAACAATAGGTACTGCAGTTAGTACCTGAAAAAAGTGGCTAGGATTACTGTTAAACCGCTTCCTGACATTAAAATCCTACTATTCTATATAGAGAATGAAAATAAAGGGTGAAACAGGTAATTTCTAAAATTCTGAGTAGTACTTTGCAACCAGAGCCAATCAATACCAATCATAAATAGTTAAAAGAAGATACAGATTTTTAGCTCCATGAAGGTGGGGTCACCCTACTCCCCCAGGTCCTCCTTTTTACAATTAAGCACCCAGGACTGAGAGGGGAAAGAGAGTGGGCTGCCTGGGGACCACGGGGCTTGAGGAATGACAGGGTGGTGAGTCCCCCGGTTTGCTCATACCCTCCATACATCCCGGCCAGGGCACTGCAGAGGCCTGCAACGTGATCTCCAACAGGCAGAGAGGAAACACTCCAAGGAAAGCTGTTCTCTTTAGCCAAAGGACTAGGGAATGGGGGCCCCCAACAGAAAGCCTTTTGGCCATACCCACCCTACTGCAGCTGAACACTGCACGCTACCCATCCCCCACCCAGCAGGAGTGGCTGGTGCTCTGAAACCACTCAGGTGGTACTGGTAGGTTAGGCAGGGAGCTGATCTCCCAGGCCCTGCCCAGTGGAAACAGATGACGCTGTGATTCCACCCCCCACCCCGGCGTTCCAGGGCCTCAGAGACAGCTGATGCTCCACCTTGACTATGCAGCATGGAGGTGGTACCAGGCAGGGTGAGTCGCCAACACACACACACACACACACACACACACACACACACACACACACACACACACACACACACACACACACACACACACACACACACAATGTATCAGCGGGCCCAGCCCCCACCTCCACCCAAGGCTGATGAGCAATGAGACAGAACAAGTGAGAGTGAGTCAGCCTCACTTCCCCCACCTCAGGCCGGCAGGGAAGGCCTAGCGGGAAGCTGAACCTGCCCAGCCCCCCGGCAGCAGCAAGACTGAATGAGGTGGTGGAAAACAGGGCTAGTGGCCCACTCATCCCCCTACCCCAGCCTCAAGGGTCAGTGGGACCCGGTGGGTCACTGAGCCTCCACGCCCACCCGGCATGAAGGAGAACAAAGGGGAACTCACACCCAGCACCAATAAGGGGAATGAGGTGGTGGAAGGCAGGGCTGGTGTGTTTCACCCACCCCCCACACACACCCCCACCAGCCCTCAAGCTGGTGCAGACAGGGAGCAGAGAGGAACTGAGCTTTGGCCCCGCAGAAACAAGGCCTGCAAGTCAGCCCTCCACCTTTTCCCCCTCCAGGTGTCAACAGGGGCCAGGGGAGCTAAGCGTACACCCCTGACTGGGTTCCGTGAAGCCGTGCTGGTCAGTGCCCTGCTTTTGCTGGGAAAGTAGCAGCAAGACCCAGGAGGGATCTGAACGTCCCCCCAACCCGGCAGAAGCAGGCAAAATTTTAGAACTGAAAAATACATTTAAAGTAAAAAAGCAAAAAAAAAAAAAATCACTGGAAAGGACCAATAACAGAGTGGAAGTGACACAGGAGGGAATCGGCGGACATGAGGCTGATCAGCAGAATTTAGTTAATCGGAACAAAGGGAATATATGATGAAAAATGAACAGTCTCGGGGACCTGTCAGACCACAACAAAAATACTAATACTCTTTTGTCACGGCAGTCCCCAAAGAGGCAGGCAGGGACTGAAAAAATATCCAGAGACATAATGGCTGAAAACTTCCCAAACCTGGCAGAAAATATCAAACCATGGGTTTGATATTATATATATAACTCGAATATATATATATTCGAGTTAACCTTGAAAGGGATAAACCCAAAGAAATCCAAGCCACATTAAACTTCTGGAAAATAAAAGACAAAGAAAAACCCCTGAAAGCAGCCAGACAGAAATGACACATTACTTAGAACAATTCGAGTGACAAAGGATTTCTCTCTCACCTGCAACCATGAAGGTCAGGAGCAAGTGGCATGTTTTTCAAGCACTGAAAAAAAAACAACCGTCAACCGCAAATTCTATAACCAGTGAAAATATCCTTGGGGGGTGTGGGGGGCGAGGGGAAATAAAGACGTTCGCGGATGAAGGAGAACTAAGGATTGTTGCCAGCAGGACTGTCACTGAAGAATGACTAAAGAAGTCCTCTCAACAGGAAGGAAATGATAACAGAGCCTTAGGACTTCAGAAGGGAAAGAATATTGGAATGGGAAAAAGTGGGAGCAACTAACTAGCCTACTTCTCAGGAGTTTCTTAAATTACATTTAGCAAAAGAGATAACATCATCTGACATGGTGCTCAATGTATATGGAGGAAATATTTAAGACAATTATATTTGAAAATCGGGGCAGGTAAGGGGACCTAAATGGAAGAAGGTACCTACACTGCAAGTGAAGTCATAAAATGGTGATGCCACTGACGGTGGTAGATTATAGTAAGTTACATCTGCATAGTGTAATAGCAGAGCAATATACGTAAAAACACTACAAAAAATAGGCAAGATGGAATCCTAAAAAATGTTCAGGTAACTCACAGTAAGGTTGAAAAAAAGAAAATAGGAAACAGAAACACAAACAGAGGAAACAGAAAGATAGTAAAAGGGCAGACTTAAGCTCTAACATACCAAGTACCTTAAATGTAAACAGTCTAAATGCACCACTGAGAAGACTGGGTGTGGCAGAAAAAAACAGTATCATCTAAAGGTATGTCGCATACAAAAAAACTTATTTCAAGTACAACATAGGTAGGCTGGAAGAGTAAGGATGGAAAAAGACATCCCATGTAAACATTGCTAATATTTTTTACAAAAAAACAGGAGTGGCTATGCTTTATAGCAATGATAAAAGGATCAACCTAACAGGAAGATGTAGTTCAAAATGTGCAAACACCAAACAGTGCCTCGAAATATATGGAGCAAAATCTGACAGATATGAAAGGAGAAAGAGACAAATCCACCATTATAGTTGGGGACTTCAACACTACACTGAGCAGTTGACAGAACTACTAGACAGAAAATCAGCAAAGATATAGAAGAACCAAACAACACAACCAACCAATAAGACTAAATCGACAAATATATAATGAACATGCCAACCAACAACAGCAGAAGACAGGTTTGTTTGTTTGTTTTCCAAGCACTCATAGACCATTCACCAAGAACAGACCATATCCTGAGCCGTAAAACAAACCTCAACGAATTCAAAAGAAATGAGATCATACAGAGTATGTTCTTTGACCATATTGGAATCAAATAAGAAAACAGTAACAGAAAGACAAGACAGTCTTCACGCACTTGGAAGTGAAACAACACATGTCTAAATAATCTAGGGTCAGAAAGGGAGTCTCAAAGGAAATAAAAAGAAAACACACAGAAGTCAATGATAATGAAAACACAATATACCAAAACATGTGGGATACAGTTAAAGCAGGAGAGAAGGGAAATTTATGGCACTAAATGCTTGCAGTAGAAAGGCCTCAAAACACTACTCTAAGTTTCTACCCTCAAGAAATTAGGAAAAACAAAACAGACACAAAGCAAACAGAAGAATAATAAAACAACAGAATTGAAAACAGGAAAATAATAGAGAAAAGTCAACAAAACAAAAGGCTGGTTTAAAAAAACAAAACTGGGGAATTCCCTGGTGGTCCAGTGGTTAGGACTCTGTACTTTCACTGCTGTGGGGCCCCAGTTTGATCCCTGGTCAGGGAACTAAGATCCCACATGCTGCACGCAGCCAAGAAAAAAAAAAGTGCTTAAAAAACCCAAACAGACAAACTCTGATAAAGATTAAAAAGACTGATAAAGATTAAAAAGTAAGAAAACGTAAGTCACCAATATCAGGAATAAAATGGGCTATCACAACAGATCTGTATCCATTTTAAAAGATAATAAGGGAACACTATAAACACTTCATAGGCTCAAAAGTTCAACAACTTAGAAGAGATGGACCATTTCCGTGAAAACCACAAAGTACCAAAACTCAACCAAGATGAAACAGATAACCTGAACAGTCCTATAAACACTAAAAAATTGAATCTGTAATTTAAAAACACCCAGAAAAGAAATCTCCAGGTTCAGATGGTTTCATTAGCGCATCCCACCAAACATTTAAAGAAGAATTAATATCAATTTTACAGAATCTCTTCCAGAACAGAGCAGGAGGGAACACTACGCAACCCACTATTAAGGCCTTGATCAAAACCAGACAGAGTCTTGATACAACAGATAAATACCTCTCATGAACTCAGGCACAAACACCCTCCACAAAATATTAGCAAATTCAATTCAGCAATTATGAAAAGAACTACACCCTGACCAAGAAGGATTTATCCCAGGCATGCGAGGTAGATTAATACTGAAAGTCAACATGACACAGCATATCAACTGGCTAACATAAGTCACATGATCATATCAACTGATGCAGAATAAATGTTTTATAAAACCCAACATCCATTCCATTCATGATAAAAACTCTCAGCAATCTAGAAATAAAGAGAAACTTCTTCATATTTTTAAAGAGCATCTACAAAATAGCTACTTCATACTTAATGGTTAAAGACTGAAAGCTTTCCTGTTAAGATCAGGAGAAAAGGCAAAGATGTCTGCTCTCACCACTTCTATTCACCACAGCACTGGAAGTTCTAGCCAGTGCATTAGGGCAAGAAAAAGAAATAAAATACAAATCAGAAAGGAAGAAATAAAACTGTGCCTATTTTCAGATTACATGATTGTCTAGATAGGTCTCCCAAGAAATTTTTGAATTAGAGTTCAACAAGGCTGTAGGATATTAAGATCAATGCACAAAAATGAATTGCATTTCTATATACTAAAATGAATACGTAGAAACTGAAATAAAAAAATAAAGTACCATTAATAATTTCTCCAAGGTGAATAAAATCTAACAAAATATGCATAAGATGTTTATGCTGAAAATTACAACACCTAAAGACCTCAATACTTGAAGAGACATCCCTGCTTATGGATTAGAAGACTTAGCATAGTAAAGAGGCAAATTCTTCTCCAAAGTGACTTAAAGGTTTAACAAAATTCCTATCAAAATCCCACAGGTATTTTGGTACGCACAGACAGCTTATTCTAAAATTTAAATGAAAAGGCATAGGGCCTAGGCTAAAACAATTTTGAAAAAGAATAAAGTCTGAAGAATCACTCTACCCATTATAATGGCTTCATACACAACCACAGTAATAAGGCAGTATGGTATTGGCAGAGGGACAGATACATCAATTAATGGAACACCAAAGAGAAACTGGAAACAAACCCACACAAACCTGACAATTGATCTCTGACCAAGGTGCAAAGCCATTAGATTGAAAAAGAAAAATCTTTTCAACGAACAGTGCTAGAGCAACTGGGCACCGTAGTCCAAAAGAATAAACACTGACCTAAATCTCATACCTAACACACAAATTAACTCAACATAAATCAGAGATCTAAGTGTAAAATGTAACACTATAAGACTTCCAGGGAAAAAAGAAAAACCTAGGAAAAAAATTTGGGGACTTAGAGCCTGGTGAAGAGTTCTTAGACCGGACACCAATAACATGATCCACAGAAGGAAAAACTGATTAAATGGACTTCATCAAAATTAAAAACTTTTGCTCTATGAAGAGGATAGAAAGACAAGCTACAGATTGGGAGAAGACATTTGTAAATCACATACCTGACAAAGGCCATGCTTGAGTCTAGAATACATAAAAACCCTCAAAGCTCAAGAGTTAAAAAAAAAAAAATCCAATTAGAAAATGAGTGAAGGACATGAACAACCATTTCACAGGAGGGTAGACAGAGGCAAAAAACACACAAAAAATATTCAACATCATTAAAACTACAATGAGATATCATTACGTACAGGTCAGAATGGCTAAAATACAAAAGAGTGATAACACCAAATGCTGGCTAAGATCTGGAAAAAACGGATCTCCCACACATCGCTGATGGAAATATAAAATGGCACAGCCACACTCTGGCAAACTGTTTGGCAGTTTCTTAAGAAAGTCAAGTACCGTAGGATCCAACAATTGCGCTTCTGGGCATTTATCCCAGAGAAATGAGACTCATGTTCACACAAAAACCCATACAGCACAGTTCACAGCGGCAGTTCTGTTGCCCTGGTGAAGCCTTGGTGGCCAGTCTGATGGGTGGCTTCACCAAGAAAACTGTGCCCATGGCCTTCAACTGGCAGCTGCCCAAAGATGTACCAGAGGACAGTGTGTAATGTCCAATGCAGGCTGGCAAATGCCCCCCAAGTTCCAGCTGTGCCAGGTCCCTGCCAGAGCTGTAAATGGCCCAAATGTCTTTCAACAGGTCAACAGCTAAACTGTAGTACATTGAATACACACAGCATCCTGGGTGGATCTCAAAGGTATTATGCTGAGTGAAAAAAGCCAAGCTCAAAATGTCACGTATAGTATGACTCTATAGCATACTCGGAAGAACAGAAGTATAGATATGCAGCACAGATTAGTGGTTGTCAGGGGTTAGGGGACAGGAGGGAGTTGGCTGTGATATACAAAGGTAGCAAGAGAATCCTTGGGATGGAACTGTTCTGGATCTTGACTGTGCTGGTGGTCACACAAACCTACACATTTGATGAAATTGCACAGAAGTAAATACACTCTTACACACACACATGGAATGCATGTGAAATTGGTGAAATCTGCATAAGGCAGCTGGAGTCTATCAGGGTCATGTGCTGGCTATGATACTGTACTATTTGAACAAGGTGTTGCCATTGTGAGAAACTGGGTAAAGGACACACATAGGTCCTCTCTGGGTTATTTCTTACAACTGCATGTCAAACTATAATTACCTCATGATAAAGTCCTTTTAAAGGACTTTTAAAAATGTCTAGACAGCTATCCATTACTAAACTTTGTTTGGAACCAGTAAAGAAAATTTTCCCTCTCTTTCGTCACTTCCTCTCCCCACACAGGACATACAAAGTGAATTTGTTTCTCTTGGTGTCCAAACGAGTGACCCTGGGGGGTCTGAAGGCCAGAACCAGGTCTTCAGCAAAGAAGATTCTATCTCTGTCATCAGGCTCCAGGGCACCCTGAGGTGCCCAAGGAACCAAATCACTCCCCCTTCCACCTTTTCAAAGCCTGCATGTACCACAGAGTTTAAAGAGGTGAAACAAAATGGATACTCATATTTGCCTGGAGAATAGATCTACAAAGCTCACTTGATGTTTAAGATGCTCACAAGATGAGGGTAATTACTTTCACTCATCTAAGTCAACAAAAGCAACCAAACGAGTAAGTTCCAAGGACATGATGTGCTTTGAGTGGAAGAATCAGGTCTGGCTTTTGCTAAAGCACAAAGCCCACTCCATCCCCGCCATCTGCCAGGCCAACCCAACCATTCTGTTAAAACAGAATGCCAGTGGCAAATCTAATTTGAGATTTTTCTAGTAGCCACACTTAAACAAAGTAAAAAGAAACCAGTCAAATTAATCTCAAAACAAACTTAATGGTCAACATATATAGGAAAAGATGCTCAACATGACTGATTAGGGAGCTGCAAATCTAAAGCACAACGAGTTATCGCCTCACACCTGGCAAAATGGCTATTACCAAAAAGATAAGAGATAACAAATGCTGGTGAGGCTGTGAAGAAAAGGGATACTGTTGGTGGGAATGTAAATTAGTGCAGCCACTATGGAAAATAGTAGGGAGGTTCCTCAAAAAATTAAAAATAGTTCTGCCATATGATCCAGTCATCCCACTTCTGGGTACACATCTGAAAGAATTGAAAGCAAGAGCTCAAAGAGACGTACGTACATCCATGTTCACAGCGTCATTACACGCAACAGCCAAGAGATGAAAGCAACCCAAATACCCATCAACAGATGAATGGATGAAGAAAATGCGGTCTATACATACAATAGAATATTATTCAGCCATAAAAAGGAAGGAAATCTGCTTCACCTGCTTTAGCAGAGATGACCCTTGAGGACATTATGCTAAGTGAAATAAGCAAGTCAGAAAAAGCCAAATACCGTGCAACTCCACTCATGAGGTACCTAGGTAGAGTCACCAAAATCACAGAGATAGATGGCAGAATGGTGGCTGCTAAGACCTGGGTGGGAGAGAAGAATGCAGAGGTGCTTTACTGGCTACTGACTTCAGTTTTGCAGGATGAAAAAGTTCTGAGAACTGGAAGATGTGAAGATACTCAACACGACTAAAGGGTACACTTAGAAACAGTTACGATGGTAAATTTTGTGTTTACCACACACACACACACACGAAATATATATATATATATATATATATATATATATATATATATATATAATTTAACCCCCATATTCAAAAACCTCAGCATACAATTAATATAAAAATGACTGAGATATTTTACGTTCTTTTTTATACGCTAAGTCTTCAGACTCCAGTGTGTATTGACACTGACTGCACATCTCAGTTCAGACTAGTCCCATTTCAAGTGCTCAATACTCACATGTGGTTTCCCCACCAGGCCTGTGCTGGGCTTGACCGTACCTGTCACCCCTACCTGACAAACCTTATAGCTGGATCCAAAAAACAAAACTGTTTTTTTGACAGGTGTTGGTAGGGTCTTCTTCTTGCAAAACCTTTTGGGAAATCTTTATTTTTTATTTTTTTCACATTTTAATTCATTAATTTATTTTTAAATTTACTTATTTATCTTATACAGCAGGTTCTTATTAGTTATGTATACATGTCAATCCCAATCTCCCCCTTTCGGGAAATCTTATTTGTCCCTGGTCAGCTCTATGGAAACGGCAAAGCTCAAATGATACTGAATATCTCCCAAGGACCTGCAGGACCTCATGCCCCTCCCCCCGACCCTACTCTGAGAGCTCACAGCTTCAAAGAGGGGCTGGTAACCAGCTAAAGCTGGCACAAGATGCTGAGGGATGGACGCGAAGAACAATGCAATTAGCTCCCACCCGTGATTTCTGATGCGCCAGGGAACAAGTATAAAGTTTAAGTCATTTACCAAAATGATGTATGAGCGTTGTTAATAACCAGCATTCACCTATATCCTGACCTTTCTCGGCTCTGATTTGCAACTGCTTTGACTACATCTTCAAAGCACGAATTTGTACAGAATTTAGTACACATTTATATTAAAAATACACACAGAAAAAGCACACTCACCAGAAAAGGCACTCGGCAAACCAATACCTCTGTTGGTGATTCTGATTCCAATAATCAGCTCTTCACTAATTAAGAGGGCATTTGTCAAGTTAATCCTCCCAGAGTGTAAAGAGAATAAAATTTGGTGAAAGTGAAAAAACTGTCTCTCTCACAGCTGAATAACATTCTTTGAATATACCATTCTTTGAATATACCTTCAGAAAAACTGAAGACAGGGAGGAAAATAGGAAGACGTTTCTAGTACAAACACCCAACTGCTGTACATCCCAGACAAAGAATTTACCTTCTCAGTAGAACAAAGTGCAAGAACAAAACTGCCACATACATGCTCTCCACCCCAAGTCACGCAGCAGAAAACTGCTCTGTGGCTAAAGGAAGCCCTAAGGAGGACCTCTTTCTAACCTCACATTTGTGCTGCACTGGTTGAAACCAATATAATGACTCCTTTGTGAAAAAATGTATTTCGCAGTAAATTATCAAAAGCTTCACTGAAGATCTTAATGGACATGGCTGAGTAAGGAGCACTAAACACGGCTATGTTTAGAGAACCCAAATTTACCAACTCAGCGTATTTCAGGGGTCGCTGGGCACTGAACTATTTTAAGAATAGCCAGGGAAAAAAGTTACAGACTACAAAGGGTGCAAATTTTATTCTTTAATTTAACACACTCACATCTAAAATCCCCTCCTCCCACCAGCAATTCCTCCCTCCCCCCATCCCACCTCCTCCCCCCACCCCACCCAAACAAATCTCGCCAGAACCTAATACTGAAAACTTACCTTGGTGCATTAACTTCCGACAAACCCCTCAGAACTTATCATTTAATCCTATGCATTAACCTCTAAGTTATCACACCAACCTACGGGAATGTAGTTAATACTATAAAATTACACCTCGGGATCCATTACTTTACACCTCACAGGTAAAACCATAACTTTGCTTAATAATTTAGATTGTGATCTCTCTAAAGCTCTACATCTGTCATCTCAAGTAACGGTGCTTACCTTATAACTTGCTTGCTAAATGGCACGTCACCAAAAAAAAGCATTCATGCCTATCCCTATTAAAAAAAAATAAAAAGAAAGAAAACAAAACACTACCTCACTCACTATTCCTGGCTAAGGAAGGAATATTTCAGGGAAGGAGAAACTATTTCCATGCACTAAGCCACCTGATACAGGGGTCTGCACGGAAAAACTATAATGGCTTCCAGAGGATCCTTAAAATACATGGGGTTTTAAACACGCACACCATAAGGCCCCATTAATTCATTTAGTAACTCATTTACTCGTAAGTCCTCATATTGTCAAGAGCATTTTCAAGGGCAGAAAAATATATGCCAGCACCAAGACCTTCTAAGGCTAAAATAAGCTCAGGAGTAGCAATAAGCAATAACTAAAGTAACAGCAATAATAAAACTTCCAGCTCCTTTCCCGAAGGAGGGGTCCTAAGAAAGCATTTAGCAGGAGACACGCAGCCAACGTGTATAGCTGCTGGTATTTCTGTCATTTGTCTGCCACTTCCGAGGTGTGCCCAACTTCTGACAAATGACCGAGGTCCCGAGGTTCTTGCTAACTCTGCAACATGGGGACGGACCTGCACGGTTTACTGCACTGAAGATTATGAAGACTGAAGTCTACGGTATTTGCAAAGTAAGATTTGTCATGTGTTCCAGCAGTTACGTGGCTACTCTGATGACTTTGTTTTAGTTAGCCTTTGGCATGGTGTCACCTATGTTTTAATAGAATCTATGCTGGATTTCTTAATTGGAAACGCTGCCAACTTACTTGTATCTCTTTAACGCAGAAGGGCTAATTTGGACAAATGGTAAATGAGATTCTAGTGAATCCTGATCAAGACATGAACCTTTTCCACTACTGGGGAACAGCGATTTGAACTGACACACTCACCCCTTGATCAGGGGGGTAAGAACTCTGCATACTCAAAGCCATACCTTGGAGGCTCAAGGGTCAAATCAAGCCCACAGATGTTTTTATTTGGCTTACACAGTGCTTTCAAAGTTCTAAACAAGTTGCCAAGGCATCAGGAGATTTGGCATCAAAATCTGCATTCTCTGATTATCTGGCCCTATGGGAAAATCTACCACCTTGAGACCACACGCCCTCACAGACCCAACTGGGAGCAGCCAAATGGACAAGGGCAAACGCTCTCCAAGCTGCCATAATCCCCACCAGGTCAGTTCCTTCACCGATGGGATTGCCAGATTTTTCTGGGCATTTATGTTTGCCACTCCTCCTTCAGATTCTGAAACTGTCTTTAATCCCTGAAATAAAGACCCACAATCTAATCTTATTAGTACTATGTCCAAACCCTCTAAGCAAACAAAATAAGCCCAAACAGGAATCTGAGTAGAAAACAAAATATTTTCATGGTTCTATGGTGGTAATGCTGATATGAACTATTTCCTCTTCTTAAAATGTCATTTTTTGAAAACGATTCACTTCTTTCCTCCCTTCTTCCACACTCTTGGTTAGGTTATTACTCTATCTGCCGTAACTGATTGAGTCCCTTTCAAGTAGAATGTCATTAATGAGGAAATCTTAGTGGTTAGGACAACATGCCACAGTTAGATACTTCAATGAAGGTACCAGGGGTTGGAGATACACCTGCCCAATAGGCTGATGCTTGGACCTCAACTCATCGCTGCCACAGAACTTGGTAACGTGTTTTTTAAATGTTGGCTGGATGTTTTATTTGACGTATGCATCATTCCCAACAAAACGTGGAATACCTCTGTAAAAGGATTCTCAAAGGGGGCTTTAAATGCTACACACAGCCTCCGGACAGAGACTCAAGCAACCACACGTGCACTGCCGCTCCCCCGGGCATTGCTTACCCATCGCACTGAGATAATGGTTGAAGGCCTGGCAAGGAGGACTTGGGGTTTGTGTTGATTTGTCACAACTCATGGGTGCCGGACTCCTGTCTGTGTCAAAAGAGAAATACCCACTGGAGGATCGAGACAGCAGAGAAGATCTTCTCACGAAGATGAAAAGCGGGGATCTGGTAGCGAAAGGGCCGGGACTGGCCGGTGGGGCCAGTGGGCCCTGCGGGCTGCCTTGGGGGCAGCGGTCCCCTTCTCCTTCGGGATTACCTTGCCGCTCTGTCTGTAGAGAGATGGGGGCCCCAGGCCTGAGCTGAGGAGGCCTTTCGGCAGGCTGCAATTGTCCACCTTCTCTGTCACACTCAGAACTTACATCGGAAGGTTGCTTTGCCATTTGGTCTTTTTTTCTGCAAGGAAAATTAAAACTAGGGTTATCTTAAGCAAAATAATAATTAAAACGAATACCTAAATGGGCAGACTTTCACCTATTCATGAAAAATCCTTAGAATGCCCAACACTTTAATACTGTCATTGCTTATATAGGAATAGTTTTCCATACACTCTTCCAAATAATAATAAAAATAACCTGCATAACAAAGGTAGCATTATCTTTGTTTGGGGGGGGTGAGGTGGGGAGGGGGGACTAAACTCGCTACCACCAAACAAAACACAGCAACAATGTCAAGTACTAGTGGAACTAGTGCTCTAACACCACACACACACACACACACACACACACACACACACACACACACACACACACACACACACACACACGTTTTAGGAGAGGCTGCCTGTTTGAGATCTATTCGCATGTGCTCTTTGCTCAGGCCCGACTAGAGTAAGTCAGAAACTCCCAGCGGGCTCTGATTTCCCGGGATCAGATACACCGCTGGAGACCAGGAGCGGGCGCAGATGCAGCGATTGCAGGCGGCTGGCCGCGTTCCCCGCTCCGGCCCCATTGTTCTGCCGAAAGTGCTGAGGACAGCAAGTCTGGGGAAGGTTTGGCAAGGGCCGTCAGTCGTAGTAAGTGCGTCACAATAGAGTTTGTAACTCAGCGCGGCTCGGCCCAGCCGGGCTCCGGCTCTCCGCCCGCCCGAGGTCCCTCCCGCTCCCGGCTCGCGCGCCCCTCCTCCGGCTGCGGGGCGGGGGGGGGGGGCGGGCAGCGCGCCACACCGAACTCGCCGGAACTTCTCCGAGATACACCCGCACTGTTAGGTGCACACCTCCAAATGGGAGGGGGTCCCCAAAGCCGTCCCCTGGCGACCCCTGCAAAGTCTACAAGTAACCCCGCACGCTGGGCGGCATCGGGGCGCGCGGCTCCCGTACCCCATAGACTCTCCCCTCCGAAGGCAATCAGGCCGAAACTCACGTCCGCCCTTTCCCTTCCGAGCGTCGCGTCCGGGCCGGGGCCCGGCGGCGCCCAGCCCGCGCCCTTCGCCGACCCGGAGCCCCCTGACCGTCAACACGAAGGCGGCCCGGGAGACAAAGCCCGGGACTCGCGATCGGAGCGCCCGGGGCAGCGGAGAGTCTGCAACTCGCCGCCCGTCCGCTGCCGCGCTCCGCCGGGCAGCTGAGGGCTCCGCACGCCGCGTCTCTGGTCCGCGCTGCCCCGGCCGCAGCCGCCGGGAACATCCTCCGCCTCCTCCCGCTCCTCCCCTCGCGCACTGCGCCCGCCGCCGGCGGCACCGCCGACCTCCCCGCGCCGCTGGCGCCGGGTGCCCGCGCTCCCAATTGGCCCTCGTGCGGTCGCTCCGCGCCACAGCCAATCGCCTGCGGCGGCGGGGGCGGCGCCTGCCCGACAGGCCGCCAAAGGCCAGGCAATTGTTGACAAACTCGCCTCCGAACGCGGCTCCGGCCGTCGCTGCGGCGGGAGCCGCGGCGAAGGTTTCCGCGGCCTCGGGGCCGGAGGCTGCCCAGGCTACCCCGCCCCGCCCCTCCGCCAGTCCGGGCGCCGCGCGCGCCTCCGCAGCTCCCGCCGCCCCCAGTAGCCAGTCACCTGGAGACAAAACAGGACCCTCACGGCCGGCCCCAGACTCCAGTCCCAGCAGCCGACCCCCGCCCAGGCCCGCTAAGATGCGGACCCTAAAGGTCACCCCCTCCCCAGCTGTAGCCCCCATCCTCCTCCAACTTCCTCCCTCTTTCTCCCCGTGCGCCACGGGACACGCACCAAATCTGAGCGGCTACCCCTGGTCACCGACGCGCATTTCCGCGCGCACCCGTGACCACCGCAGACAAGGAACACATCCATAGCCCCATCCCCGGTGTCCGGCGGGCCTTCCACAACCTGCGCCAACCCCGAGTAACAGGCCCCCGAGGGCACGGCACTGCCAGCCAGCACTGCGCTCGGGCACGCCCGAATCGCTAAGACGGTCTGGCCCCACGGTCCGGGCAGGTTCTACAACCAGCGGCTGGTCCATCGCGTGGCCCCAGCGGTCGGAGGAAGCCCTCTGTTTCTCGCTGTCTGTGGACCGTGCGTCTGGCATCGTCCGCAGGGCGCCCGCACACCGGACAGGACCCCCAGACACGTCCGAGAGAGAGGACGAACGCAGCAGTTGCCCAAAACGTCGGCCTGAACGAGTAAAAGGAAAAGCCGAGTTCCGTCAGATTAATCACCATCACTGTTCCATAAATCCTTCACAGCGGGCCCGCGCCCGAGAAAAGCCGAGACGCGAGGCCGCCTCGTACCTCGCGGCAGCTACTCGTGCGCCGCCGGGGCGGGCGGGCGGGCGGCGAGACTTCACGGCTGGGCGCGCAGCCCAGTCCGCCGCGGCGGCCCCCAGCTCCCGGGCCAGTGCGGAGAGCACGCACTGCCTCTCCCAACCGGCCCGGAGACGCTTCACCACCCCCGCGCGCCGCATCCCCGCCCGAGCCGTACTTCGACTAACTGCTCGCAGCCTCGGTGCGGACGACCCCTCCCCAAAGAGTACCTGCCTGGGGAGGGAACTCGACCCTCACTGGTGACCGCCTCCTGCAGCGCGACAAGCCGGACGGGGACGCGCGCCTCTGCCTGCACGTGCGCGGGAAGCGGGCTGGAGGTGGCGCCGTGCTGGCTCCCGCGCCAATCTTCCATCAGTACCCGGCCTGCTCCCCGGGATTCGGAAGTATTTACCTTGCGTTTCTCGGTCCGAGAGTCAGAGTCAGACATTGGGGGGACTAGAGCCAGGGGAAGGGCACCGAGGCGGCGGCGGCAGCGGCGGCGGGAGCGAGGCGAATCCAGCAGTCTGAAGCGATGCTGGCCTCAGAGGGCAGGGCGCTCAGGGCGGCTGAGAGAATCTGGTGACGGCGGCAGCGACGAGGGACGCAGCCCTCCCACAAGCTCGAAACCTGGAGGCTGCGCGGAGCGAAATGAAACCTGCGCGGCTTTGCTCCCCAGCTCATGCTGGAGGCCCCGCGCTCGCGCCCAATCACCGCGGGCCCCGCCCCCGCTAAGTCCCGCCCGGCGCGCGGGCTGGCAAGCCCCGCCTCCGCGGCGTCGCGGCCGCCGGCGCTTGCAGGCACGGACAGGTAAAGGCGGGGGTGTCCCTGCTGGGTTCCCAGCTGCGCGCGCCGCCGTCTCTGCCCCTGCCGGGCGTGTTTACTGGAGTGACTTGGGCTGCGGACTGCTGTGTGCGCACCCATCCCCCACCCCAAAGTGTGCCCTCTCCTCTCTTCCCCGCCGCCAAACGCCCCCCACCCCAGTCCCAGCAATCCAGTGGTGGCCACGGCGTGCGCGTGGAACAGAGGGGGTGCTCCGGACACACTCGGAGCCAGGCCCGGCCGCTGCCGCCAGCGGAAAGCCTCAGGAGGCGCCCCTGAGCCCAGGCTCTGCCTCGGGAGTTTCTCTCGGCCGCCCTGGGGCAGGCGCCAGGACTGGGTGGGTCCTCGGGAACGCGCGGGTCCAAGGGTGAGCAGGGGGTCTCTGAGCTCTCCTCCCTTCCAGATTCCGGGGGTCCGCGTGGGACCCCCCCATCCGCAGGTTGCTCATCTTCCTCGCCCGCGCCTCACGCGGTACTTTTTAGGCGCCCTCTCTAAGCCACCCCGCAGGGGCACCTAGTTTTTCTCCCGCGCCGAACCTCCGGTAAGAGCCATAGCCTTTGGTGGGGAGTTGAGAAGAGGGCCAGGAGCGATCCCCGGAGGCGTTTTTTCCGCAGCCCTGGTGCGAGGCGGGCAGCGAGTGAGCGCAGAGCAGGTGAAATAAGGAAATGAAAAAAAGAACTCAAAAACAATCATTTTAAGAAAAAAGGACTGAGAAGAGTCGTGGCCTCCAGGTGGGAGAGAGGATGGTGCCTCCACTTGGTTGGGATACTCGAGATTTGTTGGGCTCTCAGAGAACCGTCCAGGAACCGTCCCTGGGCGTGTTACGGCCAGAGAAGACAGCGCCGAGGGCTTCGGACGGCGCCGTGGAGAGCAGTAGGGAGAGGGCAGTACCTCCCACCCTTCCTCCCTGCGAGTCCCCATCCCCCTTGTCCTTGGTGTCCGAAGGCCCCACTCCCGCTCCTTCCCCGGAAGACCAAACTCCGTGAACACCCTAGTCCTCCGCTACGTCCGCACCCCTATCTGACATTGAAATGCGCATCCTGCATTCCCACTTCTGCCCTTCCCTGGGCTCCCCTGGTTTTGAGAGGCCCGCAGCGGAGTCGTGGGGGGCAAATCGGTTGGGAGATGGAACATCCCGCCGCGGGAGAGACCAGGCTAGATGGACTACTCTCAATTTAGGGGCCTCCCTAACCCGCACCCCAGAAGGGTGCCTCGGTGCAGAGAAGCAAGACAGTGAGGAGTTGTCCCGCCGTCTGGCCATCTTGGTCCATTTTTATGTTTTGTAAGCAGATACGGAACGTCAGCGTGGCAACACAGCCCCAGGTCAAAGTCTTCTCCGCGCATACTCCCGAGAGTCCTTAGCGAGGGGAAGGAGGCCAAGGGTTTCTGGAGGGGCTTGAGAACGCGCGCCGGGCTCCACCCCGGGGATTTCGCTGCAGGAGGGAAAGGAAGCGGGTGTGGATGTGGCGAAGTAGACGCAGAGGCGAGAGGTCTACAATGCCCGCGTCTGGAGCTCCCGTTAAGTGTTACAGGTGGCGGCCGCAGGCAAACTCTGCGCCTTAACCGCCTATCGTGGCACCCGGGGAAAAGGGACCAACCTGCTGTGCGGGAGAGGAGCCCCAAACCCGCCGCGCGCCCGAGTGCTCCGCGCTCTCCGTGGAGTTGGACGACGCAGACAGGGACCGGAAAAGAACCACACAGAAAAAACCCTGACGGTTGTCTTCTGCTTCTGTGCAGCTCCGCCGCCCCCGCGTCGTCTGCTCTAGTGACCCTGTGAACACTAAAAAAAAAAAAAAAAAAAAAAAAAAAAAAAAAAAAAAAAAAAAAAAAAAGGGAGTCGGGGAAAGCAACCGTCTAAATGCTCTTATTTGGGGCACAAGCAGGAGGTCGGCTCGGAGGCGTTAGTTTGTGCAACCCTGACTGTGCTGGGGAGCTTCGGCCAAGCGCCTGGCATCGGGTGACCGCGAGCCCTTTCCGCCCTCTCCCGCAGAGTCCGAGTCTAGAGAAGGGCGGGTGGGCGTTAGGTCTCCGCTCCGGTCCTGGATGTCGCCTTGGCAGACACAAGCAGAGCGGTGTCCCCTCCTGCCTCCTCCACGAGATGTGGAGAGGGAGAAGAGAGGATGGCTTGGACTGAAAGCAAGAATGAAGTCGGGCGACATCTACGGCCCTCGCTGGAACCACAGGCGTCGCCGGCGTGGTCTCTCCAAGTTCCGAAACCAGCTTAACTGCAGTGTATTGCCCTGCTCCACCTCTCCGTCGTCTGCAAGCAGCGGGAGCCTTCCTAACGCTTAATATCTTTATTCAACTTTATCTGTATCTTTGCTCGTCTCAAGAATAGATTACACATTCATTCGGTCAAAACGTTTTCTGCGCTTTGTCTTGCGGTCCCTCCGGAAGCTGCCTGCCCCGGAGGGACGAGCCCGGGTTCGTGCTTTGCCCAGAGCAAAACTCCAGGTTCACACTTCCCTCCCGCCTCTCGTGTATTTCCTCGCGGAGCCCAAGGGGGCTGGAAAAGCGTCACTTGCTGGACTGAACCTTTGCCCGCGGGTGTTTGATTTTCATAGTTTTATTTCTTTTCCACCCAGCACAACAGTCTTCCCAAATCCCTGGGACTCTGAGTCACCACTGACAGCGGGAGGCCTTTGGTGGCAACCGGTTCTTGAGCGCGCTCAAAGGGGAGCCCACTCCGTCTAGGGGGATCTGGTGACTTAGGCGGCAGAGGGCATGGCCCGGGCAGTCGTGCTTACAAGGAGAGAATAAAACGCCACACTCTCGGGGCTGCCACCTGGCTCCCTTTCCCAACAGTCTTAGTGCGCCTCGCCAGCCTCAGCGGGACCCCCACTGCACGACCAAAATCCCTGAGGGCCGCGCCCCAGCACGTGCCAGCCGGCCCCGGGCCCCAGCTCCAGGCGTCTGAGAAGCGTTCTGGCAGCTGCCGGTGGGCCACCACCCTTCCCGCCACCCCCGCTGTAAGTTGGCTCCCAGCTTGGGCCGCGGAGACCGCGCTCCTTCCCGGGCCAGGGGATGCTGCGGTGCTGGGTAGAAGGCCCAGGAGGCCATCGGGTTGGCGATTCCAGCGATTGGTGCGTGGAGGGAGGTGTGTGGGATGTTAAAGGCGGAGATCGCCCTCAGGGCATCATCCTTCAGTGAGCTGCACAAATAGAGCAACTGCAAAACACGACAGAAAGGGACGGGTCAGATGTGCTCGCTCGTAGCGATTTGGTGCCAGCGGCTTTACGCCCACCCCCGAAGCCCCGGCACACCGAGCAGCCGCTGACCCTAGTTTCCCTTCCGATTTCCTGGGACCCAGGAGGGTAGAGGCTGTTGGTCACCGTCACAAGCCTCTTTCATCTTAGAAATTCCTAACTCTGACACTTAGTCTGGCAGAAGCCCGCTTATTCCGTGAAGGGGTACGGGTGGGCTCCAAGTTAGCTGGCAGCCGGAGACCAAAATCAGAGACTTTATCAACTTTCCCCTTTCCAGCCCTTCTGTCTCCACCCCGTCGCTCCCCTCCGACCCCCTTCCCCCCACCTCTCCTCCAGTTCTTTCCCTTTTCCTCCATTCCACCTCTGGAGTGCCTGGGGTGCCACCCTCTGGCGTACAGAGGCAACTGAACGGGAAGAGCATCAGAACAGGTGAACCAGAGGAGACCTGCCCAGTTCTATCGGGACTAGCACCTCCCACCCATGGCCGGCAGCAGGCCATGGTTCCTGAAACACCAGCACAACGGAACTGGGGGACCAAGACCAGGCACTGGCACCTTTGTGCGCCTTCCACCTGGCTGCTGCGGGAAATCTACCTGTGGGAAATGAGCACAAAAGAACCCCACTGACACCCTCCATGTTCTGACAACCTCTGGAAGGCGCGGATAAGTCTTCCTTGCAGAAGGGAGAGGGAAATGCAGGCCAGTGATTTTGGAGGAGCTGCATTGAGTGTGTTTTTATTTCATTTTCCATGGTTTAGGTGCCAGGAGAGAGAAAAAAAAAAAGCTCTCAAAAATAATAGATTGCTTTCCTAAACCTTGACAAGGGCAAGACAGAAGAACTGCTTTCCTTTCCACTTAGCAGCTATGCACTTTACTCTTCCATTTTTCAAGTTTTCAGCCAACCGTAAATTTCTTTCGCTCACCAAATTACAGTTAGCCCCCAGGTTTTTTTTTTTTTTTTCTTTTCTTTTTTTTTCTTTTTGCGGTATGCGGGCCTCTCACTGTTGTGGCCTCTCCCGTTGCGGAGCACAGGCTCCGGATGCGCAGGCCCAGCGGCCATGGCTCACGGGCCCAGCCGCTCTGCGGCATATGGGATCCTCCCAGACCGGGGCACGAACCCGTATCCCCTGCATCGGCAGGCGGACTCTCAACCACTGCGCCACCAGGGAGGCCCAGCCCCCAGGTTTTTAATGGTTTATTTTTATGGTTTTAAATACATCGCTTAACACCAGCCCCACCTTTGCCCTCATGGTGGTGGTCATCGCTGAGCTGCACTAATGCTGTTACGACTACACGTCTTTGCAGCAGTTCAAAACGCCATTTCAGGTGCTCGGAGACAATGAGAGTAGGGCCCCCCCAAAGAGGGGTGGGGGAGGGTGGGGGGAGAGCATGAATTTTAATAGTCCAACGATCCATCTTCCCTTACAGCGTGCTCTATGACGTCAGTAATTTCTAATGAAAACCTTCATTCTCCACACACTGTGGTTAAGCATCATCAAATCAGTACTGAAAAGACTTTGATCATATTTGCAAGATGCACTGTGATGAACTTTCACTGACCAAGATTTCAAAGTTTGTCATTAATACTCCTGACAAATCCCTGACTAATCTGTCAACTCTCAGTGTCTCTACCCACACAGTTCAAAACCATGAGATGGTGTACAAATCCCTAAACTTTCCACGTATTGTAATATCATTATTCAAGACAATGTTTCCTTTGGGTTAGCGTTATGAAACTCAACCAGTTTTGTCATCTATTCTGCAACAGGGGAAATTCAGTTGTTCGAGTGAGCACTGTGTGGAAGAGAATATGGGTTTGGTCTGTTTGATGCTGAACACAGAATAAGGGTCCAGAGGTAGAAATGACAGGAGGCAGGTTTCTATTCGATATTTTTACACCTTTAAGAGTGAGAATAAAGTCGATTTTTTATGAAAAAGGAATCCAATGGCTGGTGAAAAGGAGTGTTTCCTTGCATGTAAGTGTTCAGGGACCAAACCCCCCAAAGACACTCTAAAGGGGAATACTGGATTGACTGAGAGGACTGTTGATTGCTAAGATTCTTTCTAAACCTGAGTTTCTGGGGCTGTGTGAAGGAGCCCTCCTTCTTACTTTCTCCGTGTGTCACAGACTGCAACACGTCAGGCATCATTCCTATTATAACGTGTTTGACTGTGATCCCAGGTTGCCTCCCACCTCTGCCTGTGGGGATGATAATAATAATGATCATTCTTCTACTTACAAAGTATGTACTGTAGTCCACCCTGTGTTAGGGGTTTGCTGGGCACTGGAGTTAGAGGCGCACACTGCAGAGACAGGCCTCCTACCTCGTGGAGCTATTGAGCAGTTTTAGAGATTTTTTACAAATAGGATCTTCATACAAAGTAAACTTAGGTAGCTACTGTAGCATTGATTAGTACTCAATTCCAGCATTTTCTTATTACCAGAGAGCCCTTTAGGACTTAGCCAAGTACTATACAAGTTTAGTTTTATTACCAAACATATACTTCCATACTGTAAGCATAAAAATGGTACATACTGTAGCCACCTTCCCTCACCCCATGCTGCCAGCATGTGAGCCAACTGTGCTGGATAAATCACCCCAAGCCCACCCATCTCTTTACAAAGAATACTCACCAGTTTTTGAAAAAAACATCAATGGAGAAGTGCCCTTTAAAAATAAGAGAATATGAACAAGTTATACATTCTTGCAGAAAATTTTTAAAAGGACAGCCCCAAAGTAAGGGAAGTATTGGTCTAAAAATAAGAACATAAGATCCATTGGAAGTATCCAGTGAGCAGGATTTGAGAATGTCTACTTTAAAGAAACAGGAAACAGCCCAAGAGGGAGGGACAGTATGTGGATATGTGAATGTGGATTTGGGGGGAGGGATTTATAACATCGGTTTTGCTTTCCATCCCCACCTGGTTGCAGTAGATTAGTTTTTTCTTCCTCTTTTTGACTCTCCCTGCATTTTCCTTCTTCCAGTTGGGAGCACAGGATGGCCTAGGATGGGCAGTGACTAAGCTTTACAGCCCTCTAAACAAACTCTATTTTCCCATGGTGTTGGTGTTAATTATACAACAGGTGCCCAAGGTGCGAGGTACTCAGTGTGCTTACAACACCCCAGCTATTCCTAAGACTCTGTGCAGAAGGTTTTCCTGCCTCTTCCCATATCCCCACATCTCTGCTCCCAGTACCAGATGACCTTATGCTGTTCTCTGTTTGTGTAAAGTCCCTTACCCCAAGTTGAAATGTCCCTTAATTAGCCCCTTTCTTGCTTGGGCACCGTGATAGAGTCTTTTTCTCCACCCTTTGAATCTGGGCTGCCTTGTGACTTGACCAATAGAATGTGCAGAAAGTGACACTGTGTGAGTTTCAGAGCTTAGGCCTCAAGAAGCCTTGCAACTCCTGCTGTTGCTCCCCTGGGACCCTGAGACCCCTTGCTGTGCAGAAGCCCAGTCTGTTGGAGGATGAGAGGCTATGTGGAGATGGACCACGGTGCCTTGGCCAAGAGCCAGACCCACTGCTAGATACGTGAGTGAGGCCCTCAGGCCTGTTAAACTCAGATGACTGCAGTGACCCTACCTAAGACTAGCTGAAGAACTGTACTAGAACCCAGGTTGCCTACTCACAGAATTGCAAGAAATAAACAACTGTTATTTCATGACACTAACTTTTAGGGTTGTATGTTACACAGCAATAGGTAACTGAAACAAAAAAAAAATGTAATTCAAATTGTCTACTTTCTTACCTTAGTTATCTGAGGACAGTGCTATAATTGTACAATTAAAGCAGTGGACAGGTGTAGCTGACCAATAGGCTTAATGGAAAAGAGAGAATGTCAGTCCTGAAAGAATAGCTTATAAAGCCAGATGAGTGTCCAGTTAGTGGGTATCTGGGAGAGAATTTGAATAGCAGGCTGGAGGTCTCACTGCAGGCCACCACCTAGCCCACTTCCCTACTGCAGTTTAGAAGGCAAATCACCAGGACTTGCCTTATAACTGTCCTCCACTCCTTCAGCATCTCTGTGAGGGGCTTTAGCCTCCAACATCAATCCTCAGTACAAGCAAAGTGTCAAGGACGGGGAAAAAAGACAGAAAATATTTGCAACTAGGGATCCCAAGTCTTGTAAATGCTTAAGTTCTCCTGTGCCATTAGTAGAGGGAAACAGATGGGGTCTGGTCAGGCCCAGCCAGAGGCACCCTGTGTGATGGACGGGTGCCTCTTTATCACCTCACTTCACCAGGACTGCAGTGTTTCCTGACTCGCAGAGATGCCTTAAACAAGGATGACCAGCAGGCGTTCATCTCCAAGGCCTGGAGTCTGTCTACTCTAGCGTGCGGGTGACAGGTCTGATCCCCAAAGTGGTTGGGAGAATGGAATGAGGTACTTATGTGAAGGCCACAGTGTAAGCTGCAAAAGGCAGCAAAGCAGAAAGTTATCAACTCTTTATCCCCCAAATACCATTATCGAGGCCTCTAAAAGCTTCCAAGAAACTCATATCCAGGTAAGTTTCAATGTGAATCTATCCATTTACACATAAAGTCGGGGGGCTGAGTTGACAGGATGTGAAATCAGGCATGGGTACATGGATGCATGACTTGCCACTTCTATCTGGTTGGATTTCTCTTTATTCTATGATGCCTAAATTTTCTCATTTAAAACAGCTGTAAAGAGCATCCTCCTTAAAGACGAAGGTATACATCAACACATATGCTTTTCAACAACTGAGTTGGTGGACTCCACTTGGGAGAGGGTGGCAGCGTGAAAGTGACAAGCTGGGGAATAGGTACAGAGACACCTTATCGTATGATTCGACCCCTTTGAGATGTCTGAAACCTTTCATAACAATGGGTGCACGCGCATGTGTGTGAAACAATATCAGAATGTATTGCTTCATTTCAGTGAACCACCTTCTCCAAATAGTTGTTGAAAATGTTAAATGAAATGGGTATCAGGGTTATCAGCGCACATCCCTCAGGCACACCTCAAACATTTCTCCTCAAGAGAAAGGTTGATTCATCTTTGTGGTCTGTCTTCATCAGCCATGGAAAAGTCATCCAGAGTTTCTCCGCTCTATTTGTTTTTATCCTGGAATCTGGTTCGAGAACCCTCTCCGCTCTTTTCCATAGCCCCTTTATTCAGACCTTCATTACGTTCTCTAGATTCTTGCTGTGCAAGGCTACCTTCCTCGAGTATTTTTTGATCGGATCATTCTTCTTCCCAAAAGCCTGGAATCACATCCAACTGCTTCTCAGGTTAAAGTAAAATGACCAATTGTGAACTTGAGTCCTTTAGCAGAACTCGATGTTTTGAGTTCCCATAACCAGTTTCCTCATCCACCATCCAAGCACAATCTGCACTTTCTACTTGGGGCCAAGGAAACTTGTCTTGCCTTCCACACGACACTCTTCACTATCGGGGTCTGGACCACATTTCCATTCTCCCTCACTTGACACACTGCAACTGAACCAGGTCTCTTCTGTACTTGGTTACAGATTTACTGCCTTTGTAAAGCCATCCTAAAATAGTTGCTGTGTTAGTCGAAAGAACCTGGACAGGTCATTTCATTTTGCCAAGCCTCAGTTTCTGCATCTGTAGAAAGAGAATATTATCTCTCTCTTAGGGTTTTGTAAGGATTAAGTAATAAATATGTAATAATATATTTATATTATATAATAATAATAATAATAATAATAATAAAGCATTTAGCATTACTGGCCTTGTCACATAGTAGGTACTAGCTAGATACTGATTCCCTCCATTTGCTTTCTTTTTTTTACTTTTATTTGCATTTATTTTTTGCGGCATTTATTCCCAGGCCATAAGGTTTTGTTTCTTCACTTTCTTCTAGGATATCTTTTTCTGCTGGGCAACCTCCTCTTCTGGTATAGGAACAATCTGTTCTTTTTCAGTAAAGATCATCTCAATGCAGCAGGGACAGCTCATGTATGGGTTGATCCGACCATGAGCTCTGTAAGTCCTGTGCCGCATCTTGGGGGCTTTGTTCACCTGGATGTGACCAGAAAATCTACATCTAAGCCCTTAAGTTCAGCATTACTCTTTGCATTTTTGAGCATGTGCAGTAAAAATTCAGCACTGTTTTTGGGCCACCGACCCTGCGTCCAGCCCTACTGTTTGGCCTGGGCACACCTACCAACTCCACCATTGTAACGACGGAATGGCACACATTGCTTCTTTAAAGTGACATCCTTCAGATACTTGGTGGCTTTTCAGATATGCCTACCCTTAATGGCTTGGGCAGTTTCACGAGTGTTCTTAAAGTGAACACGAAGATTTGAACCTCTTGACTTGCATGATTTTGTGGGGTTTTCTGGGTCAAGTGAATAGCGAACCAGTTTTAGAGGTCACCTCAGGCTGCTTACCCGAAAAGCCCTCCATTTGCTTTTCTGTCACTTTTATTTTCCCTGAATGCTTAATTCTTATCTGTATATCTATGTATGACTATTATATATATATATATATAATTTTTTTCAGTTTAAAAATGTCCATTCACTCTTCTTTACAGTTTCAATTCCTTTGCTGAGACTTTCTATTTTTTATTTGTTTCAAGTGTATTCATCATTGCTGGTCAAAGCATTTTTATGACGGCTGCTTTAAAATCGTCAAATAATTCCAACATCTCTGTCATCTCTTGGCATATATTGATTGTCCTTTTTCATTCAGTTTTAGATCTTCCTTGTTCTTGGTCTGATGACTGTTTTTCAACTGAAACTTGGGCATTTGGGGTATTATGTTTTGAGACTCCAGTTCTTATTTAAATCTCTGGTTGTAACTGGCCTCCTCTGACAGTGCTTTGACTGTGTCAGGCAACAAAAGGATATATCTTTCTGGGTGTTATTAAAATCTCTTCCAAAACTCACTTTTGGGTCAGTAACAGAATGTCAGGGCACAGGAGAAGAACACAGCTGCTCTTGGCAGGTGACATGGCACTGTTCAGGCTTTTGCTCGACTTGCCAAGGGAGAACAATGGCCGAGTGGCTGCCCCCTGCACTCTGGGACCCCTTCTGGCTTTGGCTGCCTGGAAGAGTGCAGCCAGGACCAGGGGAAGTTCCACCCATCACTTACAGAATGGCCTCCCATGCCTACGCTGACCTCGAGGAAAGGACAACCTGCCTTACAAAAGGGTAGTAAACCCATTGGAAACATTGATTTTATTTAAAATTTTTATTTTATATTTTATTTTTTTGGAAAAACATTGATTTTTAAGAGTGATATTTTGGAGCATATCTTTCAGGAGGTCTGGGCTCGTTAGAAATAAAAGAATAACACCTGTCCTTATATGTCCCGTTACCACATAGAGGCTACTCAGATCAGGTACCTCCAATAGCAGAGCTAGATCTTACATGGTTAGCATTTCATGTGCGTGGATGATAGAGGAAAAGGTTTACATGGGCATCTGACCCCCAGATGCCTGGGAAATCAGGGGTGATGGGTTTGCAGAGAATTCTCTCACGAAAGCACACCAGGCAGCCAAGGTGTGGAATGAGGCTCCACCACCCCCTCGCCCTGGGACCGTGGGCAAATAGCCTTCCCTGACCTGTTGCCTCATGTGTGAAATGACATCATGTGTGTGTCCTAAAGGTGATGTGCAAGAGTGTCCTTGTTGGTACCAATGACTGTAGCTGGTTGAAGCACAGAAATGGAAACTTGCAACCTTACCAAACCAAACCACAGATACACTGTTATAAGACAGCAGTTACACATACTTTTCAAAAGGAATCTCTACGCAGCCAGTCTTTACTGTCTAAGGCATTGTTAGATGTTGGGGGTATTCACGTCATTCTCTGCCCCTTCTTCTTCAACTGACTTATTTTGGATGAACTAGAAAATGAGCCAGAAACTTTCAAAGAAGGGGAAGCTTAAAACCATTAATTGACAGATATTTTTTAATCTAAAAGATGAGATGAGGGAATAAGTTGAAGTGATTGGTGAAGTGAGGTTTCCATATTGCTTGTGCCTATCATTTACGGCCTTCACTGCTGCTGTGACATATAACTGAGATTCTGTCAGATGCCTCTGGCCACCTTTGCCTGCCTTTAGCCTCTGCTGCTCTCCCATGCTTGTGCTGTTCAATCCTAGTCCCCAGTGGACATGTTGTAGACTGGTGCCTCCCAGGCTTTGCCAAGGAGTGACCTCTTCCGCGTAGTGTCCATGCTTTCCACACCCCTTCCCAGATGGCTGAACACATAAAGGTACAGAGGGAGCCACTCGGCTGCCTTGATTTGGCAGCATCCCTGCATCTCCAGCATCTTTATAACAATATCATGCAGCGGCCTATCAGCTATGTGACCCAGGTGTTCTGTGTTCTGCTCCCTGAGATGGCCATTTACTGGATATCTACTGTGTGCCAGGTTACAGACGAGGTCTTTATATTAACTGCCTCCTTCAGTCCTCATAACAAGTCTGTCAGCTATCAGCCCATTTTACAGATGAGGAAACCAAGGCTTAAAGAGTTTAGGATTTCGCTCCAAGTCACATACCTCATAACTGGAACAACTAGGGTTTTCATCCAGAGCTTTCCGCTTCCACAGCTTCCATTCTGCCTCCATCTTTCCCCCAGTGCCTCACTGTTCCCAGTCTTTGGAGGGTACAGGGTGTTGCCCTGAGGAAATGCCTCCACCACTGTAGCAAACATGTGACCTGTGCTATTCTCCCTAAGTCAGAATCAATGCTCCACATGTGTCCAACGTGGAAAGCATGGATCTGACCAGCCGCACTGCCTCAGGTTCCCCAAGAGGACTTAGGACAGTAATGGGTGGCGCAAGAGGGCTCTCAGATGTTGCCTCTGAAGGAAGGTGCTGAGGACACTGGCTTCAGGGCCAGTCGCCATGATGTGAAAGGGCCAGTCTGATGCTCTTCCCAAGAAGGACAAGGCTTCAACTCTCCAGAAAACAAGCCAATGAGGCTCAGATACAAGGGTCTTCAAGAAACGACAGATTCTCTACCTGTGGACAGAGGGCCACTTGCTCTGTGGATTCTCTTCCTACACAGGCCTTCCTGCTCTTCTGGTCCACACCTTAAGTCACCAAACACAAGTCAAATCCCTTCAAAGAGCAACAGGCTGACTGTCAAATAGTAAAAATCGCCTCAATCAAGTAATTACCCTGCAGTTGGTACCACTTGTTGTGAAGATTTCCAACTTCTCTCCCATCCAATCACCTCTCTTGCAGAATTGCCTGCCTCTGTAGACAAACATTCTCTAAAGGGTCAGAATGGTAGGTCTGTAACAGCTAATCTGCCACCTTAGCCCCAAATGCCAGGCTAGTGGTCAACATAAAGAAAAACATACCTGAAACCTTTACGTGGGGCAGAACCGCACACTGTGTGCTGTGCTTCTAACCCTGTCAATTTACCCAACAACCACGGGAAAGGGGACTCTGCTCCTGTTTCTACTGACCACTGGCCAGCGCCTCAAGGCAGGGCCAGCCCTCAGCTTCTTGGTCCCAAGAACACACACATTCTCATGGTTGCTATGGCCAGGTTTCATTAGCATGAAATGAAATTCTGTGGTTCTGTTAAATAATCAGGACTCCAGCTTAATATTTTCTCTGAATCAATGTTAATTATATTTTATGCTGATTACTTCTTCATCTGATAAAAATGTTTAGCATAGTCTGAGATGTTAGAATGGAGAAACTGCATTCCTTACCAAACAAAAACAACGACAAAAATGCCTTCATTTAGCCTAACTAGAGAGTTTATTTTGAGGAGAGACAAATTTACCTTCCAAGTGTTTTTCCTATTGCAATGTTTCTCAACCGAAGAGTATATAATTCTGTTCTTTTCTAAGTATTACTGGCAAAGCCCATTTTAGTAAAGGAGTGGGACTTTGAATCCTGATGTTGTGACTTCCTTATCTCTAAAATGTCAGAACCAAGTGAGTTTGGCACAGAGTATTTATAAATATTATTATTATTGCGTGTTCTTTACTTAGTAATAAAAAACAATTTCTTTATACCTCTGCATTTTCTAATACAAAGTCTGCTTAATCATCATTACTTAAATCAAGAACGCTGAGACAGAGGTATCAACTTTAACCACTTAATAAGAACTTCTGACATTTATTCATACTGCTACTGATTCATAAGAGGAAAAGTTTAAAAAGAAGACAAGTGCATATAGCCTTCCCTTTAGAATACAGGAAACCATATAAAAGTATTGGCAATGGAATTAAAGTAACCACAATGCCGCCCTTGGTAGCGTTTTCTACAAAGGCATTTACATGAACCGAAAAAGAATATTAAATTAGGTGGTTAAAGTAAAACTTCACTACTAGCTTCACACATTTTCATACATGAGATTATGGCATTTTAATCAGCTGATAGTTCAGCCATATAAGTACAGACCCAAAGAAATGTAAATATACCCAAGAAGGAATAATTTTCAGTCAAACTATTTTTTTCAAGAAGCAGAAGCTACACAAACTGCCAGAACTAAATATACAGTAAGAGTCCCAAGTTATTATGGAGAAATTCTGTGTCCATGGGTCCTGGAATTTTGAATTTCATCAACTAAATGATTTCAAAAGCAATTTGGAAGGACTTCTAGTTAAGATGTAAAAAGATTCAAGAGAACTTAGCTCCCATGGTAACAACCAGAAGTTGAACCCAAAATTGAATCAAAGATTTCTGAGACTGTGTTCCAACATCCTGCCAACTCAACTGCTGACAGGACCGAAAAGGCAGTATGGGAGTGGGGATGGGAGTTGGGCTAATTAAAGCAGCCCCTGCTCAACTTGACTCTGGAACCCTAATGATCAGCCCCATACCCTAACCACCAGACAAAAGAACAGGAAATAAACAAAAGAAAATAAAATCGGTTATACATTGTGTCTGGAGTATAATAAAAAGGTATAAGATCTGCAAAGAAGCAGGAAAATATAACCCCAAATCCAGAGAAAGCACAATTAGTAAAAGCAAACTTACAGATGACCAGTAAGTTTTAAAAACAATTATTATAAATGTATTCAAGAATTTATAAGAAAAAAACGGATATAATAGATGAAAATGGGATACTTCATGAGATAAATGTGACCTCTAAAAAAGAATGAAAGGAAAATTTTAGAACTGAAAAAAGGACTATTTAAAAATGAAATAAAATAAACGTTTTATTTAAATATTGAAAATATTGTAAAATGAAACAAACCCATTCACGGATGGGTTTAATAGCAGAATGAACATTGCAGAAAAAGATTAGTACACTTGAAAACAGGTCGGTATTATTCTAAGTGGGGCAGAGAGAAAAAAGAAAAAAAAAATGAAGGGAACATCAGTGCCCTGTGGGATTATATTAGCAACCTAACATACATGCAATTGGAATCCCAGATGTCAGAGAGAATGAGAAAATTCTAGAAGACATAATGGTTGAAATGTTTCCAAATTTGATATAAAACATACTCTATATATTCAAGAAGTACAATGAACACCAAATAGATACATTTTAAAACAAACAAAAAAAACCCCATACCTAGGTACACCATAGTAAAATTGCTTAAAACAAAACGTAAGAAAAAATTGTAAGCTTAGTCAGAGAAAACTTAATCTCATGCATGGGAAAAATGTTAAGAATGATAGCTGAATTCTCATCAGACACAAGGAAAGAAAGAAGACAATAGGATAACAAATTAATCTAAAATTCAACATCCAGTGAAATTGTCCTTTAAAAATGAAGATGAAATTAAAAATTTTAAGATGAGTAAAAACTGGGAGATTTTTTGCCATAGACTCTCACTACAAAAAAATTGCCCCCAAATTTTCTTTATTCTCAGAGGATATTACACCAGATAAAAACTCTCATTGACAATTTTATACAAAATCTCTTTAAAAAAATAGAGGGTGAAGGAACATATTTTTCCTCTTATGAAGCCAGCATACCCTGATGCCAAAAGCTAACAAGATCATAACAAGGAACTAAAAGACCAATATTCCTTATGAACATAGATACAGTAATCCTTAACAAAATGTTTGCATGTAAAATCATCTGTATATAAAATGGACCAGCATCATGGCCAAGTGGGATTCATCCTCAAAATGCAAGATTGGTTTAAAACTAAAAAATCATGTAACTGATTACATTAATGGCATCGAGGAGAAAAATCATATGATCGATATGCAGAAAACAACTGATTCAGAAAAAGCTTTTGATAACTTACAAAATATTCAAGATAGAAACTCAAAATAGGAGTAAAAGGGAGCTTCTGAAATCTGATAAAGGACAGCTATGAAAATCTTACAGTTAATATCAAAATATAGAAGTCTTTCTCCATAAGACTGAGGAAAAAAGCAAGGATGCCTCATTTCAATATTTCCTTTCAACACTGACCTGCAGGTCTCAGCCAATGCAACAAAGCAAGAAAAATGCATTAAAAAGTACAGATTGGTAAGAAAGAAGTAAAATGTTTTTATCCTCAGATGATATTATTGAGTACTTAGAAAATCTCAGGGAATCTACAAACAAACTACTTGAACTATTACGTGATTTTAGTGAGCTTATTGTACAAGTCAATGTACAAAAATTCATTGTGTGTATACTAAATATGGAACATGTATGTAACATACATGTAGAAAAGGAAAATTTAAATATACCATTGGCAAGATCTTTAAAACACTTTTAAATTTTTTTGAAATTAATTTAATGAAATATGTTCAAGGATTCTATTACTGAAAAATACAAAACATTGTTGGAGGGAATTAAATAAAATGGAGATATATACCATGTTCATGAATTTTTGAAATATCAATTCTCCCCAAACTGATATATAGATTTAATTCAATCACAATCAAAATCATATTTGACCCTTTTATTTCCCAGGAAATTTATAAGCTAATATTTTAAGTTAAAAATTTTATTTCATCAAATTGTAAAACTTCATCTTCTCAAAAGATACTGTTAAGAAAATGAATAAATAGGCTACAGACTGGGAAAAATCCAAGTACCTGTATTTAGAATGTATGACAAATGCTTACAACTTGGTGTTTTTAAAAAGAATAACAACAGCACACAGTTTAAAATGGGCAAAAGATTTAAACAGACACTTGACAAAAGACACACGAAAAACAAGGAAGCACTCAAAAGGGTGCCCCAAACCATTAAATATCAGGAAAATGAAAATTAATACACAATGAGATATTACTACGTACCCACTGGAATACCTAAATTTAAAAGGTTGACAACACCAAAATGTCAGTGAGGGTGTGGAACAAAAGAACTCTTATACACTGCTAGTAAAGTTGTAAATGGTATAACAATTTTTGGAGAACTGTTTACAGTATCTTTTTAGACAGTTAAATAAATGCCTACTATAACATCCATTAATACCACTTTTAAGTATTTACCAAAAGAAATGAAAACATATGTGCAAAAAAATGAACAAAAATGATCCTGACAATCTTATTCATAATAACACCAAATCCATAACATCCTAAATGTCCATCAACAATAGAATAAACAATTTTTTAACACAATCAAACCCATTAATGCAGAAAAAAAATTAAAAGATTGTAAATCTTCAGTAATTTTTTCTTCCCTCAGGTGCGTACAGACAGGACATTGTACCTTAATAACTGTGGAATGGTGCAGTTGAGGTCAGCTGGAGATAACAAGGCCAATTTCTGAAGTCAGCCTGCAAGAACTGGACTCATAGCTGAGTCCTAGAGAAATCAGCATTTGAGAGGGAGAGGGAGTTGGGAGAGTTTGGCAGAGATATATACAATGAAATATTACTCAGAAAAAAAAAGGAAGGAATGAACTACTCAACATCTCATAAACATCATGCTGAGCAGAAGATCCAGTCTATCTACTTCCATTCCTATGAAACTCCGGGGCAAACAAACTGAGCAGTGGTGACAAAGACAGAACCTTGGGAGTGAAGGGAAGGTATTAATAGAAAAAGGGCTGAGAGGAATTTCTTAGATGATGGATGGCGTGTGCATGATGCAATCTACCATTTCATCTGTCAAAACTCACTGAACGGTACCATTACAATTTGTGCATATCAATGTATATAAAATAGATCCCACTTTTTTTAATTAAGAGAAAAAGAAAGAAAGAAAAGCAATTTGGTGATTGCCAACATTTTTTTAAACATCTTTATTGGAGTATAACTGTTTACAATGTTGTGTTAGTTTCTGCTGTATAACAAAGTGAGTCAGCTATATGTATACATGTATCCCCATATCCCCTCCCTCTTGCATCTCTCTCTCACCCTCCCTATCCCACCCCCCCCATCCCACCCCTCTAGGTGGTCACAAAGCACCGAGCCTGATCTCCCCGTGTGATGCAGCTGCTTCCCACTAGCTATCTATTTTACATTTGGTAGTGTATATATGTCAATGCTACTCTCCCACTTCGTCCCACCTTACCCTTCCCCCTCCCCATGTCCTTAAGTCCATTCTCTACGTCTGTGTCTTTATTCCTGTCCTGCCCCTAGGTTCTTCAGAACCTTTTTTTTTCTTTAGATTCCATATATATGTGTTAGCATATGGTATTTGTGTTTCTCTTTCTGACTTACTTCATTCTGTATGACAGACTCTAGGTCCATCCACCTCACTACAAATAACTCAATTTCGTTTCTTTTTATGGCTGAGTAATATTCCATTGTATATATGTGCCACATCTTCTTTATCCATTCATCCAATGATGGACACTTAGGTTGCTTCCATGTCCCGGCTATTGTAAATAGTGCTGCAGTGAACATTGTGGTACATGTCTCTTTTTGAATTATGATTTTCTCATGGTATATGCCCAGTATTGGGATTGCTAGGTTATATGGTAGTTCTATTTTTAGTTTTCTAAGGAACTTCCATACTGTTCTCCATAGTGGCTGTATCAATTCACATTCCCACTAACAGTGCAAGAGGGTTCCCTTTTCTCCACACCCTCTCCAGCATTTACTGTTTGGAGACTTTTTGATGATGGCCATTCTGACTGGTATGAGGTGATACCACATTCTAGTTTGGATTGGCATTTCTCTAATGATTAATGATGTTGCGCATCCTTTCATGTGTTTGATGGCAATCTGTATATCTTCTTTGGAGAAATATCTATTTAGATCTTCTGCCTATTTTTGGATTGGGTTGTTTGTTTTTTTTTGATATTGATCTGCATGAGCTATTTGTATATTTTGGAGATTGCACCTTTTTTTTTTTTTTTTTGTGGTACACAGGCCTCTCACTGTTGTGGCCTCTCCCGTTGCGGAGCATGGGCTCCGGACATGCAGGCTCAGTGGCCGTGGCTCACAGGCCCAGCTGCTCCACGGCATGTGGGATCTTCCTGGACCAGGGCACGAACCCGTGTCCCCTGCATTGGCAGGTGGACTCTCAACCACTGTGCCACCAGGGAAGCCCTGAGACTGAGCCTTTGTCAGTGCTTGGTTTGCAAATATTTTCTCCCATTCTGCAGATCGTCTTTTAGTCTTGTTTATGGTTTCCTTTGCTGTGCAAAAGCTTTTAAGTTTCATTAGGTCCCATTTGTTTATTTTTGTTTTTATTTCCATTTCTCTAGGAGGTAGGTCAGAAAGGATCTTGCTGTGATTTATGTCAAAGAGTGTTCTTCCTATGTTTCCCGCTAAGAGTTTTACAGTGTCTGGCCTCACATTTAGCTCTTTAATCCATTTTGAGTTTATTTTTGTGTATGGTGTTAGGGAGTGTTCTAATTTCATTCTTTTGCATGTAGCTGTCCAGTTTTCCCAGCACCACTTATTGAAGAGGCAGTCTCTTCTCCATTGCATATTCTTGCCTCCTTTATCAAAGATAAGATAACCAGATGTGTGTAGGTTTATCTCTGGGCTTTCTATCCTGTTCCATTGATCTGTATTTCTGTTTTTGTGCCAGTACCATACTGTCTTGATTACTGTAGCTTTGTAGTATAGTCTGAAGTCAGGGAGCCTGAAATTGAGATAGTTGTAGTGAGGTGGATGGACCTAGAGTCTGTCATACAGAGTGAAGTAAGTCAGAAAGAGAAAAACAAATACCGTATGCTAACACATATATATGGAATCTAAGAAAAAAAAAAAGGTATGAAGAACCTGGGGGTAAGACGGGAATGAAGACCCAGACCTACTGGAGAGTGGACTTGGGGATGTGGGCAGGGGGAAGGGTGGGCTGTGACAGAGTGGGTGGCATGGACATGTATACACTACCAAACATGGAATAGGTAGCTAGTGGGGGGCAGCCGCATAGCACAGGGAGATCAGCTCCTTGGTTTGTGACCACCTGGAGGGGTGGGATGGGGAGGGTGGGAGGGAGGGAGATGGGAGAGGGAAGAGATATGGGAATATATGCGTGTGTGTGTGTGGCTGATTCACTTAGTTGTGGAGCGGAAACAGACACACTGTTGTAGAGCAATTATACTCCAATAAAGATGTTAAAAAAAATAGATACATTCAAATACAAATTATTTATATACCTAGCAATGCCCTAGACAGAGACAAAGCTATTTCAATTTTTTTTAACGTGCTGTTAATATTTTTCTCAGCAACTTCCAGAATTACCTCATAATCTTGAGTGAATGTAAATTTAATTAAAAAAATGAAAGTTGACAATAAAATAAAATAAAATAAATAAGCGGTGCTGAGAAAACTGGACAGCTACATGTAAAAGAATGAGATTAGAGCATATCCTCACATTATATACAAAAATAAACCCAAATGAATTAAAGACCTAAATGTAAGACCTGAAACCACAAAACTTCTAGAAGAGAATAGAGGCAGAATACTCTTTGACATAAATCGTAGCAATATTTTTTTGGATATGTCTCCTAAGGCAAAATAAATAGAAGCAAAAATAAGCAGATGGGACCTAATTAAACTTAAGAGTTTTGCACAGGAAAGGAAATCATCAACAAAATGAAAAGGCAACCTACTGAATGGGAGAAAATATTTGCAAATAATATGATGGACAAGGGGTTAATATTCAACATATATGAACAGCTCACACAACTCAATATCAAAAAAACAAAGAAACTAATTAAAAAATGGATAGAAGACCTGAATAGACATTTTTCCAAAGAAGATATACAGACGGTCAATGGGCACATGAAAATATGCACAACATCACTAGTCATCAGAGAAATGCAAATCAAACCATAATGAGATAGCACCTCACACCTGTTAAAATGGCTATTATCAAAAAGTCTACGAATAACAAACATTGATGAGGATGTGAAGAAAAGGGAAACCTAGTATGCTGTTGGTGGAATTGTGAATTGGTGCAGCCACTATGGAAAACAGTACAGAGGTTCCTCAAAAAACTAAAAATAGAACTACCATATGATCCAGCAATCCCACTGCTGGGTATATATCTGAAGAAAATGAAAACACTAATTTGAAAAGATTCATGCACCTCAATGTTCATAGCAGCATTATTTACAATAGCCAAGATATGGTAGCAAACTAAGTGTCCATCAACCGATGAATGGATAAAGGAGAAGTGGTATATATACATAATGGAATACTACTCAGCCATAAAAAGAAGGAAAATCTGTCATTTGCAACAACCTGGATAGACCTAGAGAGTATTATGCTCAGTGAAATAAATTCAAGACAGAGAAAGACAAATACTCTATATTATCACTTATGTGTGGAATCTAAAAAATAGAATGAATGAATATAACAAAACAAAAACAGACTCACAGATATGGAGAAGAACTAGTGTTTACCAATGGGGAGTGGGAAGGAGGTAGGGGAGAGTTAGTGGTATATGATTAAGAGACACAAACTACTATGTATAAAAAATAAGTATCAGGATATAGTGTACAGCACAGGGAAATATAGCCATTCTTTTATAATAACTTTAAATGGAGTATAATCTATAAAGATATTGAATCACTATGTCATACACCTGAAACTAATATATTGTAAATCAACTATACTTCAATTTAAAAATGGAAAGGAAATGCAATGACCAAAATAAAAATTCAGTGGATAGTCTCAACACCAGAATGGAGGAGACAGAGGAAAACATTAGTGAACTGGAAGATAGAATGATAGAAATTACTAAATCTGAACAATGGAGAGAAAACAGACTGGAAAAAAAAAACAAGAACAGAGGCTAAGGGTCCTGTGTGGTTATAAAAAAAAATCTAACTTAAATGTCATCAGAGTTCTTGTGAGAAAAGAAGAGAAAAGAAAGAGGGCAGGGCTGAAAAGTACATAATGAAATGACTGGGAACTCCCCATTTTGGCAAAAGACATAAACCAAACTTCAAAATGTTGACTGAAACTCAACCAGGGTATATTCAAAGAAATACCATCAAGGCATATCATCATTAAACTTCTGAAAACTAAAGAAAAAAAATCCTTGAAAACAAAGAGAGAAAAATGATGACTTATTCATAAGGGGAAAATGATTTTAATGACAGCAGATTCTCATTAGAAACTATGAAGGCCAGATATGCGTTCAGGTGCTGAAAAAAAAAAACTCTCAACCCAGAATCCTATATCCAATAAAACCATGTCATTATTTTCAGATGACATGTTTGTTTGTACAGAATATTCTAGGAATCTACAAGAACTCCTAGAATTAATATGTAAGTTCAGCAAGGTTGTAGAATACAAAATCAACATATGAAGAATCAATTGTATTTCCATATACTAGCAATGGACATGTGGACACTTGAAATCAAATATGCAGTACTATTTACAATCACTCAAAAAAAGGAAATAATTAGGTGTAAGTCTAACAAAACGTGTACAGGTCTTGTATGCTGAAAACTACAATATGTTGATGAAAGAAATCAGAAGAGATCTATATAAATGGAGAGACATACCATATTCATAGATTAGAAGATTCAGTGTAGTATTGATCTCATTCCTCCAAAAAGCAATATTCAGGTTTAATAATTCCTATCAAAATCCCAGAAAGATTTTTTTGTAGATATAGACAAGATTATTCTAATATTTACATGGAAAGGAAAAGAATTAGAATAGCTAAAACAATTTTGAAAAAGAATGAAGTGGGAGGAATCAACCTACCACATTTCAAGTTTATATAACTAACGTAATCAAGACTGACCATGTGGTATTGGCACAGAAATAGGTACACAGCCCCTTGTATCAAAATGGAGAATGCAGAAATAGAATGACACAAATATGCCCAACTGATTTTAGACAAAGGTGTTAAAGCAATTCAATGGAGAAGAGATAACCTTTCAAGAAACTGCTGTTAAGGAAATTGGACATCCATAGGCAAAAAAAAAAAAAAAAATCTTGGGACTTCCCTGGTGGCACAGTGGTTAAGAATCTGCTTGCCAGTGCAGGGGACACGGGTTCAAGCCCTGGTCCGGGAGGATCTCACATGCCATGGAGCAACTAAGCCCATGCACCACATCTACTGAGCCTGTGCTCTAGAGCCCATGAGCCACAACTACTGAGCCCGCATGCTTAGAGCCCTGCTCTGCAACAAGAGAAGGCACCTCAATGAGAAGCCCACGCACCACAACGAAGAGTAGCCCCCGCTAGCTGCAACTAGAGAAAGCCTGCACACAGCAACGAAGACCCAACACAGCCAAATAAATATATAAATAAATAAATAAATAAAAAGGAAAAAAAAAAAAAAAAGCGCCACATGAGGAACCCTTGTGGTGAAGAAAACACTGTATCTGTGCTGTATCAATGTCAAAATCCTGGGTGTGATATTGTATTATAGTTCTGCCAGTGATTCCACTGGGGAAGACTAGGTAAAGGGACATGAAATATCTCTGTATTACTTCTTACAGCTGCATGTGAATTTATTATTCTCTAAAAATAAAAAGTTCAATTAAAAAATCAACCCCCCATAATTGTAGTCAGATGTCTCTCAGGTTAGGTTTTAACAAAGGGATTTAATAAACACAATAGAGTTCTTTTCTCTTTTTTCTTTGTATTCTTTTTAGATGGAGCATAATGCAGAGATACAAAGAGTAAGTATATATCAGCTTGCTGGATTATCACAAAATGAACACACACACGTAGCCATCACCCAGGTTAAGAAATGGAACACCTGTATTCCAAGAGACCTTGCCAAAAGTCACACACTTGAGCTGGCTATTTTTTCTTACATTGTCTCAGCAGTAGCTAATTTGGTGAACTGAATTAATGCCTGGTGGTTCAAGGCCAAAATTTGTGATGTGAATGACCAGCTGTCCAAGGAAGGAGGAGACAGAGGAATTTTGGTTTTCTATAGACATATGGGTGCTCACAAGTGAGTCCTGTCCCTTCTCTGTCCCTTAAAATGGGGCCACCCCTACTAGCTGTCTCTGTATGGTTTACCAAGTACCAAGTTCTTTGAGTCCCCCAGAGGAAGGGAGAGGTGGGACAGGACACAGCAGTATCTAGTCTCTAAAATCAAAGGAAAGGGGCAATTTACCATGAGAAAAAGAAAAACTACAAACACATTTTATTTTATTAAAAGTATTGATTTCTAACTAGATTAACAATTTCTACCAAAGTGGATGTACTCAGCATCATTTCTGTTTCCAGTTCAGTAATTCATTTAAATTTTATTATTATAGAATCATAATAAACCCCCCCTTGTCCTAACTGTGACTGGGGTCTGCTCTGTCTGACTCAGCTGAATTCCACCTCCTGGAAGGTGTTTTTTTGGTGTGTAACACAACTACTCTTAGGAACAAATTTCACCGACAGGAAATTCTCACTGTGCGTCCCGTAGTGAGGGGATGAACTCAGACTTATGGAGTAGGACCTCAATTACCCAGCACTTCAAGTATCTCCCCAAGGAGCCCAGGATAATACAGTTGCCAGAAGAACTCAGAGGCTGGAGCTCAGCAAAACAAGTTGCTCTATCCTGTGGTTATAACAAGTTATCCTTGAATGAATGAAATGGAATGAGCTTGGCTCTCCCAGATACACAAAGCTGTACTGTGAGGCAAAGCACAAGGGTCGACCAGATGGCTGCCACGCAGAACCAGGATTGCAGGGGTGGTGACCTCAGGGTCCATTTTACTGGCCAAAGTGAAGAAACACATCTCACTTGTATTTTCTTAACCTCAGTTGAATGGCCTGCATTTATAGGTTCAACAATGTATTTTATGCCACTGAAGAGCAGGCTTGGGCCAGAGGTAAAGGGGAGGGGGGAGGGAAAAGAGAGTTTTTCCCTTTTCTTAGTGGTACTCTGTTGGGACTGCTATTTTTCTTGTCTCTCTGGTTTGAGGGTTTCTGGCTCTTGGAAAAGAAGGTGGACCAGGATACACTCATATTTTGCTTCCTGCCATCTCCTGGAAGTGAACCAGGGGTCCTACAATAGTGAAAGGCAGTTAAAGCCAGTTCTGGGGGTGCTTTCAAAACAAAGAGGATTTTAAAATTTGACTCAATTGCATTCCATGTAACACCACTTCACTGTGATGTCATTTCAGTGACACCCCCCCTGGCTTCTAGACCAAGGATCCATCATTAGGAGCTATCCCTCCCCACCCTGATGGAATGGGCGCTTGTGGTTACACACCACACCAGCCTGGAGGACACAGCCAAGCATTCTCAAAACCTCGTCAGTTGCTTGTAGCCAAGTCAGATGGACCTTACTGGGTAGGAAGGACGGGGGTTGGGGAACCAGAGATCTTTTCTCAAATTCCTTACAAAGAAAGAGTCTGTAGGTAGTAGGTGAGGCCAAGGGATGGAGAAGCCCCACCTCCCTTTCCCAACCCAGTGGATGTTTGCAACATCTTTTGCCTAAAGCCTCAGTTTGTGTTGCATTTGATTCCAGTATCTGAACATCTGTTAAGCTACCTTGATCCAGGTGTTTGGGGAAAGGGAAATAGAAGGATAAGAAATCTGAGCGGCCATTTAAAAAGAAACATTTAACGCAGTGTGGAAGACAGCCAACACAGCATTTGTAGGAAGTGAAGGGCACGTGCACCATTTCTAAGCCTCGTGGGTAGGAGCACGGGGTACGTGTTCTTGAAGTTAAAATTTGAGGAGAAAAAGGGCTAATGTCCCAACACCATCCTTCCATCTTGGAACTCTCCCCCAAGTTTTTCTTCCTATTCTGTTTTTCCAACCCAAGTCTTTATGCCACAGGGCAGTGAGTGCATTTATATTGTACACTTAATTCAAAATAGTAAATAAGTGTTATCCAGCCTCTAAATTCAAAGGAGCCCCGTAGCGTCCTGGCTTTGGGGTCTAGTGTCTGCCACACTTCTGCACATTCTCACTCTAAGCCCATTTCCTAAGAATAAATCAATGTGTTAGTGGCTACATCAGCTCAGAACTATCAATACTTGAATGACCCATCAACATCGGGCTTGAATGTTTTTCCTCCTTAATGAATCAACTATTTGATTGACTAAACTGAGACTAAAACCCAAACCTTAGCGGCTGTTTTAGACTTGAGCAAATACAGCAGAAGAGCCAAGATCACTTGCCATCAATGGGCTCCCCCTGGCCTCCCTGCTGCAGCTGGGTCTCCCGGCAGTTCTCACTCAGGGAGGAAAAGGATTCCCTTCGCTGGGGCAGCGTAAGACTATTAGGGGCTGGGCCCACCCCTGTGTCCACTTGCTGGTGAGGGTACAAAACAGGACTTGGGCTGGTGCTGGTGAATCTGAGCTTCACCCTAACACACCAACATGAAAACAGCCAGTCTAGAGGCATGGGAGAAGGACTCAGATGGAAAAAGGTGCCAGTCACCTGCTGCTCCAACAGAAACAGTGCTCTCTGGAAGGAACTGGCCAGTCACGACTCAATCCGGACATCAAGGCAACATCTGGGTGAAGGAGTAACAGCTGTGGGTATAATGTGATCAAATATTGTGGAGGTGGCGTGATTGCTTGGCCATGGTCATGATCAGTATTTATTTTCTCCCTTCCTGAGCGAGTGTCTGGTTTTTAACACGATTACTCTTACAGGCAGCCTCCCGTGCCCTCTGGGAGGTGGAGAGGAGTGGCCCTCCGTGCTGCTGTGCTGGGTTACACAGCCCTCCCTCACTTCCCTGCAGGTCCTTTAAAACCCGCATTCTCACATGGTTCCAAGATTTGGGCTCAGGGCAGGAAACAGAACCTGATTCAACATTTTGCTAAGTATGATTTTCACCACGCTGAATAGGGTCTTTTTTGACCTGCAACCACGGCTGGTCCGTGGTTCTCTTGATCCACATAGACTGAAGAGCTTCCTCCCCTGTGGATTTCCTAGTGTGAGTTCACCACACATCTACAGGTACTTGCTTCTCTGTATGTCACCAAGAGTCACTGTTCCAATACCAGTGGGCACTGACAGAGCCGGGCAGCTGTGCCAGGGAGTTCAGGGAGCAAACACTCCAATGAGAAAAATGAGCCAGCCCTAAAACTTAGTTGACTTTGGGGCTCCCCTGGTGGCGCAGTGGTTAAGAATCCGCCTGCCAAGGCAGGGGACACGGGTTGGGGCCCTGGTCTGGGAAGATCCCACATGCCGCGGAGCAACTAAGCCCATGAGCCACAACTACTGAGCCCTCGTGACACAACTACTGAAGCCTGCGCAACTAGAGCCCACGCTCCACAACAAGAGAAGCCACCGCAATGAGAAGCCTGTGCGCCGCAACAAAGAGTAGCCCCCACTCACTGCAACTACAGAAAGCCTGCACGCAGCAATGAAGACCCAATGCAGCCAAAAATAAAAAATAAATTAAATAAATAAAATTTTTTAAGAAGAACCTTAGTTGACTTTAAGGGCTGGTATAAAATAAGGTAGAGGACTGAGGGACAAATATTCATCTCCATTAAAATACATCATTTTAAAAAGCTGAAGTTTTCGTTTGGTTTTGTGTTATTTTAAGCAACGTGAAGTTGGTTTTAGTGGAGATATGCAATTGGTAACTTAGGTTATTTTGAAAGATTTTCCTCCTTAAAATGAGTCTCAGCTGATAGTTCCTCCTTAATGCTGATAATTATCTAAAGCAAAACAAACGTCTAGGTCAATGATGACTGAAACAGGATAATTCCTGGACACTAAATTTTCCAAGAACAAAGCACACAATTGTTCTATACACACCCCTGCAAAAGTTCTTAATGGAAAGGGCACAGAGACCTTTTACTTGGGGGCCTTGTTATGATGGAGCCCCAGAGGCACCACCACGAGACTGCCTTTGAGCCAAGGTCTCACAATGAGGGCACAAAGGTGGAGCTACCCCATCCTACAGTTCAGGTCTGGGGTCACTAGAACAGCAGGGAACCTGAGTCCAGAAGTACCTTTCCCTCTCACTACATCAGCTGCAAGTCAGCCTCAGATTCCCCGTCCCTAAAGTAGATTAGCAGCTATTCACACTAACGGGTGCTTGTGGGGATTACACAGGATCATGAATGTGGACCAGCTCTGTCAGTACTGAAGCTCCAGACAAAAGAAAGCACTTAGTTATCACAGCCAGGAAGGGCTTGGGAGATGCGCTTGCATTTTAAAAGAAAACAAAACCCTGTCCAAAACCCCATCTCTCATGAGCATCAGTCGGACCAGTGGGCACTTGGGCTGCTTCTGGAGTATGTGGATGGATCTTACCCACTCTGGGACATCAGGCAGGCCTTTCTGAAGCTTTTGAACTCAGGTCTTTTAAGTGCTCTGTGGTGCCCATGTGGACAAGTAGGGCTACAAACAGGTGATGCTGCATGCTTAGTCCACCTCCGTTTAGGATTAGAAGTTCTGGATTCTATGATCAGATGGGATCTTGGGCAGCTGTTTAACTTCTCTGTTTCTTAGTTTTATTCATTTACTGCATGGGGATTATATCAGCCTTACTTACCTAGAAGATCTTTATGAGAATGCAATGAGATTTTTTTTAAAAGAATAAATATATGCATTATTAATTATCATTAGACTGGAGCTTCAGCATAACTCCTGGGTACTCTGAAAAGTTTTATTATTTAGAAGCAGCCCAGGCTGATTGCTATTCCCTGATGCTGACTTTGTTTTAAAATAAACTTTTTATTTTAGAATATATATATATATATATATATATATATATATATATATATATATATACACACACATATATGTATATATATATTTTGGCCAAGCCCCAAGTGGCTTGCAGGATCTTAGTTCCCCAACCAGGGGTCGAACCTGGGCCCACGGCAGTGAAAGCACCAAGTCCAAACCACTGGACCACCAGGGAATTCCCTTAGAATATATTTAGATTTACAGAAAAGTTCCAACAGAGAGTTCCCATATGCCCTTCACCCAGTTTCCCCTAATGTTGACGTCTTACATAACTATGGCCCATTGTCAGAACTAAGAAGCCAGTATTAGTACATTAAGGTGCATGTGTCTTTTTGAATTATGGTTTTCTCAGGGTATATGCACAGTAGTGGGATTGCTGGGTCATATGGTAGTTCTATTTGTAGTTTTTAAAGGGACCTCCATACTGTTCTCCATAGTGGCTGTATCAATTTACATTCCCACCAACAGTGCAGGAGGGTTCCCTTTTCTCCACACTCTCTCCAGCATTTATTGTTTGTAGATTTGTTGATGATGGCCCTTCTGACCAGTGTGAGGTGATACCTTATGGTAGTTTTGATTTGCATTTCTCTAATAAGTAGTGATGTTGAGCATCTTTTCATGTGCCTCTTGGCCATCTGTATGTCTTCTTTGGAGAAATGTCTATTTAGGTCTTCCACTCATTTTTTGATTGGGTTGTTTGTTTTTCTGATATTGAGTTGCATGAGCTGTTTGTATATTTTGGAGGTTAATCCCTTGTCTGTTTCTTCATTTGCAAATATTTTCTCCCATTCTGAGGGTTGTCTTTTCATCTTGTTTATGGTTTCCTTTGCTGTGCAAAAGCCTTTAAGTTTCATTAGGTCCCATTTGTTTATTTTTGTTTTTATTTTCCTTACTCTAGGAGATGGGTCATTTGCAGCACTATTTACAATAGCCGGGTCATGGAAGCAACCTAAACGCCCATCAACAGATGAATGGATAAAGAAGATGTGGTACATATATACAATGGAATATTACTCAGCCATAAAAAGGAATGGAATTGGATCATTTGTAGAGATGCGGATGGACCCAGAGACTGTCATACAGAGTGAAGTAAGTCAGAAAGAGAAAAACAAATATCATATATTAACGCATATATGTGGAATCTAGAAAAATGGTACAGATGAACCTGCTTGCGAGGCAGAAATAGAGACACAGATATAGAGCACAAATGTATGTACACCAAGGGGGGAAAGTGGGAGAGAGATGAATTGGGAGATTGGGATTGACATATATACACTAATATGTATAAAATAGATAACTAATGAGAACCTGCTATATAGCATAGGGAACTCTACTTAATGCTCTGTGGTGACCTAAATGGGAAGGAAATCTAAAACAGAGGGGATGTATGTATACATATAGCTGATTCACTTTCAGAAACTAACACAATATTGTAAAGCAACTATACCCCAATAAAAAATAAAGATAAAAACAATAAAATATACTAAGATTAAAAAAATATTAGTATATTAATGTTAACAAATATAGACTTTATTCAGGTATCACCAGTTTTTCTGCCAATGTCCTTTTTCTGTTCCAGGACTCCATCCAGGTACCACACTACATTCAGTCCTCATGTCTCCTTGGTTGCCTCTGCTTGATGATGGTTTCTCAGTACTTCCTTGTCTTTCATTGACTGACAGTTTGAGGTGTACCAATCAGGTAATGTGTGGACCATCCCTCAATTTGGTTTTGTCTGACATGTTTTTTTCATGATTGGACTATGGGTTTTGGGGAAGAGTGAAGTACTCTTCTCATCACATCATATCAGAGGTCTATGTCATCAACATGACTTATTACTGGTGATATTAACCTTAATCACGTTGTTAAGATGGGATCTACCAGATTTCTCCACTGTAAAGTAACTCTTTTCCCTTTGCATACTCTATTCTTAAAAATAGAAGGAAGTCACTAAGTCCAACTCACATTCAAGGAAGGAAAATTGTTTCACTTCCTGAAGGGGGGAGTATCTATGTATCATTTGGAATTCTTCTTTAAGGAAGACTTGTCTCTCTGTTTATGTTCAATTTTATTTATTTTTTGGCCATCCCGCATGTGGGATCTTATTTCCCCGACCAGGGATCAAACCTGTGCCCTCCCCCCCCACCCCCCGCCGCAGTGGAAGCGTGGAGTCCTAACCACTGGACCACCAGGGAATTCCCATGTGTTTAATTATTTTATACTTTGGGTTAAAATCCAATATGATGTTATCTATTTTGTTGCTCTAAGTGTTCCAGCTTTGGCCCCTGGGAGCTCTTTCAGTTATTTCCTTCCCACATCCCTTGGACATACCCCCATAACTGTGGGTCTTTCCATTTTTATTTCTATTTTGAGCACTTTCTGACTTTCTGGCTCTAGAAGATGTTCCAGGTTCATCTTATATATTCATTGCCCCAGCCAGAATCAGCCATTTCTCCAAGGACCCTGGTTCCTATTTTGGAAAATTATATTAGAAACCAACAACTGGGCACTGAGTGTGCTTTTTGTTACTGGCTGATGCTGATTTCTAACCAAATAAAATAATTGAAAATATTTAGAGCCAGAGAGATATGGGGTTTTGCTACCTGTATTACTTTGGGCAAGTTACTATGTCGCATTGGATCTGTTTCCTCACCCACGTGTAAGAAAAATGAACATCACTCAAAGGGTTGTTGGGAGGTCAAGTGAGATAATATTGAAGGAACTTTCTCTTTCTGATATTAGAGAGCTAGGTTTTCTTTTTTTTACACCTTTAAAGCATCAATGATCTGACAATACAGTAATGCAAAAAATTAAGGGAAAATGGGAACCGAGAGAAATAAACAAGTAAGAAAATTGCGTTTGCCATGAAGGCATTTGCCATTTCCAGCAAATCTGAATTTTCACTTTGACAGGGTGGAGCAGGAAGTGATGATAGTGAAAACTAGGGCCAGCACTAAGCAAGAAATTTAATAGACAGTAAGCTGGATGCCAAAGAGCTATAACCCTGGGGGAGGGTAAAGAAATGGCTGCCCTTATTCGAACTCTCTGAGTCTTCCAGAAAACCTCAAACCCTGAATTTGGTTTAGGGTGGGTCTCAAGCTGGGAGTCCCTTCAGATGTCTTGCAAGGGGAAGAAGATACCTTCAATTTGCCCTTCATATTCATCTTACAAATCAGTTTCCAAGGACAATGACTAGTACACATCTAGCACATCTTGCGCACTTAGCCCCAGCGGACGCCATGTGGAGCCGAAGAACCATCTAGTGGAGCCCTGTCTAGACTGCAGAATCATGAGAAACGAGAAATGGTGGTTGTTTTAAGCCACTAAGTGTTGGGGTTTTTTGTTACATAGCAATAGATAACTGAAGTATTTTTATACATGCTTTTTGTCATAATTGCTGCCTCCTAAGAAGGAAAAGGATTCTTCAAGCTTCTTCCGAGCCCATTAGAGTCTTGCTCCGGCAGGCTTCACCAGGTTTGTCTGCCACTTAAGACTTCAACCAAACTGGTCTTTTCACTGTTTCTTAACATGTCTGTCCTAAGGACTCCCATTTCTTTGATTTTGCTCACTTCACCAACCCCATCTGAAGGCTCACCTGCATTTCCCCCTCCTCTGTTGAACCACCACCTCCACTTTCAATTTTCCCCTCTTCCAGGTCTAGCAAAGAACGCCATTAATTACAAAGTGACCTCTGTCCTCTGAACTTGTGGCCAAGTTCATTGAAAAGGTCCACTCCCTCGTGTTGTTATTTGTGTTATTTGAAGGCAGTTTCGTGTCCCCAGCTATAATGAGCTCCCTTGAATGCAGAGACTGAGGATATACCTGTCTGTGTTTCAGCATCTAACAGGGGGCCTGGAAGAGAGAGGGAACCCAGAAAATGTGTTGTATAGATGATTATGCTGTTTGATAGTCTTTTTCTAAAGCAGCATTATGGTGATGATTCATTGGCTGTACCTTCATTTTCAGGTGCTCTGTGGCTGTCACACTGAATTCCCGTTGCAACCACTGACAAAAATACCACCAGGTCTTTTTTCTAAATATAAAGAATGAGTTAATAGGCTTTCGTAAGAAGGAAGAAAATGAAAATCACTTCATACCTCTTTTTTTTTTTTTTTGCCAGCACTTTTGATTTCTTCCTCTCCTTTACATGTGAGAAGTTCATACATGGTGAATCACTTCCCTGTCACTTAAACTCTGAAGTGTAATATGATCACGGTAGGCAATGAAAACATGTATGTGAAGTCTCAGAGGCACAAAAATTCGTGAGTGGAAACCGATAAAAGATTGGCAGGACTGTTTTCTAAGAAAGCAAAGAGCTGAGCACGAGGGGTTTCTTCTGCACCCCAGGGATTCTTACCTGATGCCTAATCTTCATGCTGCCCAGGGGAGTGAAATATTTATGTTCTAGATACCAGGCTCGCTCCTGGAACACCAGTTTGGTTCCACATAGCAGACAAAACTAAAGGGTGGGGGAAGAGGAGAGAAATGGAAAAATATGTTAGAAAACGCAGAATCTAAGGAGGCGAATGAGAAATAGTGTAATATTACATTTCATAAAATCATAAAAGTTAATACATACTTAATGTAAATGGTCATATTTTGTTTTTTTTAATTTTTATTTTATATTGGAGTATAGTTGATTAACAATGATGTGTTAGTTACAGGTGTACAGCAGATTCAGTTATACCCATACAAGTTTCTGTTCTTTTTCAAATTCTTTTCCCATTTAGGTTATTACAAAATATTGAGCCAAGGTCTCTGTGCTACACAGTAGGTCTTTGTTGGTTATCTATTTTAAATATAGTAGGGTGTACATGTCAATCTCAAACTCCCAATCTATCCCTCCCCACCCTTTCCCCCTGGTAACCATAAGTTTGTTCTCTAAGTCTGAAAATGGTCACATTTTGGACATGCAGTATGTGTTTTATATTTTGAAACTACTCTATGGAGAAATTTAAAGCATATATAAAATTAGAAAAAATAGCATAACCAACTTCCATGTCTCCATTCCCCCAGTTCAACAAATATTAACTCACAGCCAGTCTTGCTTCGTCTACAATCTCATCTAATTCTTCCCCACCCGAGGTTACTTAGAATCAAAGTCCACTCATAATATATTTTTTAAAAATAAATGTAATATTTCTGTTTGCTTTCTTTCTCGATTCATGAAAGAATATTCTAAATGCACATTCTGAATAATATCATCTTGATACTTTCCATTGAGCATGGTTTGATTAGACTTTCATAAAAGTAGCATTCCTCATTTTCATTTTGTTTCAATACGTTTTTCCTATCACATTTCTGAAACCGACACGCAGACCTCCATCATGACATCAGTGGCATCCAGCAATAATGGATGAGTTTTCCTGTATCAACAAGTAACTTTTAAGTTAACTATTCTTTAGCATTTCATATTTAATAATTCCAAAATTATACAAACATAGAAATAATAGTATAAGGTACCTCCATGTCTATATCATCCAGCTTTAATAGCTATCAACTCACAGCCAATCTTGTTTTATCTCTACTCCCACCTGTTCCCCCCTTTCCATATTATTGTGAGGCAAAGTTCAATTGTTATCTTCTCTAGGTTTGGAGGGAAGAGAGCTATGTCGATCCTGGAAGAGAAAGCTATGCTGACAGGGTCCCCTTAGAGGAGCTGTGACCTTCAGCCAAGGAACACAGAAACCCCAAGGTGATCGCACAAGAAGGCAGGCAGGGGGCAGGGATATCCCAACCTCCTTCTCTTCCCCATCTCCAGTCTCTAGCTGGGGCTTCCTGTTCTCAGAACCTAACTGGATTCAGAGGGCAAGGATTCCTCTGATGCAAGTTACGTAGATCAATTTCCTGGGCCCAGAGCAGGGTGGAGAAGGGTGGAGAGTAGAGATGGAAAAGCAGAGGGAGGATGTCTGGCAAAATCCCATCTCTAACACCCCCGACAGGTGGTCATCCAGCCTTAGTCCAGTCCTATCTCAAGTTCAAGTTCACTTGGTCCCACACAGCCCCGACTGCGGACACCATTCCCACGTTCCATCCCAGCGGGCCAGTGTCACACTGCGCTGCCTACGTCTGCTCTGTCCTTCTGTTGACCCCTGACTTGTCCCCCTGTTGACAGTCTGTGGCTCTTGTGTATCTGATGCTCAGGGCCACTTTTCTGGCTTTGAACTTTTTCTTTTCTCCTTGAACACAGCTCGGACTCTCCTTTGACTACCCTCTTTTCTTGTCCTGGGAAACAGGTGGTCTGGTTCTTGGTGGCAACCAGAACACCACCTGGAGGTCCAGATACCATCAGCCCAGCCTCAGGTCCTCAAACGGAACCTGAATGTGTTTCCTTTGAGGTTTCAGAGATGGGAGCTCAGTGCACTAAGAGGCATCCAGTTCTCCAATCCACTGTTGGAAGAACCATTGCATACTGAACCACTTGTCTATGTGGAATATGAATTTATGGATTGTTAACTCTGTCGGAAAGGGATCTTGTCCTGCTCATCTCTGTATGCTTAGGGTCTGGGGAAAAAGCTGATACACTGTAAGAGATGGGCTGACATCCAATTTCCTGTATATCTCATAGTTATTAATCCTGAAACTTTTGCTGCCTAAGGAGCAAAGCAGGAGTGTATGAACGTATCCAGATAACAACCCTTAACAAGTTAAAGATAAGTTTCACATCTCTGCTTAGGCGTTCTCTCTTCAGAGGATCAGCCTTCACAGACTGCCATTTTCTCACAATGCAGCTTCCAGGTCTTGTGCCACTTTGGACCTGGTGGCCTCTTCTAAATGTCTCATTCTCTCCTTCAAGGTGTCTCACGGGACTGAACACAGGGTCCAGATGTTTCCTCATCACTGTAGCATCAGTAGCACCATTGCTGTCCTGGTTTGGGACTCTATACTTTTACAAGCCAAGTAAGATGGAATTTGCTTTTATGAGAGTCACGTGTTTGTTTGTTTGTTTGTTTTTTTGCGGTACGCAGGCCTTTCCCGTTGTGGAGCACAGGCTCTGGACGCACAGGCTCAGCGGCCATGGCTCACTGGTCCAGCCGCTCCGCGGCATGTGGGATCTTCCCGGACCAGGGCACGAACCAGTGTCCCCTGCATCGGCAGGCGGACTCTCAACGACTGCACCACCAGGGAAGCCCCAGTCACATGTTTCTTGAAGAAATGAGTGAAAGAATATCATTCAATTTGGTTTACATCAAATGTTTGCTCATTTAACACTCCAACTATGCCTTTTCTCCTATGAACCGTTTTCAACCAACCCATACAGACACATACACATCCCTAAAGGGATGATTTTCAATTTATTCTCTTAAAGTATCATCTTGTTGATATGACTTACCTCAAGTCCCCAAAATCTCTATGAATATTGATTCAATCACCTCATGTGTTTATGTCATTTACAGATTTGTCAGGTCCATCTTTGTCTTTATATCATAGAACTCAACTGATAGATCTATATCTTTTCAAACAAGTATTTGAGAATCTATTTAATAGACTCTCATCTAACTCATATTTCCCTAGCTTGTACATAAGGATAGCCTAAGAGTCTGGAAAGTGTTGTGCAAAATCAAGATACATCGGGCTTCCCTGGTGGCTCAGTGGTTGAGGGTCCGCCTGCCGATGCGGGGACGCAGGTTCGTGCCCTGGTCTGGTAGGATTCCACATGCCGTGGAGCGGCTGGGCCTGTGAGCCACGGCCACTGGGCCTGTGCGTCCGGAGCCTGTGCTCCACAACGGGAGAGGCCACAACAGTGAGAGGCCCGCATACCGCAAAAAAAAAAAGAAAAAAAAATCAAGATACATCAACTTCCCCAGATTTTGTCTTCTAGCAACCTGATTAAGAAAGGAAATAAGGGGCTTCCCTGGTGGCGCAGTGGTTGAGAGTCCGCCTACCGACGCAGGGGACGCAGGTTCGTGCCCCGGTCCGGGAAGATCCCACATGCCACGGAGCGGCTGGGCCTGTGAGCTGTGGCCGCTGAGCCTGCGCGTCCGGAGCCTGTGCTCCGCAACGGGAGAGGCCACAACAGTGAGAGGTCCGCGTACCGCAAAAAAAAAAAAAAAAAAAAAAAAAAAAAAAAAAAAAAAGAAAGGAAATAAGGTTAGTTTAGCAAGGCTTAGCCACAGTGAACACAGACATGCTCCTAGTGACCATCTTTTTCTAATCACTCATACACTATCTTGAATAGCCTTTTCTAGCATTTTAACTTGGATTTATAAATTCTGTAGTTTCCCCAATCTATTTTTTCTTTTTTCTTTTTTTTTAACGTGGACATTTGCTCATTTACAGTTTCCTGACATCTCTTTTGTCCTCCTTGGTTTCAAATGTCTTACAACTGTGTCCTTCCCAATTCAGAGAGAAGATGGGGACATTCTAGGAGACAAGTATGTCTGCTTTCTGTTTGCATTTATTAACATCAAAGCTTTCTTCCCCAGACCAGGTGTCTGTCTCTTCAAACTCTGAGCATAGCTAAAAATAGCCTTTTAAATCTTCATCAGATTATTTGTCAAGCCTCACATTATGGTGGGATTTGACCATCCTGACATTTACTAAATGCTACCCTTTTGTCTTTATCCCTGGACAAGCATCTCCCCCCATCACCATGCTTCTCATTTATATAGCTTCCTTAGACTTATGGCCATCAGAGAGTCCTCTCTACACTTATCTTGGTTTCTTTAAATGTGTCCCAAATTACACCTTTTTTTGGTATCTATTGAATTGTCAGAGTAATATTTTACTGTTTTTCTTACTCTCAAGCCCATGTGCCCCTATGAAATCTCTGCCCATAGAATCATAATAACCAATGTTTTTTAATCACCTACTATGTGCCAGGCACTGCAAGGTATTTTACATTCACCTCATTTAGTTTTCACAATAATCCTGAATGTAGCCATAACTCCTGGACAGAGTAAATGGAGAAGCTATTTGAGGAACTGAAAAATAAATAATAATTGATATATAAGGATATATATATGGTACTTACACAATTCTACACATGTGTTGAAATTCATAGAACTACACAGCCCTAAACAAGGTCATTTTGCTGTAGGATAATTTAAATATATCATCTTTTATGTCCAGATCTCTTTCTCTTTGTTATGGCAAACTCCAAGCTGAAATGGCTATATTCTCTAATGGTTCCCTGTACTGAAATTTTGTCCAAGGACCCCTGCCTGATCTCTTCCCTTTGAAAGTCACCCCTTCCTTTCCTGGGTTCTCACAGCAGTGTGTTTTTCCTTATTACACATTCTGCCTGTTGGTGTAATTATTTGCCCATGTGACTTTCTCCCTGACCACAATGTGATCAGGAAGGCAGGAACTGTGGCTCATGCACCTTGGAATTTCTGCAGCGCCTAGACCAGTATCAGGGCTTGGTGTGTGCATTTGTAGAACTGAGACGCTTGGTTCCCAGGAGCATAGCTCGCTGGGACCAACAACAGAAAGAAGGGAGGTTGCCTGCAATGTATGCCAAGTAGGCAGCCTGTATCCATGGCCTGAACCGCATAGTAAGCAAGGAGATGAAGCAAAAGGACTGAGTTGGACCTCTAGTGTCAGAGAAGATGAACAAAGCTTATTAATTCATGGTAATACCAGTGTGACTTCAGAACAGTTTCCCCCAGCAACAACCTAGTTCTCTCACTGTGATGAAGTGTTCTGCCTTCTGCCTCAGATTTTAGCCACTTGGGATCTGCATTACTGCCTTGTAAAATTGATGGGCAGTGGTACTGTCTCTTAGTTAAGGAATTTCTGCCAGCCTTAGCAAAAAATATCAGTTGTGCAATTTCTAAGGGCATTCCTTGCAATAGAAAAGTGATTAAAAATTGGACCAGACTGGAACAATGCCCATCTTGAATCCGTATAGTTCACCTGCCCAGTCTCCTCCACGCCATCAGCTCCAGGTGTGAGCTCATCAGCTTCCACAGGTGAGGAAGCCTTATTTATATTACACTGGAAAAAGGTTGAGGAGGGGGTCATCAGTTCAGAAAAGCACAGCTTTGATCACCCAAGGAAGCTGTTCAGATCAAAGTCTCTTTTTCTTCTAAACTGCCTGAAGATGTTAATTTAATTTTTTTTTAATCCAAACTGCTCGATATTTCTTGTGTCTTAAAAGCCTCTCTTCTTGAGAAAGGTGACAAGCAGTGGCAGCTGGATTCTGGTAGAGCCCAGAGTGCTCTACCAGAGGAGGGTTAAGGATAAAGGTGATCTTTTCTCTCGGAGTCTCTGGACACTGAAGAGCCTGGGATGGCTCTCTGTCCATCACCAGTTTCAGCAGAGAAACCACTTTAGTAAAGTGATGGTGGGCCATGGGCTGGTATCACAGTGGATCAAAGGCAGAGCGTCTGCTAGGGTTAGGGGTGAGAGAGCCAGCCAGACCCAAAGCACATTCTATTTTATGCCTCGTTGGAGAAGCCTAGCCATACCTCTATCTTTGCCTTTGCAGGTGCCAGAAGGGAAATCTCTAGAGAAGGTAACCCTGAGAAGTCATTTTGCCAGCATGCTGCGTGTGCTTGGGCAGAGGGGAGGCTGGAGCTCTGCTGCTTCTCAACCCAAAGGGTAGACGGATACTTGGGGGTCACACAGCTGGCTGCAGAATCCAAGCTTTCCTGTGATTGCCACACTCAGGCAAACCAACTCTCTACTACTTTGCAGTGTTGCAGTGCACTGTCCGTTACATGGCCAGTGGGGATGGGAAAATTCAGAAAGTACAGCTCTGCAGGCAGAGAGGAAGATATTCCCTCTGAGACTTCTTACACAAACCACTACATAGACTGGCTCAGAACCATACTCCTACAGCCCTCCCTTGGTATCTGTAGGGGGGTGGTTCCAGGACCCCCAGAGGATACCAAAATCCACAGATGCTCAAGTCTCTTATATAAAATTGAGTAGTACCTGCATAAAACCTATGCACATCCTCCCATATACTTTAAATCATGTCTAGATTACTTATAATACCTAATATAATGTAAATGTTATGCAGCAATAAATAGTTGTAAATATAAGGTAAATGCTATGTAAATCATTGCCAGCGTGCAGCAAATTCAAGTTTCACTTTTTGCAACTTTCTGGATTTTCTTTCTGAATATTTTTGATCTGTGATTGATTGAATCTGTGGATGTGGAATCTGTGGGTATGGAGGGCCAACTGTACTTTATGTAGACAGTCTGGGCAAAAGCATTCAGCCAGGTTCTTCTCTCTGATTTGTTTTAACCCAGAATTGATCCCACTCCCAGTTCCTCATCTGTCATTGGCTGTGGAACCATCACCACCATTCACATCCAGAACTTTTTTCATCTTGCAAAACTGAAATTCTGAATCCATTAAATAATAACTTCTCATTCTCCCTTTTCCTTGGTCCCTGGAAAGGGACCATTCTACTTGTCTCTCTGAATATGACTACTCTAGGTATCTCATATAAATGGATCCATACAGTATATGTCCTTTTGTGACTAGTTTATTTCACTTAGCGTGAGGTATTCAAGGCTCCTCCATGTAGTAGCCTGGGTCAGAATTTCCTTCCCTTTTTAAGGCTGAATAATATTCTACTGCATGTATATACCATATTTTTTGTTTATTCATTCACCCATCAATGGACACTTGGGTTGCTTCCACATTTTGACTGTTGTGATTAGTGCTGCTATGAACATGAGTGTACTACTACCCATTCAAGCCACTGTTTTCAATGCTTTGGATATATGCTCAGAAGTGAAATTGCTGGATCATATGGTAATTCTATGGTTAATATTTTGAGGAATTGCCATACTATTTACCATAGCGGCTGCTCCATTTTGCATTCTCACCAACAGGGCACAAGGGTTCCAATTTCCCCACATCCTTGCCAACACTTGTTATTTTGGTTTTTGTCGTTGTTGTTTTGATAGCAGCTATGCTAATGGGTGTGAAGTACTATCTCATTGTGGTATTGATTTGTATTTCCCTAATGATTAGTGAGGTTGAGCATCTTTTCATACGCTTATAGTCCATCTGTAGATCTTTGGAGAAATGTTTATTCAAGCACTTTGCCCATTTTTAACCTGGTTGTTTGGATTTTTGTTGTTAAATTTTGAGTTCTCTATATAGAGATTCTGGATATTAGTCTTTTATCTGTATGTGATTTGTAAATATTTTCTTGCTTTTTTACTGTGTTGATAGTGTCATTTGATGCACAAAAGTTTTAAATTTTAATGAATTTCAACATGTATAGCTTTTTTTGTTGTTTATACCTTTGACGTCATATCCAAGAAATATTGCAAATCCAATGTGATGAGGCTTTTCTCCTGTTTTCTTCTGAGAGTTTTATAGTTTTAGCTCTGACATTTAAGTCTTTGGTCTATTTTGAGTTAATTTCTGTATATCATATTAGATAACAGTTCAATTTCATTCTTTTGCATGTGGATATCTAGTTTCCCCTGTACCATTTGTTGAAAAGACTATCGTTTTCCCATTGAATGATCTTGGTACTCTCGTCAAAAATCATTTGACCAAATATGCAAGGGTGTATTTCTACATTGGTCTATATGTCTGTCTTTATGCCAGTATCACAGCATTTTGATTGCTGTAGACTTGTAAATTTTCAAATCAGGAAGTGTGAGACCTCTGACTTTTTTCTTCTTTTTCAAAATGGTTTTGGCTATTCAGGGTCCCTTGTGATGCCATATGAATTTTAGAATGAGTTTTTCTATTTCTGCAAAACAACTCATGCAATTTTGATAGATTGCACTGAGTCTGTAGATAGCTTTAGGTAATACTGACATCTTAAAAATATTAAGTCTTTCAATCCATGAACACAGGATTTCTTTCCATTTATATCTTCCTTAATTTCTTTCAGCAACATTCTTGCTGAAAGTTTTTCACCTCCTTTGTTAATTCCTAAGTACTTAATTCTTTTTGATGCTATTATAAATTGAATTGCTTTCTTCATTTCCTTTTTGGATTGTTTACTGTTGATGTATAGAAATGCAACTGATATCTGCATGTTGATTTTTGTATCCTGCAACTTTGCTGAATTATTCATTCTAACAGTGTGTGTATGTGTGATGTTTGTGTAATCTTTAGGGTTTTCTACATATAAGATCATATCATCTGTGCATAGAGACAGTTTTACTTCTTCCTTTCCAATTTGGATGCCTTTTATTTCTTTTTCTTGTTGAATTACTCTGGCTAGGACTTCCAGTATTGTGTTGAATAGAAGTGGTGAAAGCAGACATCTTTGTCTTGCTCCTGACAAAGGAAAAGCTTTCAGTTTTTCACCATTGAGTATAATGTTGTGAGTTTTTTCATATATGACTTTATAATATTGACATAGTTTCCAGAGTGTTTTTATCATGGAAGGATGCTGAATTTTGTCAAATGCTTCTAATGCATCAGTTGAGACGATCATGTTTTTTTTTTCTTCATTCTGTTAATGTGATATATTACATAGATAATTCTTTTGTTTGTTGAACCATCCTTGTATTCCAGGAATAAATCCCACTTGGCCATAGTGTATAATCCTTTTAATATGCTGCTCCTCTCAGCCTCGAGTATTCTGTTGAGGATCAGCATTTTGTAGTTTTAAGCATACAAATCCTATCTATTGTTAGATGTATACCCAAGTACTTATTTTTCTGAGAAATTGTACATGATATTGAGTTTAAAAAATTTTTCCTGTCCAAGTGTTCATTGCTAATATATAGAAATTCAATGAATTTTTGCATGTTGATCTTATATCCTGTGACCTTGCTAAACTCATTTCTTAGTTCTAGGATGTTTGTTTGTTTTGTAGATTTCTTGGGATTTTCTAAATAGACAATGATGTCATATATAAATAGGAACTGTTTTATTTCTTCCTTTCTGATATGAAAGAATATGCTTTTTATTTCCATTTCTTGCCTTATTTCACTAGTTAGAACTTTTAATAATATATTGAATAAGAATGGTGAGACCAAACATCATTGCTTTATTCCTGATGTTAGGGGGAAAGCATTCCTTGTTTCACCGATATGTATGTTGTTAGCTATAGTAGGGGCCCCCAACCCCCTGTACCGGTCCATGGCCTGTTAGGAACCAGGCTGTGCAGTAGGAAGTGAGCAGTGGGCGAAAAATTGAAGCTTCATCTGTATTTTCAGTGGCTCCCCATCGCGTGCATTACTGCCTGAGCTCCGCCTCCTGTCAGATCAGTGACGGCTTTATATTCTCATAGGAGCATGAACCCTACTGTGAACTGCACATGTGAGGGATCTAGGTTGCGTGCACCTTATGAGAATCTAATGCCTGGTGATCTGAGGTGGAGCTGAGGCAGTGATGCTAGTGCTGGGGAGCGACTGCAAATACAGATTATCCTTAGCAGAGAGGTTTGACTGCACAGAGACCATAATAAATCAATTGCTTGCAGACTCATATCAAAACCCTATCAGTGGGACTTCCCTGGTGGTGCAGTGGTTAAGAATCCACCTGCCAATGCAGGGGACACGGGTTCAAGCCCTGGTCCAGGAAGATCCTACAAGCAATGGAGCAACTAAGCCCATGCACCACAACTACTGAGCCTGCGCTCTGGAGTCCACATGCTGCAGCTATTGAAGCCCCTCTTGCCTAGAGCCCATGCTCCACAACAAAAGAAGCCACCGCAATGAGAAGCCCATGCACTGCCACAAAGAGTAGTCCCCGCTCTCCACAACTAGAGAAAGCCCATGCGCAGCAGTGAAGACCCCATGCAGCCAAAAATAAATAAAATAAATAAATAAATTTATATTAAAAAGAAACCCTATCAGTGAGTGGCAAGTGACAATTAAGCTGCATCTTACAGAGTAGATGGGACATAAGCAACACACTTTGGGTGTCACTGTCTCCCATCACCCCCAGATGGGACCATCTAGTTGCAGGAAAACAAGCTCAGGGCTCCCACTGATTCTACATTATGGTGAGTTGTATAATTATTTTATTATATATTACAACGTAATAATAATAGAAATAAAGTGCACAATAAATGTAATGTGCTTGAATCATCCTTAAACCATCCCTCCCCCCACTGGCCCTGGTCTCTGGAAAAACTGTCTTCCACAAAACCGGTCCCTGGTGTCAAAAAGTTCGGGGACCACTGAGCCATAGGATTTTTGTAGATGCTCTTTACCAAGTTGAGGAGGTTTCACGCTCTTCCTGTTTGTCTGAGGGTTATCACAAATGGGTGTTGCATTTTGTCAAATGCTTTTTCTGGTACCAATTGATATGATCATGTGAGTTTTTTTTGGCTTTTGCCTATTAATATGGATAACTAAATTGAATGATTTTAGGAAATTGAACCAGTCTTGCATCCTTGGAGCAAACCACACTTGGTCATGGTATATAATTTTTTTAATATATTGCTGAATTCTAGTTCCTAATATTTTGTTAGAAACTTTTGTGTCTATATTCATAAGGGATATGGGTCCATGCTTTCCCTTTTTTGTTCTGTTTTTGTCTGGTGTGATATTAGGTCAACACTAGCTTCATAAAATGAATGTATTTCCTCCTCTTGCACTATCTGGAAGAGATTCTGTAGAATTATTAATTCTTATTTAAATGTTTAGTAGAACTCTCCAGTGAATTCTGGAGACTGGTGTTTTCTTTTTCTAGAATTTTAAATATAAATTCAATTTCCATAACAGTTATAGGGCTAGTCAAATTGTCTATTTCATATTGAGTATGGTGATTTGTGTTTTTGAGGAATTGGTCCATTTCATCTAAGTTGTCCAATTCATGTGTGTAGAATTTTCTCAGTAATCCTTTATTATCATTTTGATGTCTGCAGGGTGTTTACCGATATCATCTATTTAATTCCTGATGTTAGTGATTTGTGTCTTTTCTTTGTTAGGCTTTTAAAGGGTTATCAACTTTGTGGATTTTTTTCAAAGATCCAACTCTTTGCCTCATTATTTTTCTCTATTTTTTTCCTGTTTTCAATTTCATTGATTCCTGCTCTTATCTTTATTATTTCTTTCCTTCTGCTGTCTTTGGGTTTATTTTGCTCTCAGTTTTTTAGGTTCTTGAGGTGGTAGCTTAGGTTATTGATTTGAGACTTTTCTTCTATTTCATGTAAGCTATAAGGTCCCCTCTCAGCACTATTTTAGCTGTGTTCTACAAATCTGATTATATTTTCACTTTCATCCAGTTCAATCCTGCTGTTGACTCCATCTACTGAGATTTTTATTTCAGTTATTGTATTTTTCAGTTCTAATATTTCTATCTGGTTGCTTGCATTTACTATTTCTTTGCTGAGACTATTTATTTGATGAGCCTTCCTATTCTTTTGTTTCAAGCACATGTGTAGTCACTCATGGAAACATTTTTGTGATGTCTGTTTCAAGAACACATCAAGTTGTCTCATCCCCATTCTGTCCTTTTCTCAGTCCTAGAAGAGATAGACATGGAAGGATTTTCCCAAGGCAAAAACATTCCATCAGGAGAAGAGGCAGCAATCAACTGACTGGTACCTTCATGCTGGCCGTTTTCCTGACATTTATTCCGAAACTAAGTTTCTCCCTCCTTCCTCCCTTTCTCCTCCCCCTCCTTACCTCTTGAGAGCTGACTGTGTGCCAGGCGTCTTGCTGGGTCCTAGGAGAGGAAGGGGGTAGAGCTAACTAATTTTTTTTCTTTTTTCCTCTCTCAAAGTTGATAACCATGGTGTGTGCGCACGTGTGTGTGTGTGTGTGTGTTTCAGTAGAGTTTTGAATATAAAATTAACCCAAAAGAGATCAGCTAAAATTCAGTAAGGGCAAGAGGAAGAGTTGGGCAGGTCCAGGGAGCAGAAATCATCAAGTCTCATAACATTTCCAGTTTTCAATCAGGGCACAAATGTGCTTGGTTGCAGTCAGGGGCTGCTGCCTGGGTGTGAGTGCTGAGCTTTGCCTCCTTTCTCAGCCCCATTCAGCATGAGCCCCCATATAACTTTAGGGCTAATGTCCCCTTCACTGTGTTCTGGAAAAGCCACTTGGTAATTCTGTTAATGTCTAGTAGCCCAGACTCATAGCGTTGAAACGCCCTGATGGAATTTCTCCATATTCTGGGTGAGTCACTCAAGAGAATTCTCCTGGGCACTTCAGCATCTTGACCTCTTTATTTAAATGGCAAAACGACAAGTTTGGGGCCCGGCCCTGTTTTCTCCTCCCACTAACTCGAGTTCCCTAGGGTCAAATTTTGCTCTTATTTTCCTACAGATGGCTTTCACCAAATTCTTCCAGTTTTTTTATTTGTCTCCAGCGGTTTCCTCTCTTACTTTCGGCCCTGTCTTCTAGAACAGCCTGAAATGAAATCTGCCCCTTGAGCTGTGCACAGAAGACATGGAGGGGAGAGTGTTCAGGCAAGAACTGCTTTCACATGTCCCAGGACAGGCTTGCAGGACCAAGAATCCTCAGCGGGTGATGATCTCCACACTTGGGGAAGCGTGCTGCCGTTCTGAACATGGGATTTCTGCTCTCCAGCTGGTTCTCCACTTAGATGTCGATTTAGATGCTTGATAAAGAAGTGTCAAGGGCAGAGCAGGTGTCATGTTTCACATGCTGCTCCATTTGTCCATGCGATCATATGCTCCTCTTGGGTAATCAGGCACGTGTAGAGTTTGCACATGATGGCGCTTGGCCTGGAAAGACATTGGTCCATTTCCCCTGTGAGGAGAGCTTTGTGGAGGAGGTGGGCAAAGTACAGAATGTCAGACAGCAAAGCATGGCCTCTTGCTGCAGGACAGGAAATCCTTCTGCCCTTCTCCTAATCCCCTACCCCCTGCCTCACTCTCTATCTCTGGAGACTGTGCTCACAGAACAATTCTAGGGCAACTGTTAGCTGATGATGGCTTCTGATGCATTCCCTCTCAGAGATACCCAACACTGACATTAATCTCTGGAAGTTAGGGTAGCCTTCCAAGCCAAAGGAAGGAATACTGAATACTGGAGTTTCAAGATAGCTATAGCACACTGGGGAAACGTGCATGGCCAACAAGAATGGAAGCTTCTGGAGACCTCTCCCCTGAAGAGGCAGCTGTCTAGGTCCCCTACTGTGGCAGCCAGCTCGCAAGACATGCATCGGTGCACCCAAAACACTCTATAATTGGAAAACTCAGAACACAACTTCTCACACGGACCCCACCAGTAAGCACGGCAGAACCCACACAGTTGGTTAAATTTAATTTCCTGCAGAAACTTTGCACAAATGCCACCTCCTCTGGCAAGTCTTTTCTAAACCCATGCTGAGTTGGGCGCCCCAGATGAGTGCTTTGTTAACACCCCCAATTTCCTCCGTCTCAGCACGTAACCCACTCCAACGTGCTTGCTTATTGGGGTCTCATCTATTAGTCAGGGAATTGAGGGTGAGGGTCTTATTGATATTAGCACCTCCAGTGCCTGGCACATAATAGCCACTCACAGATGTTTCTGAAGAGGGGTTGTGGTAGGTATGTGAAGACAGTCAACAAAATAACCCTTCTGTTGACCTATCAGGGAGCCTGGGATTCCAACCATTGGATATTTATTTCTTTGAGTTAAAAAGATACTCCTATGCACCAAAGATTCCTTTCCAAAATTAAAGTTTCATCAAGAGAGATAACTGTCATTGAGATTTGGGCTGGGGGTGGTTTGAGATGAGCCCTGCAGAGCCTTGGCATAAGCTTGAACTTGTGGGGAGAGAACCAGGAATTAAGGGAAGCAGGCATTCCAGGGCCTCCATGGCACAGAGGTACAGGAATGAGGCAAAACCGCTTATGGCTGTAACACTACGTCTGAAATTTGATTTCTTTGTCACTTGTAGCTCTTTTCCCTTATTAAATATATATAGTCTAAAAAACCCAAAATATATGCTTCAAACGAACCAGGTACTAGAAGAACATCACCTGGCCCATAACGGGTCCTCAGTGAATATTGTAGAACAGCTGCCTTGGAACACTATCAGCCACGTGCTCACTTCTTTCTGTGTGGCTCTGGCTCGCAAGGAGCAGAGAAGGTAGTAGGAAAAGAACAGGCGAAAAGGATGGGGTTTCACCACCACAGACCCCGCTACCCTTAATGATCTGGGCTCCAGGAATTCGGAGCAGGGACTGACACTATTCATGATGGACTGGGTTTGGAAATGCAGTCAAGCCCCAGATAGGAACGCTTTTCTTCTGTGTGGGAAGCCTGAGCCCATGACTGGCTGCAGATGCCTGAGTGGGGGCTGCAAGCACACGTGGTGCACACACAGGATGTTTGCTCCTGCTTCCTGCCCTGGGGCCCGGGACACTCTCCAAGGCAAGGGGCCATGATGGGGTCCTCGGGTAGGAAAAGGGCCACCAACAGAAAGGAGGACATCACAGTTTTCCCTGCACTCAGTGGGAGGTGCTTGCAATTAACTTTTGGCTGCTGGGTTTGATGCTTAAACCAGCTGCTACCTACACATGTTGAGAAAAGGAAGAAAGAGTTAGAATGCAGGAAAAAGGGAAAAACCCCATCTCGCCCACTTGACAGGCTCCAACTGCCTCTGCCAGCCGCTTGTGAGGTGGGGACAGTCCCCTGCAGACGCCCTGCCCCTATGCTGGGGTTGCCGTGGTGAGCGCCGCGTCGGGGCTGGGGCAGAAGAGGCCTTCTCTAAAGCACAAAGACAGACAAAGGCCCTGCAAGGATGCGTGGGCCAGCCCCCAAACGGAATGCTGCACCCTGGGCCCAGTCCCACGGAGAGAGTGAGCCGGGCGAGGCAAACCGGGGGAGAAGCCAAGCAGAAAGAACCTTTGTGACAATGACAACTTAAGGAACACCAGATAAGCAGCTTGCTGGGGTGTTTCTAAACCTTCGAGGGGAGGTGAATCACTGGAGCGGTCATGTGGAAAATCCCCTTTCTCCTCAAGGCTCTGCCGGCCCCATGTTAAGGTAAAGTCATCATTTTCTTGTGAAAACCCTCCTTCCTAACAGACCAGGATTCCATCAGGCTAGGAGAAAAGGCTCGTTTCTGGGAAGAAGTTGTATTTTGTAAACCTGGGGGACTGAAGGGTTGGGCCATGTCACTCGCTCAGGGACTTTGAGTTTCAGGAAAGACTCATGTGTCTGATTTCCTAGAACATCATTAGACAGAGAAAAAGCTCCATCTAGCCAGACCACAGTGGTGAGGGGATGTGTGGGAGGGAGGCTTGGCATCCTTCCCTCCCTATCTGCCCAGTTTCCCCTGTGCATTTGGGGGCAGTGTGAACACTTGGCGGTTGGTAAGAAATGCTAAGGAAGCTTCCAGCAGCACTCCAGCCTCCGGTCAGTGGAGCCTTCCTGGGGAATCGCCTCTGTAGGTTTTCTTGACCTGGGTCCCAGCACCCTGCAACTGTGCCATCCAGGCCGATGGGCCCCTGCACGTGCCAGCTGGACAGACAGCAGGTACTCAAACTGCTCTGCTTGTGTCCTCAGACCAAGGTGTCATCGGCTTCGCCCCAGACAGTCTGCCCTGCTGCCAATCAAATGGAGAATGGCCAGAGCATCGTTGCTGCCGCTGGTGTGACCGCCCTGCCGAAGTCTGCGATCTGGGGAGGAGACATTCAACTGGTTCTATTTCTTCTTGAGCAGGCAGCTTGGTTCTTGGTACCATTTTCTATAGCCGACGTGGTGTGATATCGGATCTCACCTACAGAAAAGCCGACCTTGAACTTTACATGGTGCCTCCAGCCAGAGCACTTAGGCAGAGTGGCCAAGCCAGGACCGCACTGGGGGCTGCAGTGTGGGGAACATTCCAGGCACTCGCTCAGCATCCCTGGAGTGGAAAAGCCTTGCTCTGAGCCAACCCTCCAGTTATAGCAGGTCAGCAGAAGCTCCTTCATCTAGCTCTTGTGCCCTGGCCTGGCGGGAGCAGCACGGATCAGCAATGGCCACTTTCCCCAGAACATCCTACTTGCTTTTCCAAGGAAGGCAGGGGGACCCAGCAGGTGACGACCTCAGGGCGTTTTTGTCCCAGTGAGGATCCCTGCTGGGCTGCCATCTCACACCCAAACTGGAAAGACTGCCGCCAGTTGTGCAAGTTACTCCCCAGAGAACAGATCATTTCTATTTGATTTAGAAAATGATGGTCCGAATGCAGATTGGCACCAAGGGGCCTGTCTTATGACTAATTTCCATCACTGAAAAGAGGGCCCAATTTTTAAGAGGAGACAATCCTGGGAGGCAGGCAGGGAACAGCTGGACCGAACACTGAGAGCAAAGCTTGATAGGCAAGGTAGAGCCATTTGATTGAGGAAGGGATTTTGGACTTGACTCAAAAATAGGCAAACCAGATGCCTGGGTTTGCCTGGGACAGTCATGGTTTATGCCTGTCATCCAAGCTTAATTTTTTTTTTTTTTTTTTGTGGTACGTGGGCCTCTCACTGTTGTGGCCTCTCCCGTTGCGGAACACAGGCTCCGGACGCGCAGGCTCAGCGGCCATGGCCCACGGGCCCAGCCGCTCCGCGGCATGTGGGATCCTCCTGGGGCACGAACCCCTGTCCCCTGCATCGGCAGGCGGACTCTCAACCACTGCGCCACCAGGGAAGCCCCCATCTTAATTTTTAATGGTGCCCCCTTTCACTCTCAAAGAAAAAAGAAGTCCAGTTTTCTGGACTTCTGTTATCTCCCTATTTCAAAGGATAGAGAGACTTAGGGCTGGAAACGTATCCAGGGAGGGACACGTAGGACATGGGGCTCTGAGAAGGTTCCTTTGGCTGATCCCGAAGGAGAGAGACAAGCAGTTGGAAGACCAGGCGGATTCATTCTCAAGCATGTTTAGAATCGCAGGCTTGTTGGCAATGTCCAGGCACAGATTCACAGAGTGTAGATGCTGGATGGGTCTCTGGAGTCATCTAATTCTCTTCCTCTTTTGCCAGAAGAGGACACTGGGCTAAAAGAGGTCAAAGTGACCTGCCCAAGGTCACACGCTGGATCCTGGCAGAGTGGAGATCAGACTTGCCCCCAGTGGACCAAGTCCAGGTGGTCTGTTCTGGAACAGAGGAAAGGGGTGACTCTGAAAGATGCTGCCAGGGGAACAGATGCACTGGCTCTGGAGTGGCAGTTCCAGGACAGTCATGGACTGTCCCATGGCTCTGAGGCTGTGGAGAGAGGACAGAGACCGTAGACAGGTGGGGTTCAGACCTGCTGAGTGAGCTTGGATGTGGAGCTGGAGCTTAGGTGAGATCCGGAGCCCCAGTGGAGGGGAGGGCAGAGCAGAGGCATAAACGGGCTCTCCGGGGCAGTGACAGCGAGGACCGAAGAGATTAATTGGCAACTAGAACCAAGAGCGAGTGAAGGAATAGGTACGTGTGGGGATGGAAGGTGAATGAGGTCCTAAGTCATCGATGGAATCTAAATCTTTTCTGCGGTTCAAATCATACTGAAATCTTCCTGAGAGGCAAACCCGAATGACAGCTGTCCTACCTCTTGGCATCTTTTCCCAGCCCCTTAGCAGGGCCACAGTGGTGGGAAAATCCTAAGTCATCAGCAGCCTTGACCTCTGCTTGGTATTTGGGGAAACTGGGTCACAGAGAAGCCAGCTCCCTCCTGCCTTACGGTAGACTCAGCAAATAGGGTGTGATTCACAGCAAGCCACGAGCGTGATTCCACACGCCAGCCACAGCAGTGCACCTGAGGCTTCGTCAGTCTTATCTCCCGTGCAGCTCTGGCCAAGGTGGTGGGTTTTCTGTGAATCTGATCATCTGGGAGGGGTCCAGGAAGAAGCCCAGCCTGAGGGTCCAGGGGCTTTGTGGTCACAGTTCTACTGCCCGACAACTAGCGGTGCCATGGCAGAGGGCCACATCTCCTCCCTGCCCTACTCTTCCTGGTTGTCACATGAAGGCTCTGGCCTCTGCCATCTCCAAAACCTCACACTCTGGCTTTGTCTTTCCAGGGGTGTCGGACGTTGGCTCGACTGCTGTGTGTTCATCTTTTGCATCTTCCCTGCAGTCTGTGTCTAGAGCACCCTCACAGGTCATGAAATATCTGTCCTTAAGTCTCAATTATCTGGGACAGTATAGGGATGCAATGGTATGCATGCAAAATATTGTTTTTTAAAACATCATATTCAACACCCATCTGCATTTTTTTTTTTTGGCCTGCAACAACTGTTCACTCAACAAGGTGGAGTTAAGTATTTAAGTTGGCTGCAGAGAATCTAGGAAGTGAATAGTTCACTCAAGTAAACATAAACTTGACCACAGGCTGATTGTAGTCAGAACGATCTACCGTCACCCTGAGCAAGTTCTCTCACAGAACAAGCTACAAAAATCCTGCATACCACTGTCACGCCCACATGATGCTCTCTGATATGTGACATTAAAAAACCTCAATCTCCTGAGAAAAAATCATAAAATAGTTTCAGTATATAAGAACTGAGCAAACGTTTTTGTTGAGTGAAACTTCTTTGATGATGCCAGTTCAAATATCTGCAGATATTGAGAAAACACCCACAGACATCACCTTCGGTTGCAATAGTCGCACAGTCTGCAGAGACCAACAGAGAAGATGTAAAATACTGAATGTCACTGGACATCATTCCAGGACACCTAGGGCTACCTGAACCCTCTCCCACTCCCAACTGTTAGTTTCTTCTTCTTCTTCTTTATTTTAATTTATTTTGGGGTGCATTGGGTCTTCATTGCTGCATGCGGGTTTTCTCTAGTTGCGGTGAGCAGGGGCTACTCTTTGTTGCAGTGCACGGGCTTCTCATTAGAGTGGCTTCTCTTGTTGCAGAGCATGGGCTCTAGGTGTGCGGGTTTCAGTAGTTGTGGCACGTGGACTCAGTAGTTGTGGCTCACGGGCTGTAGAGCGCAGGCTCGGTAGTTGTGGTACACGGACTTAGTTGCTCCTCAGCATGTGGGATCTTCCCGGCCCAGGGCTCAAACCCATGTCCCCTGCATTGGCAGGCAGGTTCTTAACCACTGTGCCACCAGGGAAGCTTCTTCTTTTTTTAAATTAATATTTATTGGAGTATAGTTGAATTATAATGTTGTGTTAGTTTCAGGTGTACAACAAAGTGAATCAGTTATACCTATATACATATCCAGCCTTTTTTAGATTCTTTTCCCATATAGGTCATTACAGAGTATTCAACTGTTAGTTTCTAACCAAATGTTCCCAAGAAGCCAGCCTGGGGCAACGTGTGCATGGCAGGGGGGTGAGAAAGTAAGAGAAGGAAGAGGCTTTGGGTGGCATCTCTTTCTACCCTCTCCCTATGGATGTGAAGAGAGTGGCTGTGGTATCTGCAGTCGTGGAGGCCATAGGGACAGCTAGGAGTGGGCCTGGAGGTCTGCTCTCCTGGCTCCAGGCTCTGTGCTCTGCCTTCTCTACCCCAGGCTGCCTCTGAGATGCCCAGGTAATCTCCATGCAGGGCTCACCAGCAGGACCAAGCAACACATAGGAGGTGGTTCAGCCCACAGAGGCATGGAGAAGGGAACACGGTGGAGAGATGAACAGGAGGAGAGAAGCAAGAAGGAGGAGACGGCAGGAGAAAACGCTGGACAGAATAGGAAGAAAGGGCCAAAGGCACATGTGTCCTAGTCACCGTGACTAGCGACTGGAGTAAAGAGGTGAGTGTCTGGGGGCCAAGAGCTACTCCAAGATCACAGTGCCACTGCCTGTACCTGGAAGGGAAGGTCCTGGGGGAATGGCCCTCAGGCTGGGGAACTGAGAGCTTAGGGTGGACAGCCTCAAAGTACCGACCAAAGTTTCTATGCCTGAATGGGTGCTATTCAAAGTCAGTGTATTGGAACAGCCGGGACCCTGGTGGACCACATTTCCCAGGCAAACCCAATGTTTGGTATCAGCACTTCTGTGTTATAAAATCAACATCACTGAAAGCTTTAAAAAAAGACAGACTGAAAATATCACATCTTAGGCAAATGAGTTGAAAATCCCTTCTAGTGACGCCCTATATTTTCCACCCATTTCTAAAGTCAGAGAACACCTGGTATGGTATTTAGGTAAAGAAATGCAATTCCTGGTACACGCGGTTTCCTGACAGCACAGAACTGAAATGACGTCACGGAAATGCAGATGCCTCTAGGTCAGTCTGAGGACAGTTTCTAGGTGAAAACGTGAGTCTCAGCCATTGGTGGAAAAGTGTGTCTGTACTTTTATGATCTGCTGGTACCTATTGCTTTCTGCCTTCAAAGACTAAGTTTTAATTAAATGCAGGCAGGCTGCTGGACAGGCTTTTCCACACTTTTGGCTCACCTAGATGTACAACTGAAATGTGGGTTAGACCGCACCTTTGTCCTTTGTCATTTGGAAGGAAAGAAAACGATGGTCACCAAGAAAAAAAGAAGTTTGTCTCCCACTCAAGGGCGAGGAGGCTATGACATCAGATGCCCCTTCCAGTGGTTCATATGAACAGACTCATTTGTGAAGCTTTCCCCACGGTGACGAAAAGACGTGGCAGGCACAGAACGTATGGGATCCTTTGTCTTAATTAAAAAGTATGGTGAGAGTCATAGAATTTGGCCAAGCCTCATAAATCTGCTCAGAGAATCAAGGCTCTGTCAGATAAGCTTAAATAGAACCAACGGAGCCCTCTGGAGAATTGAATAGATTCCCCGCTAGTGGTTGACACCCACTTTCCTGTCACTCTGCTGCACTCCCAGGACGGCGGCTGTGCTCATTAGCCAGCAACCCTCCTACCCACCGATGACAAGTTTATCCCCAAGGAGCACAAAATTCAGGGATGATAAATTTACTCCTGCTCGTAAAAGTGAACCTCTCCTCGGGGCAATAAAAATGCTGTGAGCCTTTAAGGCGATTGGCGCTTTGTGTGCTAACGTACCTTCTTTAACAAAGCCTGGTCCTCTTCTCAGGACAGCGCCTCACGGGAAGGGAGAACAGCTCTAAAGCAACTGGAAAGGAAGAAAGAGAAAGTGAATGGCATCCCTTTGGACCCTTTGGACCCTGTTTGGAGGAGGACATCGTGGTGATAACAGATAGAGGTGGCGTGCTACAGTCCTTTCCTTGGTGATAGGTGCAAGGTGGACAGAGCCCGCCCCGGGGAGGTGGGAGCAGGGACAGCACAGTCACTTCACCCTTGTCAGCCGGGATGATCACATCAGAGTACACGGCCATGACCATCAGCAAAGCTCCATCCTACAATGGTACAAATGAGCTTATTTATGAAACAGAAATATAGTCACGGATGTATTACAGAAAACAAATTTATGGTTACCGGGGGCGGGGGGGGGGGGAGGGGGAGGGATACATTGGGAGATTGGGATGGACATATACACACTGCTGTATATAAAATAGATAACTAATAAGGACCTATGGTAGAGCACAGGGAACTCTTCTCAGTACTCTGTAATGACCTATATGGGAAGAGAATCTAAAAAAAGAGTGGATATATGTATATGTATAACTGATTCACTTTGCTGTACACCTGAAACTAGCACAACATGGTAAATCATCTATACTCCAATAAAAAATAAATTAATAAAATTTAAAAAATGAAAAATACACCGCTGGGAGGTCCTGGGTTCAGCCACCATATAGCCTGTCCTCTCCCCCATGACCACACTGCCTGTTCATTTCCTGTGACCACCGTCTAGAGGACTCCGCCTGCCTTTGTAAATTTGGCGGCGCTACATTTTCTCTCTCAAGTCTCCATCGTGATTCCCACGGTGTTAAGTCTTCTCTGGGTATGAATGACGGGGGCCCAGTGTCGACTCAAGCAAACCCAACAAGTCCCCCAAATATTTCAAGTCGCATTTCCCCTACCATCTTTCTCCAACAGGACGGTGGAGAGAAACCAAGAAGGTCTGCAAAAAAGATTAATGGTCCATTTTAATTGGCCATGAAAGCTCTAGTAATATTAACGGAGACAATTTCCACAAATTACACTCCCCTTCTCTATGCTGGTGGCCCAGCTCTCACCCAAGGCCCATTCGCGTGAGCACCCTTTTCAGTGTAAATAAGCACAGAACCACAACTGCGCCCCATGCGTGCTGCTTTGACTGTATTGTTTCATTCTCGAAAATGCTCCCATGATTCCCTGCCACCCTCAGATTTAAATCCACTTCTTTCGACAGGCATTAAGGCTTTAACTGAGTGATCCCGTGTAGATGAGCCTCTTATTTCCAGACTCAGAGTTGCATTCACTCTTTTTTTTTTTTGCAGTACGCGGGCCTCTCACTGTTGTGGCCTCTCCCGTTGTGGAGCACAGGCTCTGGACGCGCAGGCTCAGCAGCCATGGCTCACGGGCCCAGCCGCTCCGCAGCATGTGGGATCTTCCCGGACCGGGGCACAAACCTGTGCCTCCTGCATCGGCAGGCAGACTCTCAACCACTGCGCCACCAGGGAAGCCCCTGCATTCACTCTTTACCTGTCGTCACCCTTCACTGCCGTCTGCTGGGCAGTCTCACCTCCTGCCTTTGAGGGCAGCATAGCTCAACCACCCGTCCAACAACTCAAAGCCACTGGCCATCCCCTGGGTCCAGCCCATCTTCCACAATGGAATATTACTCAGCCATAAAAAGAATGAAATAATGCCATTTGCAGCAAATGCATGGACTTGGAGATTATCATACTAAGTGAAGTAAGTCAGACACAGAAAGAGAAAAATCATATGATATCGCTTATATGCAGAATCTTAAAAAAAATGATACAAATGAACTTATTTACAAAACAGAAGTAGACTCACAGACTTAAGAGAATGAACTTACGGTTACCGGGGGAAAGGTGGCAGGGGAAGGATTGATTGGGAGTTTGGGATGGACATGTCCACACTGCTATATTTAAAATAGATAAGCAACAAGGAGCTACTGTAAAAAATAAAAAATAACACCCCCCCCCCGCCAAAAAAAAAATCTGCACCTGGTGTTCTTTAGATAATCTTTTAGAAGGTGGCTATTTTGTTTGGTAGAGGTTTCTGCTGTGACGTGGCATCTTCCTCAGCACAGGCCGTGGACATCTAAACACTTTCTCCCAGCCTCCTCGGAGGGCTGCTAGATTCTCACCCTCCCCTCTCCCCTCGCTGGGGTGGCCCCGCATCCATGCGTCCAGCTGCCTGGGTGCTGGACTCCACTGTGACGCCTTTACTTGTTCACGAGACATGGCACCCAGGAGAGCAGCTGCTCCCTGAAATTCTGTACTGATACATCTAAGCCAAACCAGTTGAGCGCCACGCCTAGGCATCCCTTTCCTGAATTTTCCCATTTCAGTGGGAGGGACTGTCATCCACCAGCCTCCAGGCCCAAATCTTTGATTTTCCCTCCTGTCGCCATGCCTGCGGACTCTCCTTGCCCCTCAAAGGCACCCCTTCCCCATGGCACAGCAGCTGCTCTGATGCCTGCAGGACCCTCCTAACTTGCTCCCCAACCCTGAGGCCCAGCCCTCCTCTCCTGCCACTGTAGGAAGCCTGGCACTGCCCTCTGGCTTCTCTTCTGCTCCGCCATCTTAGTCCCTCTGTCCTGGACAAGACATCCCCTCCAACGGTTCCTCACCATCCTCAAACCACGGCTTGGTCCTCGGTCCACGTGACCCTCTCCCTCTCTCCTCCCAAGCTGCTCAGAGAACACCTTCTGCCAGGCCCAGTGGATGGAGGGGTCAGCTGCACAGGCTTGGAGTCAGATGGACCCGACTTGACATCCTCAACGGTGCTGCCGCCACCAGCCGCCTCGGACAACAGATGAGTCACACACTGACCGAGCCTCAGTTTCCTCACCAGCCACATGTGGAGAGGGTGCCGGCCTCCTGGCGTCAGTGTGAGGACTAATGCAGAGGCTGGATGTCAGTGCCCAGTGCCGGGGGGCGCGGCACCCAATTCTCTGTACCTCTAAGGAGTTTTGTCTAATTTTTCCCCATCACACTGATTTACTCCCATTTGATGCTTTGGCGTGACATGTTACACGCTGGGTTCTTCTTTTTGAGTCTTGCTTTGGTTTTTAGGCGCGCTTGCTGCCGTACCTCAGGAGGGAAGCTCCGGGTTCCAGAAGACAGCCTGGGTCTTAGCCTGTTTGTTCTATGACCGTCCTGCCCAAGAGGCCTCAAGTCATGACCCAGTTTTTGGAACTGGACTGGAGTGCACTTGTGGGAACACAGGACCCCACGGGTGGAGCTTCCCCTTAACTGGCCCGCTGCGTTTCATGAATTAATCACCTCTCACGCCTTTGACACAGACAATAAAAGCCAACCTTGACAACTGCAGGTCAAACAGAAGCAGGGCTCACCAATTCCTTGGCTGTTTCCCCTCGCCTCAGAGTCAGGGTGACGGATGCTCTCGTGCCCAAAGCAGGTTTCTCCCCCACCTCCCCCTGCTCTGATTTCTACCGAGTCCTGAAAGAGGAAGGAAGGAATGTGGCTCGCAGCTCTTGGGGCCGAGGGCTGGGGCCCACGGACAACCCCAGGGGAGCAGCATCACACGGTGACACGTCACTCTCCTCTCCCTCCTCCTGCCTCAACTTTTAAATAGGAAAATAACCCTCAAAATGAAAGCAGTTGTGGTATCCACTTTCCTCTCCCTTTGTTGCTGATTCAAGGAGCTGCCTGCCTAATGAGAAAAGAAAGGATGCTGCAGCCAGACCAGCGCCCACAGAACACGGGTTGCACTGGGGTGCGCTCTTCCTTAAGAGACTCGGGAGGGAATCATCATCTTTTTTTTTTTTGCGGTACGCAGGCCTGTCACTGTTGTGCCCTCTCCCGTTGCGGAGCACAGGCTCCGGACACGCAGGCTTAGCAGCCATGGCTCATGGGCCCAGCCGCTCTGCAGCATGTTGGATCCTCCCGGACTGGGGCACGAACCCGTGTCCCCTGCATCGGCAGGCGGACTCTCAACCACTGTGCCACCAGGGAAGCCCAGGAATCATCTTCTTGATCCCACGTTTCAATTGTTGTAACTGCTCTTAAGTGTCCCAGGGCCATTTATTTCCGTAGGGGCTGCAGAGGCTCCCACCTGTCTGAGTATAGTCAAGCCCTCCTTGGTTCAGCCTGTCCACCCTGTGTGACAAAAAGATCAGCCTGACAATAGAGGAAGAACAATAGATTTTTAGGTAACACACTTGTTAACTTTGAGGTTGTTACCTTTGAGGTCGGGGAGGGGGGTGAGAGGGATGCATAGAAAAAATGACCTGATTGAAGTAAAAAACAAAACAAAAAAAAAGTGGTAGCTTGGGAGAAAAACATTATAGGCCAGCACGAAATACACATGTCTCCCCTTCGATGAGCTGGTGGATAAATTATGTACAACAGCCAAACCCCTGCAGCCATTTCTGAAAGACAGACGGGATTTTGCAACACTAGGGACACCCTACAACTCAAAGAAATGCTTGTGTCTAGGATGGTCTCATGATGACGTGTTGATACAAATAATGGGGGAAAGTCAGATGGACCAAATGCACAACACCACTGTCCTTTTTGAAATATGGCTGGTGAGACTGGGCACCATCGTTACGTTCGCAGGCACAGCTGGCCTGCACATATTACAGAAGGGGTTGTATTTCTCAGGAATCCTGTCTCAGAATATTCTTTCAGCTTTTCTCTCAATCCCTATGACAGGGCTCTGGGAGCCAGGGGTCCTACCCCAGTTGTCAAGCTTTAGAGAGCCTTGCTCTGGCATTCCTCTGTCCACAGCCTTCCCCACGGGGTAATGGGGGAGCGCCCGCCTGGAGCCCGCATCCCACTTCTCCAGCCCAAGTAGCTTGAGCTTCTCTCCTGGGAATGCTCTCCTCCTGGTGTGTGCACCCTGGATCCCTGGGGTGGCCAAGGGGAAGCTGTTGGGAGGGTTGTAGACAGACCTTGGGTGTCTAGGCTGGAGGATGTACACAGTGTGGAACGTAGCTGTGGGTGGGAAAGAGGGAGGTGGGGAAAGGAGGGTGCTTTTCCCCAGGCTGCAGAGTTCACAAAACTTCCAGGAGTCTGAAAATTCTAGATTCCCACCTGGCCTTCTGGATGAATAAAGCTACACGTGCCATGGTGGGAGAACAGAGTATATTTTCTTCACTGCTTTGTAATCTTGTCTGGTACCCTCACTGTGGGTCCCCCACACAGTGCAGGCTCAGGCTAGAGAATAAGGACCCAGTGAGAAAATACAGGCTCACCCAAGCCTCTTCAAAGCCAGGCCCCCCATCCACCCCTGGAAAGAGGAAACTCAGTCCCAGCTGAGTCTCCAGAATGGCAGGAAAATGTGGCTTTCACCTCACGTACCTACAGTGAAGATGAGGAAGCCAGCCTCCACGTTGGGGAGAAATGGGGAGGCTGACACCTGCCCCTAAACAGAAGGTTCTACCTGGAGGAGTGTGAGCTGAGCACGTGCACACTGGGCACGCCAGAATATGGCGCTGTGCCCAGGAGCAGTGTCCTCCCTTGCTGAGGCCTCCCTGGCCCGGGAGGCGGGCGTCCCACCTGGCTGGCTTAGGCCTGCCTCTCCCTGGGATCCCCAAGGGCCAGGCTCCCCTGATGCCCATGCACAAGGTGGAAGACTGCAGTGGCTGTCCCTCAGTGGTCCCCTCTCGCCTGCGAGTGACAGCCATGCTCGCGACACCCTTTGTAGAACTATCTGTCACTCGAGGCTTCTGCAGTCCCCCTCCCACCTCTTCTTCACAACATAACAGGGAAATGTTGAAAGAGAGAGAGAGGGCTGCGTCTTTGCAGAAGGAACTCCAGCTCTGCGTTCAGAATCAGCACAGAGCGGGAACAGGGGCTTTTAACTTCTTGGCAGCCAACAGGTGTAGCAGTTCCGGCCTCCTGCCCATTGAGATGGGCTGAAAGGGCGTGGAGCTGACCCTTGGGAGCCCCTGTGCCAGGCAAGGGTCCTGGCTCCCCTCTCCCTCCACACTGCCCCCCCCACCTGCTCTGTCCTTGTTGCTGGCCCTGCAGCGCTTGCCTGCTCCTCCCTCAGCTCACGGGATCCGTTCCAGAGAGCAGGCAGGGCACGCGGGGCATATACCACACTCCCCTCCTCTGTGGCCACGAGCATGACAGGAGCTCCGAGGTGCCTCTTCCCCAGGCACACAGGCTCCAGTTCCCTGTAACTAAGTCTCAGTGCACTTCCTGCCTGAGTCCCGGGACCTCAGTCCTTCCAAAGGATGGGGACGGGGCTCTCTGCTCCTCCAGTGCAAACCCTCCCTTCAACCCCAACTGCCAGCATATCACTGCAGATCGGTCCTCTCACTTGCTGGCCACACTCACTGGTTTTGGGCTCCGCTCCCCACCCATCCCCACCCTGAGCCTCTGTCTCCAATGCAGCATGGCCCCTGGGCCAGGAAAATTCCCCTCAAGGGAGCCTGGGTCAAAGGGTCCCTCTCCAGCTCAGCCCCTCCACTGGTGTCCTACTGTCTACCCGGCAAAGGCCAAGCTCTGCAGTGCAGCACTCAGCGCACCCAGCCCTCCCCAGCCCACTCTTCCAGGCTCATCATCTCAATGCTCTTCCTGGCCTCTCCCCCAAAAGCCTCCCTTCTGGTGGAAGAAGGACATTGGCATCCCCTGGACAAGGCTTTCACTTTATCACCTTCATCTTTGCCCACACCGTAGCCTCCTCCTGGAATGCACTGCCACACTTCCAACTTTGGGATCCTTTTCACACTTCAAGACCCAGCACCAAGGGACCCTCTGTGAAGCCACCTTGGAGTCCTGCGACATCTGCCAACTACTGGTACCCCTCCCGGGCTCGGCAGCATCCACTTGCATGAAGGCACGGTGTTCACATCTTATTCCCTCTCCTACTCCTAGCCCAAAGTCTACAAGTAGGAGGCACTGCCAACTTTGTAAGCAAAGAAACTATACACTTCTCTCCACTCCTTTGAAATCTGCAAGAACTCTGCCCACACAGAGGGAGAGTGTGGACCAGCAGAGCCTGCACTGCTAGAGGCAGGTAAAAGGCCAGTTTGGCCAGGCCCTGGGATGGGAACAGTAACAGGGTCTCACTGACGTCTCGGAAGCCTGGACCTAGTCTGAGCTGTGGGAACGAGACGCGGATAAACGGCGGCCAAGTTCTAGATGTGGGCAGTTCCTGTGAGGAGGGGGCAGCCGTGTGAGGGGCCGAGCCCTGACTGCAGTGTCTGGGCCTCGGGAGGGAGGCTGTATCCCTCTCCCCATGCCTGCAGCATCACAGGCCCATTCGATCTTCTTTCCCTGGGTTCTTTCCCATGAAGCTGGTTGCAAAGGAGATCCATCTGTGGTCTTTGGCTTGGGTCAGGCTTGAAGTCACGAGAGGGAGCTCACTCATCACGGATTCTCTGGGAAGAGTCCTTTCAGCCCAGAGCAAGTGTGGTCATTCACTTGGGAAGCCAAGAGGGCCTAGCTCAGCTGGACTCCTGTCTCTGGACCCCACAGTCTTCCCGCACGTGGGAAGCTGCCCGCCCTCAGATGCATGGGGTGTCCTCTCACTTATTCGATGTGGTCCCTGTCTCACCTTGACCAAGGAATGCTTCCTGGGGTCTGGTCCAGACCAGGAGGCAGAGTGAGAGGCAGCCATCGCTGGTGGCCATATCGCCCGATCTTCTCCCTGGCAGACAGCCTTCCCCGTGGGAGCGTCCCAACCACCTGCAGATCCCTCACAACTGCCAGGAAAGACAAGTCTGACAGTGACGCTCAGCTGGAGGTCACACCCCTCCCTGCCACTGATCCACCAAGAGAACAGAAGTTGACGGAGTTTGGAAAACTAAGAGCTGTGGACTCCAGGAGGGTCATGGACAGGACAGCCATGAGCCATTGCCCAGGGCCTGGCATCCACTCCGATGTTCCATTTTGAGGGATTCTCCTCTCAATTTAACATGATGCTTCTGCTCAGGACTGGGGTGTCTCTGTGGCTCCCAGGCCTCTCTGCCCTTCCCCTGTCTCAGCATCTCACTTACAAGCTCCAGGCCCCGCTCGTGCCCCAGGTCCAAGTGCAATCTCATCCCATCTGGTCTCCCGGTGCCAGAGCCAACCCCTCCCTCGTCAGCCTCCGTGTTCCCTCCTACCTCACCCTTCACGTCTGATCACTCTCAAGGTCCCGTAGATCCCTTCCCTGTAACATCTCTGGAACCCCACCCTCGGCCCCAGTCCTGCCGCCATCGCTTCTGAGTTCGTTCCCTCCCAGCTTCTTCCTGGACAGCCTCGCCCAGCCTCCCTGGTCACAATTCCCCTCCACACCACAGATAGAGGCCTCTCCCTAACACCCCAAGCAGGCCATGCTTCCCCCTGCTCTGAATCTCTCCCAGACCCCCACTGACTGTGGAGGTGGACGGTGAAAGCTCCTGCACGTGGCCCACATGGGCCCTGCGGGACCCCGACTCCCACCCTCTATGTTTGCCCAGAATCCTGGATGCACCACACCACAGGCGCTTTCCCAAGTCACCTGTGCATTTCATGCCTCCCATTTTGCCCTTCCTTCTGCTTGTGATGCGCTTGACACCTACATACTAAAGGTAAATCTTGCCCATCCATCAAAAATCAAGGTTTTGGGGCTTCCCTGGTGGCGCAGTGGTTAAGAATCCACGTACCAATGCAGGGGACATGGGTTCGAGCCCTGGTCTGGGAAGATTCCACATGCCGCGGAGCAACTAAGCCCGTGCGCCACAACTAGTGAGCCCAAGTGCTACAACTACTGAAGCCCGTGCACCTAGAGCCCATGCTTTGCAACAGAAGTCACCACAATGAGAAGCCCGCGCACCGCAACCAAGAGTAGCCCACGCTCACCACAAGTAGAGAAAGTCCACACGCAACAACGAAGACCCAGTGCAGCCAAAAGTAAATTTTTTTTTTAAGTATATCTAGGGCTTTCCTGGTGGCGCAGTGGTTGAGAGTCCGCCTGCCAATGCAGGGGATGCGGGTTCGTGCCCCGGTCCGGGAGGATCCCACATGCTGTGGAGCAGCTGGGCCCATGAGCCATGGCCGTTGAGCCTGCGCGTCCGGAGCCTGTGCTTCGCAACGGGAGAGGTCACAACAGTGAGAGGCCCGCGTACCACAAAAACAAAACAAAACAAACAAACAAAAAAATGTATATCGAAAAATATCAAGGTCTCAAACACGGATCGCCTCACCTGGGACTTTGTGGGGAGCCACATGAACCCCACACACTGGCCGACGTCTCTCCCATGTTCTCCCAGTGCACCAGGTCTGGGGTAACTCTCATCCCAGCTGCTTGAGAGCAGGGGCCTTTCTTACTGGATATTCTATCCCCAGCACTTAACACACCTCCTGGCACACAGCAGGCCTTCAGCAGCACTTGCTGGCTGAGGATGGGTGGATAAAGGCGTGAACAAACAGTGTTCTCCATCAGTGTTGTTTCTGAAGGACAGCTGAGTAGACGCTGGACCCAGCTGGGGCCGCGGCCGGATTTGTTCTTCATGGGGAATCGGAGTTTGAGAGACAGAGAAGGTCTCAACGTCCCCAGGACATCCTGCCAGTTTGGTCGCAGAGTCCAAGGCACTGCCTTAATCCCATTCCTTAGGACCAACACGGTGTGCACGTTCCTTGCAAGAGGGAAGCCCCGAGCAAACCAAGGTCAACGGCTCGCAGCTGCAGCTGGTCCTGTGCAGCTGCGGCTGGACGCAACTCTGGTGCTTAGGATGGAATCTGAGTGCCTCCTTAGTCTGTCATTGCAAAAACCTTTGTAACAATGATCAGAAAAACTCAGCCACGTGGCCATGGCCTGGAACGGGTTTGCATACAATTTAATCTGTCTTAAACGTCTCAGGAATTAAGAACTATAACATAGGCACAAGGCAAGGGATTGCATCAAGAAACTGTATTACATATTTAAAAACAGCTATTTTGAACATTTGAAAAAGCCCTTTTTTCTGCCATGTTATGTCTTCTTGGCTAACTTAGTCTTTTGGTTTCTGCACTTTTATCCTCCAGATCTCAGGAAGAAGAGGTTTGATGCCATCTGGACTGTAAGTCCTTTTGGCTGCCCTCTTGGACACAGAATCATTTTCACCTATAATTACAGAAATCTGTAGGAATGTATTTTATTTTCTAGGCTGCCAATTAAGAGGGAATTTCTGAGTAATTTTTAGGAAAAAAAATTCCAATAGATAGCTTCATCCATCGCTATTTACACTGATGTTACATAAAATTTCCCCACTGAGGATTCAACATGCACTTTGATGGACCAGATCAGGGGTCCTGAGTCAGTTAGGGGAGGTGAAATACTGATGAAAACCTCACTTTTAGTTATCTGGTGATCCTTTCCCCAGGTAAAGTAGCATTTTATGCCACTTTGAGCATATATCAAAACTTGTTTAATGATTATATCTCAAAGGACTGAATGCTCTTTTTTTCTTTTCAGTTCTCACGTTTCTAAGTAAAAGCCATCACGTTCAAGTTAATAGAGCATTATGTTTTCTCTGCAAACAAATTCCCATAATTCATAAACAAAGAGAAAGGTAAATTCATGAAGAGGAGACACAGCACTATTTTTCCACGTGACATTTGGATCTAGGTTAAAAATGATGTTTTTGTCTCTGGTGATTTATCAAACTCCAGATTTCATAAAAGATAAAGATGCACTGAAGAAGGAACACATCATCTTAATGCTTCATTTTGACACTCTGGGTCTCTAAAAAGCATGTATTTTGAAGCTCTCCCCTCCAGAAACTCAATCGTTTCCATGATTTACACAGTGAATTCTTGTTTGTCAAGCATACTTAAGTGAGAACATGCCAGGAGACACCTTGAAAGAAAATGGTCACATTTGAAACATACAGATTATTTATAGACAGAAAACTCAAAGAACTGAAAGAAAATCTGGTTGTCAACAGACAGTTGCTTTTTCTATGTTTTCTCTGTAGCTCATTTTGGGTTTTGTGTGGGTGGTTCATGTGAACTCAAAGGTTATTTGCTAAATGTTTTGTGAGATTAGAACATGTTGTCCTTTAAAACCTAAATGTAAGTTTATGTTTATTGCAAATATGTTCAACTTTAGACTATGGGATCATTTTTTAATATAGAAAATCATACCTAGAATTGCTATGATAAAACAAGATTTCCTAGGCTTCTATTTTTCATTCACAGTCTAGAAGGTCTTATTCTTAATCGTATTCCTAGCAGAAATCTCACAATATATAGAGTTATGCCGTGCAAATTTTTGCTTTTTCACCTTTTGGGTTAATTTCACCTGCCAACTTGAACACTGATTAGCCTTATTTTGAAAATACTTAGGTACCAGGAGCTGGAAAGTCAGTGTAGACTATAGCTCAGGTCTTTGCAATTCATCATATCAGGTACATTTTTCGATCACACAGTGTACAAAGGAGCAAAAAAAAAAAAACAACACCCCCCCCTTTTTTTTTTAAAGGCGAGGCCGGTTTATTTTTCTTGCCTCTTTAGCAATGCTCAGCTACCAGATTCAGGTCCAACAAGCACTTAGGAGCCCCACCAAGTGGGCAGATGGCAGCAGTCTGCTGGATCTGAATCCCCCTTCTGCTTATGTAGTCTCTTTGTGCCTCAGTTTCCTCAGAAGGAAACTGGGTAGATGGTGGTCCCTCCCTCATTGCCCTGGTGGGGGATTAAAGAGTGCTCATTAATCTCACACAAAGCCTGTGAGATAGAAAAGATAAGAAGCATGATTCAGAGACAAAGGCGGTGAGAAGAGCGAAAAGCAGCACAGGCCAACTTTAACCCAGGAAAGTATGTGCTCAATAAAACACAAAGAAACCCCCCCCGAAAGTTCAAGAACGCTAGAATGCCCATTCTTCGGCGTTCACCTGCAGGAAGGAAAGCCCTTGGGGAGTTGAGGGTGGGAGGACTTTTCTCAAAATCTGATGCTAATAAAAAGCCTTGGGGTCAGCCAGCCCCGGGGCGGAGTCCCGGCTCCACAACTTAGATCTGTGTGATCCGAGGTGACTGTTCACCCCTGAGCTGAGTTTACTCAAGGGCTGTGTGAGGTTGTTGTGGAGACTGAAGAAGTGACAGGGTCCAGGCGCTCAGCACGGCCCTGGCTCAGAGGAAGCACCGAATAGGCGGAGACAGAGGCCATCACCTTCCTGGGGCCCGGAAGGTGAGTGATGTTTATTAGGGTCTGGGTCCAAGTACTGCGGCTAAATTCTGTCCCTCACGGGCCTCCGCAAAACAAATATCCTCCGAGAGTCTGACCTGGCTTTTTCCTCGTCTCCCTCTTCCGAGTGCGACAGAATCTTCAAGGTCATCTGTCATAAAACTATCTCATAAATTGTCACCTCCAGCAAAGAAGAGTGAGTTATCAGAGCCCTCTTGGGATCTCCTAGGTGACACACTCCCGGGGCCTGGGATGAGCAGGGCCCCCGGGGGCTCTGGCGAGGGTCATGTGACAGTACTTCTTGAGAAGGCAGCACTTGGGGTCTTCGGGTCCGGCTGACACAGACCTCAAGCACACCTATGTGGCCTGGGGCTTCAGGGAAGGAAACCCCGCATTATGAGGAAGGGAGCAGCCTGTGTGATGTCGCAGAAGAGATCTTCCTCCACTCACTGGAGTCCGGGAGCCACGCTTCCTCACGCCTGCTCTCCCAGGATGGGGAAGGCTCGGAATGTGGTCCAAAGTTGGGTGTCGGCATTTTAGAACTTTCTGTCTTCCTGTGTCTATTTGCTGATGAGGCACAAAATTTAAATCCGATGTGGCAAAGTTGCGCGCTCTGTGCAGGGTTTCTGGGCTTCAATGCTCAGGTTCAGCCAAACAAATTCTTCTTTTTAAGAGCCGTCACGTATGTGAGCGGAGCACCCCCTACTCCAAACAGTCTCCACCCAGGTGCCTCCACTCTCTTCCTCTCTCCCTCCTTATATGTGCCGGTTCTCATGATCTCTTCTCCCCACGTGTTGCCGCCTCCTGGGTTCCCAAAGGGAGCCTCTCTATTGTCCCAGACTCTGGCATTAGGGACCCAGAGAGTCCCAGAGAGTGTGCAGGACATCCACGGGGGCCTCTTCCGGCCACCGCACCCTCTGACGTGGACCCATCAACTCCCAGTTGCCCCCTCTGCTCTCAGGAACAAGGGGTCTGAGACGTGTCCCCCGACGTGAGAAGGACAGAGAGAACGAGGCCTGAAACGGCCCTTCTCTTCTCCACTGTCGGAGCCTCCAAGATGCTGGTCTGTTGGGATCTAGCAGCAAATCGTACCTGCCCACCCTCGGCTCTCCAGATCCCCTCGCCTGCTTCCACCACTCACACGTTTAATGAGTGCCAGGCAAAGAGGAAGGTCAGCGGCAGGGCAGGGGTACCCCAGCTCCGCCCCCCATCAGAGGGAGCCCTCAGGGCTCTCCGGGACTGCTCTAAAACTCCTGGGCCCGGCAGAGGATGCTGATGGGAGAGGAAGGCACACAGGCTGTCACAGCCAAGGGAGCACCCGTGGTACTCACCCTGCTCCCCCACCTGCCAGACCTCCATCTCCAGCGGTCACAGCAGAATATGGCAGAAACCGTTATCCAAAGAACGAGATGTGCTGACTTTTTTTTTTTTAAACCACTTTGTTGAGGTATGATTGACATACAGAAAGCTGTACATATTTGATGAGTTTGGAGATAAGTACACACCCATGAAACCATCTCTACTATCTATGCCATAGACATATCCATCACCTCCAAAAGTTTCCTCTTGCTCTCTTTGTTTATTATTATTATTTTTTTAACTTTTACATTTTTTTTACATCTTTATTGGAGTATAATTGCTTTACAATGGTGTGTTAGTTTCTGCTTTATAACAAAGTGAATCAGTTATACATATACATATGTTCCCATATCTCTTCCCTCTTGCATCTCCCTCCCTCCCACCCTCCCTATCCCACCCTTCTAGGTGGTCACAAAGCACCAAGCTGATCTCCCTGTGCTCTGCGGCTGCTTCCCACTATCTATCTACCTTACGTTTGGTAGTGTATATATGTCCATGCCACTCTCTCGCTTTGTCACAGCTTACCCTTCCCCCTCCCCATATCCTCAAGTCCATTCTCTAGGAGGTCTGTGTCTTTATTCCTGTCTTACCCCAGGTTCTTCATGGCATTTTTTTTCTTAAATTCCATATATATGTGTTAGCATATGGTATTTCTCTTTCTCTTTCTGACTTAGTTCCACCCCAGAGGTCATGTTTGCCCTTCAAGCTGGGAAGACTCAGGGTCTGGAGGGACTTCTGTAGTTAAGTGTAAGGGGATGACAAGTTCCTAAACTCACACCGGACTTTGGGATGAAGTTGTGGCATTTTATTTTTCTGTGCTTGCATATAAAGCAACGTGCATTCAAGGAGGTGATAAGTGTATTCCCGCAATTTCCTGGAAGATGAACGCCAAAGCTAAAGCTAAATCAAGGTGAATGTAATTTGCATAAAGAATAGCCACATTAACGATGGGGAAGAAAATGCTGATCCCATGAATACTGGAAAAAGGACTCACGGATAAAATGCAGAAATAATGCTTTAATAATGCATGTGATCACATTTTTATTAACAAAGGACGTCTTGTTTGGAAGCAAATACATCCTTGAGACGAGTCTGAAATTAATCCTCCGATAGGCAGAAATCCACACTACTTATATATTCTAATTATAGTTACAACCTGCGCTTAATGCAAACATTCTAAACTCTTCGTCACTTTATTAAGAACCAGAAAAGGGACTTCTTGAAGCATAATGAGAGCTGCTCACAAGCTTTGAGAAAGAAAGCGAAGAGATAATTCTGCATAGAGCTGGAGAATGCTGGATGTAATTTATTTAATAAAAGTGCTTAGTGTCTCTTTTTTGGTTTAGGAATTGGTACACCCTTAGGGGTTCAGACAGTACCATGCTTCAGCACTGCTATCTCTAGGGCAAGATAAAAATGTGTATCAGAGAAAAGTAATCATTTATCATCGTAATGGTTACATCCCACTTTAGAAACCACTAGAGACTGCTTAACATTTTTATTTCCAACATGGTTTTCCTGAGTCTTCAGGTGACAAATGGAAACTGATGCCAGAAGGCTTTTTTTCCGTTTGTTCCTTATAAAAATGGCTAGGCGTGGAGTTCATTTTCATCTGGGGTGACACTCAGGTCTGTGCTTTCGCAGCCTGATCCTTCCCTTCCTGCTTTGTGTGATTCCTTCAGAAGTCTCCAAAGGCAACATCTGGGTCCAGTCAAAGAAGACAGATGGGCTCCTTCTATCTCCTCTCCCGGCCCCTGGAGACCTCTTCCGGGGCAGGGGCGGGGTTGGGGGTGTGTGTTCTATTCGAACGTAATGACAGGCTGACTAAATTTTTCCTGGGTAGTGTGTTCAGGGCATTCCTACCATTAGAACCCATTCTGTATCCTTACAGACCTCCTCATTATGGATGGATTTCTTTTTTTCAAAACATTCCTAGGATTTCTAGATGCTGTCATTGAGTCCTATTATTTTTCTTGTTATTCTTATGATTTTCCTTCTGTGACTTTCTACAGCCAGATCGTCTTCATCTGTCGTGGAACTGGAGGCCAATTTCCTAAAAATCATCCCTCTTGCTTACCATGGTTATTAACCAATAAAAGATTCAGAATCAATCTGGATTTCTTTGGTGCTGTGGCCACATCAAATCCTTGACATTTCTTCCTGGTGTTAAGACTTCATACATTGGAACCTAACCCGTTTAATCTTTCTCTGTTTCTTCCTCTTAAGAAAAAGGATCTAAATGTTCCACTTTGGTTATGGGAACTAAGGTTTTTGTAGATTAGTAATTAACAGTAAGAAAAAAAGTTTTATTGAACACTAACCATGGGTCAGGTGCTAAGGTAAGGGCATTCAAGTATCTTCTCATGCCCCCCCGCCGAGGTAAATATCACATTATCTACATTTTGTAAATGAAGGTGAGACCTGGAGTCCACAGGGTTCATCCTTGTGTCCCAGGAAGGGCAAGATCTGGTGAGTACACGGGATCCCAGAGGGAGGAGCCCAGGTGCTGGGGCCATAGCACCCTGGAGAACTGAGCCATAAAGGTACACAAAGTGGAGGAGAAGGCCTGGGACATACTCACCTTCCATAATGGTGTCTTGAGCATTACTTCATATCCCGGATAAGTTTCAGCCTGATCAACAAATCTGGAAAAATAACCCACTGACAGAAGAGGGGTGGTTTACCTAAATTTCCTAGGGGTGAGGGAGGTGCTGAGAGCACCAAGACAGTCCAGGAAGCAAGCCCCCATGGGTTCCAGAATCCGCGGCAGGCAGGTCAGCATGGAGCTCAATCCCGCTCCCTCGCCCCAAAGAGCTGTCCAGATGGTCCAGCCTTGGCACCTTCTGATGATAACTGAATCCCACGTGGAGATGTCCCCACAGAGAGGATGGAGCACACATGGGGACTCAGCAGTTGGGTTTGGGTTTGTGATGCGTGAACTGGCATTCTGGTTTCTGTATCTGTCCCTCTTGAGTTTGATTAAGGAGCGTCCATTCCCTGGAGCCTCATATACGGTGGGTGTACAGGCAGATTAAAACTCCTGAATCTGCAAACCAAGGAACCCAATCCTGTACCTTACTGACCCACAGGGGAGGGAACGTTTCCTTTACCTTCTCGGACCCTCTCCTTCCTCCTCCTTCCTCTGCCCCAGGGAGCAGAAGGTAGAAATCAGAGTCTGGGGTGTCGGCGAGGCCATCGTTATCACAGGGTGTGGTCACCGTGTTTAAAGGCTGGCCCTGGAGGTGGTGCTCCTGGCAGCCTCCCGGACCCCGTGAAGAGCCTGTGCTCTTGGAAAGTTCACCTGAGCACGTGCACACTCACCTGAGCTCCTCATTCCGGTCCTTACTCTTGAGCCCTATGCCATGAGGCTCACCAGGGTCCCAAGCACTGGACCGCACTCAGAGGAAGGGGAGAGGCCTGACTCCGTCTATACTGAAACTACTCACTCCAATCCAGCTCTTGTCGGCTCTGAGCGAGGGTCCTGGGCACCCCCACAGCCATTAATAACGTGGCACTTTGCTCCTCCTGAGCTGCCTGGTGCCCAGCTCGGGGGCTGGGCAGGAGGCAGGCAGTCCTGGATTGATGTCTTGACTCTTAGCAGAGCCCATCAAGGAATTCCAGCCCTGAGACAGCGCCCAGGGATGCGATAGGACCAGCAGCCTGGCCCAGGAGCTGAGGTGGTGACCAAAACTTAGTCCTGTCTTCTGGGAGCCAGCGGTGCCCCTGGTGTGATGGAAAACTCCACACAGCAAAAACGCAGAGAGCGCCTTCCCCTTATCCCATTTTCCCCCCATGGAGAAGGGCATAGGGATGAATAAACTAATGACTCTTGAGGTTAAACAATAATTTCAAGAATAATTTGCCGTATCTTCACGGATGTCACTCTGTTTTCAATGTTTCATCTTACTTTACGTGATTTTGGTGTTCTGAGGCCAAAATGAACATTCACACTTCCTCACCCTCAGCACGCTGATGCTTTGGACTGGATTGCTCTTTGCTTCGAGGGGGAGGGTGCTGTCTGGTGTGGTGTCCCCGGCCCCTACCCACTAGCAACCCCTGCTCAGATGCAACAACAAAAAATGTCTCTAACTGTCACCAAACATCCCCTGGAGGGCGCGATCCCCTCTGGTTGAGAACCCATAGCTTTAAAAGGTGGTACTAGTCCTTGCTAATTTGGGGGTTAGGTTTGAGTAGTTTCGGTACTTGAACTTCTTCAGGCAGTGATCCTATTAAAACACCCTCACTTTACCCACCCCCATCCCGTCTATTTATTTGGGAATGACAGTCAGTCACCATTGGGCAGAGGGCCACTCCTGAGGGGCCAACATTTAGCCGGCTGGCTCCTGGCGAGTTTAACATTAGGTTTTGTGGGTGTCATTTGGTCAGTGTTCCTAGCACGTTGGGCATTATTTGGGGACCCTGAATTCAACACAAGAGCTCAGACCAAAGTGGGGACTGTCCTTTCTCTGCAGAGTCAAAGTCCCAGATAACCCGGAAGTCACTCAATCCCAAATATTTGACAAGAGCCCACTGACCTCTGTGAATGTGTGCCAGAGACAGGCAGGGGATGTGGTGAAGACACGAGTTCCAGGCACTGAAAAAGTCCTCCTTCTCGGTTGTCACCTGCCAAACTGACAGAAGAAAAATAACCGCTGATGATATTCTGAGAGAATCGAACTTCCTAGCAAGGCAGATGGCAGATAATGCACATTTCAGTACAACCAGTAAGCGGGGGTATGTTGCATGCAAGACCTACTGTAGGCTGGCCTCTGTCACCCCTAAAAGCTATTCGTTAGATGGAGAGATGCCATAAACCTACTGTGAGTCCAGTTTATGTGTTTCTATTAATTCCTCACACATACCAAGCATGGCCACCACCAGTTGCCAATTCTTGAGCCCTGACAGGCATCGGAGAAACAATTTGAAGGCGAGGGACACAGAACGTGAGAGGTTTTTAATCAGGTCACTCCATGCCTGGAGAACTCTAAATACCAGAACAAACTACTTAAATCTAATCTGCAACAGAACCGACCCACCTTCCCTTCCCCCTCCCCCCACTGTACTCAGGTACTACCACATGTTTTCAAATTCTTTCTTTTCTTTTTTCTCTTCTTTTGTCTTATTTTCTTTTTCTTTTTTCTTAAAATTCTGCTTAAAAGCTTTTGCTTGAAATTCATTTCCTGACAGTTCTGGAGGCTGGAAGTCCAATAGCAGGGTGCCAGCACGGTCAGGTTCTGGTGAGACTCTTCCTGGCTTGCAGAAGGCTGCCTTTTTTCTATTTTCACATGGCAGAGTGAGAGTGGTCTCTTTCTCTTTTTATAAGGAAACTCATCCCATCATGAAGTTCCCACCCTCATGACCTAATCTAACCCTAATGGCCTCTCAAAGGCCCCATCTCCAAACGCCATCACATTGGGAATGAGGGCTTCAACACATGAATCGGGGGCGGGGGCAGAGTCGTTCAGTCCATAACAACATTCCTTTTGATTTTCATTATAGAAATGTATGTGCAGATTCTTAGAGGAATCTTGTAATTGAAAGACCATGGACTTTGGGGCGTGAGAGATAAAAGTTAAAACTATAGCCCCATTACTATCCACCTTTGTGGTTAGGACAAATTATTTCACTTCTGAGCCATTAAAAATGTTTTTTTTTAAATTTAGATATAACTGACAATAGCAATATGTTAGTTTCAGGTGTACAACATAATGATTCAATATTTGTGTATATTGCAAAATGATCACCACCATAAGTCTAGTTCACGTCCATTCACCATAGTTACAAACATTGTTTTTTCTTCTGATGAAAGCACAGGGACTATAGTTAATAATATAACTGCTTGTATATTTGAAAGTTGCTAAGAGAGTAGATCTTACAAATTCTCATCAAATTGTTTCTTGAATGCCTGTCACGTCTGCAGCATTGGCATTTGGTAGTGGCCATATTTGACATGTGTGGGGAAGGAGCATCAAGATGGAAATTAGACTCACAGGACATTTATGTCATTTATTCATCTAATGAGTAGATTTTTCAGCTCTACTCTGTGTAAGATGGTCTTTCAGTGACTCTAATGAAGGAAGTTGTTTGCTTTATTTTGTTTTCTAATCAGAGGGAAGTGAAGAACTATGACTGGAATAAAATAAGAATAAAGAAAATACACAGAAAAGAGAAAAAGGTGCCGAATCACAAAGTTGGCAGTTACAGTCATTCCGGGAAGGCAGATTCTTACCTGACCAGAGCAGAGTGTGAAATCTGGCACTCTGCCCTTTTTTTGTTTCTTCTTGCCTTTGTTTTCCCCCATGGAGAAGGGCAATGACACTGCAGTTAGCACTGAGTCTACACTTGGAGGCTGAACCAGAGTTTGATCTTCTGGTCTGCTCTCCTTGACCACTTGATCGTGGGATGGAATGTGCCCCTACACCTCTCAAAGGACTCCCTGCCTAGGGTGGGGGACAGCACCCTCCCCCTCGAAGCAAACGGAACGGCTTGGTATTTAAACTTTCAGCAATTCTCTCTGCTCAAAGAAATAACACTCAAGTAGAAAGCTAGACTCTCTGTATCTGCTTCCCATTTGCTTCCAACTCATACCCCGAGTCCTCTGGTTGGAAGATCACCTGCCTTCCCCAGCTCCCCAGTTCTTCCAGGGCCTGGAGGATGGACTCCTTTGTAAAAATCCTCCTGTAACAGAGAGCTTTGTGCTCCAGTGGAAAAACTGGCAGCACAGAAAGCCTCTACCCATGTATAATTTAGCATGATTACCTGGGGCGGCAGGCACAGCTCAGAGGACCATGTCACGTGCGCCTCAGGGTCCCCACCTAAAACTGGGGCATCTCATGACAGTGGAGGGAGAGGATAATGTCTGTCTTGCTCCCTGCATTGGTGTCACCATTACAACTGAAAAGACACAGTGGAGATAGGCGATTCTCAAAGGAACAGCCCACAGAACATCTCTGGCAGAGGCGAGGACAACAGCTGGCCAAACACACTCACGGTCCTGACGCTCTCCCATCACACTGCAGAGGAGAATGCCAGGAAATCCATGCTGAAGCCCAGTGGACAGGCTCTCCTAAACATTCATCAGCTGCTCTCCACTGCTGCATGGGAAGGAGAGAGGGAGGATCAACTATAATGTGGATGTGTCCAGGTAAAATTGTGGACACTTTGAGATTTTTTTAAGTCCACGTGTAAAGTAAGTTTTCGCGGGACTGATCAAGAGAAAAGCAGGCACAGAAAACTGGCCGGACCACATGGAACCCTGCTTGAAGAAGGGACATCACGTGGGAAAAGCTTACAGAGGGACTTTTGCAAAACTGGCTGTGGCTTAACCCCTCTGACAGGATGAGGCAGAACTAAAAAGCAAGTTCAAGTTAAGGGGAAAGAGGCCCCTTGAAGGCCTGCCAACCAGCTCCTGGGTGCTTTTCCTTACATGTCAACATCATTGTGCTGCTGCAGGACCCACTCGAGAAGGCTCACTGTAACCTCATCCTTGCTGGCAAGTGGCCCCTGGCACTGGCCACTTCCCAGATAGAAAGCCTGGTATGACTCACCCCCCACTGGACAGCACCCAGGACTTGGAATGTGTCGATAGGAAGGCAACTTTACGAGGGCAGATGCCCAGGAAAGCAACCGACTGAGAAGCCTCTGGTCCCTTGAGTTAGTTGATTGGCAGGAAGTAATAGGCTGAAGCCAACTGAGGGCTGCACAGTGGTCCACATGCCTAGGCAGGGTGGCCTTTGAGAGGTGTGTGGGACACACCCCATCCCATGATCAACTGGTCAAAGCGAGCAGACCAGAAGATCGAACTCTGGTTCAGCCTCCAAGTGTAGACTCAGTGCTAACTACAGAGTGTCACTGTCCGCAATTGTAACCCCACTGACAATTGCCTTTGCAATGCACAGAAAGTTTAAATTTACTTATTGCACAAAAACATTGTAAAACAACAGAAATCAAATATCTAGCCCTCCAACATTACAAAATCTTAACAAGAGGTTTTAGGAGAAAGGATTTTAAAAATGACATGGTTGTGTTTACTTCAAGTGGTAGAGCTGCTCATGAAAACTTGTGTGTAAATTAGCCTTATGCAAAACAAACCCTTCTTAAAATGCACCAGGTAACAGACACTGTTTTAAGCCCCTTATTTGCATTTGCTCATTTAGCTTTCAGAAGCCCTGCAGGTAAGCATTATTGATATCTTTTATTATCTGCATTTTGCAGGTGGAAAACTGTGACACAGAAAGGTTGAGGAACTTGCCCAAGGCTGCAGAGCTGGGTTTGGACTGGGTACCCAGCTTTCTGAGCCCACGTTCCTAATCACAGGGTACACTGCCTCCCAATGGACTCATGGGGAGTTAGTTCGCTGGCCAACACCTGTCCTTCCCAAATACACAGTTTATAAAGATGTATTGTCACACCTGGTCAGGTTTGGTGTGAACCACACCCCACACTTAAAGCCTCTAAGGGAAATAAATGCTGGTTTCCTAATAAGTCATCATACAGCTAAGACAGAGCTGAACTCATAAAGAAACCCCTGCTGCCTCATCTTTGGTGGATGCCCGTATCCATTCCCCCTTTTTCTTTCCTAGAAACACCCCAAATAGCTTTGGGTAGCAATATACCCAGTTAAAAACACTTAACTCCCTACAGAGGATCTACAAACAAGCCTCAGCTAACGTCATATTTAATAGTCAAAGACTGAGTGCTTTCCCCCTAAGATCAGGAAGAAGATGAGGCTGTTCGTTATCTCCACTTCTATTCAACATTGTACTGGGGGCCCTGGCCACAGCAATAAAGCAAGAAAAAGAAATTAAAGGCCTAGAATTTGGAAATGAGTAAGTAAGACAGTCTTCATACAAAAAGACGTGATGTTTTATGTAGAAAATCCTAAGGAATATATAATAAAGCTACCAGGACTAATAAGCCAATTAAGCAAAATCACGAGTTACAGGACTTTGATATACAAAAGTCAATTGTGTTTCTGTATTCTAGAAATGAACAATGGGAACTTGAAATTTCAATGCTGTTGCAGTAACATCAAACATATGACATATTTACGGACACCTTTTACAAAGTACTTGCAATATCTGTACATGAAAACTGAAAAAAATGTTGCAGAAGGAAATTTAAAAGGAGCACCTAAATAAAGGGAGAGATATATGGTGCTTGGGGGTCAGAGAACTCCATATTGCTAGGACATCATTTCTTTTCACCTTGATCTACAGATTCAACAAAATGCCAATCAAAATCCCAGCAGAAACTTTTGTAGAAATTGAGAAGCTGATTGTAAAACATATGGAAATACAGAGGACTTAGAATAGTCAAAACAAAGGTGGACGATTCACTAACAGATTTCAACACTTACTATAATGTGACAGTAAACACAACAGTATGGTATTGGGATAAGAATGAAATGTAGATGAATGGAAAAAGGTAGAGAGTCCAGAAATCGAGCCACACATGCATGTTCAACTGATTTCCAGCAAAGTCACCAAGGTAATTGAATGAGGAAAAAACAGTCTTTTCACCAAATGGTGCTAGAACAACTGAATAAGCCACATGCAAAAACAAACAAACCAATGAATCTCACCCTTACTTCACACCATATACAAAAGTTAACTCCAAGTGGATCATGAACCTAAATGATAAATCTACAAAACTTCTGGAAGAAACTATGTGAGAAAATTGTAGTGACGTTGGGTTAGCTGAAGATTTCGTGATACATGACACAAAAAGGTTGAATTTCACCAAAATTAAAATTCTGCTCTTTCTGACACGGTTAAGAAAATGAAAACATGGGTAATGGATTGAGAGAAAATATTTGTGAATCACATATATAATAAAGGGCTTCCATACGGAATTTATAAAGACAACTTACAATTCAATAGTAAGAAAACAAAATCCAGTTAAACAAACAGGCGAGAAATTTGAACAGACACTTCACCAAACAATACAAACGAACGGCAAATAAACACATGAAAAAGATTTGAGAAATGCAAATCAAGACCACAATGAAATACCACTCTACACCCACTAGAATGGCTAAAATGAGTAAGACAGGCAATGTTAAATACTGAGGATGCAGGGCAACTAAAAGTTATTGCTGTTGGGAATGCAAGTGGTTCAGCCACTTTGGAAGGCAGTCTGGCAGTTTCTTATAGAGTTAAACATATACCTACTATGAACCCAGCCATTCCACTCCTAGATATTTACAAAAGATAAATAAAAACACATGTCCATACAAAGACTTGCATGAGAATGTTCATAGAAGCTTTGTTCATACTAGCAAAACTGGAATCAATCCACATATCCACCAACTGGTTAACGGATAAACAAATTGTAGTGCATCTGTACCAAGGAACAGTACCCCACATTAAAAAGGAACACCCAACGACTTGGATGGATCTCAAAAGCATTTTGTTAAGTGACAGAAGCCAGATATAAGAGACTATGCACTATGCTATTCCACTTATATTATATTATAAAAAAGGCAAACCTACAGCAAAAGAAAAATCAATGTTTTCCAGGAGTCAGAGTCAGGGGAAGGGATGAGACGAAAAGGGGCACAAAGAAATGTTTTTGGGGTGATGGAAATGTTCTATTGTGGTGGTGATTATAGGGCCATATGCATTCGTCAAAGCTCATTGATAAAACATTGAAATTGGTGAATTTTAATATATAAAAATCATATATATTATTTTACAATATATATAATATATTTATAATTATATTTATATATACATAAAGTAAAAAGCTGACGTTTTTTAAATGCTCACCTCCCCAGACTCCTTTGCAACCAGGGTTAGTCATGGGACCCCCACAGCCAATGAAAGTAGGCAGAGGTTTACTGGGTGGTGCTTCTGTGAAAACTGTTTTCCTGATAAAAGAGAGCCTGAGCTGGCATGTGCCTTCTTCTCTTTGTCCTTTTTCTAGTTTCCTGCTTGGAACTCAGCCATCTTGTGGGTGTAAGAACAGTTAAAAGCCACACTAAGGAGTTGTATTAGTTCCCTAGAGGTGCTGTGACAAATCACCACCATCTTGATGACTTAAAACAACAGACACTTATTCTCTGACAGTTCGAGAGGCTGGAAGTCCAAAATCTAGGTATGGGCAGGGCCATGCTCCCCACAAAGGCTCTAGGGGAGAAGCCTTCCTTGCCTCTCCTAGCTTCTGGTGGTTGCCAGCAACCTTTGTATTCCTTGGCTTGTGGACAAATGACTTGAATATCTAATATCTGCCTCCATCTTCACAAACCATTCTCCTCTGTGTGTGTCTCTAGGTCTCTCCTTTTCCTGTCAGGACACCAGTCATATTGGAGTAAGGCTTACCCTACTTCACTACGACCTCATTTTAACTTGGTTACATCTGCAAAGACCCTATTTCCAAATAAGGTCCCTTTTATAGATACTGGGGGTTAGGACTGAACATATCTTTTGGAGTGGGGGGTTACACAATTCAACTCACAACAGGAGGGCAGAGGGGGAAGATAGCAAGAGCAGGGGCCCAGCTTTAGCCGTGGACTCACAGCACCTGCCTTCTGCATCCTTTGGGCTTCCGTCTTTTTTGTTTTTTTTTTTTAATTAGTTCATGTCTTTTATTAACCAATCCTAGCCAGCCATGTGGAGATCTTTCTTGTCCTTTCAGATGTTTGAGGTTTCCTGCTAGTGTTCAGTAGGTGTTCTGTGAGAATTGTTCCATTTGCAGATGTGTTTTTGATGTATTTGTGGGCGGAGGTGAGTTCCACATCTGTCTACTCCGCCATCTTGATTGGAGCCCCTAGGCTCCTGTTTTGGCAGCATTTAAAGCATTCCTCCCTTGGTACTCAGCCCCCAATCCATTTGCTATGTCCTTTGAATTTGTTTTCGGTGCTCACTCTTAAATCTACCCTCTTCCTTTTAATCTTACTGTGGATAGAGGGTGGAATCAGGTGGAAAAAAGAGTCCAGTCCTGACCAATAATCATACACATTCACTGAGCTTGGATATCAGATTCTACAACACACTTCAGGTACCACGTGTCTTAAATTATGCCCATCCAATATGGAGAACAATACAATATGCAGTTACTTAAACAATTTATATGAAGTAAAGTAGGTCAAACAATGAATTTTTCCTCACTTTCCACTTTTCTCCCTCAGGACAGCTGCTCCCACTGTCCTCAGCAGCCCACCCCCTAGACTTGTGAGCCCTTGTCCAGGAGGGAGTAAAGCCTGTACCTGCCCAGCAGATGATCACCTCATAAAGTAATGGAAATGGTGCACCCCAAATCATCCAGGCCGCAGAGTCTTTTTCTTCTCCTTCTTTTTTCTCTTCTTTTCCTTCTCTGTAGTAGGTAGAGCCTGTGGCCTGGCTTCGCCAGACCTACCCTGCCTCCAGCACATGCTCACCTGGCCTCGTCTCTGTTTTGCTGTAGATCCCTCTGTAACCCGTGTGCTTCCCACTCAGCCCTGGCTGGGGAGGCTGGGGTCTCCCTGGGTCCGGTCTGCATCTCTCTCTGAGGGCACCCTTGGTGTGGCCAGAGCACGAGGCTTCCGCCGCCATCCCCACGAGGCCAGTCCTTACCTACTCAGCCCACACCTCCACCTTCCTGCCTCTCCTCCTGTTTGACTTTCTGTCTTGTCTTTGTGTGTGTAGGGGGTGTGGGTGTGTGGTCCATATATATTTTTCTGCCTTCCAGTATTTTTTAATATCTATCTTTTTTCATCTTTCTGTATTTCTCTCCCGAAATGACTCCTTTCTCTTTTTTGGTAACCTTACTTCACCACTTTTCCCTTGTCTATATTTTTAATGTTTCTGGAGTTTTCTGCCTTTCTGTATTTTTTCTATTTTTCTGGGGTTTTGTTTTTCTATTTTTTTCTCTCCTATCACATTTCTATGGCTGCATTTCTGTCTTTTTTCCTGTGTCCTTTGAGCTGTCTTTTCTCCTGTCCCCTCTGTCCCTCTTTCTTTCTGTGTTTGTCCCCCATGTTATTTCTCCCTTTTCTCTTCAGGTTTGTTTCCAGATTAAGCCTGGTTCCCTCTGGGTGGCTGTGAGCAGAGGACCCCCTTCCCGCCACCTGCAGCCTCTCTCCCTGGACTCTGCCCTCTCCCCAGTTCTGCCGCCCTCTTCCTGCACCAATGGGAAGGTGCTGGTTTGTCTCCCACTAGCTTCTCAGAGAAAGCAGGCTGGTTGGGTCCACCAGCTGTCAGCTCACTGGTGGCTTCCTGAACTGGGAATATGGGATTCTTGATACCTTTATCCTAAGCTTTGAACCTGAGCTACAATTCCAGGAGAGCCCGTTAAATAAATCTCAGTCAACATCCTACTATATAGGCAAAGTATATATATATATATATATGTATATATATATATATATATATATATATATATATATATGAGAAAGGACACAGGAGGGCACCCTTATGTCCACTGTTCCAGCTTGTTTCCTATGAGGAGAAGTAAATGTTCTCAAGATGCCCCAGAGAGGGCTGTGTCCTGGCTTTGGGGACCTGAGGGGAGGGGCCAGCCGTGAGGTTCATGCTCGTCTCAGAGCCTGGGGCAGAGTTTGAACCCAGGGCCCTTGGGTCTAGCACCCCACTCCACCCTGAGACCCCTGCTGGGCCCCAGCTCTGCACTAGGCTCACTGCCCCAGAATCCCCCCTTCCCTCAGAAGGTGGCAGGTGGCAGCGTTGCAGGGCTGAGGGGGTGGGAGAACCCTTGTGTGGGGAGATGAGTCACCTGGGTGCAAGGCTGGGATTCCCACAGAAACACACCATGAGAACGATGGCTGCTATGATAGCATGAAGGTGCCCAGCATTGGGGACCCCCCCAACACACCCACATGCTCCGCAGCGCTGGCCGTGGATGGTGAAGACATTCTGGTTTTAGGGTGAGTCCCAGGCAAGTCCAGTAACTGTCCCTAGATCTGGAACACAGATGTATCTGGTCTGCCAGGGTGTGCCTTGTCCCCAGCTGTCAACAAAGCTGTGTGAGCGCAGACCTGGCCCCCTTCTCTCGGCCCTTGCTGTTCACACAGAGGGCTCCCCCACAGACAGCCTGGGCCACAGCAGCAGAGAAAGCATCCTCCCCTACGGTGCTGGGAGCAGGTTCTCCATAAGCGTGTATTCAAAGGCTCCCCCCCACCCTGAACTGTCCAATCTCAGAGCACTCCCTCCGCTGCTTCAGAGATGTGCACGTCCTCTTCTCTCCACCTCCCCCACCGACAGCTCCCCCTCCCCCAGGTTCCCCGCTCTGGTCTCCCTCCTGCCAAGTGGGCACATCCATCCATCGGAGCCCTTGCCACGCTGTTCTGACCAGGGCAGGACTGCGACCTGCCTGGCACCCAGCCCAGTGGTCAGGGCCAATGAGCACATGAAGGACCCTCCCTCACAGATGCTGGGAGTCGAGGTAGATTCCAGGGGAAGGGGTGGAATGCAATTGGATTCAGAGGGCATAGAAATAGCGAGAGGAAATTCAGTAGAGAGGAGTATACACAGCAAGGTGTGTGGGGCTCCAGGTCAGCCTTCTCACTGCACAGCAGCTATAGCATCTGCAGGTTTTGGGGGCATTGCCAGGGTCTCTGCAGACTCTCCTCTCTTCTCTCACCTGCACTGTCCTCCAAGCTCTGGTCTGGGGCCTGGCAATATGAACAGACCCCAAAGACAGAGCCCTTTCCTAGCGAAGACCTGACTATTTTTGTCAGGCACATAAAAGATCCAGGAGTGGGGACGGGCAGGGGGGGACACACATGTTTGATCTGACCTGTTTCTGAATCTTTTCACCACTAAAGCTTGACTAAAATTGTCAAAACATGAAATCAATAAGGTCTTGGCAAAAGGTTCCTATAATTGAATACATTACTTCCCAATTTCTCCTCCTTTTCCCTTTTCATGTCAAATGAAGAGTCTGCTTTTTATTACTTAGCCTTTCCGAAGAGAAAACAATTGTTGGATGATACAACCTCTTTGGTCATGTAAGCGTACAGTTGAATACATGCTTCTGAAATCGATCTTGATCATTTTCAACAACAGATACGTAAACCAACAAATGTTGGATGCCATCTTCCCTTCTTAGCAGTGTCCTCATTTTACAAGTTCCTTCTAATGTTCCGGTGGATGGAGGGATAGAGGTAGGGGTGGGGGTGGGAATCAGGAAACCATAAATAGATTTAACAGGCACCAAAGCGTGCATTTGGAGTACCGTTAGCTAGAAAGATCTTGTTTCAATAACACGATCTTCGCGTTTAGCTGAAGGCTACGTTATGGAGCCTGACTGCCCTCAGTGACTGCTTAAAGCTGACATAAGGCAGAATAATGTACATTTAATATGTGAAAGAAATTAGCCCTCAAGATCTTTGTTTCCTGAATCTCTGCAGCAGCTCAGCTGGTGCTTGGCACACAAGACAGCTGGAGGAGGCCTTCTTGGGGCGGTGAGGGAAAGGCAAGGGGTACAGCACGCAGAAAACTCACCCCATGGGGGTCTAGAGTGAACTCAGGGGACAACAGATTGAGAGGGAGAGCACAGAACCCACTGCAATTTGGACTCCGTAGGGCTCTGCGCTTCCATGTCCACGAATGGCATCCTATCTTCCCCAGCCACAAACGGGAGCCCCAGGGGCATTCTTGACTCCACCTTCAGCCATGACCGTGGCTGAAGTGATGGGCCATGACCCCCATCACTTGCAGGGAAGGTGGAAGGTTCTCAACCCCGCACTCAGGGCGCACAGGGCGCACAGGGCTCCCCACGGTGAGGACCCGCCGTCACCGCCATAGTCACCCTCTGGCCAGCCTCTCCAGCCTGGGAACTGGGATGCCGATGTCTCGATGCTCAGCCTGAGCCTGACAGTCACTCGCTCACATCACATGCCTCACCTCCAAGGTCCTGCTCCCCTTGCCGGGGGATGGTGTGAAAGGGCGTGCTCTGCCGGTCACCATGCAGGACTCAGCCCAAGGACGCTCCTTCTGAGAGCCACCCGACACAGAAAATGCGGCGGCCCTCTCTCTGCTCCAGACCCCTCTCACTGCACATCCCCCATGACCCTAACTGCCACCTGTCCCTCCAGCTGAGAGTCTGTGTCTTAGTCATCTTTGAAGCCCCAGAACTCACATGGTGCAGGGGGTGCTAGTCACCGAGCAGCAGCATCTGTCATACAAGGAACTATTCAGTAAAAATTCAAACGTTTACAGGTCTTCTTTTTTTTTCTCTTAATTGTTTATTTAAATCTATATATCTGAAGCTCCGATGAAGCACTTTTATTTCACTGTCACTCAGAGGCTTCTATTTTTGGCTAACCTTTTGGAATTCTGAAACAGCACCCCTCTCATTATGTTGAGACGACCACTGTGTGAGCCTCTGTGTGCTCCTGTGTGCTTAGCAGGGAGAGGGCTTTGAGACACTTGTGAGTAAGGGGTGAATTAACACTAGGGGTTAAAACACAACAAAACAGCCTATTCGGAAAGCCCGAGCTGTTGGCGAGCAGGAAAGGAAGAGCAGCAGGTCGCCGAGAGCTGCCACATGGAATTCTAGGGTCAACAGGTGGAGGTCTGTCCCACCGCCAGGCTGCTAAGCTGATGAGGGGATGGGCTGGACTTAACACTGGCTGACTTGGGAGGCCAGGCTGGGAGGTGTTAAGCCCTTTATAGGGACATATGTGATTCCCTCCTTTGCATTATGCTGTGTCCTAATGTCATACACCTGTGAGCTTGGTCACACATTCCTCATGGAGGCCCCTGCACCCTGGCAGCTTTGCTGTTTCCCTTTTCTTAGTCCTGCTATCAGGGTGTTGGCTGTAGGCAAAGTGCTGGGCCCTAGGCTGTCTCTCATCACAGCAAGAACTTGACAAATGTCCTGATCCCAGCTGACCATAATGGTCTGCCCACTGGCCTCGAGGAAGGGCAGAATAAATAGAATAATAGGCTCATTGCTGTTCACCCAAATTCTACCGTTTCCAGTAGCATCAAGCCCCAGGATGCGTCAACCCCCTAATCACAGAGAACTTGAAGAAACTGTCGTTAAAGCCCATAGTGAACATCATACTTGACAGTGAAAGGTTGAAAGCTTTTCCTCTAAGGTCAGGAATAAGATAAGGATGCCCACGCTCGCCATCCTTATTCAACATAGTACTGGAAGTCCTAGCCAGAACAATTAGGCAAGAAAGAAATAAAGGCATCCAAATTGGAAAAGAAGAAGTAAAATAGTTTCTATTTGCAGATGATATGATCTTATATATAGAATATCCTAAAGAGTCCCTCCAAAAACATTACAACTAATAAATGAATTCAGTAAAGTTGTAGGATACAAAGTCAAAATACAGAAATCAGTTGCATTTTTCTACACTAACAGTGCAATATCTGAAAAAGAAATAAAAACAATCTCATTTAGAGTTGCATCAAAAACCAATAAATTAACCAAGGAAGTGAAAGATCTGTACACTGAAAACTATAAGATGAAAGAAATTGAAGAAGACAAAAATAAATGAAATATACCATGTTCATGGATCAGAAAAATTAATATTGTTAAAATGTCCATACTACCCAAAGCAATCTATAGATTCAAAGCAAACCCTATCAAAAATGTTTTTTTCCCCAGAAATAGAAAAAAAAAGTCCTAAAATTCATATGGGACCACAAAAGACCTCAACTAACCGCAACAACACTGAGAAAAAACAAAACTGGAGATATCACACTTTGAGATTTCAAACTATATTACAAAGCTACAGTAATCAAAACAGTGTGGTGCTGGCATAAGAAAAGGACACACAGAGGAATGGAACAGAATCAAGAGCCCAGAAATAAAGCTATGCATGTATGGTCAACTAATATTTGACAAGAGAGCCATGAATACACAATGGGGAAAGGATAGTCTCTTCAATAAAATATGTTGAAGAGTGAAATTAGACCCCTATCTTACACCACTTACAAAAATTAACTAGAAATGGATTATAGACTTAAATATTAAGACCTGAAACCATAAAACTCCTAGAAGAAAACAATGTCTTGACAACAATTTTTTTGGATTTGACACCAAAAGCACAAGCAACAAAAGCAAAAATAAACAAGTGGGACTACATCAAACTAAAAAGCTTCTACACAGCAAAATAAACGAATCAACAAAATGAAAAGGCAACTTGCAGAATGTGCGAAAATATCTGCAAACCATCTATGTGATAAGAGGTTAATACCCAAAATATATAAGAAACTCATACAACTCAATTGTTTAAAAAACCCCAAAAAACAAATAATCCAATTTTTAAAATGTGCAGTTGACCTGAATAGACATTTTTCCAAAGAAGACATACAAATGGCCAAAAGGTACTTGAAAAGATGCTCAACATCACTAATCATCAGGGAAATACAAATCAAAACCACAGTGAGGTATCACCTCATACCTGTTAGAATGGCTATAATCAGAAAGACAAGAGATAAAAAATGTTGTTGAGGATGTGGAGAAAAGGGAATCCTTGTGCACTGTTGGTGGGAATGTAAATTGGTACAGCCCCTATGGAAAATAGTATGGAGGGTCCTAAAAAAATTAAAAATGGAACTACCATATGATCCAGAAATCCCACTTCTGGGCATTTATCTGAAGGAAATGAAATCACTATCTTGAAGAGATATCTGCACTCCTATGTTCATTGCAGCATTATTTACACAAACCAAGATATGGAAGCAAACTAAGTGTTCGTATATATACATATGTATATACACACACACATACATATACAATGGTATATTATTCAGCATAAGAAAGAAGGAAATCCTGCCATTTGCAACCACACAGATAGACCCTGAGGTCATTATGATAGGTATAATAAGTCAGACATAGAAAAACAAACTGTACAATCTCATTTATATGTGGAATCTAAAAAAGCTGAAGTCATAGAAACAGTGTAGAATGGTGGCTGTCAGGGGCTGGGGGCAGGAGAAATGGATACATGTTGGTCAAAGGGTACAAATTTCCAGTTACAATAGTATTAAGTTCTGCGGATCTAATGTATAGCATGGTGACTATAGCTAACACTATTATACTACATACTTGTAAGTTGCTAGACAGTAGATCCTAAATGTCTCACTCTCCACCAAAAATGTAATTATGTGAGATGATGGGAGTGTTAACTAACACTATTGTGGTAATCAGTGTACCATATATGAATCATCACATTGTACACCTTAAAATTACACAATGTTCTATGTCAATTATATCCAATAAAGCTGAAAAAAAAGGAGAGACACCCCAAAAAAGAAACTGTTGTTTAGTATTCAGTCACTTATACCAAGTCAAACTCACCAGTAATTAGGGTGCCATAAATAAGAAAAATGTCATTTCTATGGTATGCTCTTCAACCATGAGCCCAGAGTTTGGTACATGTCCCCATAGATCTGCCTCTCTCTGAAACTAAGCTGTCTTGTCCCCTTGTCCTGTCTGGGTGACTTGCCCAACGGTCCATGCCTGGGCCTTCCTTCCACCTTGGTCAGGGCCCTGCTTCCTGGGGTCCAGCCTCTGGGATGTAAGATCTCTGATAGAAGGTTCAGAATCTCTAGGGTATGTCTGCCTGACTTCGGGGCAGCCCTCAATAGCTCACCTCTTGCCAGACTCCTGTGACCCTGGCCACTGGCCCAGACCTCCCCCGTCATCTGTCACCATGCTCTCTGGATTCCATGCTGCTGGCTGGCCTGGGCACCCACAACTGTGTTTTGGTGTGACACTGAAAACTGTCTAACACAGAACTGACACATGGTGAATGCTGTTGCCATTAGCCATTTCTTCTTTTCCCCAATTAGTGTATCAAGATTCAGCAGCTGAATCTTGGAAACTTCTAAGTTTCCAATTTCATATACCAAAAAATGATAAGTGCCTGTAATGCAAACAACCTAAATGCTGTGAGGCACCACTTAAGTTATATCTTTAAATTTTTTAATTGAGGAATAAGAGGCATACAGTCAGACGCATAAATCTTAAGTTGACAGCTTGATGATTTTTTACATGTGTATGTAACCATGTAACCACCCAGGCCAAGGTATAGAAATTTCCCAGACCCTCTTCTGTACTCCCTCTCTGTCAGTACCAGTCTCCCACTCTCTGATCCCCAGATAACCATCTGCTAATTTCACCCCTTCTTGAATGAATGTCATATAAATGGAATTATACATTATTAATTTTTTCTGCCAGGCTTCTTTCACTACACATAACATCTGCAAAATTCGCTTATTTGGTTGCAGGTAACAGTACTTTATCCCTTTTTATTGCTGGATACAATTCCTATGTATGAAAATACCACAACTGGTTTATCCAGACTCACGTTGATGAACATTCGGGTCATTTCCAGTTTTTGACTATTATTGATACAGCTGTTATAAACATTCTTGTATAAGTCTTTTTGTGAGCAGGGTTTCATTTTTCTTGGGTAAATACCTAGGGAGGAAAGTGCTGGTCGTAGGGTGGGTATATAATTAACTTTAAAAGGAACTGCCAAACTGTTTTCCAAAATGGGTATTACTATTTTACACTACCAACAGCAATTATGAAAGTTCCCCTTGTATCATATTGTCACCATGATTGAATTTCATCAATCGTTTTAGTTTAACACACTGCAGTGGGTGTGTCGTATTTCATTGTGGTTTTAATTTCAATTTCCCTGATGACTAATAAGATTGAGCAAAGTTTAATGTGCTCATTACCATTCTTTTTTTTTTTAATTTTATTTATTTATTTCTTTATGGCTGTGCTGGGTCTTTGTCTCCATGCGAGGGCCCTCCCCAGCTGCAGCAAGCGGGGGCCACTCTTAATTGCGGTGCGCGGGCCCCACACTATCGCGGCCTCTCCCGCTGCGGAGCACAGGCTCCAGACGCGCAGGCTCAGCAACTGTGCCTCAGGGGCCCAGCCGCTCCGTGGCATGTGGGATCCTCCGAGACCAGGGCCCGAACCCGTGTCCCCAGCATTGGCAGGCAGACTCTCAACCACTACGCCAGGGAAGCTCCCATTACCATTCTTTTATCTTCTTTTGTGAAGTGTCTTTCAAGTCTCTTGTGTAATTTTTCTTAGATTATGTCTTTTTGTTACTAAGTTAGAGGAGGTCTTTATGTATTCTGGATAAAAGTCTTTTGTCAGATACATGTGTTGCAAATAATTTCTCCAAGGTCATGGCTTGTCTTTTTGCTTTCTTACTGGTGTCTTTTGGAGAACAATTTTGTTTTTAATTTTTAAAAAAATCCAATCAATCAATATTTAATTGAATGGTTAGTGCTTTTAATCTTTTTTCTAAGAAATCTTAGTTTACCCCAATGCCAAAGAGATATCCTATGTTTTCTTCTAAAAGTTTTATCGTTTTCACTTTCACTTTAAGTCTATGGTCAATTTCAAATTAATTGTTGTGTATTATGTGAGGAATAGGTCAAGGTTCATTTTTTACCATTCGGATATTTAGCTGTTTGTTGCACAATTTGCTGAAAAAATTTCTCTCTTCATCATTTAATTTCCTTTGTACCTTTGTAAAAAATCAAATGAACATATATTTGTGGGTCGATTTCTGGACTTTATAGTGTTCTACTGATCTATTTGTTTATCTTTATGCCAATCCCATACTGTCTGGATTATCGGAGCATTAGCATTAACTCTAAAATCAGGTAGTACAAGGCCTGCACATTTCTTCAACTTTTTCCATAGTTGTTTTGGCTATTTTAGGCTATTTGTATTTCTACATGAATTGTCAAATCAGCTTGTGAGTTTCTACAAAAAGTCCTGCTGCGATTTTTTATTTTTTTATTTTTTTTTCCTTTTGCGGTATGCGGGCCTCTCACTGTTGTGGCCTCCCCCGTCGCGGAGCACAGGCTCCGGACGCGCAGGATCCGGACGCGCAGGCTCAGCGGCCATGGCTCACGGGCCCAGCCGCTCCGCGGCATATGGGATCCTCCCAGACCGGGGCACGAACCCGTATCCCCTGCATCGGCAGGCGGACTCTCAACCACTTGCGCCACCAGGGAGGCCCCCTGCTGCGATTTTGACTGAGATGGTGTTGACTCTAAAGACCAATTTAAAAAAAAAATTTTTTTTAAGAAAATAGGGGCTTCCCTCGCGGTGCAGTGGTTGAGAGTCCGCCTGCCGATGCAGGGGATACAGGTTCGTGCCCCGGTCTGGGAAGATCCCACATGCCGCGGAGTGGCTGGGCCCATGAGCCATGGCCGCTGAGCCTGCGCGTCTGGAGCCTGTGCTCCGCAACGGGAGAGGACACAACAGTGAGAGGCCCGTGTACCACAAAAAATAAAAAAATAAAGACCAATTTAAGGAGAATGAACATCACAGCAATACTGAATCTTTCCATGCACAAACATGATATACTTTTCCACTTATTTAAGTTTTCTTTAATTACCTTCTGCAATGTCTTATAGTTTTCTATATATAAATCTTGCACCGTTTGAATTTTTGTTGTAAAATATACTCCTAAGAACTTCATGTTTTTTAATGATATTGTAAATTTAATTTAATTTTACATTTTGTTTTCCAATTGTTTATCAATAGTGTATAAAAATAAATTTTAGGGCTTCCCTGGTGGCGCAGTGGTTGAGAGTCCGCCTGCCGATGCAGGGGACATGGGTTCGTGCCCCGGTCCGGGAAGATCCCACATGCTGCGGAGCAGCTGGGCCCGTGAGCCATGGCTGCTGAGCCTGCGTGTCCAGAGCCTGTGCTCTGCAACAGGAGAGGCCACAGCAGTGAGAGGCCTGTGTACCACAAAAAAAAATAAAAATTAAAAAAAATAAAATTTTTTTGGATACTGAGTTTGTATCCTGTAACTGTGTATTGATTTACTAGTTCTGGTAGAGTTTGGGGGTATTTTTGGTAAAGTCTTTCATATTTTTTATCTAAACAACTATTTCATCTGCAAATTAAGACAGATTTATTTCTTCCTTTACAATATTTGTCATTTATTTCTTTTTCTTGCCTAGCTGTTGCACAGCTAGGACCTCCAGTGTAATGTCAAATAGAAGTGGTGATAGTGGACATTCTCACCTTGTTCTCCCTCTTAGTGAGGAAAGCGGGCAATATTTCTCCATTAGATATCTTAACTATAGGTTTACTGTAGATGTGCTGTTTCAAAATTGAGGAAATGAGTTTCTATTTCTAGTTTGCTAAGTCTTTTTATAACCATGAACTGATGTTGGAGTTTGTCAAATTTTTTTCTGCATTATATAATCACATAATTTTTCTCCTTTATTTTGTCAATGTTGTAGACTTCATTGATATTTGAATGTTAAATCAACACTGCATTCTTGGAGTAAACACCATTTGGTGACATATTTTTCTTTGTATATATATTGCTGGATGCAATCTTTAATATTTTATTATACATTTCTACCTATGTAATGAAAATATTGGTTTATAATGTTTTCTTTGCAATGTACTTATTAGTTCTCATATCAGTATTATATGGGTTTTTTAAAGAGTTTTGTGTAAGACTGGTATAATTTTGTCTTCAGATGTTTGATAGGATTCAACAGAAAAACGATCTGGACCTAGAGCTTTCTTTGTAGAATGTTTCCATTACAAATTAAATTCATTTAATAGATATTTTTAGCTCCCCCGTTTGTTTGTTTTTTTTGCTTGCTCTTGAAAGTTGTGTTTTTCCAGAAATTTGTTCTAAGTTCTTGAATTTATGTGCATAAAGTTGTTCATAATATTCCCTATTGTATTTTAATCTCTGTCCTATATGCTATGATATTCCCTCTTTCATTCTTGATCTTGTTAGCTAATCCTTTATCTCTTTTTCTCTTGATCAGTCTTGCTAGGGATCAATCAATTTTTAATCATTTCAAAGAACAGACTTTTAGGTTTGTTGATTTTCTCTAGAGTTTATTTTCTACTTTATCGATTTCTCTCTAATCTTTATCATTCCCTTTATGCTACTTACTTCGCTCTTCTTTTTCTAGCTCTTAAGGTGGAAACTTACATCATTTACTTAAACCTTTTTTTATTTTCTAAGATAAATACTTCAATCTATAAATTTCCCTCTGAGGACTCTTTTCACTACACCCACCAAATCTAATATGTTTTGCTTTCATTATCGTTCAGTTTGAAATATTTTCTAACTCCCTTAGAGATTCCTTCTTGGATTCACAGAAATGAGTTGCTTAATATTTATTTGGGAAATTTTTCCAGATATCTTTTTGTTATTGATCTCTAATTTAATTCCATTATCAATAGGGAAAGTATTCTGTATTATTTTGATATTTTAAAATTTTTACTGAGATTTGTCTTATGAACAGCAACTGTAGTTCTGGGTGTAGTTTTCAATATATGTCTATAAATGCTAAATAGATAGAGTTGGATGATAGTGTTGTTCACATCTTTTAAGCCACATTGAATTCCTGTCTATTTGTTTCATCAATTATTGGATTTGTCTGTTTCTCCCTTTGGTTCTGTCAATTTCTGCTTCATGCTTTTTTTTTTTTTTGGCCAGGCCACATGGCATGTGGGATCTTAGTTCTCCAACCAGGGATCGAACCCATGCTCCCTGCAGTGGGAGCATCGACGCTTAACCCCTGGAATGTCAGGGAAGTTCCCCTGCTTCATGTATTTTGAATGTCTGTTATGGTGCATACCTATTTCAGATTATTGCCTTCTTGATGAAGTGGTCTTTTAATCTTCATGAAATGACCCTCTTTATCCTTGGTAATACTCTTTGTCTTAAAGTTTGCTTTATCTGATATTAATTTAGGCTCTCATGTTTTAGTTGAAAGCTATATCTTTTTCTTGTCTGTATCTTTATCCTCAAAGCATAAAGGTGAGATTTTGCTCATTTTTAACCCCCATGACAATTTAATTGCCTTTTAATGGGAATGTTCAGTCCATTTACATTTAATATAGTTATTGATAATGTTGGGTATAAGTCTATTATACTACTATGGTATGTCTGTCTACTTAGGTCATTAGTTTTTGTTCCTTCTTCCATGCCTTCTTCCAGATTAACTGAGGATTTTTCTTTTTTGTCTCAGTTTACCTTCTCTATTAAAATATATATTCTTTACTACGACAGTCTGCCTTTAATTAATAACAATCCATGTATAACATAAGAACCTTATAATAGTATAATTCCAAGTACTTTACATCCCATCTTTTGTGCTAAGGTGCCATATATTTTACTTCCATATACATTAACAAACTAAAACAACTACGATTACGTTTGCTTTAAATAGCCAATTGAATTCTAAAAAGTTTAAGAAGAAAGGTGACATTAATATTTACCTACACATTTTGCATTTTCACTGTTCATCTTTCCTTTAGGTTTAAATTTCCATGCAATTTCATTTTGTTCAGCTTGAAGAAACTTCCTTAACATTTCTTCTAGTACAGGTCTGCTTATGACAAATTTTCTCAGCTTTCCTTTACCTGAAAATGCCTTAAATCATTTTTGATACATATCTTTGCTGGCTCTAAAACTCTAGGGAGAAAGTTGTTTTGTTTTTTTTCCAGCACTTTAGAGATATCTTTTCCACTGTCTTCTGGCTCTACAATTTCTAATGAAAATCAACCATCATTCTTATCATTTCTTTTCTGTTTCTAATGTTCCTTCTTCTCTGGCTACTTTTATAATTTATTCTTTATCTTTGATTTTCAGCAGTTTTACTAGGATGTGCTTCTGTTTTTATGTTTGTTTGGTTGGTTGGTTTCAATCCTCTCTGTCTGAATCTTGTGAGCTTTCTGGAGTTGTGTGCTGTCATTTCTTTAAAAATTGGCTGATACGTTTTCTGTTCCATTCTGTCTTATCTTTCTCTGAGACTCCAAGGGCATGTATATTAGAGTGTGTGATTCTGTCCCACAGGTCACTAAGGCTCTGTTCATTTTTATCAATCTTTTTCTCTCTGAGCTTTAGCTCAAAGGATTTCTATTGATGTCTTCATGTTCACTGACATTTTCCTCTGTTGCATCCAATCTGTTGTTAATTCCACCCAATTAATTTTTTAATTAATTAATTAATTATTTTTTGGCTGCATTGGGGTCTTTGCTGCTGTGTGCAGGCTTTCTCTAGATGTGGCAAGTGGGGGTTACTCTTTGTTGTAGTTGCACGGGCTTCTCATCATGGTGACTTCTCTTGTTGTGGAGCACGGGCTCTAGGCGCACGGGCCTCAGTAGTCGTGGCATGCAGGCTCAGTAGTTGTGGCTCACAGGCTCTAGAGCACAGGCTCAGTAGTTGTGGCACATGGGCTTAGTTGCTCCGTGGCATGTGGGATCTTCCCAGACCAGGGCTCAAACCCATGTCCCCTGCATTGGCAGGCAGACTCTTAACCACTGCACCACCAGGGAAGTTCCAATTTTTTATTTATAGTATTGTATTTTTCAGTTCTATCCTGCTTGGGTTTTAAAAGTATACAAAATTTCAAAAAGTCTCCTGAAAATTTCATTTATTATGTCCTGTCCACTCTTTAATAAATTCATCATATTTTTTCAAAAGTGTTTGTCTTCTAATTTCAACACTGGAGTTATTTTTGGTGTCTTTTTCTATCGACTGATTTTTCTCTTGATTATGGATTACATGTTCCTACTTGTTCACATGTCTGGTAATATTTTATTGTATATTGGACACTATAAATACTACTCATTCTGGATCCTGTTATTTTCCTCTAAAGAGTGTTGAGTTTCATTCCAGCATGCTGTTAAATCATTAGTAGATAAACTTGAATCTGTAGAGGCTTGGTTTAATTCACTGTCAGGAAGAATCTTTTTGGTTTTGCCTTTAGTATCTTTTAATTCTACCTGTAGTCCTTGAGTAAATCCCCTTTCCTGGGACATAGTTTTTTATACCTAAGGCATGGCCCTTCTGGTGTTCCAGTGGAAAGTTTTCCATACCTCTCTAACTGGGCAGAACTCAAACTACATATTCTGTGTCCTATGTGGTAGGCAACAGTTGAATTCTCTGCTCAGCTTTTTAAGCCTTTCAAATGAAAGAGCCCTTGAGCTCTTTGGAGTTTTGTCCACCTATGCATATTTCAGATATCAGTTAAAGATTTGAGTAGTGTTAATACACATATTTTGAAGTTTCCCTCTCTATGGCTCCCTTTTTTTTAATTTTCCCCTTCAATTTTCAGTCTTTCTGACAGTCCCAAACTTTATCTGCTGACTCCTCAGGACATTAAGATTGAGGTTCCCATGTGGTAACTTCTTCTTTAACCTAAATGTAGGGAAAGGCTTTCTGTCTGTTAAAATCCATTTGACTACACAGAAGTTAAACACCTTTTTGCATGGCAAAAATTACCACGAACAATGTCAAAAGACAAGTGACAAACTGGAAGAAATTTTTGCAATATGACAAAGGTATAAGATCCTTAATATAGAAAATTATTGTACAAAAATACCAAAATCCCTATGGATAAATGGGAAGCTAATATGAACAATAATACCTGAAAAATATGTTAAAATAGCTCTCACATAGATGAAAAACTATGCAAACTCACTCATAATTAGAGAAATAGAACTTAGACCAATATAGAGATACAATTTCTCACCTATCAAATTGGCAAAAATAAAAGGTATGAGAACACATTCTGATGACGAGGCTGTGAAGAAACAAATGTTGCTGGGGAGAACGCAAACTGGTACAACCCTTCTGAGGGATAATTTGACAATACTTAACCAAACTACATATGCACTTACCTTTGGACCCAGCAATCACACTTCCAGAAATCCACCCTAAAGGTACACCCAAGCAATACTAAATTTCATATGCATACAATAAAGAGGGGTTGAGTAAGCTATGATACATCCATACAGTGTATTATTCTGCTGTTTTTCTGTTTGTTTAAGAATAAGGTAGATCTCTATGAACTGATGTGGAATGCTTTCCAGGACATACGGTTAAGAGGGAAAGAAATACAGAAGAGTATCTATCATATGTGATCCTTCATGAAAGAGAGAAAACAATATAAGAAAATACAAATGTATCTGATTATTTGTGTGAAAGAAATAAAGGAAGGATAAGCCAAAAACTAAATAGTCTGCTCACCTATTGGAGGTATGTGGGGAAAAAAGAGAAGAATGGAAGTGGGGAGGTAGGGGTGAGGAAGGAGTGACAGTTCTGAGTATACTTTTTGTACAGCTTTGATTCTTAGAAACTTAGTAATGTTTCATGTAGCCAAAACATGAATGGATTCAAATCAACCAGGATGTTGGGAGATCCCAGAGTAGAATACAAATAGCCACAAATGAACCTAACTGTGTTGCAAATGAATAACACAATCTCACTGAAGGAGAAGAAAAGAACAAGTCAAAGTAATTTTGGAAATACTACTTTGATTAGATACCGTAAGCTAAGTTCACAAAGACAAATACTGTATTCTAGTTGTAAATGTGTTTCTCACAGAGAGATGGGTTAGCAATTCTGAAACTACTTAACGTGTATACTAGGGAAGATCAAATAAGTAAACATAGTAGACAATGAAAGCCAGATTTCTCACTTTCTCAGAGAAAGAAGTTACAAATAGGAAAGAGGGAATGCTTGTGGTTTGGGATTGGAATCAGAACTACCAGTATAAACTCATGGTTTCTAATATACGTGCATACAAATCTGTGTGAGAATGTGTGAGTGAGTAAACCTATATCTATTTTCTAGCTTAGAACAAGCCTAGAAGTAGTGACACTCCAGTAGCAATTAGCATACTCAGCAACCAGATATTGATTTTTAAATACTATTCTCCAATAAAAGGAACCAGGGACTCTTGGAGAAATGGTTGATTACAGGTTGGGCAGGGTAAATATGAGATGAGCCTGGAACATTTTATGGTACCAAAAAATAAGGAAGCGTTTCAAAAAAAAAAAAAAGATGGGGACATATCAAAGAGATACAGGGGCTAGTTAAACTGAAGCAGATCTCAATGGCCAAAGCTGGAACAATGTGAGCACGAAAATAAAATATGGTAGAATTGGACATAGCCCAAATATACAATAAATATCCATTAATCCACACTGATGTAAATAATAATTAATTGAATAGATAAATCATTAAATCATTGGAAGAGAAGGGACAGCTCTTGCTTCTAATAAAGGAATGTAGCAGGAATGAGAGAAATAGAATTCCCAGTAGTAAACACCACAGTATTGATTATTTCCAGAAAGATCTATAGATGATTACTAAAATAGTGGGTGAAAGTTTAAGGAAAAAAATAGTATATTTGCATAACCAAATGTGAGTCTCCTCTTTGCTCTTGGTAACTGCATTCCCTTGAAGAAACCACTAACCTTTTTTTGTTGTTGTTGTTTCTTTTTTTTGTGTGTGTGGTATGTGGGCCTCTCACTGTTGTGGCCTCTCCCGTTGCGGAGCACAGGCTCCGGACGCACAGGCCCAGCGGCCATGGCTCACGGGCCCAGCCGCTCTGCGGCATGTGGGATCTTCCCAGACCAGGGCACGAACCCGTTTCCCCTGCATCGGCAGGCAGACTCTCAACCACTGCGCCACCAGGGAAGCCCACCACTAGCCTTTTTGGTCCTCAGGTTGCCTCCTGAGGGACCCTTCTAGCTCTCACACAAAAAAAGGAAATGACTGCACTGCCCATGCAGTTATTAGAAATATAACTTCCTCTTCCTTTTCCTTCTCATCACTTCCCTTTCTTTCTTTCCTTTCCATTCCCTACCTATAATAGGCTTCCCTAGGAAGAGAACTTAGGTGATCTCTTTGAGAGAAAGATGGAGAAAGTTAGAAGTGAGGGGAAAAGAGAAAATGCAACTCCTAGGATTAACTGGGTTTAACGTAACTAGAATCAGAGAGAGGAAAGCATCACAGAACAGAAACATTTCCTATGACCAGAAACAACAAATAGGGAAGTGCCAAGCTAAGCCTTAGGAGCACGGCACACAGGAGGAGGTAGGCACAGGCAGCCTCAGATCTTCCTGCCTGTCCACTCTGGGGTCTCTCAGACCACCACCTACCCCTTCCTCACACCATGTACAGCTATTGGGAAGTAGAAGTCAGTCACTCTTTCCCCCTCGCTGAGTTGCAGGAGTTTAAGCCTTAGCTCTCACTGAGAAATGGGTATATGTTCCCCATTAAAGGAATTTCAAGCCCCAGTCAGCAGCAAAGCCTTACTTTTGCATAAGGTGGCCATTGCATAGGCAGCGCCCAGTGCTCTGAAGACAAAAAGGCCCCTCCACCAGGTTGCCCTGGTCTGCTGGTCATCTTCCCAGCCCAACTTGACCACAGGAGTTAGAAGATGCAAGATCAATGCAAACCAGGAACTCAGGAAATTTGGTTTCTAATCCTGTTTCCTGTCTTTGATGATCTGTCTCTGGAATAAAGCTCTTGGCATTTCTGTACCATGAGATTTTTAGTAAAACATCTGCTCTTCAGGTTGCTGTATTGTTTTTTTTTTTTTTTTTTTTTTTTTTTTTTTTTTTGTGGTATGCGGGCCTCTCACTGTTGTGGCCTCCCCCGTTGCGGGGCACAGGCTCCGGACGCGCAGGATCCGGACGCGCAGGCTCAGCGGCCATGGCTCACGGGCCCAGCCGCTCCGCGGCATATGGGATCCTCCCAGACCGGGGCACGAACCCGTATCCCCTGCATCGGCAGGCGGACTCTCAACCACTTGCGCCACCAGGGAGGCCCTGTATTGGTTTTTTAAAATGTAACAAACACAACCCAGCTGCTGTTACTCTCTGATTCCTGTCTCCACTCTGAAACTCTCAGGGAAGTACAAGCAAAGCAGACCAGATATTCTCTTTGGGTTCACTGACAATGGTATTTTCTAGCTCCTCTCTGGATCTACCAGACATCACTGGACCAAAGCTCTTGAGGACCTGTGACTGATGAAAGTCTGGCAGCCTGACCTCCAGCATATGCCATGTGTGTGCCATCCAGTCACTGATCCAGACAGCTCACATTTTCTGCAGACAATAACTCACATAAGATTCCAAATGCCAACCAGGTGACCTTGGCAAAGAAACTGTTAGTCTAAAATTCTAACAAAATAACTGGCATCATCTGTTAGAAAGATAGCCTTCAGAGGTACTATGATTTCATTATATTCTAAAGATCTAATGAGCTTTAGAGTCTCTCTCTCTCTCTCTCTCTCATGTGTACATACACACACACACAGCAGTCAGGCTGCACTGACCACAACAATAAAAACTGTAGGTGACTGTTACTTTTCTAAACAGAAAGCTCTATAAAGTTACTTCTCCAAAAACCTTATTTCCAGCCTCCACCAATTCTTCTCCAACCAGACCTCAAATTCTGAATAAGAAAAAATAACTTAGGGTAGCTGTTTCCAAGTGAGTTGACTGCCCCTGAATTTTGAGGATGATTAATGATATTCATTTACAAACCACTTCTCTTTCCCTTTTGACTCAGCCTTGCAGTGTGGAGGAGGGCAACATGAATCAGATTTTTTAAATCATTCTTTTCCAGGTGATTCCTACACACCCTGAAATGGGGGAACCACCAGTGCAGTAGAAGAATATTACAGGTGACGAGAGACAGACATGAATAAACTGGTTAACCAGAACAGTTTTCATCCCACCTGAATTATCATCCCTCTACCTGCCCAATTTTTGTTACTCACATTTGAAAATAAACAGTCATCTGTTAAACATATTGATTACTCAGGGGATACATTTTTCTCCCCTAGATTTTCTCTATAAAATGAAGTCCTTAATAAAATATTCTCAAAGTGACAAGTCATTGTTTATTGTCTCCCCCCTGCCACTAATGGGGAAGTGATATAGTGACCTTGATGAACAACGTTTGCAGCATGATTTTAGAAAGCTGGAGAAGCGGAGCTTCCAAGACAAGCCATGGGGCTGGGCTCCCTCCATGGCCACCACCACACAGAAGGACATTTCCTGGATCCATTTTAAGTTAAATTCTGGCTGCACCAAGGAGGGAAAGGCAGTATGAGATGATAGGTCTTTCGTGAGGACCTAGGGGTCTTGACTCTCTACCTCTGTGAACTTGTAGCCCTTAGTGCTCCCTCCAAGGTAAGAGGGAGATGGGCTATCTAACACGAGTGAGCTAAGTGTCTCCAAAATAAAATGTGCATTTGAGGAACATTAAAGAGTATTACTGTAAAACAAAAGAAAAGCAGACTTCTGGAGCCCACTCATATTTTTGCTTCTTGAAAAGATCCTGAACCAAAACACATGGTTATTTTTACAAGATCTTGGCATTCTAGATGAAATCACCCACCTTTGGACACTGTTTGAAGACTATTCTCCAGACTCCATTTGGGTCAGATGTTCAAATTGCTGACCAGGTCATTTTATTTCCAGATACACCAAATTAATGTAGGTAGATATAAGCCAACATATAGCTAGCTGAACAAAAAGCTGAGCCAAAAATACAAACTTAAATGTAGAAGTCAAAATTCTTTTCTCTAAGCTTGTAGGTTCTGTCATAAGTTAGTACTTATTTCATTCTGCCTTGGGCTATAACTAGTGGACTTATCCCAAGGTAGGAGCATATCTTAATAATCTTTGTAGTCTTCCCATGCTTAGCCCTAGAAAACTGTATTGTTTAATGAATATTTAATTGAATTGACTATTAAAATGGTTACACTAATGGTAGTAACTCAGATAATTAACATGAGTGCAAGGTTTATCATTTCTTAAATGCTTTTTAAAAAACATATTCTGGGCTTCCCTGGTGGCACGGTGGTTGAGAGTCCGCCTGTTGATGCAGGGGACATGGGTTTGTGCCCCGGTCTGGGAGGATCCCACATACTGCAGAGCGGCTGGGCCCGTGAGCCATGGCCACTGAGCCTGCGTGTCCGGAGCCTGTGCTCCACAACGGGAGAGGCCACAACAGTTAGAGGCCTGCGTACTGCAAAAAAAACAACAACAAAACAACAACAACAAACATATTCTATCTTATTTCATCCTTGCAACAAATTTGTATTGTATCTACTCTTATTACCCCAAATTTATGGATATAGAATTGGGATAATAAGTCTCAGAAGTGGTAAGACATAATTGTCTGATTCTAAAACTCTTGTATTTCTTTGCCACGCCACACACCTAATGTTTGTTTGTTTCTTCTGACCAGAAAATACACTTGTATGTGTGTAAAGTTTTTCTTTTCTCAAAATAAGAAAACAGTTCACACTTGTGAACTATTTGTTCTCTGGAAAAGAACAATTTTAACCAGAAAATAGTTCTGAATATTTAATAAGTACCAGAGAGCATCTAATATGATATGACATACTCCCAGATAAAAAGTGAGAAAGCTGGAGAAACAAAGTGTTAAAAAAAAAGAGTGTGGACAAATGTGGACCTTGGGGAAGTACAATTTGGTTCAATATTTGTAGAGAACACTTTGGATGTAAAGTTGAAAAACTGCATTGTTAAGAATGTTCATTATGGCACTGTGTATAATCACCAAAAAACGAGGAGCATAGAATATTGGGGGATCATATTCTTATTGACATAGAAAGAATGTCTATGTCATTCCTTATATTATTAGACAGAAATAGTGATTTTAAAAGACTATAATCTCCTTCCGTAATTTTGTTTCAACAAATGTATCAATGCCAAAACTATTACATGATTTTTGCTTTCTGATGCTATATTAGTTACCCATTGCAGTGCAACAAATTATCTCCAAATTTAGCATCTTAAAACAAAAAAACTGTTATTATCTGACATGGTTTCTGAGGGTTTTTGGATCTGGGCATGTCTTGATTGGTGCTCCTGGCTCAGGCTCTGCCATGAGATTAAAGTCAAGTTGTTGACTGCTCCAGGCCTTGCCATCTCTGGAGATGTGAGTAGGGCTACAGGAAACACTTCAGTCTTCATTCATGTAGATTTGGAAGAAGTTTTGGTTCTTTGACACATGGGCTGCTCATGACATGACTTCCCCCAGAGTCAGGGATCCAAGAAAGGGAGGGAGAAACTAAGGTAGAATCCACAGTAACTTTTATAATGCAATCTTAGAAGAGACATACCATCACTTATGCTGTATTCCACTGGTTCTACAGACAAACCCTAGTACAATGTAGAGGGAGCTATATAAAGATGTGACTGCCAGGATGCTGGGATTATTGAAGGCCACCTTGGACCTTATCTATCACAGCCCATCCTCACCTTTCCCCAAGGCCCAAAAAACCCTCTCCCATCCCATTACCAGCATTAGTCCAAATTCCAGGAGCTCATCATCTACATCCAGTTTAGATGCAGATAAGTTTCCTCAGATGTCATTCCTCCAGAACATTTCCTCTTGATTTGAAGGTTTTTAACTAAAGAAACAAGTTATTTGTCCTCTACATGGCCAACACACACTAGTGGGATAGGAATGGATTATACTCTTGCTCAAGAAAGAAGAAAATGGGAGGAATACAGGGGTCAGAAATCCACAGAAATTCTGAAATCCGGCTGAGCCATTGTCAGAAGTTCCTTGATTAGGATTCAGTCCTACCCATGCCCAAGAGGTTTTTTTTCTCCATTGCTCTTGGCTCCACCTCTGGCTCTTGGTTCTTTCCTCTGAGGCATCCTGCTATCATGAAAGGTACACATGTTTGTGATTGGTTCATTTCTTCAACCGGCTTCTGGCTTGAGGAATTTTGGTGGTTCAAAGCCACATTTTAGGGTTTTGTTAGATCAGAACCCAACTTTGAGGTGCCCAAATCTGTATTCGGTATCTATTGCCGTGCAAAAAATACCCCCCACATTTACCAGATTAAAGCAAACACTCATTATTCAGACAGTTCCTGAAAGTCGGGAATCCAGAAGCCGGATGGTTCGGGTCCAGGGTCTGTCAAGGTTGCAGCAAGCTGTCTATGGCCCCAGTCCTTACAGGGTCTGAAGGTCTGACTGGGGCTGAAGGATACACTACCAAGATCACTCATGTGGGTGCTGCCAGGAGGCTTCAGTCCTTGCAGACTAATACCCTAATCTTCTGAAAGATATCTGAAAATAACTTGCTGTTGCCCAATCTATACTTATTCTTCCTTTTAAAAATCATTTTTGTTTTTGATGTATATAACTATACATCACTGTATATAATTAGATTTGTTTCTGTACAAAATGTTCATGATTAGATTTATTTGTAATCTGAGAGTCTATGCTTTTATTAGGAGAATGGAAAACTCATTTCATGTTATAGCCCAGTTTAAATCTAATCCTCCACCTTCTAGATGTGGAAGCTGGAGGGAGTTATGGTCCCCAAGGATGGAAATGTAACAGAAGATGCCTCTCCATGGCATACTGTGGACTGAATTTAGGGATCATAATGGAAAAGTTGATTTCAAGGGATTACTAGACCAGTGCACTTCAAGTCAAATCATCAATCTTTGGGGGCCAGGGAACCAAGGAGAGGCGATTTGTACTTATACAAATTAGACAAGGGACAAAGGGGATGTCACAATGAACAGGAAGAGATTGGAGAAGCAATCCCTGGAGAAAGTCTCAAACCAGGGAGCAACTGGCAGTGGGAACTCTCTAAACAGCCCTTCAGCCTCGGTGTAGGAACATCTAAAGGAAAAGCACCAGAGGGTCTTAGAAGCCTCCAAGAACGTGCTGTCTGATGTGTGTTCTTTACTCTGTCTCTGAGTGCACAAACTTTTGGTCATGTATTTACCTTTGCTGCGTCTTCTGTATTGATTTGCATAAGAAGCACCCTGTGTTTTGTGCTCATGTTGACTTTTTTTTTCGGAATACTCATAGCAGCTTTATTTTTAATAGCCCAAAACTGGAAATAACAAAAATGCCCATCAACGAGTAAATGGATGAACAGATTCCAATATATCCATGCAATGGAATACTACTTGACAGTGAAAAGAATGAACCACTGCTACATAAAGCAACAGGGATCAATTGCAAAAACATTAATCTGAGAAAAAGATGCCAGACACAGAAGAGTACATTCTATATGATTTCATTCTGATGATATTCAGTAATGGGCAAGATTAAAATCCAGTCTATAGTGACAAAAAACAGAACCACTGATACCTGGGGCTGGGAGTACTGGTGTGCATTGCTTGGAAAGAGGGAATGTTTTTGGGTGATAGAAATGTTTTTTATCTAGATTGTTGTGGTCATCTTATGGTTAAATAAATTTGTCAAAACTCATTTAAGTGGATGCATTTTAATTATGTAAATTGTAATTTTTAATCTTTTTTCAGCTTTATTAAGGTATTATTGACAAAACTGTATACATTTAAGGTATACAACATAATGATTTCATATAAATATACAAGGTGAAATGATCACCACCATCAAGCACATTACCTCACATAGTTGATTTTCTTTTTCTTTTCATCCCCTTAGCACTCTCTCCCGTGGTAGGCACCTGTTTGTTCTCTGTATCTATGGGTCTGTTTCTATTTTGTTATGTTTATTTATTTGTTTTGTTTTCTAGACTCCACACATAAGTGAAGTCATATAGTATCTGTCTTTCTCTATCTGACTTATTTTATTTAGCATAATACCCTCTAGGTCCAGCCATGCTGTTGCAAATACAAGGACTTCCTTCTTTTTATGACTGAATAATATTCCATTGTGTGTGTATATACATCACATCTTTTTTATCCCCTCATCTATTGATGGACACTTCGATTGTTTCCATATCTTGCCTATTATAAATAATGCTACAGTGAGCATAGGGGAGCATATATCTTTTCAAATTAGTGGAAGTGGAATTGATGGATTGTATGGTAATTCTCTTTTTAATTTTTTGAGGAAACTCCATACTGTTTTCCATAGTGGTTTTACCAGTTTACACTCCCACCAACGTGCTCAAGCGTTCCCTTTTCTCCACATCCTCTCCAATACTTGTTATTTGTGGTCTTTGATAATAGCCATTCTGACAGGTGTGAGGTATATCTCCTTGTGGTCTTCATTTGCATTTCCCTGATGATTAGTGATGTTGAGCACCTTTTCATGTGTCTGTTGGCCATCTGTATGTCTTCTTTGGAAAATGTCTATTCAGGTCCCCTGCCCAATTTTTAATTGGGTTGTTTGTATGTTTGTTTGTTTGTTTTTGATGTCGGGTTGTATGCATTCTTTGTATAGTTTGGATATTAACCTCTTATCAGATATATCATCTGCAAATATCTTCTCTCAGTAGACTGCCTTTTCGTTTTTTAAAAATTTTTATTGGAGTATAGTTGATTTACAATGTTGTGTTAGTTTCTACTGTACAGCAAGCCCAGAGATAAACTCACACACCTATGGTCACCAAATCTATGACAAAGGAGGCCAGAATACACAATGGAGCAAAGACAGCCTCTTCAATAAGTGTTGCTGGGAAAACTAGACAGCTACATGTAAAAGAATGAAATTAGAACACTCCCTAATACCATACACAAAAATAAACTCAAAATGGATTAAAGACCTAAATGTAAGGCCAGACACTAAAACTCTTAGAGGAAAACATAGGCAGAACACTCTTTGACGTAAATTGCAGCAAGATCTTTATTGACCCACCTCCTAGCGTAATGAGAATAAAAACAAAAATAAACAAATGGGAACTAATGAAGCTTAAAAGCTTTTGCACAGCAAAGGAAGCCATAAACAAGACAAAAAGACAACCCTCAGAATGGGAGAAACTGTTTGCAAATGAAGCAACGGAAAAAGGCTTAATCTCCAAAATATACAAACAGCTCATGCAGCTCAATATCAAAAAAACAAACAACCCCATCAAAAAATGGGTGGAAGAACTAAATAGACATTTCTCCAAAGAAGACATACAGATGGCCAACAAACACATGAAAAAACGTTCAACATCACTAATTATCAGAGAAATGCAAATCAAAACTATAATGAGGTATCACTTCACACTGGTCAGAATGGCCATCATCACAAAATCTACAAATAATAAATGCTGGAAAGGGTGTGGAGAAAAGGGAATCCTCCTACACTGTTGGTGGGAATGTAAATTGGTGCAGCCACTATGGAGAACAGTATGGACATTCCTTAAAATACTAAAAATAGAACTATCATGTGACTCAGCAATCCCACTACTGGGCATATATCCTGAGAAAACCTCCCCTGGTGGTGCAGTGCTTAAGAATCCACCTGCCAATGCAAGGGACACAGGTTAAAGCTCTGGTCCGGGAAGATCCCTCATGCTGCGGAGCAACTAAGCTCATGTGCCACAACTACTGAGCCTGCACACCGCAACTACTGAAGCCCGTGTGCCTACAGCCTGTGCTCTGCAACAAGCGAAGCCACCATAATGAGAAGCCTGTGCTCCACAGAAAAGAATAGCTCCCACTCACCATAACTGGAGAAAGCCTGTGTGCATCAACAAAGACCCAATGCAGCCAAAAATAAATAAATAAGATAAATAAATTTTTAAAAAAGACACATGCACCCCAATATTCACTGCAGCACTATTTACAATAGCCAGGACATGGAAACAACATAAATGTCTATCAAGAGAGGAATGGATAAGGAAGATGTGGTATATATATACAATGGAATATTACTCAGCCATAAAAAGGAACGAAATTGGGTCATTTGTAGAGACGTGGATAGACCTAGACACTGTCATACAGAGTGAAGTAAGTCCGAAAGAGAAAAACAAATATCGTATATTAACATATATGTGGAATCTGAAAAAGTTGATGTAGACGATCTTATTTACAAAGCAGAAATAGAGACACAGATATAGAGAACAAACGTATGGATACCAAGGGGGAAGGGGGGATGGGATGAATTGGGAGATTGGGATTGTTATATATACACTATTGATACTATGTATAAAATAGATAACTATTGAGAACATACTGTATAGCACAGGGAACTCTACTCAATGCTCTGTGGTAACCTAAATGGGAAGGAAATCATGTTGACTTTTAATGTAATGAAACATATATTTTAACCTATGTTTTTCTCTAATGATCAAACAAAACAATGCCTTTTGCCTACCCTGCAATTAAAGTAAGAAACTGAGCATGTTTTTACTTTACTTTAGTTTTTTTGATCTTACCTTAAAATATATTAGCAACCAATCTATTATAGACCCAATGACACAATGGTTTTTTTTTTTTAATTCATGTTCTTTTTCCAAAAACATTTTTTAGCTTATGTATTTAGCTCTGGAACTAATTTTTTAAAACACATAATTATTGGTAGGCAGATTCACATGGACCATCAATCCTTTTATATCTTGACTTCCTTATTTTCAAGTTATTACTTTTGATTCTTTTTCATGTCCTACTGAGTATGTCTTTGAATAATTTTTAAGGAAGGCCATGGGAGTGAAATTGCTTCTGATTCTTAGATTTCTGAGGATATCTTTCCACTGCTTGTACTCATGAATTAAATTTGGTCTGGAATGGTATGCTTAGAAAATGAGTTTCCTCTTTAGAGGAGCAAGTCTTACTCCATTTGGAGATGGTGAATAAAGATTTAAGTTAAGCTTGTTTTTTTCCATTTGTTGGTAAACTATTACTTTCTGTCTGGTTGCTTTAATGAAATTATCTTTACTCTGGATTTGCAAGCTATATCCAGGTATAGTTTTTTTCCTATTAAAATCTTGATTTTTTTTACACTAAGAAAAATGTATTTCTTTTGTGTTGGTTATTATATTTCTGCTCCTTTTGTTCCAGCATTTTCAGGAATATTTCTTATCCATGGGTTGTATTTCTACTATTTTCACTCTGTGTTGATTATCATCTCATGCCATTTCATCATTTTTTTAAATTAATTAATTTATTTTTAGCTGCGTTGGGTCTTCATTGCTGTGCACGGGCTTTCCCTAGTTGCAGCAGGCGGGGGCTAATCTGCACTGTGGTACACAGGCTTCTCATTGTGGTGGCTTCTCTTGTTGCAGAGCATGGGCTCTAGGCACGTGGGCTCAGTAGTTGTGGCTCACAGGCTCTAGAGCGCAGGATCAGCAGATGTGGCACACAGGCTTAGTTGCTCCACGGCCTGTGGGATCTTCCCAGACCAGGGCTCAAACCTGTGTCCCCTGCATTGGCAGGCGGATTCTTAACCACTGCATCACCAGGGAAGTCCCCATGCCAGTTCATCTTTATCCTTTACTTCTACAGTCTTGGAAAGCTAGTTCATAGATTACATTTTCTCCATTGTTAGTTCTGCTTACAAGTGCATCTTTGCCTTTGATCGCATCCTTCTCTTACTTTGGCTGGCTCCATGTTTGATAAGGGCAGGGAATGTGGAGAGACTTTTACCCACCTGGATGTGTCCTTGGCATCTGGCAGGAACTCTCCTCAGACCTACAACTGAAGGATGGAGTGGTTTGCACAAACCTGGCCCAACTTCCAGCAGGTACTCATCAGTCTCTGTTTCACAAGGTGGATTTTGACCATTTCTGCTCCCAAGGCGCTTCTGCCACAGAGCATTTCTGAAGAGAATACCTATCCCCATGTGCCATTCATCCTCCTCCTCCTCTGTGTTGTACTGGGAGATGTGATCTTGGAATCAATATAAAAAGAGACGAACTGAAGGGGGAGAGTTTCATGGGACCCAATTCTGGTCCTCTTGGAACATAATTCCTTTGCAGAGGGGGAGCCGTGGTCTGATTTCAGGTTATGGTAGCCCTGAGGTCCTGAGCCTGGGTAGAAAGTGGGATAAGTAAAGCCTTCTCTTGGGGTCTTGTTGTCTATTCCAGGTTGGGATTAGGAGATGAAACAGATATTGCTGGGGCGGGGGTGTTTCCTCAAACCAACCCCATTGGTATAGTACTTGGTGCAAATTCCCTCTAGATTTCTTATCAATGTTGATAAGAGGTTTTATGTTTTTGCAGAACGTCATGGGCATTTTAATAGGAAATAGAGTGCATCTCAGGCTAATTCAATGGTTAATTTTCACATGTGCCTGATGCACTCCCCCACCAAGAAAACAATGTATTCGTTATTACATACAGACAATGACTCTTCAATTCCAATAAGGGTTAAAAATTACCCCACTTATCAACTCCCATGGCAGCCAAATGACACTTGCAGGTAAAATTCTAAAAGATGCCGCACAAGAGATAATCACTAGCATCAGGGCCTCCAAAGTGAGCAAGGCTGTCATGCAAAATGGTTTGTAGGAATTCTAGCCATTTCCAGAAGCTTGTAATTACGCTGACTCATCCGGTATTACATTTAGCAGATAGTTCACCAGCAAGAATATGCCTGAAACACCAAAAGGAAAAATATAACACAATGTATCTTTACCTTATAATAAATCCGGGCCACCAAACCCCGCTGAAGAACCCTTTCATGAAAATTGACTGCTTTCAACAGAAAGGCGAGATTACCGACTGTGTCCATGTTAAACGCCAGGAAACTGAAAGAAAAACACAGTGACCATCATTATTATTTTGTCCTCACCGAAGAATTTCAATTTGAAAGAAATAGACGGGTTTGTTTTTTCAAAAAGAATTTCCTCCCAATAGATAAGTAGTGTAAGTACACGTAATCATCCCCTTGCATCTCTTACTTGCTGTATTTTGTGCCTCTTCTTGCTATTTTTTGGACGAATGCTTGGATCTAGTTATTTTATGTGGTCATCCTTGTGATATAAGGATAATTTGGTTTACTGATTTTTCCACTTACGACTTTTTTAATCTTTTAAAGTATATTTTATTTAGCTTTTAAAAAATTTTTTTATTGAAGTGTAGTTGATGTACAAAATTATATGTTACAGGTGTACAATATAATGATTCACAATTTTTAAAGGTTATACTCCATTTAGTTATTATAAAATATTGGCTATATTCCCTGTGTTGTACAATATATCCTTGTAGCTTATTTTATACCTAATAATTTATACCACTTACTATTGTATTATAATAGTGTTTAATATTTTACATAGTCTTCCTTCATTAACAGCTATATAATTTTCATGAAGTAGGTTTATAATAATTTACCCAACATCGTTGGATGTTTGTTATAACAGTGATTACAAATGAATAGTAGTAGTCAAATATATCTGTCACAAAGTACTTGGCAATGAATAATGTTTCTCAAATACATTATGTATTTATTGCTAACTATTGCTGTGAATTATTCAATAATCTCAATAATTCTGTGATGTGGATACTACAGTTAACCAATGTACAGTTGGAGAATCTGAGGCTCAGCAAGATTCAGTAACCTGCTCAAGGGCACAGAGGCAGAACACGTTCAAGCTCAGTGTTGTCTCAGGGGATGCCCGTATTGAAGGGAAGAGGAGCCCCAGAGGGCAATGAGAGGGGTGTGGACAAGCGCAGGGTAGAGTGTGTCACAGAGATGGTGACTTTCTTCAGCAGGAAGTAATTTCCATCTTCCCCATCTGGCAAATGAGGAAACTGAGGCACATGGGAGTTAAGAGATTTAGGCACAGACAGACTCAAAACACCCAAGTCTCCCTCAAAAACTCTTGGGGCTTTTCATCATGCAACTCTGCCTTTTGGGGTGATTTTGTCCCCCCAACCCTCCATGAAACTTCTTTCTTTAGAACTTAGAATTAACTAAGGAGTTAATTCACAATTAGGGTTTCCCATAGCTCAGCTACCCCTTTGCCCTCCTCTTCCCCCAGATCTTTGGGAAGTAAGTTATTATAAGACCCAAATAACTTAGATTCTCTTTAATTAAAATTTAAAACCTACAAGTAGCTTGTTGTTGCTTAATCAGAAGCCACAAGAGAAATATTAAGAAGCACTGATACAGTGCTTTTGAGAATCATCCTCCATTTAGACAAGTAAGATGGGAGGTTATTTATACACCAGTTAATGGAAATTTAAATTATATCAATACTTATTCTGAATCTAGTCTTTAGAAGATTGGGTTTCTGTTTCAAACTATTTCACAAAAGCTGTAAAGAACTTTCATATTCTACTGAAAAGCATGTTTTAGTCATTCCAGGGACTGTTACTAGGAAACATGGAGACTGTGAATGTCGTTATTAGAAACTACCTTTCCTGGGATATTTGTTGTAGAATGCTGTCCACCTGAGGTTGTGAACAGCATGCACCACAGGAAGTGGATTTCATCCACCCACCCTATCATAGTCACCTACCAAGGATGACTGTGCCACATGGCTCTAGGAGCTCACCCAGCATAGAAGACTAGGCAGAGTATCTTAAAAGTGGGAAAATCACTAAGGGCAACCTCCTTGTATTTCACAAGAAGGTCAAAATGACTCTAAATTTAAATAAAATTTAAATTAAACTCAAATGTACATCATGAGTCTTCAGGAAGATGCAAATGGAAACCACAATGAGGTAGCATAATAAATACACCAGAATGACTGAAACTAAATAAACTGACAACTTCAAATGTTGACAAGGATAAGGAGTAACCAGAACTCTCATATTTGTTGATGGACTGGAAAACTGGAAAACCACACTGGAAAAAGTTCTCAGTTTCTCATAAAACTAAATACACATAACCTATGACTCAGCAATTCCATTCCTACTATTTGCCTTAGAGAAATAAAAACAGATTCATGAAAACACTTGTATACAAACGTTCACAGAAGTTCTGCTCAGAGGAGTGAAAACCTGTTAATATCTGAAGTGTCTACCTGTCACAAGAATGGAAAACAATACAATTATATGCCAATAAAATGGACGACCTAGAAGAAATGGATAAAGTCCTAGAAACGTATGCTCTTTCAAGACTGAATGAAGAAGAAATAGAAAATATGAACAGACTAATTACCAGTAATAAAATTGAATCAGTAAAAAAACCAAACAAACTAAAAAAACTCCCAACAAACAAAAGTCCAGGACCAGATGACTTCACAGGTGAATTCTACCAAAAATTTAAAGAACAAGTAACACCTATCTTTCTCAAACTACCCCAAAATATCGAAGAGAAAGGAACACTTCTGAACTCATTATATGAGGTCAGCATCACCCTGATACAAAAACCAGTAAAGATATTAGACAAGGGGAGACCTTCGAGGTGGCGGAGGAGTAAGACGTGGAGATCACCTTCCTCCCCAAAAATACATCAGAAATACATCTACATGTGGAACAACTCCTACAGAACACCTACTGAATGCTGGCAGAAGACCTCAGACTTCCCAAAAGATGTATATATATTTTTCCTGTTTCTCTTTTTGTCAGTGTGTATGTGTATGCTTCTTTGTGTAATTTTTGTCTGTATAGCTTTGCTTTTACCATTTGTCCTAGGGATCTGTCTGTCAGGGTTTTTTTTGTTTTTTGGGGGTTTTTTTAGTATAGTTTTTAGCACTTGTTATCATTGGTGGATTTGTTTTTTGGTTTGGTTGCTCTCTTTCTTTCTTTCCCTCCCTCCCTCCCTCCCTCCCTCGCTCCCTCCCTTCCTTCCTTCCTTCCTTTCCTTTTTTCTCCCTTTTCTTCTGAGCCGTGTGGCTGAGAGGGTCTTGGTGCCCTGGCCAGTTGTAAGGCCTGTGCCTCTGAGGTGAGAAAGCCAAATTCAGGACACTGGTCCACAAGAGACCTCCTGGCTCCACATGATACCAAATGGTGAAAACTCTCCCAGAGATCTCCATCTCAATGCTGAGACCCAGCTCCACTCAAAGAGCAGCAAGCTACAGTGCTGGACACCCTATGCCAAACAACTAGCAAGACAGGAACACAAACCCACCCATTAGCAGAGAGGCTGCCTCAAATCATAATAAGGTCACAGGCACCCCAAAACACACCATCAGACGCAATCCTGCCTACCAGAAAGACAAGATCCAGCCCCATCCACCAGAATACAGGCACAAGTCCCCTCCACCAGGAAGCCTATACAACACACTGAACCAAACTTACCCACTGGGGGCAGACAGCAAAAACAATGGGAACTACGAACCTGCAGCCTGTGAAAAGGAGACCCCCAAACACAGTAAGTTAAGCAAATTGAGAAGACAGAGAAACACACAGCAGCTGAAGGAACAAGGTAAAAACCCATCAGACCAAACAAATGAAGAGGAAATAGGCAGTCTACCTGAAAAAGAATTCAGAGTGATGACAGTGAAGATGATCCAAAATCTTGTAGAGAGAATGGAGAAAATACAAGAAAAGTTTAACAAGGACCTAGAAGAACTAAAGAGCAAACAAACAATGATGAACAACACAATACATGTAATTAGAAATTCTCTAGTAGGAATCAATAGCAGAATAACTGAGGCAGAAAAACGGATAAGTGACCTGGAAGATAAAATAGTGGAAATAACTACTGCAGATCAGAATAAAGAAAAAAGAATGAAAAGAATTGAGGACAGTCTCAGAGACCACTGGGAAGACATTAAATGCACCAACATTCGAATTACAGGGGTCACAGAAGAAGAAGAGAAAAAGAAAGGGTCTGAGAAAATATTTGAAGGGATTATTGTTGAAAACTTCCCTAACATGGGAAAACAAACAGTCAGTCAAGTCCAGGAAGTGCAGAGAGTCCCATACAGGATAAATCCAAGGAGAAACACGCCAAGACACATATTAATCAAACTGTTAAAAATTAAATAGAAAGAAAAAATATTAAAAGAAACAAGGGAAAAACAACAAATAACACACAACAGAATCTCCATAAGGTCAACACCTGATCTTTCAGCAGAAACTCTGCAAGCCAGAAGGGAGTGGCAGGACATATTTAAAGTGATGAAAGGGAAGAAACTACAACCAAGATTACTCTACACAGCAAGGATCTCATTCAGATTCAATGGAGAAATTAAAACCTTTACAGACAAGCAAAAGCTAAGAGAATTCAGCACCACCAAACCAACTTTACAACAAATGCTAAAGGAACTTCTCTAGGCAGGAAACACAAGAGAAGGAAAAGACCTACAATAACAAACCCAATACAATTAAGAAAATGGTAATAGGAACATACATATTGATAACTACCTTAAATGTAAATGGATTAAATGCTCCAACCAAAAGACACAGAATGGCTGAGTGGATAAAAAACAAGACCCATATATATGCTGTCTACAAGAGACCCACTTCAGATCTAGGGACACATACAGACTGAAAGTGAGGGGATGGAAAAAGATATTTCATGTAACTGGAAATCAAAAGAAAGCTGGAGTAGCAATTCTCATATTAGACAAAATAGACTTTAAAATAAACACTATTACAAGACACAAAGAAGGCCACTACATAATGATCAAGGGATCAATCTAAGAAGATATAACAATTGTAAATATTTATGCACCCAACATAGGAGCACCCCAATACATAAGGTAAATGCTAACAGTCATAAAAGGGGAAGTCGACAGTAAAACAAGAAGAGTAGGGGACTTTAACACCCCACTTTCACCAATGGACAGATCATCCAAAATGAAAATAAATAAGGAAACACTAGCTTTAAATGGTAAATTAAACAAGATGGATTTAATGGACAGTTATAGGACATTCCATCCAAAAACAACAGAATACACTTTCTTCTCAACTGCTCATGGAACATTCTCCAGGATAGATCATATCTTGGGTCACAAATCAAGCCTTGGTAAATTTAAGAAAATTGAAATCATATCAAGTATCTTCTCTGACCACAACGCTATGAGACTAGATATCAATTACACGATGAAATCTGTAAAAAATACACACACCTGGAGGCTAAACAATACACTACTTAATAACCAAGAGATCGCTGAAGAAATGAGAGGAAATCAAAAAATACCTAGACACAAATAACAATGAAAACGTGACAACCCAAAACATATGGAATGCAGCACAAGCAGTTCTAAGAGGGAAGTTTAAAGCAATCCTACCTCAAGAAACAAGAAAAATCTCAAATAAACAATGAAAGCTTACACCTAAAGCAATTAAAGAAAGAAGAACAAAAATACCCCAAAGTTAGCAGAAGGAAGGAAATCATAAAGATCAGATCAGAAATAAATGAAAAAAAAATGAAGGAAACGATAGCAAAGATCAATTAAACTAAAAGCTGGTTCATTGAGAATGTAAACAAAATTGATAAACCACTAGCCAGACTCATTAAGAAAAAAAAGGGGGAAGATGCAAATCAATAGAATTAGAAATGATAAAGGAGAAGCAACAACGGACACTGCAGAAATACAAAGGATCATGAGAGATTACTACAAGCAACTCTATGCCAATGAAATGGACAACCTGGAAGAAATGGACAAATTCTTAGAAAAGCACAACCTTCTGAAACTGAACCAGAAAGAAATAGGAAATATAAACAGACAAACCACAAGCACTGAAATTCAGACTGATTAAAAATCTTCCAACAAACAAAAGCCCTGGACCAGATGGCTTTACAGGCGAATTCTATCAAACCTTTAGAGAAGAGCTAACACCTATCCTTCTGAAACTCTTTCCAAGTATAGCAGAGGGAGGAACACTCTCAAACTCATTCTACAAGGCCATCATCACCCTGATACCAAAACCAGACAAAGATGTCACAAAGAAAGAAAACTACAGGCCAATATCACTGATGAACATAGATGCAAACACTCCTCAACAAAATACCAGCAAACAGAATCCAACAGCACATTAAAGGATCATACACCATGATCAAGTGGGGTTTAATGCAGGAATGCAAGGATTCTTCAATATATGCAAATCGATCAATGTGATACACCATATCAACAACTTGAAGGAGAAAAACCATATGATCATCTCAATAGATACAGAGAAAGCTTTTGACAAAATTCAACACCATTTATGATAAAAACCCTCCAGAAAGTGGGCATAGAGGGAACTTACCTCAACATATCAAAGGCCATATATAACAAACCCACAGACAACATTGTTCTCAATGGTGAAAAACTGAAACCATTTCCAATAAAATCAGGAACAATACAAGGTTGCCCACTCTCACCACTATTATTCAACATAGTTTTGGAAGTTTTAGCCACAGCAATCAGAGAAGAAAAAGAAATAAAAGGAATCCAAATTGGAAAAGAAGAAGTAAAGCTGTCACTATTTGTAGATGACATGATACTATACATAGAGAATCCTAAAGATGTTACCAGAAAACCACTACAGCTAATCAATGAATTTGGTAATGTAGCAGGATACAAGATTAATGCACAGGAATCTCTTGCATTCCTATACGCTAATGATGAAAAATCTGAAATAGAAATTAAGGAAACATTCCCATTTACCATTGCAGCAAAAAGAATAAAATACCTAGGAATAAACCTACCTAAGGAGACAAAAGACCTGTATGCAGAAAACTATAAGACACTGATGAAAGAAATTAAAGATGATACAAACAGATGGAGAGATATACCATGTTCTTGGATTGGAAGAATCAACATTGTGAAAATGACTGTACTACCCTAAGCGATCTACAGATTCAGTGAAATTCCTATCAAACTACCAAAGGCATTTTTCACAGAACTAGAACAAAAAATCTCACAATTTGTATGGAAACACAAAAGATCCCGAATAGCCAAAGCAATATTGAGAAAGAAAAACGGAGCTGGAGGAATCAGGCTGCTGTACTTCAGACTATACTACAAAGCTACAGTATTCAAGACAGTATGGTACTGGCACAAAAACAGACATATAGATCAATGGAACAGGATAGAAAGCCCAGAGATAAATCCACACACATATGGTCACCTTATCTTTGATAAAGGAGGCAAGAATATACAATGGAGAAAAGACAGCCTCTTCAATAGGTGGTGCTGGGAAAACTGGCCAGCTACATGTAAAAGAATGAAATCAGAACACTCGTAAAACCATACACAAAAAGAAACTCAAAATGGATTAAAGACCTAAATGTAAGGCCAGACACTATCAAACTCTTAGAGGAAAACATAGGCAGAACACTCTATGACATAAATCACAGCAAGATCCTTTTTGACCCACCACCTAGAGAAATGGAAATAAAAACAGAAATAAACAAATGGGACTTAATGAAACTTAAAGCTTTTTCACAGCAAAGGAAACCATAAACAAGACCAAAATACAACCCTCAGAATGGGAGAAAATATTTGCAAATGAAGAAACTGACAAACTCCAAAATTTACAAGAAGCTCATGCAGCTCAGTATCAAAAAAACAAACCACCCAATCCAAAAATGGACAGAAGACCTAAATAGACATTTCTCCAAAGAAGATATACAGATTGCCAACACACACATGAAAGGATGCTCAACATCACTAATCATTAGAGAAATGCAAATCAAAACTACAGTGAGGTATCACCTCACACCAGTCAGAATGGCCATCATCAAAAAATCTACACACAACAAATGCTGGAGAGGGTGTGGAGAAAAGGGTACCCTCTAGCACTGTTGGTGGGAATGTAAATTGATACAGCCACTATGGAGAACCGTATGGAGGTTCCTTAAAAAACTAAAGATAGAACTATTGTACGATCCAGCAATCCCACTCCTGGGCATATACCCTGAGAAAACCATAATTCAAAAAGAGTCATGTACCACAATGTTCACTGCAGCTCTATTTACAACAGCCAGGACATGGAAGCAACCTAAGTGTCCACTGACAGATGAATGGATAAAGAAGATGTGGCACATATATACAATGGAATATTACTCAGCCATAAAAAGAAACGAAATTGAGTTATTTGTAGTTAGGTAGATGGACCTAGAGTCTGTCATACAGAGTGAAGTAGGTCAGAAAGAGAAAAATAAATACTGTATGCTAACATATATATATATATATATATGGAATCTTTTACAAAAAAGTTTCTGAAGAACCTAGGGGCAGGACAGGAATATAGATGCAGATGTAGAGAGGGGAGGGGGAAGGGTAAGCTGGGATGAAGTGAGAGAGTGGCATGGACTTATATACACTACCAAATGTAAAATACATAGCTAGAGAGAAGCAGCCACATAGCACAGGGAGATCAGTTCGGTGCTTTGTCACCACCTAGAGGGGTGGGATAAGGAGATTGGGAAGGAGACGGAAGAGGGTGGAGATATGGGGATATATGTTTATGTATAGCTGATTCACTTTGTTATAAAGCAGAAACTAACACACCACTGTAAAGCAATTATACTCCCATAAAGATGTTATTAAAAAAAAGATTTGTGTCTTTCATTGTAAGTAAATTCTACATAAGTTGAAAAACCTGTAACCAATTATTGAACTCTAGTTAATGATGCTCATTCCAAATTATTTATTATTTAGAAGTATGTTGATGTCTGCTGTTTACTTTGAAGTGCACCAGCAAAAGAAAAGATGAATTGAAGGATGGGTTGAGGGGTTGGTACATAGATATATATGTGATACAGTAATCACAGCCACAGGTTAATAGTTGACTCTCTATGGTGAGTATATGAATGTTCCCTACAATTATTTCAACTTTCCTGAGTGTCTGAAAATGCTCATAATATAAATGGCACAGCATTCAAGTACAGCACAGAAGCTTGCCTTTCCTCAGCCTCCACAGTCTCCTAGGGATCCACAGGTTGATGAGATCCGTGAGGGCTCCAGTGGCAGCCCCTTGGGAAAGGGGGAGAGGCAGCACTCATTGGGACAAGAAAGGGCAGAATGGAGCTGTTGCAGAACCAAGTACAGCCCCAATCAGAGCCAAGCCCTAGCCTCTGCACCTAGTCTCATGGAACCTTTCCAGTACTATGACTGACTCTCCCCACTGCTCAGATGAAGGCTAGCCTCTGGGTGTCCATACAAATGGCCGCCTACCTGGAGGGATTTCAGGGCACCAGGAAGTTCTCACCCCTTCTTTCCTCGTGTCCCCACCTGCTCATGGGTACTTCTCTTGTGAGTTGTCAATAAGACTGCCATCCAACGGCTCTACTTGCATGTAAGCTCCATGAAAACTGAGAACCCACAGTTACTGCTGTATTGTCAACACCTAGAGAAGTGCCCCATACACTATGTGTGTGGAAATGTGTTGGATGACAAAGGCTTTTCTTAATATACATAAAAATGAGAGTAAGTAAGGTTTGGGGACTTAAGGAGATAAACACAGCCAGCCTGAATCAGTAAAACCGGGATGTGTGGGAGAGAGAAGTGCACTGTTTTGGAGGTTAATAACAGAGACAAATTAAATGGACTGGAACTTTCCAAATATTTACAATTGGAATACTGCCTTTGGCACATCTCAAGTCTATCTTGGAAGACTTGCTAGGAATATAGATTTGCATATCGGCGAGAGTCTGTTTTGCTTTCGAAATGATGGAAACAAGCCCTGCTCCGCTATCTGGAAGAGAAATGGAGGGGCAGGTGATTTGTAGCTAGCTGGGGAACACAATTCCTGAATGGATGGAACTGATTCTGATGGGAATTGTTCTTTCAACTCCTTATATGTTGGAAATTTTCTACCTAATAAATTTCGGGGAAAGCTATCAGCACCCCAAAATGCCCATTCAGGGCTAGAAATATTAAAAAGACTCACTGACTTTTTAGAGTGTGCAAGGACAAACTGAGACAAAACCAAGGGCAACTGTATAATAAAATAAAGAAAAAAACAACCCACCCCCAAACCGAGCGAGAATTAAGTGAAACAGTCCTAGGATATGCGATCTGATGTTTCCAGCTTTAAGATAGACTACAGTTTGAATAAACAGGAACCTGAGCAGTAGTTTAAAAAAAAGGGGGGGGGGGGAGGACAGAATGCAGATTTTTAAAATTTCACTTCATGCCAACAGATATGAAATGTCTACTATATTTATTGTGTTTTCCGTGTCTCTTATTAGGATTGTAAGATTACACTTTTTAAAGAATAGTTTCCTTGGAAATTAGTTCAATACATTTGGGTTATGAAGACCAAAGTCTCCCTCCAAATAAAAATAATAATTTTAAAAATGCACAAAAGGAAAAAGCACAATAAGCTCCTCAAAAGTAGAACAAAGGAGGCAGTACATTTATGAGCATAAATCAATAAACAAAATTGAGTGTTTCTTAAGCATGCAGGGGTTATTTATCATATTAACTGATTAAAGAAGAAATATCATAATTTAATAGATAAAAATCATTTGCAGTAAAATTCATCTAATAATAAGAAGAATATGTTAAAAATAACAGTAAAAGGAGCTTCTTTAGGAAGTAAAGTGTGTGTATCAAAAAACTTTAGCAAATGTCATTCTAAATAGTGAAATATTAAACTAATTCTTTTTAAAACCAGGGATAAAACACTTTCTCCCAAAAAAGAATAACTGGAAAGGAAGAAATAAAAATTCATTATTTGCAGATAGTAGGACTGTCTACATCAAAGAATCTATAGTCATATTTAAAAGAAATTTTTTATGGTCAGGTTTACATATTGTACAAAATCCAACTGCACGTATAATAAATCAGTAACAACAAAACCCAGAATTTAAAAAATATTCTTTTTACAACAACAACAAAATTCTAGTGTACCTACTAATAAATCTGTCTAAGGTTATACTATGTTTGAAAGAAATTATCAAACTCTGGGAGACACTTGAGAGATTAACATTTCTGAGAGGAAGTTCAGTTTTACAAGCGTGTCAATTTTTCTGCAAATCTATAGATTTAATACACTTTCAAAGAAAATTCCAGTAGATATTTTAAATTGTGGTAAAATAAACATAACATAAAATCTACTACCTTAACCATTTTTAAGAGTACAGTTCAGTGGCATTAAGTACATTCACTTGATCATGCAACCATCACCAATATGCATCTCCAAAATTTTTTCACCTTCCCAAACTGAAATTCTGTACCCAGCGAACACTAACTCCCATTTCTTCCTCCTCCTAGCCCCTGGTAACCACTATTCTACTTTCTGTCTCTATGAACTTGGCTACTCTAGATATCTTATATAAGGGCAACTATACAAAATTTGTCCTTTTGGTGTATGCAAGTTCTTTTTTTTTTTTTTTTGGAGGAACTTGACAAACTTAACTCTAAAACTTATGTGGACATGCAAAAGACCCAGAATAGCCAACAATTCTGAATTATATTTTAAAGGTAATAATATAATAATATTATATATAATAAGTACCATATAATACTATTATACTATTATAAATCTAGCGGAATTGAGATGGTGTATTGTTGAATTAAGAATATACAAACAGACTAGGAACCAAATAGCCCCCAAATGGACTCCTGCATATATAAAAGTTTAATAAATGTCAGAGGGGACATTCCAGATCACTTGGGAAAGACAGTCAATTCAGTATATGGGGCTGGAACAACTGACAATCCCTACAGGAGAGAAAAAAATGAAATTAAATCCCTCCCTCATAACACAGACAAAAATTTCTAATGGATTCAAGAGTTAAATGTGAAAGGTGAAACTCTCAAACTTTAAAAAGTGTATATATCATGACATCAAAGTAGACAAGATATGGAAAAGACTGATAAACTCAATTGTAGTTTAAGAATTTCTGTTAATCAAAAAACACCATAAAGAAAATATAAGACAAGCCACAAACTTGGAGAAGAGAACTGTAACATCTAAAAGTCAATAAGACTAAGACCAAAAAAAGAAAAAAGAAAAAGAAAGAAAAATTGGCAAAAGGCATGACAGGCATTTCACATAGGAAGAAATACAAATGGCAGATAGACATGTGAAAGCATACTCAATTGTAACAGTAATATGAAAATGCAATTTTAAAGCATAGTGAGAGATCTTTTTCTTATGTTATATCGACAAAAATTAAGTCTGATAATACCAAGTGTTAGTTCCATAAGACACATGCTGCTGGTGGGGATATAAATGTGTACAATCACTGAAAAATAATTTGACATGATGTAGTAAAGTTGATCATTGGCATACCCACAACACAGCACTTTCACTCCTGGGTCATATATGCTACTGAGGAGTGTTTTTCAAACAATAGATTGCAAATGGCTAAAATGGCTCATGAAATCAGTTTAAAGGATTGAGATTAGTATTTTTAAAAAACAAAATTAAAAAATATCAGAGAGCATTATGAGGAATAGGATGAGCATTGTTTCATGAAATGTTTGTTTCACTTGTGTCTGTGGTGGGGAGGGAGGGCAGGAGACTCTATGGGTGTGTGGGTGTCCGTGGTGATGGAAAATGTATTTCTCTGAGTCACAGCAACTAAATTTGAAAGCCCTGTAGAAATTCTTGCCCACGTTCCCCAGAAAACATATACAAGATTTTTCATAAGAGCGTGTTCAAAATGTCAAAAACACAACTCAAATATCCACTGATACTGGAGATTAAAATGGATGAGCAACTTGTGGCACAGACACATGATGAAATATTATGAGCACAGACAGAAGCTCTTCAACCACACATAACAACTTGGACGAACCTAAGAAACAAAATATTGAGTGAAAACAGGAAGCTACAGAATACCACACACATTATGCCTTATTTATCAAGCTTAAAGACAATACGAAAAAATCAATGAAAACAACCCAAAGCACAGATCCTGAAGCCAGACTATCTGGGTTCAAATCCTAGCTCTGTCACCTAGTGGCATGTAACCTTGGGCAAAACACTTAACCTCTGTGCCTGTTTCCTCATCTGTGAAATGGAAATAATAACCTACCTCACGGGGTGTTTAGGCTTAAAACCTGTAAAGTCCTTGGAACAGTGAACATGCCCAAAAGAAGGAACAGGTGTAGGAAGAACAGAATTAGCAATGTTCTGGTTCTTAAGTTGGTTTGTGGGTGCATGAGTATTGAAGATACATATTCATTTATTTTTTCCACATATCAATATTTTTTAAATTTTATATTGGAGTATAGTTGATTTACAACGTTGTGTTAGTCTCAGGTGTACAGCAAAGTGGTTTAGTTATACACATACATATATCTCTGCTTTTTCAGATTCTTTTCCCATATAGGTCACTACAGAGTAATGAGTAGAGTTCCCTATGCTATACAGTAGGTTCTTGTTGATTCTCTCTTTTATATAAATATTTAAAATTTAAACAGGATGAGTTATGCCAAGACAAGGCCCTGTATACTCAGGCTCAAGAATAAGACACTGGGTCAATGATGTTGGCAGCCTGAATGGTCACATAGCTGGTTCTCAGCTTGTCACCCCCTGATTCCATCCAGTTTTGGAGCAGGCTGGAGATGGGTCTTTCTTCATACTGCTTGGTGTACTGAGTCAGCAGTTCCTGAACCACAACCTGCACATAGAGTTTATCACTTGTCAGCCATTTGTCAAAAATGCAATAAATGCCAGAGTGTCTTTAACTGCTGCAGCAAGGTAAGGTCCAGCTACTTCTAGCAAACCCTTTGGAAGGACCCAAAGACAAGACTCATCCTTCCTGAGGCCTCCACTTCCCCACAGCAGGTGTGTGGCCCTTACTCACCACTCTCCCTCCATTACCCATGGCCAGCTTAACTAGCTAACTACTCACTGCTCTCTTTTCCCTTTGAGGCATGAGCCTTTAATGTGGTCCCAAGACCAACCATTTTAGGTGACACTTCAGATGAAACCTACTTGCCTTCCCTGGACCAGATGGGTGGCTGGTCTGTTTTCCTTTTTGCCTCTGATATTCTATGGTTGATTAGGCCTTTGGGGAATCATACTGAAATGTACAGTAAAACAATCTCCATCAATTGCTTTCCTCACAGCTTTAAAGTTATAATGTGGGCCTAAAACACTGCATGCTTGTCCAGGTTTGTTAAAAGAAGATGTCCAGGGCTAGGCTGCTGTAGAGAGAGGCCCAGGTGATGGTGAGCAGCAACTGCTAGGCACGTCAGTGAGGCCACCTTGGGCCAGCCTGCCCTGCCGAGCCTCCAGCTGACTGCCAGGCAGGAGTGAGCCCCGGAGAGGCCAGCAGAGGAATCACATCATGAGAGCTCAGTCCAAACTGCCAACCTACAAACGATGAACTAACGATTGCGTGTCGTTATAAGGCACTAACTTTGGGGGTGGGGTTGTTACACAGCCACAAGTTGCGTATTCATTCTCATATGAATACCTGTTTTAGAATATTTCCTTCTTCATTTCACATACATTCATGTTTTTATATAGATTACATAAAACGTTATAATGCTTTCAATCAATAGGATATCATAAATGACATTTTTGGTTCACAATCTGTTTTGGATTCTATTTTTCTGTTTAATGGCTGTATAATATTCTTTGGAGAAATCATACCTAATTAAACATTTCCATTCAATTAGATATTTATGTTGTTTCCAATTTTATACTGTCATTAATATCCCTGGTATCAATATATTCAGACAAATAGCACTGTCCTCTTTTTGATTATTACCTGAGAAAAAATCCAATGAGCTTGACTGATGCAATGGTTCTTAAAGAGGGCCACCCTGACTATGAGAGGAATGCTGGAAACTTGTCAAGGCACATTTGCCTGGGTGACTTTATTGGCATCGGTGGGCAGAGCCAGGCAATGCATGGGACACTCTAACCCAACAGAGGACTGTGCCACATCCAGTGTCCTGTTGAGTGCCATGTGCTCAAACTCATGAAGCCAATTGATAGCCCAGAGCCTGACTCTTACACTAAAGCTTTCAGGTTCTTCCTGACCTGGGTCTGTGGAAGATTAAACTCCCCTGCCCCCTTGAACTCGAGGCAGCCACGGGACTGGCTTTAGGTCAGTGACATGTAAGCTGGTGCGATGTTCCCAGTTATGACTGGTCCATAGCCTGGACTTTGGTCTACATTGGAGATGCTACAGCAGCTCCATGTATAGAGGCATTGTTAAGTCTTACTATGTTGTTATGCTTATTACACATTCCTTTCGTTTCTCTGAAGTATTGTCTTGAATTCTTGAAATCATGTGTCTAGGTAAGTTATATTTCCCATGACTTCATTTCAGGATAATAAAGGGGGTGTCACAAAATATTTACTATGAAAAAGAGGTCATTAGGTCCAATGAGCTTGAGGATCACCGCATTATGGGTCAAAGGATCTAAACTTTTTTGTGGCTTCTGCTATACATAGTAAGTGTAAAAATCGAACACTACTAGCAATGGGAAAATGGGAGAAATTAACTTTGACTAGAATTAAACTTAAAATGATACAGCAATCAAGGTCAGCTTCACCCACATCACTAGGATTAACACATCCTTTGTTTTTGTTCATCTGTTAAAGTTATGATGGCTCTAACTCCATCACCCTCTTGTTACAAGAGCAAAAACATTCCCAGCATTAAAAATTGGTCTGATTCCCAGCCCTCTCCTCATACCTTTACTTGCTTTATTTTTCCACATTGAATTTATTGCTACCTGAGGATAGAGAGCATTACAACTTGCTATTGGTTTCTTGTCCTTCTACTGCCTAGAAGGCAAGTGCCAGGAGGTCAGAATTTGTTCATCTTTGTGCCCTCAAACAATGTGCAACACAGAGGTAAGAGTTGAGGAATCTTTCTTAAATAAGTGAATAAATAAATCAATCGCCTTCCTATGTTTAGTATCTCATCTGATCTTTTCAACTCCTTAATAATTTCCTTTAACTTTTGTCTCTACATCCACCTTTCTGATTCCAGCATCTTACATTGGGAAAATCAACTCGTTTTAACTAGACTTAAAATTAGAAGAACACAATAACTGAGTTTAGGTGCTAAACTTAAAAGATAGACACACTGGGGCCTAGCTAATATCACAAAAGCAGATTCCTCAGTTTAGATCTTTGCTCCTTTCTCTTTAATTTTTGCTCCTTGCTTTTGGAATCATTCCTCTTTTTCTAGGTCATGAGACAAGAAAACCTGATTTTTTAAAATGAGTTTATTTTCTGCTATTGATGCCCCTTGGTGAAGAATTAAGTGGTTGAAGCTATCAGCTACCATGGGGTTTGGGCAGGACAGTCTCTAAATTCAGTACTTTATTTGATAAGTGACCAGGGGGAAGCAAAGATAGATCAGTCACCCTCTCAACTGAGCGTGCAATGAAGATGTGCTTTTTTTGACCTCATGTATGTGTTCCTGAATACATTATAACATATAATATATATAAATTATATAAAAAATAATAAATTTTAAAATATAAATAAATTATATAACATTATATAAAATATATAATTTACTATATTTATATATATATAATTTTAACTTTCTATTTTAAAATAATTATATACACAAAAAGTTGCAAAATTAAAATAGAACAGAGGTTTTGTCTAGTCATCACCCAGATTACCCCAAAAGTGATATCTCATGTGCAATAATGATGATCAAAACTAGGAAATTCAGTAAAATTTGTATACATTGAATGTTTTAGTTGTAATAGAGATTTCATTATTTAAAAATGAACCCAGTAGTAAAATAAACCCATTTTATAAAATAAAATATATTTCCTTTCAATACAAGTAATTACATCCTTATCTAGGTCTGGTGTTCTGAAAACTTACACCAGATTTTCTTAAGACAACCTGTGAGGTTATTTCTTTCCAGGTGATTGTTTCTGTGGTGGTGGTGTTTTTGTGGCTCTTCACACAGTTCTCTTGTTCAACATGTGAATACTCTTTATTCTCTTCTATTTACTTGATAAATTTCCAGGGATTGAGTCCTGCTGCACCTGCTCAGGAGTCCCTTTCTTAAGAGAACTCCAGGGGACTAAGCAGCCAGAACAGCTATGTTCTTGCCTTTTGTAAAAGATCCCATCTGCAGAAGGAATCAAGCTAATCTACAGCCAACATTTGGAAGCCATGAGCCTGAGCAAGTATGCAGAATAATGACATCACAAACATGCATTTGTAACGAATATCCTATGCATCAGGGAACATTGATTATGGAGCATCAGTAAAAATTATTTTTTAGGTCGAATGGCTTTTCAAGGCATCTAGGAAGCAACTAGCATTTCTACATGCTGAGAATTTCACTGATTTATGCCAGCTACGGTGAAACTTGGATTTAAAAGTCTAACAAGTAGTATCTGCTACCAAGGCAGAAACGCTTAGAGTCCATTAGGATAGCAAACACGGTCTCTGAGGAAAAGCCAGCAGATGTCATCCTCTCTATAACAGGACAAGGCAGGCAGTGAGGCTGCACTCAGGTCTATACCACGTAGGGCGATGGATTCACTCAAAGTGGCAGTACTTGTGGCAATGGGGTCCTAAATCATGCCCTAGGCAGGACCGGCTACGGAATTTGGGATGTGGGGCAAGATAAAAATGCAGGGTCCCCTGTTCAAAAATTATTAAGAATTTCAAGATGGTGAGAGCAGAGCAGCAAACCAAGCACAGCCTTTCTGAGCACGAGGTCCTGTACGACTGCACAGGTTTTGCCCCACGAAGCTGGCCCTGGCCCTGAGGGTCCCAGGAGGATGGGCAGACACAAATGTAACTGCGTGTTCTGTGTTTTTATTACAGCTACATCTGGCAACTCAAGGTACCTTAGGGCAGCTCAGGTGTCACCCAGGGAGTGAGGTTGCAGAAAAGGCCAACTGGACATGATCCTCCACTAAGGACATTATTTTCCTCTTTCAGATGCTGGATATCCCATCAAGGTAAGATTTCTTAGGAGACAATCTGTAAAGATCCCCTGGCTAGAAGGAAAGAAAAAGAGAGAAAGAGAGGAAGGAAGGAAGGAAGGAAGGGAGGGAGGGAGGGAGGGAGGGAGGAGGGAAGGAAGGGGTAAAGAAAGAAAAGAGAAAGAAGGAAAGAAAGAAAGAAAGAAAGGGAGGGAGGGAGGGAGGGAGGAAAGAAAGAAGAAAGAAAGGAAGGAAGGAAGGAAAGAGGAAGAAGGAAGGAAAGAAGGAAGGGAGACAAGGAGACAGAGACAGAGAGGGAGGGAGGGAGGGAGGGAGGGAGGAAAGCGAGAGACAGGGAGGGAGGGAGAATGATTTCCGTGCAGAAAATGAAGAAGTCACTTCGATGAGCACAGAAGTACAGATAAAGGTTCAGAAGGCTTTCTCCCAAACCTCACACATGGAGCTCTTGAGGAGCACTTTCAATAGTTAGATGCTGGAACATCTGGTTTTGAAAGAATTAGGGCCAGCTCTGTTATGGGTCAATGGATTTGGAAAGAGAAAACTAAAACGTCTGTTCAAACTACCTTGGTCAGCTTTTCTAAGAGTGCATCATCTCAACGTCCCTCCAAGTTCCCCAAAATGAACGAGCACATTTTGTAAATGCTTCGTATCGATTCTATCCCCAAGCAGATCTTCGAGCTGTCCCCCTCCTGCTATTTCCAATGGCACCCCCTGGCCTGGGCAGCACCTCCTTCCTCTAGGCTGAGACTCGGTCCCAAGCCTGCTCTTGCTGCCCCACCGACGGCCTTCGTAGCCTTCACTAGACTGGCCTCTGCCGACCTCTGGTCCCATTGCACACACCTCTTTGTGTCTGCCATCATCGGGGTGATTCTGGGTGTAACTCCCCATCTGTAGATCTCTGGGAAGATCAGCTGGAACTCTCTGCCTCTGATTCTGCTGTGTTAGGCAGACCCTCAGCCCATGCCCTTGTTCTCTCTCTCCAAGAGGCCCTCAGAAGAGGAAGGCAGCTTCGCCTTTCAGGAAAGCAGAGTTGTCATCTGCAGACTGATCAGCCCCGTACCAGCTGCTCCTGGTACCCCTGCTCTTGCAGCCAGATCTCAGTCCCTTTTAGAACTGATACTGGAGGCCCTGCAGTTGGGTTAACCCAACCTCTGATTTTAGGAGTATCGCACTGTGTTTTTTCTGGCAACTCAACATCTCCACCTGCTGACCACTAGGGTTCACCTACAGCCAGAAGGCTGGGGCCCCAGTGAGAATGTCCCTTCTGGTTTACTGTGTGGTTCTTTCCAGGAGCAGAGGGTGTCCAGGTTCTTCAGCCTGAGGTCCAGTCCTCACCCAACACCATACTTGTCCCAAAACCCCATTGTAATACCTGAGGTCCAGCTCATCTGGGAGAAGAACCTGGAATTCACCCCAGTGATGGGGGTGGGGAGAACATTAGGGCTGAAGAGTAAGGTGTGTGTGTGTGTGTGTGTGTGTGGCCTTTATTCTCTTTATTATTATTTTTTTTTCCCGGTACGCGGGCCTCTCACTGTTGTGGCCTCTCCCATTGCAGAGCACAGGCTCCGGACGCGCAAGCTCAGCGGCCATGGCTCACGGGCCCAGCCACTCCACGGCATGTGGGATCTTCCCGGACCGGGGCACGAACCCGTGTCCCCTGCATCGGCAGGCAGACTCTCAACCACTGCGCCACCAGGGAAGCCCGCCTTTATTCTCTTGAAGAGGCCTCCCTCCCTTTCTTTGTTACTCTTTCTTCCTTCTCTTCCCTCCCTCACTTTTTATATTTAAGGGAGGGACTATTTCTTTTAATGGTTTTAAATAAGTTTGATTTTTAAATTTTTTCAATTTTTTGGAAATTTTTAAAAACTTCAAGCCATATTATGGTCTTAAATAAAAAGTAAATGTCTCCTATCCAATCCCTTACCTCCAGGACCTCATTCCAGAAATACCCATTCTTAAGTAGTTTTTATCCTTCTAGAAGCAGCTTCCAAATGTCAAGGTCAAACAGATTCTTGTGTTATGTTTTAGTCTGCTTCCTATTTGGAACACGCTTTTTATTGAGCAGCTTTATTTTTCCTGGAGTCTTAATGGACTATTTCTCCCCTTGTTTCAAGAAGAACCATATGCCTTTTCCATCATCACTAAGACCTCCCTGCTTCTTAATCATTCTATTTGTTGACCCGAAATCATTTCCTTCCGGAAGTCATTCTTTTGATCCTTCTGACTTCCTGTTCTAATTTGGACTAATTGTGTTCTGGGTCTGCTACACCACTACTACGCAGGTATTTCTTTATACATACTCCTCTTGGATTAGCTCCAGAAAGCACAGATGTCTTTCTAATTCTTAATTCCTTTTATGCTTTTCTCCAGTTCATCTACAAGTAATATTGCTCAGAAAGTGCATGGCAAGGTAAACTTCCTGAGCATTTGAATATCGGTAAATCTGGCTCATATTTGATGAATAATTTAGCTAGCTATAAAAGTTTACGTTCAAAATAATTTTCTTCTGAATTCTAAAGGCATTGTTCCATTTTATTTCAGACCCTGGTCACTCAAAGTGTGTTCCACAGACCAGCAGCGTCAACATCATCGAGGAGCTTGCTAGAAAGCAGAAATGCCGACCCACCCCAGAATCTGAATGTGAACAAGACCCCTAGGAACGTATGGGTGCAGTGGAGTTGAGAGGCACTGCCCCAGCCTTCAGTGCTGCCGCTAATAGGGCTGAGGTCAATCTGACTCTCTTTTCTTAGTAAATAATCTGATGTTTCTTCAGTCTAAAGTTTGGCGGCCCTCTCTTTGTCCTTACTTGGTGATCTGAAATCCTCCAGGCTGTTTTCAGGCTCTGACCTTTTCTGGTGGGTCCTGCCAATTTCAAGTCTTGTGACTTTTTTCAGATCTGGGAAATTGTCTTCTTTTATTTCTCTGGATTTGTCTGCCTTTCTGTGTTCTCTGCTCCCTCTTTCAGGAATGTCATCAGTTTCCTAGACATGATCATCCATCTCTCTCAGCCTTTCCCTTTTACTTACCTTCACTTAGTTTTGCTGATCGTCATTCTAAGAAGTTTTCTCAAATTTATCCTTTGGCCTTTATATTGGATTTTTTTTAATTAAGCAAACATATAATTTTAATCTACTATGGTTCTTGGCACTATGATTACTATGGTTCAATGCACTATGGTTCTCTGAGTGCTCACTTGTCAAGGCAGGGTGTTCTCGTCTTACGGATGCCAGGTCATCACACATCTCCAGGGATATTCACTGGTTTTTGCTTCTCCCAGTGCCACTTATTCTATTTGTTCATATTGCTCCTTCTTTCATGTGTCATGGTTTTTCCTTAAGTTTCTGATCATCCTAATTAGATAACCTGTATTATGGAATTATTGTTCATTTGCTTAGGTGTGATGATAGTACTGTGCTTTTGTAAGAAAATGTCCTTATTTTAGAAAATGAATGTCAAAGTTTTTAGGGATGAAGTGTCTGATGTCTGCAACTTTCAAATGGTTACACACACACACACACACAAATATGTGTATAAAGAGAATAAGAGACCACTTAAATATAGCAAAATGTTAACATTTGGAAGTAGAAAACATGCCCAAGTGTTATTGCACTAGTCTTTCAATTTTCTCTTGAAATTTCTGTTTGAAATTTTCAAAAGGTGGAAATAATAAGAAAAACAAAACAAAATATCTGAATATCATTGGGAAAATACCCCGAGGGGCCTGAAATCCCTAAGGAATCAGCTTTCTTACAGGAAACTAGATACATGCTTGGTTTTTAAGCAAGTCAGGCTGTAGGTCATTTGCATTTTTGCATATATGCTCTTGGAGTAATAAACAATGTATGCTAAGCCTCTGACTGATATTCCTTAGGAAATCTGTGGATTAAGAAGGAACCTGTCCTAGGTATGGTACCTCTAATGAAGCAAAAGAAAGTTAGAATGGGATTTCATGGGTGTAGGCAGTAATTGGATTTGGTGGAGGGTGTAATTAAGTTTCACCAAGGGCCTACAACCTCTGCCCCGGGAAAATAATGAAAGGGTCAGAAGACCTTCTATCTTGCTTAAAGGGAAATATATAAAGCCTGCAGAAACTCTGAAGCACGTGCCTGCTCTGTCCACATCGCCTCAATCATGGGACAGTAGCTCTAGTATCTTCAGGATCGCTAAAGAATCCCACCTTCAGGCAAAGGGTTGAAAGCCCTGTAAGTAATGGAAGAATACTATGAAAATTACTGATCAGTTTCTGTCCCCTGGTCTCCTGAAATTTCTATCTCTGCTTCGATAAGTGGAATCAAAACAGAATCCAGCCCAGAGAGGGATAGCCTCCCCAACATGGGCTGATTCCAACACTCAAGTGGAAGGCGAGGTTGACCAGTGGAGGGTAGCTAGCGCCACCTTCTCCACCATTGGTGGATGCCAGGCAGTCTGAAAGCTCTGGGTACAAAGCAGAGCATGTCAGCTGTAGGTTTCCTGGTAGACTATGTCGACTGGCAACAAGCAGGCAGGCTGCCCCCACTCCTTCCCCAGCAAATCTCAGTCTCTCACCCCAGGAGACTAAGCCCTCTCTGGGCAACCGAAGTGTCCTTCCTACTGTAGGTTTCCAGAGCTGTGGCAGATGCTACTGCTGTAGTCAAGTTCTCTGATGTGGGGAGGATGGCTGTCCTGCCATCAGACAAGTCTTCAGAGAAATGCCTGGCTCTCTGCTCCAATCCCTCTCCTGCTCTCAATCCCTTTGGCTCAGCATCTCTCCAGAGACATCCAAAAGAAACAACTCCCACTTCCATCAGTGTTCCCTTGAGCTCATCCATCAATTCCATCCCATCTGCTTCCCATTCTCCAGAAATTTATCAAACTCCTTTGTCTTCTGATGGCCCCTCTACCACTGTCAATGCCCCTGCAGATCTGTTCCCCTCTATTCTTTCTTCTAGTTATTTCAAAAGGATTGAAGAGGAAAGAGCTGCCTTGTTGGTGTTCATGCCATGATCTCGAACCAGAAGTCATCCCCTTGGTTTTTAATCCTCTTATCTATGGTGCAGTGTCTAAGTATCTTCTCTCCTTCTAATTCTGGATGTTGTGGGAATGCTTCCCCACTCACCACCACCTTTAATCTTTCATTTTCTTAGCAATAAAATCAGGAAGGGTATCTGCCTTATCTTAGAGCACCACTGCGGAAGAGTTAACACAGAAGGCCTGAGACTGCTATTCTTGGAAGGGTGTGCTTGCAAGGATGCCTTTGGCTGGCATCTGGGAACCTGGATTTGGGGAGGGTTCCCATCTTTCTGTGACTGACAAGGGTAGCTCTCTGTGCCTAAACACTTTGTGCAAACAATACGGTTTGTGCTGAACACCTGTTTTCTGACTGAAAATCTGGAATTCTAATATGTGCTAGGCAGAGGGTACCTATGTGACCAGCCTCCAGTAAAAACCTTGGATGCTGGGTCTCTGATGAGCTTCCCCAGTAAACAGCGTTTCACATGTACTGTCACAATTCACTGCTGGAAGAATTAAGCATGTCCTCTGTGACTCCACTGGGAGAGGTGTCTTGGAAGCTCATGCCTGGTTTCCTTCAGACTCTGCCCATGTGCCTTTTCCCTTTGCTGAGTTTGTGTTTTTTGGGGGTTTTTTTGTGGTACGCGGGCCTCTCACTGTTGTGGCCTCTCCCGTTGCGGAGCACAGGCTCCGGATGTGCAGGCTCAGCAGCCATGGCTCAGGGGCCTAGCCGCTCTGCGGCATGTGGGATCTTCCTGGACCGGGGCACGAACCCCTGTCCCCTGCATCGGCAGGCGGACTCTGAACCACTGCGCCACCAGGGAAGCCCAAAGCATAAGGTTTTTTTTTTTTTTTTTTTGCCCGAGTTTGTGTTTTATCCTTTTGCTACAATAAATCCTAACCATGAGGATGACTGTATGTGGCCTCCTGTGAGTTCTAGAGAATTGTCAAACCTGGGGGTGGTCTTGGGGACCCCTGATCCACACCACTTATGAAATCAGTGTTTCCAGCTCTTGATAAGCTTTGATCATAGCTTGAGGTAGTATTTTTCCAGCATGTGTCTGGAAGACGTCTATCTGGAAAATTGGCCAAAGAAGGCCTACACAATCTGGTTTTTTAAAGGTTTTTTTTAAAAATTTATTTATTTTGGGCTGCGTTGGGTCTTTGTTGCTGCGTGCAGGCTTTCTCTAGTTGCGGTGAGCAGGGGCTACTCTTTGTTGCAGTGTGCGGGTTTCTCATTGCAGTGGCTTCTCTTGTTGCGGAGCACGGGCTCTAGGTGCATGGGCATAAGGATCTAGAGCGCAGGCTCAGTAGTCGTGGCGCACGGGCTTAGTTGCTCCACTGCATGTGGGATCTTCCTGGACCAGGGCTCGAACCTGTATCCCCTGCATTGGCAGGCAGATTCTTAACCACTGTGCCACTAGGGAAGCCCCACAATCTGGTTTTAAGGTCTCTGGTGATCTCCTTTCTAGCAGACTGTGAAACTGGACCATCCCTGGCTTCCTTCCTCAGCCTGGGCCTCAAAACCCTGTATGGGTTCTTACTGCATGGGTGCTATGCCTCTTTGTAATGACACATGTCCTCCTGAGCAGGCAGCTCAGCCTCCCTCCAGCCCAACATCCCTGCATCCCTGCCCTCCATGGTCCAGAGTCCCTCTTTTTCACCGCCCATGCTCCCATTTATATAACAATAAGCAAGCTGTCCCTGTTTCTCCTCTGCTTCCACTTCACTTCATAGTCAGACATTGTGACTACTCCCATAACTAAATTAAACCACCTTTCCATAGTGTCTACAAGCTAGAGCTTGCAATTAAAGCACTGAGTCACAACGTCAGGGTCAAGCAATGTCGAACCACACGCTTGAGTTTAAAATATACTCCTGAAGAGAAAATTGTTGAAAAACCTCACACACTTGGATTATCAGCTGAGATGGAGAATGTGAATTAGTGCCATGTCTGATTACTGAATATTCTTAAGGAGTGTTTTTTAAAACAACATTTAGGTAGGAGGGAGACAGAAGAAAAGCAATTTTTAATCCAGCCCACATTAAATGGCAATTCTTAAATAACTGCCCCCAAATAAGTTACTTTACTTTACTCATAGTATATTCTTGGCTCCCTTATCAAATATTAGTTGACCATATATGCACGGCTTTATTTCTGGGCTCTGGATTCTGCTCCATGGGTCGATGTGTCTTTTCTAATGCCAGTACCATACTGTTTTCATTACTACAGCAGTGTCCTGCACAGCTGGGGAAGCTGGGTGTTCACTCACATGCTCTCATTTTCCCCATGGGAGAAACCACCAGCCAAGAAGGTCTTTTTGTCCTTTAGCTGTGCCACCCTGGGAGAGGAGTAACGCAGGTAAAGTGAAGCCTATCCTCTTACCCTCTTCAATGTGTTCAATCTCAGATTTTTTGTTCGTTTGTTTGTTCCAACAATGTGCTGGAACTTCTCCACTGGACTCCTGGACTTTCACAAAGGAACTCTCATCCATGAATAATTATCAAAACTGGTGTTCTTTGGGGGCAAGATGGCAGAAAATGCCTCTTCCACCATTTTGATTATGTCTGAGAATAAGTTTGTGTATGTCTACAAAAAACTTTGTTGTGATTTTGGTAGGAATCTCATTATATAAATATAGATAGATAGATAGATCAGTTCTGGCAAAATGGACATATTTCCTGTGCAGAGTCATCCAATCTGTGAATATATTTAGTATGCCTCTCCATTCACTTAGGACTTCTTTGATTTCTTTCAACAGCATTTTGTAATTTCCAGCATAAAGATCCTATACATAGTTGTTAGACTTACACCTATGTATTTTATTTTCTTTGAAACAATTGTAAATGATATTATATGTTTAATTTCAGTTTCCACATGTTCCTTAATGGAATATAGAAATCTGATTGATTTTTGTGTATTGATCTTATATCCTGTGGTCTTGCTGAACTCACTTATTAGATCTAGAAGTCTTTTGCAGATTCCTTGGATTCTCTATGTAGACAATGATGTAATCTGCAAATAAGAACAGTTTTCACTTCTTTCCCTTTTAATCTCTATGTATTTTATTTATTTTTTCTTGCCTGACTGCCCTCACCATAACTTCCAACTCCATGTTGAGTAGCAGTGGCACCAGTGGATATCCTTGACTTATATCTGATCTTAGGGGGAAAGCATTCAGTGTTTCACCATTAAGCATGATGTTAGCTACAGCTTTTTGTGGATACTTTTTTTATCCACAAGTTGCAGAAATTCCCCTCTATTCCTAGTTTGCCAAGAGATTTTATCAAGAACCATTGTTGGATTTGGTCAAATGCTTTTTCTGTGTAAACCAACATGATCATATAATTCTTTTTCTTTTTCAGTCACTTGATATGATGGATTACATTGATTGACTTTTGAATGTTGAAGCCGCCTTGTATACCAAGAATGAATTCCACTTCTTCATGGTATATAATTCATTTTATACACTGCCAGATTTAATTTGTTAAAATCTTATTGAGGATTTTTGTATCTAAGGTCACGCAAGTTTTTGATACGTAGCTTCCCCTTTTTTGTACTCTCTACTTTGGTTATCAGAGTAATACGAGCTGTATAAAACCGAGTTGGGAATTGTTTCCTTCTCTTCTATTTTCTGCAAGAGATTGTGTATAATTCTTCTTTAAATGTTTGATAGAATTCTCCAATGAAACCTAGACCTGAAGGTTTCTTTGGGGGGAGCTTTTGTATTATTATTAAACATTAAATTTCTTTTCTATTATAGGACTACACAGGTTGTCTATTTCAAGTGGCTGCATTTGGGTCTTTGTGGTTTTTGAGGTATTGGTAATTTCTTCTAAGTCATCAAATTTATTAATGCAAAGTTATTTTCTAGTATTCCCTCATTATTATTTTAGTGGCCACAGGATATCTAGTTATATATCTTTTTTCATTCCTAATACTGGTTATTTGAGTCTTTCTGTTTTTTGTCTTTGTCATTCTTGCTAGGGAGTTAACAACTTTATTGATTCTTCTCAAAGAATCAGCTTTCTGTTTCATGGATTTTTCACCTTTTTCAGTTTCATTGATTTGTGCTCTTTTCTTTGTTAGTCTCTTTTTTATGCTTGGTTTATGCTTATTTTGCTCCACTTTTTTATTTTCTGGAGGTGGGAACAAAGTTTTTGATTTGAGACATATTCTCTTTTCTAAAGTAAGCATTTAATGCTATAAATTTCCCTCTAAGCATTGCTTTTCTGCATCCAACATTTTTTGATATGTTATGTTTTCATTTTCATTCACTCTATATATTTTAAATTGCACCTTACAAACTCTTTGAGAATAGCCCTCCCAGTAGAATCTACATGACTCCATATGTACAAGAAGTAGTTTTCTTAAGCCAGAAAAATATATAGTTCAGCATCAAAGGTCAGCTAGGAAATAAATAAATTAACACCCCCTCAATTCAACTACTGCAAAAATCAAGTGCTTAATGGAAAAACACCTGCCAATTAAGTGAAGACATCAGATGAAGATAAAACATATAAAGCATTTCAGATTTCTGGATAACTCTTGATCTTGAAAATTATGCTGTTTAAAAAGAATAAACATTTCCTGAATCTTACCTGCAGCATTAGAACACTGTCACCTTCAAAAGTTACAAACATAACTGTGTCACATTTTAAGCCTGAGATTCGGTTTTCCATCATGTAACCCTATTGCAAAAAAAAAAAGAAAAGAAGCAGATTTTAAATTTGCAGTCCCATCATTATAAAGGACTAACATTTTCTTTGAAATTAAATACACACAATTGAAAAAAAGAAAATAACTCTATTCCTCCTACCCAGAATAGCCATTCTAAGAATTTTGACCCATCCCATGAGCTTTTGGTCCATAAATATTATTTGAGGGTATGGCCTTTGTTGGTAGTAAAAACATTTGAAAACAGTCATGTCACATTTTTCCCAAATATTTCAACAAATTATGCTAATTTTCTCTCTCTCTCTTCCAAGTCTTACGAATTCGAATAAATGTCAAGGTATTTGTGATTACACCCCACAATATGCAGGAGAATGATGCCTCCCCCACCCAAAGCCTTTTTTAATTAGCAAATATACCTACGATTCCTGGGAGACAACATAAAACAGCCTAAATTACCACTCTGTCTCTTCATGTCATTAAACATTCTGCATCATAAATATACACTCCAGCTTCCAGCCAGTTTGTTACTTTTTTTCTTTTCTCACTTCCTGAAATCCTCATTTAAATGGCGGTAGCCTGCTGCTCCTTTCCGAAGTGGTGAAGTGTCTCTGCACACACACTGGGAGAATTATCTGCTCCAGAGAAAGCTGATCAGCCCCAGGCCAGACGTGGAGGGAGCAGAGTTGCCTGCGTTTGGCCACAGGCCCTTCCCCTTCTCAAGGCCTCTGTGCTCTCTTTCTTCCAGCCCATTGTCCTCCTCCTTAACTCTCAGAATCCTTCCCACTCTCAGAATCTGCTTCCAAATCAGCCCTGCCATGTAAGTTACATCACAGGCGGCTGTCGCATCACCTCTCCCAGGAGTATGTGCACTTAGCACTTTGGCTCTGTCTAGGAATGACAAGATTCAGCCCCCGTTGGAATTTTCAAGCCACATGGGCCGGGGCGGGGGGTGTCACACAGGATGCTCCCGTGGGCAGTTGTATACTCCAACCTCAAGGTACCTGTTATCCTTGGGGTACCTGCTTCATTTCTGAAAATGGTCACTTGAGTCACAGAAGTGGGCACTCTGGGTTCCCACTGCCTGCAGAGCCTGAAGTCCTGTGAGCATCCCTGCTTTCCTGTCCCGGGAGCCATCCTCTGATGCCCTGCTGCTTCCCCTGGTCCCCCCTCGGCATCACGGCAGTCCGGGCAGGCCCTCCGCGTGGTGTTAGTTTACAGAAACAAAGGCATCTTCACAAACCCTCAGGAATCCTTCATAACTTTCATAAAGGTAAACTGATTATATTTATGGAAACAGAAATTGGTGGCATTTCCAGCCTGGAGAAGTTCAGCCTTGCCTCCCCTCCCCCATCATAACCACAGGGTAAACCCCCTCATCCCCGGGCAAACCACATGAGATCAGGTTCTGACTGAGTGTGATCAGGCCCCAGAGTGTTTCCCCTGCAAGGGCGTAGCTGACTCACTTTCACCATCAGCATTCTACCATTTACCAAGTATTTGCCATGAGTCAAATACTGAGCTGGGTGCTTGACCCAGACTTCGTTTTGTTATTTCACTTAATCCTTTTCCTCCTCTCAATAGCCCTGTGAGGTAGGCATTACCCCATTTTACAGATGAAGAGAGCAAGGCTCAAGGGCTATGTTGGAATGTTCTTGAATAACCCCTCAAGTTCTGGTATGGAAAAGATGAACATGAGACCTACCACCTCAGACTTTGGAAGAAGCTGTTATACATAAGAAGCACACCTGCTAAAGGCTCAAAATAATAATTTTGAAGAAATTAAGTACTTTTTCCTTGATCATTTTGCACTGGTCTCTTCCAGCAAGAGAGGGAGAAACAGGCTCTCTGTTGTCCTTACATTTTTGAACTGTTCACACCCTGCCCTGGAAACCAGGCCATCAGGGCTTTAAAATAACCCGAGCAATGGCTCACTCAAAAAGCAGCAGAGTGGAGAAGCTTCAAGATGGCGGAAAAGTAAGACGTGGAGATCACCTTCCTCCCCACAAATACATCACAAATACATCTACATGTGGAACAGCTCCTACAGAACACCTACTGAACACTGGCAGAAGACCTCAGACTTCCCAAAAGTCAAGAAACTCCCCAAGTATCTGGGTAGGGCAGAAGTTAAAAGGAAAAACAGAGACAAAACGATAGGGACGGGACCTGCACCAGTGGGAGGGAGCCGTGAAGGAGGAAAGGTTTCCACACACTAGAAGCCCCTTCGCGGGCGGAGACTGCGGGTGGCGGAGGGGGAAGCTTCGGAGCCGCGGAGGAGAGCACAGCAATGGGGGTGCGGAGGGCAAAGCGGAGAGATTCCCGCACAGAGGATCGGTGCCCTCAGGCACACACCAGCCCGAGAGGCTTGTCTGCTCGGCCGCCGGGGCGGGCGGGGCTGGGAGCTGAGGCTCAGGCTTCGGTCGGATCACAGGGAGAGGACTGGGGTTGGCGGCGTGAACACAGCCTGAAGGGGTTAGTGTGCCACGGCTGGCCGGGAGGGAGTCCCGGAAAGGCTGGAGCTGCTGAAGAGGCAAGACACCTTTTCTTGCCTCTTTGTTTCCTGGTGCGCGAGGAGATGGGATTAAGAGCGCCGCTTAAAGGAGCTCCAGAGACGGGCGCGTGCCGCGGCTATCAGTGTGGACCCCAGAGACGGGCACGAGACGCTAAAGCTGCTGCTGCCGCCGCCAAGAGAACAAAAGTACCCCAAAGTTAGCAGAAGGAAAGAAATCATAAAGATCAGATCAGAAATAAATGAAAAAGAAATGAAGGAAACAATAGCAAAGATCAATTAAACTAAAAGCTGGTTCTTTGAGAAGATAAACAAAATTGATAAACTATTAGCCAGACTCATCAAGGAAAAAAAGGAGAAGACTCAAATCAATAGAATTAGAAATGAAAACCAAGAAGTAACAACTGACACTGCAGAAATACAAAGGATCATGAGAGATTACTATAAGCAACTCTATGCCAATAAAATGGACACCCTGGAAGAAATGGAAAAATTTTTAGAAATGAACAACCTTCTGAGACTGAACCAGGAAGAACTAGAAAATATGAATAGACCAATCACAAGCACTGAAATTGAAACTGTGATTTAAAATCTTCCAACAAACAAAAGCCCAGGACCAGATGGCTTTACAGGCGAATTCTATCAAACATTTAGTGAACAGCTAACACCTATCCTTCTGAAACTCTTTCAAAATATAGCAGAGGGAGAAACACTCTCAAACTCATTCTACAAGGCCATCATCACCCTGATACCAAAACCAGACAAAGATGTCACAAAGAAAGAAAACTACAGGCCAATATCACTGATGAACATAGATGCAAACGCTCCTCAACAAAATACCAGCAAACAGAATCCAACAGCACATTAAAAGGAACATACACCATGATCAAGTGGGGTTTATCCTAGGAATGCAAGGATTCTTCAATATATACAAATCGATCAATGTGATACACCATATTAACAACGTGAAAGGAGAAAAACCATATGATCATCTCAATAGATACAGAGAAAGCTTTTGACAAAATTCAACACCATTTATGATAAAAACCCTCCAGAAAGTAGGCATAGAGGGAACTTACCTCAACATATCAAAGGCCATATATAACAAACCCACAGACAACATTGTTCTCAATGGTGAAAAACTGAAACCATTTCCACTAAGATCAGGAACAAGACAAGGTTGCCCACTCTCACCACTATTATTCAACACAGTTTTGGAAGTTTTAGCCAGAGCAATCAGAGAAGAAAAAGAAATAAAAGGAATCCAAATCAGAAAAGAAGAAGTAAAGCTGTCATGGTTTGCAGATGACATGATACTATATATAGAGAATCCTAAAGATGCTACCAGAAAACGACTAGAGCTAATCAATGAATTTGGTAAAGTAGCAGGATACAAAATTAATGCACAGAAATCTCTTGCATTCCTATACACTAATGATGAAAAATCTGAAAGTGAAATTAAGAAAACACTGCCATTTACCATTGCAACAAAATGAATAAAACACCTAGGAATAAACCAACCTAAGGAGACAAAGGACCTGTATACAGATAATTACAAGACACTGATGAAAGAAATTAAAGATGATACAAATAGATGGAGAGATATATCGTGTTCTTGGATTGGAAGAATCAACATTGTGAAAACGACTATACTACCCAAAGCAATGTACAGATTCAATGCAATCCCTATCAAACTACCAACGGCATTTTTCACAGAACTAGAACAAAAAATTTCACAATATGTATGGAAACACAAAAGACCCCGAATAGCCAAAGCAATCTTGAGAAAGAAAAACGGAGCTGGAGGAATCAGGTTCCCTGACTTCAGACTATACTACAAAGCTACAGTAATCAAGACAGTATGGTACTGGCACGAAAGCAGAAATATAGATGAATGGAACAGGATAGAAAGCCCAGAGATAACCCCACGCACATATGGTCACCTTATCTTTGATAAGGAAGCAAGAATATGCAGTGGAGAAAAGACAGCCTCTTCAATAAGTGGTGCTGGGAAAAGTGGATAGCTACATGTAAAAGAATGAAATTAGAACACTCGTAACACCACACACAAAAAGAAACTCAAAATGGATTAAAGACCTCAGTGTAAGGCCAGACACTATCAAACTCTTAGAGGAAAACATAGGCAGAACACTCTGTGACATAAATCACAGCAAGATACTTTTTGACCCACCTCCTAGAGAAATCGAGATAAAAACAAAAATAAACAAATGGGACCTAGTGAAACTAAAAGCTTTTGCACAGCAAAGGAAACCATAAACAAGACGAAAAGACAACCCTCACAATGGGAGAAAATATTTGCAAATGAAGAAACTGACAAAGGATTCATCTCCAAAATTTACAAGCAGCTCAAGTAGCTCAATATCAAAAAAAAACCCAATCCAAAAATGGGCAGAAGACCTAAATATACATTTCACCAAAGAAGATATACAGATTGCCAGCAAACACATGAAAGGATGCTCAACATCATTAATTATTAGAGAAATGCAAATCAAAACTACAATGAGATGTCATCTCACACTGGTCAGAATGGCCATCATCAAAAAATCTACAAACAATAAATCCTGGAGAGGGCGTGAAAAAAAGGGAACCCTCTTGCAGTGTTGGTGGGAATGTAAATTGATACAGCCACTATGGAGAATAGTATGGAGGTTCCTTAAAAAAACTAAAGATAGAACTACCATACGACACAGCAATCCCACTACTGGGCATATACCCTGAGAAAACCATAATTCAAAAAGAGTCATGTACCACAATGTTCATTGCACTCTATTTACAATAGCCATGACACGGAAGGAACCTAAGTGTCCATCGAGAGATGAATGGCTAAAGAAGATGTGGCACATATATGCAATGGAATATTACGCAGCCATAAAAAGAAATGAAATTGAGTTATTTGTAGTGAGGTGGATGGACCTAGAGTCTGTCATACAGAGTGTAGTAAGTCAGAAAGAGAAAAACAAATACCATATGCTAACACATATATATGGAATCTAAAAAAAAAAAAGGTCATGAAGAACCTAGGGGCAAGACGGGAATAAAGACGCAGACCTACTAGAGAATGGACTTGAGGCTATGGCGGGGGAAAGGGTAAGCTGGGACCAAGTGACAGAGTGGCATGGACTTATATACACTACCAAATGTAAAATAGATAGCTAGTGGGAAGCAGCCGCATAGCACAGGGAGATCAGCTTGGTGCTTTGTAACCACCTAGATGGGTGGGATAGGGAGGGTGGAAGGGAGGGAGACACAGGAGGGAAGAGATATGGGAACACATGTATATGTATAACTGATTCACTTTGTTATAAAGCACATACTAACACACCATTGTAAAGCAATTATACTCCAATAAAGATGTTAAAAAAAATAGCATCAGAGTCAGCACTGGAATCCCACCATCTCTCACAGAACAGGCACTGGAATACCGTGAATGTAAAGATGCTTTATGTTCCTGTGTTAGTTCTTCACGTGGAATATAATTTATTTCTCTTCTAGATGATGAAACTCAGCTTTGAACACCCCTCCTTATTTGAAAAGTTAGTAAAACCGTGTGACTGTTATCCTGATGATTCCAGACTCTCCAGGGCCCTGTCAGAGCCCAGGTATCAAGGCTCACAGCCCTCACAGAGCTTGCAGGCAACAAAAATGAAGCAGCAGAGAAAAAGGTCAACGGCTTGCAAGGCAGTGGCCAAGGCCAACACATTGCCTCCAAACTCCTGAAACTACCAGGGGCAGGGTTATGATCTAATTTCTTTAGAATAGGCTGGAGAGGCCCATCCTCATAAAAGTCTAAATCCTTGGCATAGCTGAGGTGACCCATTTAGAAACTAATTAGGTTCAAAAAAGTCATGGTCATCCTTGTTCTGTGTGAATGTGTCTGACAGTTTAGGGAAAGACATGCCACATCGAGAAGTTTCTGACTGGGGACTTGCTTTCATCTTCCTGAGGAAGTTCAATTCTGAATGTGGAGTCCCTAACTCTTTGGGGACAAACGAGTATAAGCTGTGTGTGTGTGTGTGTGTGTGTGTGTGTGTGACACTTTCTAACTAAAAAAGAACTTTTATTTTTTTTAATTAGTTTCTGCTTTATAACAAAGTGAACCAGTCATACATATAAAAAAGAACTTTTAAAATGAATTCCTAAAAGCAATATATAAGCACTATAAAAAACAAACCCACCAGAAAAAAAGAAAAGAGAAGAAAAATCATCCATAATCTCATGATGTAGGAGATTAAAGGATGCCTGAGAAAGAAAGACCCCGAGAAAAATGCTGGTTGGGAATGGGGGATCAAAAGGATGGAGGTAGATGTTGCAGGGATGCAGGTGGGGAGAGCCCCAGAAATCAACAGAGCAGATCTGGGCAAAGGGAGCCATGGAGTGTTCCAGAGGGAGGAGAGATATGACAGCATGGGAGGAATAGTCAGAGGAGACTGAGGAGGGAGTCGGGGGTGAGGAAAGCTAGAAACGGGAGGAAGCCAGAGGAAAGTAAGAGGGCTGGATTTGGGGAAGGAGGAAGAACGTTGACCTCATAGTCACCCACAGCAAGTATGGGCGGCGAATTGAGGGACAGTCCTGGGTTCTGAGGTCGGAGACACCTGCAATGGCAGGTCATCACTCAGCATCTTCTCAAGGCTTTACAAACCAGCACCACAGGATGAGCTGAGAGAAAGGACAGCCGTGAAGACCATTGCTGAGGACTGATTTTATGTTCTGTGTTACACAGGAGCTATCTTTTCCACCCTTCACAACAGCATCTCAGCACCCTGGTTTTAGGGATGAGGAAGCTGAGGGTCCCTGAGGTTTTCCCACTCCACTCCAACCTTCCCTGAGGTTTTGCAACACTGATCCCTCTGTCTGGAACACTCTCCCCAGATCTGCGGGTGGCAGTCTCCCTCGCCCCACGCCCGTCGGGACCACAGGGAGGCTGTCTCTGGTCCTTCTGTCTGAAACAGCTCCCTCACCCTCCACCATCACTCCCTGTCTCCTCACTGCAATCTATTTTCCATCATAGCTTTCCATTCTATTATAATTATATAATAGAATGCTAGAATCTACTCCTTAAAAATATATTTATTGCCTGTTTGCCCCTTGCGGACTGTACACTCCGTGAGGGCATGGACTTTGCCCCATTCACCACTGCTTCCCCAGCACGGAGATGAGACCTGGCACACCATACGGGCACAATATAGTACCTGCAACCGACCGGGGGAAATAACATGTGGGTAGGTGGTGAAACGGGGTTGGAACCCCGAGCCACCCAACTCCGTTGCCCACCTGTGCTCTTCTCTATAAAGTAGACAGGCGGATGGACAGAGGGACATGGAAGTGGACGGGGAGGTGAAGAGACAACCCAGAAGACAAAGGTACGGGATCCCTCTGCCAGGCCCGTCCTGGCAGGAGCTGCAAAGCCCAGGAGCCTGTGTGGACAGAGGCGCAAGGCTGGTCATGCTCTGATAGAGATCACGAAGGTCAAAGGCCATGGGGACAGAATAGGACATAGAGCCCATGGCTGGGCAGAGAAGGGCCAGGATCTCAGTATCCAAGCTGGGCATCAAGTAGCAGCAGGGCTGGCACGAGGCGGGGCAGGGACAAGGGGGCAGCAGAGGCCCAGGGAAACTGCTACCCGAGGCCACAGGTGATCCCGGCTCAAACCTCTGGGGGTGGATGAGGCTGACTTTTCAGGGCTGGAGACAGGGTAGATCCGTTCAGACGTGGACCTGCCCTCCTGTACGGTGTTGCTGAACGTCGATGGAACACAGTTAAGGATAACACGGCTGCAGCTTCGAGAAGAAGGGCCGCAAAACGGTGAACGTAAACCTTGCCTCAGTTTCCCGGCCTGGATGCTGAGTGGTGTCGTCTGAACGGTCAGTGTCCCTGACTCTCCTGGTGGGGCTCAAACAAGGGGTGACTCAAACTCCCCCAGAGGGTAAAGGGACCCTCGAATCAGCCCAGCTGCGGACTGCCTGTCCTTACAGGTTGGGGGGTAAAAAGGAGCTTTCCGGCCCAGCTGTCCTGGGGGTGGGTGGAGGGAGAAGGAGACAGGGCACTTAGAGGGACACTGAGCAGGTGCCCAAGATGACGTCAGAGAGCGGGCCCCCTGCAGTGGCCACGTGAGCCCAGAAGGAGAGGCAGCACTTCGTCACAGACTGGACACCTGACGGGGTCCCCGGAGCTGGGAGGAGAGCCGGGTTCTGGCGACAGTGGCCCCCATACTTGGGTCCACGGCACACACCGGGGCTGTGGCCCCAGATTCAGAGTAGAAAAGCCCAGGCAAGGGCCCCGCCATCTCCGTTAACGCTCGCTCACCTCCCTGGAGCCAGAGCTGCTGCCCTCACCTCCTCCAAGCCGGCACCTCCCTGGAGCCTCCCTCCAAGGCCCGGGTAGGCCCATCCAGGATAAGGAATTTGGACTCAGTGTGTTCTTGCCATAGATGGAAAAGACCCGTCAGCGCCGAGGGGAAGGGCAGGGACCACTGTTCAGGGCATCGTGACGGCATCAGCATCACACTGTCTCCCTCCCAAAGCACATCTCTCCCAGAGCCAACACCTGTGAGACCTGCTTCTGCCCGGGAGGAGGAGGGCCTCCTCAGTGCCTAGGATGCCAAGGGCACTGCTCCTTCTGTGGTACTTTCTAGAAGAGTCTGAAGTATTCTAGGAAAATGACCAGGGCTGTACTTTCTGTTCTCTCCTCCTACCCCTGCCCGGGGCATTTTTCCTCCATCTTCCAGCCACAGGGCTCCCTCACTCCCTCTTGGGATTCTGTTTCCAAGCCTCACGGTTGTCTCAGCTTTAACTGGGGAGCCAAAGAGGCCCACTCGGCAGGAGGACCGTGCATCACACATGGCTCTCGGCTCCTGTGTCCACACCGAGCGCTCCTGATACATGTGTGCTTGAAGCCTCATGGGGGAGTGGACTGGGTTCTCACCCTGTGTGTCGTGTGGGGAATCTCTCCATGGCAGGCCGGAAACGTTGGCCTCCAGTGTATCTCAAGTTAAAACTAAAGATTTACTCTGGGGAGGCCTATAAGAATATGACAGAGAGTGTGTGCATGAGTGTGGCGTGTGTGTGTGTGTTGTGGGCTGAATTGTGTCCCCCCAAATTCCTATGTTGACGTCCTAACCTGCAGGACCTCAGATGTGACTGTATTTGGAGAGAAGACCTGTGAAAATGTAATTAAGGTTAAATGAAGTCACTAGAGCATGTCCTAATCCACAATGACTGCTGTCCTTGTAAGAAGAGGACATTAGGGGCACAGAGGGGAGACTGTGTGAGGACACATGGAAGAGAAGACGGCCATCTACAGGCCAAGCAGAGAGGTCTCAGGAGAAACCAACCCGCCAACGCCCTGATTCAGACATCTAGCCTCCAGAATTGTGAGCAAATAAAGTTCTGTTGTTCAAGCCATTCGGCCTGAGGTACTTTGTTTTGGCAGCCTGAGCAGTGTGTCTGTGTGTCTGTGTGTGTGCAGTGTTATCTCAAATCTTGCTTGCTCTCCACCAGAGATAAATCAATGTGAACTGCTTCTCCAATGTGAATAAATCCTTTCGAGTCTTAGGAAATCCTTCTCTCAGCCATCCCCTCAAGGCACTCCCTAGCACCTTGGGTTTTCATTACAAAATGAAATGGTTGTTTCCATGATTTTTCATCTCTTCCACTTTGGACTCCTAAGTGGGGGCCTTTGCTTATACATTTCAGGTTGGGGGCTGGGGAGATGAGAAAAAAGAGGGGCGTGAGGGAAGAAAGAGATTTCATCCCCCAAAAAGTGAATAATATTTTCCATCAGCTTACTTCACTCTGAATAAAAAAAAAGAAATGTGGACTAGACAGAGGGAACTCTAAATTCTGTGCTCCCCAAGCCAACAGCATCCTCGGGGGACATGCAGGCCAGGATCTGGGAGGAAAGAGCATACTAGTTAGATGTGTTACTCTAGCCCTGCCTTCTGGGTTACATCGGGCCTCTTAGCAAGTAATTGTGAATGTCATTAAGGTTGTGTCCCATTTCAGTGAGGGCCCCATGAAACATATTTTATGATTCAAAACTTTGTACACTGAAAGTTTAATATGTTCCTGCTGTTTTTAACATCTCTGATTTTTTTTACTATATGATTATGTTTAATAAATGTATCAGAAAAAATTAGAAACAGGCTTTCTTCCCCCCCCCAAACAAATTGAGGGTAAATTTTGTTAATTTGAAGAAGAAAAAGACAAAATCAGTCTTATCTTATTGGTTAAAGGAGGGTCAATGGAAAATAGACCAGCCAGGAGGCACTGGGTCTTAGGGTTGCATTAATTTTACATCGATGTTTCTCTGCCACCCTGAATGGGGAAAACCCCACATATATGGGCGGTTGGTGTGTATGAGACTCACTGCACCCTTTCCTGTGACAGCCGTGATTGGGGTGGGGTCTTCTGAGAGCCCAGCTGATGATGGATGTTCTGATGGAGGTGATGACAAGTTGACTCGACCTGTCCTGTGTGTTTTGGGGTGACCCTGTACTCTCAGGGCTTATGAACTGGGGGGAGTGGGTGGGAGGGAATTCTTTCATGGGTCCCATAACCAAATGTACACTGAGGGTCTCGCGTTGCAGGCACTATGTCACACACTGCGAACCACAGACACGGTCCTGTCCTCAGGAGAGAGACAGGCATTGGTCAGGTAGACAAATAAAACAGGTAATTTAAACATCTGTGGTAAGTGCAGAAAAGACAAGATCTGAGTTCCATGAGGAAAGAATAAACAAGAAAGACCCCTTCTAATCTAGACGCCAGAGAAAGTTTTCAGGGCTTAACTTGGAACCATAAAGAAGAGAAATGGAGACAGCATGATCCAGATGAGAGAACAGTGTGTGCAAACACGCTGTGGCCAAGAAGGAGCACAGAATGTTCAGGACTGGAAAGAAGGCTGGGTTGGAGGTGATGAGTCAGAAGAGCAGCCCAAAGGTAAGGTTGGAAACAGGTGTCAAGTGACTTGGGACCTCAAAAGGCATTTTGGGGATTCATTTTATGTTAGTTAACGTGCAAAGTCATAAGATAATTTTAATCTTTGGAGTAAGATGACTTGTGATTTTAAAAGACAGTTCTAGAACTTCCCTGGTGGCACAGTGGTTAAGAATCCACCTGCCAATGCAGGGGACACAGGTTCAAGCTCTGGTCCGGGAAGATGTCACATGCCGCAGAGCAACAAAGCCCATGTGCCACAACTACTGAGCCCACGTGCCACAACTACTGAAGCCCGTGTGCCTAGAGCCTGTGCTCTGCAACAAGAGAAGCCACTGCAATGAGAAGCCCACGCATCACAACGAAGAGTAGCCCCCGCTCGCCGCAAGTAGAGAAAAGCCATTCACAGCAACAAAGACCCAATGCAGCCAAATAAATAAATAAATAAAAGACAGCTCTAGCTGCTGAGTGATCACAGCCCACAGGAGGTGAGAGAGAAGGGGCTGGACTAGTTGGTTAAGATGGGAGACCTGGGTGGCCTGGAGTCAGAGGGAGAAGGGGTTGAACAGGGTTGGGTGCGTGCATGGGAAAGAGAAAGTCCAGGCCACATGAATGGCAGGTGTATGGTGTGGTATTTACCGAGTTGGAGCATCCTGGCAGGGGAGTATGTTTGTGTGGAAAGATCAAACGTTCATATCTGTAAATGTTAGATGTGAGAATCGGAGAGACATCCAAGTGGCCTGGCCAAAACGAAGGCGAGATACAAGATTCTGCAGATGCAAAACGATGTCTGGGATGGAGATACAGAGTCCTCACTATGTAAGTCTTCAAAACCAGTGGAAGGGACAGAATTGTCAAGAGCATAACTACACAGGGAAGAGAGGACCCAGGCTCATGTTATGGAAAATGCCAACATTCTGAGGTCAGGCAGAGGAAAACTGGCAGAGGAGACTAAGAAGACAAAAAAGCAGAAAGGAAGTTGAGAGTATAGTGTCCTGAAAGCTTGGGACAAGGGTGCATCCAGGAGGGAGGGGTCAACCACGATGAATGATCCTGGGAGCTCAGGTAGGTGAGGACCCAGAAGGATCCTTTGGGCTGAGCCTCAGGGAATCAATGCTGACTGGCCCAAAACAGTTTAAGTAGCATGGAGGAGGGGAAGCCAGATTTGCTTGGGACATCTGTCACTGGCAATATGGCAGATGAGAGAGTCTTTAACAAAAACTAAGTCTCCAGTAGAAACCATTGAAAATATGCTTGATAGAATATTTTTGAAAAATCATTTTGATGTATATCAAAGTGGTAAAGAGAAATACTCAGAGGCTGAATTCAGAGCATGAGTCCAAAATGGGGGGCAGGTGTTGAGGCCAGGTAAGAAGTTATATAAAGACATGTGTATAAATGTAGTCCTCTGGAAAACAATGCCTACCAAGGGTTAAGTGAGAAAACACCATCCCTCACTTAAGAAGATATTGAGGAAATTTGCTAGTCTCAGCTCTGGCTGTGAGTGGAGGGGGGAGAAACATCTCTGCTGAGAATTTTTACCATGGTCTGCATTCCTATGACTCTGGGGCCAGAATCCATATGATGCCCTGAAAGCTCCAAACAGAGGAGCTAGTTCAAAGTGAGTTGAAGTCTCCAGGCATCTGGCAGAGGTAAATGCAGATCCTTTCTGGCCTGAAAGAACTACCAAGATAAAGTTCCAAAATTCATGGGCTCAAGAAAAAAAATATCACAAAAAGCAAGGGAAAGTAAAGGACAATCAGAAGAGATAGATAACAATCAACATAATCAAAACTGTAGAGGTAACAGATATTAATATTAGACTCCTACACCAGGAAGGAGATAAAATAAGAACATGAAGAGAGAGTCTTCAAAATAACAATGGCCTAAAATTTTTCAAAATTGTCAAGTGACACAAGTCCATGTATTTAGCAATCCCAAATGACCCCAAATAGGAAAAATAAAAAACAAATCATACCTAGATACATTATAGTGAAACCATAGATCAGCAAAAATAAGATAAAGTATCTTAAAAGCAGAGAGAAAAATTACAATTAAACAACTGATTCCTCAGCGCCAATGGAATCCAGAATAATAGTAAAAACTTTAAGTGCTGAGAGAAAATAACTGTCAACCATGAATTCGATCCTTAACAGTACTTAGCCTTTCAAGACTGAGGATGAAATAAAGACACATTCAGACAAAGAAAAATTAGGTTTACTGTCACAGAACCACACTCTTCTGAAGAAAGTACTCCATGAACAAGGAAAATGAAGAGGTGCAAGAAGGAATTGTGAGCAAAGAAATTGGTAAAAAGTGGTAGTTCTAGAGAAACCCTGATTCTATATAATAATAAATATGATGGCTAATACATGGGATTAAAAACCGTAGGACTAAAGTAATGGACAATAATACTGTCGAAGGTGGAGCTAGTGATTCATGAAAGCAATCAAAGCTCTCATATTTTTGGGAGAATGGAAAAATAATGATTAATTTTAGACTTTGTATGTTAAATGTACATATTCCAACTGCTACAGTGACCACAAAATGAACATAATAGAATGAAAAGTGGAAGAGAGAAGAATGGAAAGAGGAAAAAAACAATAAATCTGAAAGAAAGTGTGAAGCCTAAACAAGCAGAGATAAAACACAACCAAAGAAAGCAAGGCATAAGATGGAAGAAATGAATACAAATATATCAGCAATGACAATAAATATTTAGACTACACAGATAAAAACGAGGTTGTTGGACTTCCCTGGTGGCGAACTGGTTAAGAATCTGCTTGCCAGTGCAGAAAACACGGGTTCAAGCCCTGGTCCAGGAAGATCCCACATGCCGCGGAGCAAATAAGTCCGTGCGCCCCAACTACTGAGCCTGCGCTCTAGAGCCTGCGTGCCACAACTACTGAGCCTGCAAGTCACAACTACTGAAGCCTGCGTGCCTAGAGCCCATGCTCTGCAACAAGAGACGCCACCACAATGAGAAGCCTGCACACCACAACGAAGAGTAGCCCCGCTCACCGCAACCAGAGAAAGCCACGTGCAGCAACAAAGACCCAACTCAGCCAAAAATAAATAAATAAATTAATTAATTAATTATTTTTAAAAATGAGGTTGTCAGAACAAATTAAATAAAAACCAGGTAAGCGTTATTGATAAGAAACGTAAATGCAACATGCTAACACACGCTAATGTAAAAGGATCTAACAAATACCAACTAAATGGAAGCTTTTGTTCTCATACTAATATTGGACAAAATACATTTTAAGACATTACTAGAGCTAAAGAGAGTCACTACAGGAGGACACAAGATTCAGTACACTAGGAACATAGGACAGTTCTAAATTTGTAAACATCTACTAACACGACTTGAAAAGAGTGAGATCAAAATTGACAGAAACAGGGCCTCCCTGGTGGCGCAGTGGTTGAGAGTCCGCCTGCCGATGCAGGGGATACGGGTTCGTGCCCCGGTCTGGGAGGATCCCATACGCCGCGGAGCGGCTGGGCCCGTGAGCCATGGCCGCTGGGCCTGCACATCCGGAGCCTGTGCTCCGCAACGGGAGAGGCCACAACAGTGAGAGGCCCGCATACCGCAAAAAAAAAAAAAAAAAAAAAAAAAAATTGACAGAAACACAAGGAGACACCGACAAATCTACCGTCAACAGTGGGAGATTTTAGTCCACTCAATAACTGATAAATCAGACAGACTAAAGCTTCAGTAAGAATAGGGAATATTGGAATAATGCCACTAATAAGCTTGATCTATTGGTCACATTTAAAACCCTGAAGCTCATTACAGAATGAATCTTGAAGTTCACATGGAAATTGTCCATGCTCTAGGTCACAAAGTAGGTCATAATAAATTTCAAAAAAAATCTGTATCACACTGGCCATTTTCTCTGACTACAATGGAATTAAGTAAAAACTCCAATATAATAATTATTTTTATTATGACAACAAAAATAAGAACAGTCACTAAAAAGAAGGCAGTATGTACAGTGGTTATACTTTGTAGCCAGACTGCCTGGGTTTGAACCTTGGTTCTGTTAACTCGGACCTGTGTGATCTTGGGCAAATTGCTTAAACTCTCTGTGTCTCATTTTTCACATATGTAATATTGGGGTCGTAACAGTCCTACTTTGTAAGGTTGTTGTGAAGATTATATAAGTTAAGCAATGCAAAATGTGAAGACTGGTGCCTGACACATAGTAAGAATGCAACAAAGTTTGGCTATTATTATTTTTAAATACTAGACATTAGGAAATTTAAAAAAACATACTCAGCTAATTCATGGGTCAAATAAGTCATGATGGATGTTAACATATGCTTAGAATTGATAAACAGAAACTTTTACATATCAAATCATGGTTGATCAGCCAAAGCAGTATTTACCAAAAAGTTATAAATTTAAATGTTATTAAAGTTATAATACATAATTAAAGTTATAATATTTAATATAATATATAATTATAATATATAACTAAAGTTATATATTTAAATGTTTATAATAGAATTGGAGAGATGGCAAAAATTAATGGGATAACATGCAAGTTAGAGTAATAGAACAGGAGCAAAAATGCAAATAAACACAAAGAGAATAGGAGGAAATAAATAACGAAGACAAAAAGCAATGAAATGGAAATCCCAGATATAATCTGGAGAGGAACAACAGAGCCAAACGTTTATTACTTGAAAAAAAAAAGAAAATAGATCAAGAGATAAAGGGGTGGGGAAAACAAACAATATTAGGAGTGGCAAAGGGAGCAGTAACTACAGATACTGTAGAGATAAAAAGATAAGAGGGTATTATGAACTTACACCAATAAACTTTAAAAAGAAGAAGAAATGGACAAATTAGTAGGCAAATATAAATTGCCAAAACAGACTCAAGAAGAAATAGAAGACAACCACTACAGAAAGAGAACCACTCATTTTAAATGTCTAAGAAAGGAACTATGAGACCTACATGGCTTTACTGATATTTGTATGAAATATGCAAGGAACAGATCATTCCATTTTATACAAACTCTTTGAGAGAATAGAAAAAGAAGCAACCCTCCCTCCCCAAGTCATTTAATGCGGGTGTTATAACTTTGATATCCAAATTAGACAAGGGCAGAAATAGGAAGGAATAACACAGGACAGCCTCTCTCATGATCACAGATGGAAAAATCCTAAATGAGTATCAGCAGACAGAATCAACAGTGAAGTAAACACACACACACACACACACACACATACACATACACACACCCACCCCAGGACTAAGTTGTATTTATTCCTAAACCCAAGATTTATTAAACATTAGAAAATATGTTACTGTAAATTCACCACATAAACAGATTAAAGGAGGAAAAGGTGTGATGATCTCAGTAAAATAAAGGAATGTAAATAATTCCATACAATTTAGATCCATTCATCATTTTAAAACCAAACGAAAAAAACGAGTACACACACAAACACACAAAAGCCTCTTCATAAACTAAGGGTAAAACATACCTGCCTTACCGTGATAAAGAATATCAGCAGAATATCCGCACCAATAACGTCCTTAATGGTGAAAAAGTAATAAGAACATGCCCGTTAAAGTCAAGAATAAAATATAGGTGCCTGTTATCAACCACTTCTTTAACCATTGCATTGAATGGGAAGCTCTGGCCACTTCAATGATATGACAAAGAAATAAATGTCAATAATTGTAAAGGAAGAAACAAGCTATCATTTTTCACAGGGAATATAATTATGATCATAGGAAATGCAAAAGAACCACAAACAGATTATCAGAATTGTTATGACAGCTTAACAAGGTCGTTGGATATAAGATCCATATACAAAAATTCAACTCCATTTCTATACACCAGCCTGAAAGGATTAGTTAGGAAATATTTTAAAAGCTATCATATGTACTATAACAGACATCTGCTCAGCTACTATCTGAGAACTGTCTTACCACCCATACACGTGGGGCATCAGCAGGCATGTTCATGATCTGTGACCCCATTCCCTAACCAAAAATGTCTGAGTTGGGAAGGACACCAACTCCAGCTGGCCAGGGATTCAGCACTGAATCTATGAGACACCATCTCAGAGAGTAGCTAGAATGGAGATACTATAAACTCCACAGCCAAAGGGCAGCCACATATGCAGAGGAGCATGGAGAATGGACAGACACCAGAAAAGCAAAGCCTGAGACTATGCCCCCAAGGGAAGGAGAAACCAAGAGCAGAACTGCCTCTACCCTAGACTCCTTCCAAGTTCCTGGTCCTCATGAGACCTGGATTCCAGTACACATCTCTCTCTCTCTTAAGATATATTCTCCTTTCTTACTTGAGCAAGTTTGTAATGGGTCTCTCTTACTTGCATCCAAAAGAATCTTAACTGAGATGATCACAAATTCAGAAGTCAACTTGTGAAGCTTCATTTTTTTCCCCATTCATATTTCCTTGATGTGATAGAGTGAATCCTTCTGAGGAGTTATGAACCCTCTCAAGGGAGGGCAAAATGAGAATACAGTAGATTCAAAATTTGGCAACTTGGCCCAGGATGGATGCCAGCTCTATCCATATCATATGTCTGGATGTTATCCATCGCATATAAAATTTATAATTGCCTTCTTTACGCCCTTAAGAAGTCTGGGCTGAGATCTTCAAAGGAATGTTGCCAATAAAATGGATTGTCCTTGGGTCATTTTAGTAATCTCTCTTTTCTTTATCAGTGATGAGGGTCAGTTTTACTACCTGCTACTTCCAACTCTAATTTGCTTGACAAGATAAGACCTATGAACATAAGACACTCACAAATATGACATCTGGATGTTCTCACTAGGAGATGATTTTTTTCCAGGGACCAGAGGCTAACAATAAAACACAGAGGCTTGTTTACAAATTGTGGATAATGCTAAATGAGGGCTAAGTGTAGAACATTGATTATCATGGGACCCAGGGGCCAGAAACAAAGTTATCCTCTCCCTCCCCCAGAAAAAAAGCAAGGTCCAGAATTAGGGAAAAAAGGCTAGGATTTGGAAAACCTGAATTAGAACCCCTGTCCCCAACTTTCACTAGATCTGGAGAAATAGCATCTACCTCTGGTCTTAATTCCTCCACCCACATGGACGATTATTCCCACTCATAGGACTGTTGGAGGATTAAAGGCGGCCACCACTACACAGGTCCTGGCACTTTACCTAGCAGGGACTCAGGAATGTCAGGGAGTCAGGAATGGAAACCTCTTTTGAACAATAAGGGCCAAGTCCTCTAATCTTGGAGCAAGATTCCTTCAAAATTGAGAAATAACGAACCATCATAAAGTGTTTTTTATTGTGCTGTCTTTCTAAATCTCTACAATCAGAAAGTGACAGCAGAGATGAGCAGAGCCTAGGACTTAATCTGGAGCCCCAGAATTGGGATTCTTCTTGAAGGCTCTCAGTCTGTCCAGAGAAAGGGGTCTTTGGTCTATGAAATGGAAAGGGAGGGAGTTGGTCAGAGACTCGTTGGTGCCCTAGAAAAATTAGGCTGGAGCGGAGCAAAGGGTCTGGCTGATTAAGCTGTTACAGTAACCACTGAGACAGCCCTTCTATTGAGGTCAACACTTGGGCCCCAGCCAGTCCCTTCTTAGGAGGTTTGCCAGATCAGGCCCTGGATCCTTTCTGAGTATGGGCTGAACCCTTTCTACTCTGCTACCCAGTTACTTGGTGTTATGGCTTAATTTCCCCCTACCCTGCCCACATATGCATTCCTAGCCAGCTGGACCCATGACCCTCAGACTTAGAATCCTCCACCAGCACCACTAGCTACACATGGCCCAGGCACAAGCCAGGATTTTTCTTGGCTCTGTTTCTCCTTAAGAAATTGGATGGGAAGCAAAATGGTATCTGCCATGTTAGGCTGACCTACTGATCTGTTTTGAGAGATACATGTCTAGGGGATTGCTGTGAAAAGCTGAGCCTTTAAACAAACACTATCTATTGTATTCCAAGGAATAGCAAATCTGCAGCATCCAGGATGAAGGGAGGCCCTCGAATGACTGTCCTTCTTGTACCTGCCTGCCTGCCTGTCTCCCTGCACAGAGCCCACTTTGCCTTCTAGAAGAGCTTCAAGTCCTCCTTGGGGCTGGGAACTGGCCCCCTGAGCTCTTGGATTTTCGAGTTTCATTTTTCTAGTTCTTCTGGCTCTTGTTTGGTCACCAGCACTCTTAGCTGCCTGCATTTGGAGACCATATATCCTTCCTAGTCTGCAGCACCCCAGGAAACCAGGAACCACATGTAAGAGTCAACTAGCAGAAGCAGGCTCCTAGCGGAGGCCGGCCAGGCTCCTTCAGGAGTAGAGTGAGGGCCTGAGCTTCAGCATGTGGACTTCGTGTCATCTCTTTGGGATTCTCAGAGTTCTGTTTTGCTTATTTCAGGCCTTGGCTGTGTTCCAAGAAATGGCTGATGCCAGATAAACGAGGTGGTGGTGCATCTCCCTGAGGATCCAGTCTTGGGACTAAGTCTACTGAATAACCACGGGGCTCAGCATCACACCACTTTTTCTTCTTTAATTTATAAACACTTGTAATTGTTTCAGTGTTCTCTTGTGCAATCTTTAAAATATAATGATTCTGTCATTGTCCAGCTGGATTGTATCTCCAAACAGCAAACAGCAGCTCCGTGTCTAACATGAAAGGAACAGTCGACGTGTGTTTGCTGATAACCTTATCATCATGCTGGGTCACAGATATCTTCTAAGACTTTATCTTGCTCCAATTTTGTCCACATATTTCTTTACGCTGCTTCAGCCAGTTCTGCTCTCCCACGTGGCATTCGGGGATACACTGAGGAGAAACGGAGCAGCCGGGGGACGGAGATGAGAAGGCGCCCACGGAGGGGCCCTAATGGAGGGGGTGCCTAAAGTCCTGCAGTGGAGACTGATTCTGAGGACCCAGTGAGCCCAGGGGTGGCATCTTTCAGTGTTGGACGGCACAGCCCCAGGCCATCCAGGTACAGGTAACACTCAAGGCCCAAGGGATACTGTAGAGTGTCGCTGTGAAGAATTTGGCTGTGCAGAGCCAAGGTCAGCAGCTGGGGCTGCAGCTCTATGGGGGTTGGGGGGGCGGCCCACAGTGGGGACCATGCAGCCTGTGCTGGCCCCGGGCCTGTCTTTGCAGACGCTGATGCTTTGGAGTCAGATTTGCTGAGAATCTGACTTGCCTCCAGGGTCCAAGGCTGCACCCTGAAGATCCCCAAGCAGGCAGCTCCCAGGCAGGTCGAATGTGTCAGGGTCGGGGACGGGGAGAGGAGAAGCGGAGAGAGTTGGGACCCTTCACTGGAATTACATCCAGGAAGAAGGAAGAGGAGAGTCAAGTGTTTACTGAGTGCCTACCATGCGCTAGGCTTTAAGAGAGAAGGAAACTGAGACTCCCAGGGGTAAGGCCCAAGGTCACAGCATCCTGACCTTGAGCTTCTACCCCTTCTGTGACGAGGTGCCCCACACCACTCAGAATGCCCTCTCCATGACACGGTCCCACATGAATCAGAAATGGAATCCGGGGTTCTCTTTCCCACTCCTCATTCAGCCGACTGTAGGAAATTCAATCTGGGTTTGCTTGGATGTGGAGAAAAGAGGCCATGTGCAAGTTCAGTTAATATCAACAGCCTGAAAATTTGGTTGACCCCATCAATCCTTTTTTTTTTAAACTTATTTATTTATTTATTTATTTATTTATTTATGGCTGTGTTGGGTCTTCATTGCTGCCCACGGGTTTTCTCTAGTTGCAGTGAGCAGGGGCTACTCTTCGTTGCAGTGCGCGGGGTTCTCATTGCACGGCTTCTCTTGTTGTGGAGCATGGGATCTAGGCACCTGGGCTTCAGTAGTTGTGGTGCATGGGCTCAGTAGTTGTGGCTCGCGGGCTCTAGAGCGCAGGCTCAGTAGTTGTGGCGCACGGGCTCAGTTGCCCGCGGCAGGTGGGATCTTCCCGAACCAGGGCTCGAACCCGCGTCCCCTGAATTGGCAGACAGATTCTTAACCACTGCGCCACTAGGGAAGTCCAGACCCCATCCATCCTTAAAGGAAGAAGGTGGGAAGCAAAGGAAGCAGCGGAACTGAGTCACGTGACTCCTCCGAGCCGGGAGAGTCTGTTCTCTGCGTTCCCACCAGGCAGGTCAAGGGTTTTCAACACATCCAAACCAGGCCGGTGGATTCTCCACTTACACGCGGAGGTTAGAAGCCACAACGCAGACCAGACCACGTGTAAGCATGGGAAAGGTACACGGCTGCACCAGGAACACGCGCTGCCCCCGCCAGCTCCCGTTCCAGCCCCTCCCTGACTCACTAAGGAGGTTTGGGGTCATTGAGCCACATGTTGCCTCACTTCCCTCAGCTCCACAACAGAGGGAAAGAGCAGGGAATCACCTCAGAGGGTCTGGGAGGAAAAGAAGGGTGTGGACCTGCCAGCCAAGCTCCACCCTGATCATCTCTGCCTTTTAATTGGGGTATTTGCATTTAAAGTGTTTATTAATATGGTTAGGTTTACATCTGCCATCTGGATGTTTGTTTTCTATTTGAACAATCTCTTTATTCTCCCATATTTCCTCTTTTTCTGCCTTCTTTTGGATCAACTTAGTACTGTTATAATTCCATTTTAACTCTTTGGTTGGCTACTTGGCTACAAGTTTTGGCTTTATTATTTTAGTAGAAGCTTTAGGATTTATAATATGAATCTGCAACTTATCACAGTCTACTTCCAGGTAGGTGATACTGTAGCGCTTCATTTACAGTACAAGAACCTTACAATAGCACACTTCTTTTTCTCCCCTTCTGGCCTTGCTGTTATTACTATCATACATTTTTACTTTTACATAAGTTAGAAACCTCACACTATGTTGTTATGATCTTTGTTTAAAGAGATTTAAGTACTAAAATTTATATATTGACACATTTAGTTACTATTGATATTTTTGGCACTTTTCATTCCTTTCTGCAAACCCATACTTCTATCCAATATTACTTTCCTTCTGCATGAAGAATTTCCTTTAATATTTCTTATAGTAAATGCCTGTTGATGATAAATCCCCTCAACTTTTGCAAGTCTGAAAATGTCTTTATTATGCCTTCTTTTTTTTTGGAAACATAATTTTGCTAAGTATAGAGCTTTAGATTATTTTTCTTTTTAGTACTTTAAAAATGTTGCTCCAACGTTTTCTTGCTTGCATTTTTTCCAATGAGAAATCTGTCATCCTTACCTTTGGTCTTTTTTTTTTGCGGTACGCGGGCCTCTCACTGTTGTGGCCTCTCCTGTTGCAGAGCACAGGCTCCAGACACACAGGCTCAGCGGCCATGGCTCACGGGACTAGCCACTCCGCGGCATGTGGGATCCTCCCGGACCGGGGCGAACCAGTGTCCCCTGCAACGGCAGGCGGACTCTCAACCACTGCGCCACGAGGGAAGCCCTTACCTTTGGTCTTTTATACATAACATTTCTTTTTTTCTCATTTGTGAGTCTTAGGGTATTCCAGACTGGCTGGTGGGAAAACGCACTATTCCCAGCCCCGTGTGAGCACCGGATACTGTTCCCTCTAATCTTTTTTTTTTTTTAATAAATTTTATTTATTTATTTATTTAGTTAGTTAGTTAGTTAGTTAGTTAGTTTTGGCTGCATTGGGTCTTCATTGCTGTGTGGGCTTTCTCTAGTTGCGGTGAGCAGGGGGCTATTCTTCCTTGCGGTGTGCAGGATTCTCATTGCTGTGGCTTCTCTTGTGGAGCACGGACTCTAGAGCACCCAGGCTTCAGTAGATGCGGCTCGTGGGCTCAGTAGTTTCGGTGCACAGTAGTTGTGGCGCACAGGCTTAGTTGCTCTGCAGCATGTGGGATCTTCCCGGACCAGGGCTTGAACCCATGTCCCCTGCATTGGCAGGCAGATTCTTAACCACTGTGCCACCAGGGAAGTCCCTGTTCCCTCTAATCCTTTTGGGTGATTCTTTCCGCAGCCTCGAGTGGTTTCCTCACACTTATGCAATAGCCAGTGTCAACGGAATGATCGCAGGGGACTGGCTGTAGGTCTCTGAGTTCTCTGTCTGGTTCTTTATCCTGTGAAATCTAGATGTGTGGGTCTCCCTGGACTCTCAGCTCCATGGGCTCTGCCTTGGTTTCCCCTCGTGAGGCGTGGCATGGAAACACCTGCAAGGCAGTGAACAGGGGCAATTGCAGAGTTCATCTGGTTGATTTCCTCTCTCTCAGAGATCACTGTCCCTCACTGCCTGACGTCCAGCATCTCGCCAACTGTTTAGTTCATACATGTTGTCCGTTTTTTTTAGTTGTTTCAGTCAGGAGGGTATATCTGCTTGTCTGTTACTCCAACTTTGTCAGAAACAAAAGTCCACTAATGCTCATTTGACTGAAACCTTGGGGCCTCCCAGTTGCATGCGGTGTACAGTGTGCACCCCTCACATGTCCTGGCCCTCAAGACAGTGAATATGTACCTAGTACGCTGCTCCACACATAGAAAGAACTTAGAAACACTTAACAATGACTCTTAACCAACAGTTATTAAGGCAACGGAGTGACTGCATGAACATGAATTATGAAAGTTCCAACCAGTATTCATCTGAGAATCTGATTTTGGAAAAACATTTCTTGTTTTGCATGAAATCTCATTGATCCCAGGCTTTATGCACAAAACGTGACAGACTTTGCTGAAAAGGTAGAGAGAGTTAGAAAAAATTTAAGCTGGGAAACAAAGGAGTTAAAAGACGGAAATATAGTTCAATTCCAAAGTTCACTTCTGTTTGTACTCTGTGTATATATCCACTTCACTGCTAAGGGCTACTTCTGCAACATTCAGGGAAGGCAGTGATTGCCAAGGCTCTTGTAGAAACAGCCAACCTAAGACTTTCTCATGACTTCCTGACACAGAGTGATGATGTTATTCAAATCGACCACCAAGTGCTATGGAAACACTGATTTATGAAGAGAAAAACTCTCAGAATCCAAAAGTTTCCATGGAACAGATTAAGAGCAGCAATGCTGGGATCGTGAACTCTTGCCTGGTCCAAACGCTGGAGGCTGCTGTGCATTGAGTCTTCCCCTCAAATCCAAGATGAGGCAGCGGCCAGCAAGAACTGATCACTTTCTATTAGTGTCTGTGCTTAGGAGATATTTAAAGGCCTTTACCTCTTTCCCACTTACAGATACATAATCTTAAATCCGAAAGGGACAAATTAGTAGCGTTCCGGTGAAAACGGAATTATCAGATTTGGGTCTTAGCAGAAGCCACCCCACAGACTGAGCTAGAAAATATATTCCCCTGAAAGCCCAGCTTCTTTTTATCACTGTGGACACACTCTGCTGAGGTGCAGCTCTTAACTCTATATAGCAAGGTCCTTTGTTGATCTGTGAGTCCAGGCTGTGTTGTGAAAATTACAGGCTATGGCCCACTAGCAGGTCATGAAATCAGCTTAATGCATCATGACTAGCTTTTCTTAAAATGACATAAAATTAAAAGAAAATACTAGAGCACTACATCACAATAGTGAAATGAGTACTGTTTCATAAAATGTATCTTTTCAATTTTGTGTATATGTGTTTGTAAATACGGGGTGGTACTGAAAAGTGTACCCTTTTCTATAGGTCACGGTCAAAAGAATTTGAAAGCCAGTAGTCCTGCAACGATTAAGATTCTGTGTTCAACTCCTGGCAGAAGTGGGAACTAGTATAACCTTTGGTGACAATACAAATATCATTTAAATAATTGATCTCAAGGACACAATCACAGGTATGTGGGAAAAAAGTTTGCTACTAAAATGTTGTCTATAGTGTCGTTTGTAATAAAGAAAAATCTGACATACACTAAAGAATTAGTTGAATAAAGTATGGTGCATCTACATGATAAATGGTACCAGCCGTTAAAACTTCACTGCAAAGAAATGATCGGAAGGGGTATCCATATCAACTCATAGATGAAAAGGAGAGGTTATAAAATTTTAAACACATACGTACACAATGCATAGAACGAATATAGTGCAAATGATAGCAATCATCCCTGGGAAAGTATAATTGTGGGATTTATTTACTTTCTTCTTTGTGTCTTTGTAGTTTCAAAAATTTCTATGATGGATATGCACCACTTCTGTAATTGGTGAAAATAATACAAGAAATGTGATTTCAAATATGCTTTCCTCGGCAAAGAAGCTGCCTTCCACAGACATTGCTCACTTCAGGCAATAGAAACAAACATGAAAGTTAGCAGTCAAGAGAAACAGGATTTAAACAGGGTGTACGTTTAAAGTAGAGGCAAAAATTAGGTGCCAGATGTAGTCATATCTTGATAAATTGTACAATGATTTTCCATCCCAGCCCTCTTCTCAAGTCCCTGTTTCCTAAACTACTCAACAAATGAGCCTTCAGAATGGGTCCGTACAGGCTTTAGAGCCGATAAATAGCACCCTGCTTCTGAATATGAGTAGCCTCAAGGCAATGCCAGTGTTCTTTGTCTCCAAATACTTAACAATAGAGTCAGATGTTTAAATAAAATGTTCAAGGTAAAAAGTAATAATAAAGCAAGGAAAGATCAAAGGGGCCAAGTTTTGTGGATTAATCTTAACTTCTAAGGGTAAGAAAGAAAAATGGAGGCACAGGGCCGTCATTTATTTAGTCAGTCCATCTGTCCATCAGTCCATCTGTCTGATGGACATCAGTCTGTCTATCAGTCTATCATTCAGTCTGTTTAGTCAACAGCTGCTTACTGATACTCCCCACTATAGTCAGAAGTAGGGCTGTTGTAATCAAAGACTTGTTCCCTGCCCTTTTGCAACAGGGAAGAACAAATCTGACTCCATATTGGATCTGTTCTTTCACTTTAACCTTTGTATTCTATTGCTTTTGCTACAAGTTAAGAATGTTGCTTACAGCCTGAAAATATTCAGGATAGCCCATTCGCAAGGCTCTGACCTTTAAAGGTATAACACTTTCACACTCAAATAAGAGATAAGAAGTTGCAGAACAGAGAATAACATTTGTCTTGTGGAAGGTTTACAGGAACTTTGTGACCTGACCTACAAGGACAGCTGCAAGAACAAAGGATTCTGACACCAAGAAGTTTGCAACAACTAACCACACCCCCTCCCATTTTAGTATAAAAGAAGCCTGAATTCTAACTCAGGTAAGATGGTTCTTTGGGACACGAGTCCACCATCTTCTCGGTCTGCTGGCTTTCTGAATAAAGTTGCCATTCCTCCCTTGCACCTTCACCTGAACCCAGACCATGCCTGTCCCAGTGTCCCTAGATGCGCCACACACTCCCACACCTTCACCTGTGTGCAGGTATCCCTTTATCCAGCAGGTCCTCAGACCCCCATCTCGAAGTCTCTTGTTCATCCTCTAAATTGCTAAAATGACACTGCTCAGGGACTGCCCCCCGCCCCCCTCCAGATGTCACTGAGTCCTCCCAGCCCCAGCTGCTGCATAGGACCTGCCATACCAGTCTGGGTTCTGTATCCATCTTTACGATGGCAAGCAAAACAGACCATGTGGTATTTTTTTTTCTCCAAATCCCCAGGGTAAGCACACCATAGAGATGTCAGCTGCTGCTTCCTGGGTTCACATGTGAAGCATTTTATGCTCATCATCTTGCATAACTTAACCCTCACAACCACTACAAAGGAGAGTTTATCCTCATTTTATATATGGGGAAAATGAGGCATAGTGAAGGGAAAAACTTTCCTGTGGTCACACCCAGAGTTGCTGGCTTCAAACCCAGTAAATGTGTGTTGAAATACATTTTTTTGAAGCAAGACCTACTTAGACCTATGGGCCATGAAAGAGGTGGTTTTCAGTCCCATCTCGGGAGCTCCCAGACATTCACACTTCACTCCTGGAGACCTCCTGCCTGCAGAAGATGCGGTGTTTGTAAATATAACTTAGAACAATTAGAAGATGCTCATGCTTTTCTTTCGACAAACATTTATGTCTCTACAAATAGCCCTGGGCTAGGTGTTGGGTGGATATGGGGGTGGAGAGGAGAAGGGAAGGAACAGAAATGGAAATCAGGGCCCTCTGCATCCATTGCTGAGGAGCTACTGGGAAGCAAAGCCTCATGAGGCCGCAGTGCCCCGTGGGATTACAGGCCTGGCATCCAGCCTGGAAGAGCAGCCCTCCACGGTCAGGTTCTTTTCCATAATATGGTGGGTGAAGGGGTCATTTCTGCACTGCCAGTCAGTGCTTGGCAACGAAGGAGGGCATGACCGGGCAGGGCCACTGGATGGATGGAAACCTGCCCCTTGGCAGGGGCCTCACACGTGTCAGGTCACTTAAGGTCATTATAAGCCATCGCCCCCAGCTGCCTCAGAGGACCTATACTCCTGGTCCAGCTGCACCCCAGCGCCAGCTGTCACTTTATTCCCTATTCTCCTTCTTTTCCAGATGGACCCCGACATCATTCCCAGTGTAAAAGCAAGCATGTCCCCCACCATCACAGACACAGTACGCACGTCTGACTAACCAAGGTCCCCTTCACCGTGTGCATGTCCTTACTCAGCCACCGTGAGAGAAGTGAGCATGGTGACTCTCAGATGAAAGGACACAGGAGGCTCCCAGTCCCATCCTCATCGTTCATGTAGGAGAAACCTTGGGCTCTGCCGGTGGTGAAGGCCCAGCCCCTCCTTGCCCCTCCATGGACCCCGACTCTGATGCTCTGAGGGCGGGCTCTCCAGAAACTCATCCTCCCCTTTTATTCTCTACAACCACCCTTGACTTGCTCTTGACCCCTTCTCACTGAGGCTACAATTCTTCAGCCTCCCCTTCAGGTTCAGAGCTGCTGTTGTTAGGCAAATATTCAGTCAAGTTCAAGATGGAATTCAGGCCCAAGGCCAAAGAGGGGCTCCCTCCTCCCTTCTCTTCCTGCAGTGCCTGCCTGCTTCTGGCCCACATGATGATGAGGCGGTGTGGTCGCTGGGGTTCACCCACACAGCGCTGTCATCTGGGGCTGAACCTCAGATGCCATCAGAGCTGATGTCTGCAGCCATGCAATGCCACCGAGTCACAGATCCACAACCACACATCCCCCACATCCTGTCCTCAGAGACCCCACTTGGGTCCCCTTTCTCACCAGCGCTGGGCTCCCACAGGGATACAGAGACTCCGGCATCCTGCATCCCACAGGCACCTCCACTCTCAGAATTGTAGAGGAATAGAGCACAGATCCCAGCTGTCCTCAGACTCCCCTAGACTCTGCAAAGATTCATATTGGGGTTTCTCATACCTCACACCCCTCACTGCTCAATATGGTCTGAGGCTTGGGCTGGGGACACTCTATACACTCTCTAAATGGTTGGCGTATCCCCATTTGCCTCCTTCCCAGGGTGGAAACCCCTGGGGTCATTCCTGCCTTCTCCCCAAGGGATTTACACACTGGAGCAGAGCTTTGATCATCTGACCCCCACTGGCCCTTTCCTATACTCTCAACAACCACCACCACCAAGTTTCATGACATTTACCGCGGGCCTCCACGGGCCAAGCATTTTACAAGCATGGTCTGCATCAGTCCCCGCAGCATCCAAGCAGGTAGACATGCACAGGTGACAAAATTAAGTAATGCATCCAGGGTCACAAAGGCAGGAGGGAATTCCACCTGGTTCCAAAGCCCACTGGCCACACGGTCAGGCCCCACACGTGTAACCACGCAGACCCTGCAGGACTGGGGGCCCGCGGGGGCTCACCAGGCCTCTGGTGCACTCTCGGCAGTCCTGCAGGCAGTCAATGTTCTCCCAGGTACTATAGACCTTCAGCCCCGCCATCAGCACCTGCAGTGGGCGACTGCCAACAAGCTCCTAACCTCGGAAGATGTCCTCGTCCAGAAGGATGCCGGCATACCTGCGAGACAATCAGAGACCTGTGATGGATGCAGTAGTGCCCCCAGCACATGTGCTCATAAGGGATATTGCTCTCATAATGTCTTTGTGTGGGTTTTGGTGTCGGGGTGCTCCTAAAATTCATTTTCCCTTTTCTTCTCTGAAAGAGTTTGTGTAAAATCAGTATGTTTTCTTTTCTTACATATTTGGTTGATTTCACCAGTAATGCCAGACAAAGCTATTCAGGTTTTCTGTTTCTTTCTGTGCCACTTTTGGTACTATGTATCTTTCAAGAAATTTGTCAATTTCATATACGTTGTCAAATATATTGGCATTACATTGACATTACATCAATAACAATAATAACAATGATATTTAATTTTATTTATCCTTTCAGTGTCTGTAGGATCTATAGTGATGCCTTCTTTTTTATTCTAGATACTGATAATTTGTGTCTATCTTTTTCAGGATCATTCTAGCTAAAGATCTTTCAATTGTATTTATTTATTGAAAGAAAAAAACAGTTTTGGGCATAATTATTTTTTTTCCATTCTTTGACCATTTCTTATTTCATTGATTTCTGCTCTCATTTTTATTATTCGCTCTACTTTCTTTGTGTTTAACTGGTTCCTCTTTTTCTAGCTTCTTAAAATAGAAATTTACACCACTGGCTTTAGCCTTTTCTTCTTTTATAATGTAAGCATTTAAAGGTATACATTTTCCTCTGAGCACTGCATTAGTTGCTTACCACAAATTTTGATATGTTGTGTTTCATTTTCATTTTATTCTAAATATTTTCTAATTTCCCTGTGATTTCTTCTTTCACTGATGAATTAAGTGTGTTCTTTAGTTTCCTAATATGTAAAGATTATTCCAGATATTTTTCTGTTATTAATTCTTAATTTAATTTCATTCTACTCAGAGAACAGATTTTGTATGATTTCAATCATTATAAATCTACACGGTTTGTCTTGATAAATGTTCTATGTGCACTTCAAAAGAATGTGTATTCTGGGGAGCTTCTAGATGGCAGAGGAGTAAGATGTGGAGGTCACCTTCCTCTCCACAAATACATCAGAAATACATCTACACGTGGAACAACTCCAACAGAACACCTACTGAACGCTGGCAGAAGACCTCAGACCTCCCAAAAGGCAAGAAACTCCCCACGTACCTGGGTAGGGCAAAAGAAAAAAGAAAAACCACAGACAAAGAATAGGGATGGGACCTGCACCAGTGGGAGGGAGCTGTGAAGGAGGAAAGGTTTCCACACACTAGGAAGGCCCTGCGCAGGTGGAGTCTGCAGGTGGCAGAGGGGGAGCTTCGGAGCCACAGAGGAAAGCGCAGCAACAGGGGTGCGGAGGGCAAAGTGGAGAGATTCCTGCACAGAGGATCGGTGCCGACCAGCACTCACCAGCCCGAGAGGCTTGTCTGCTCACTCCCCAGGGTGGGCGGGGGCTGGGAGCTGAGGCTCGGGCTCCGGAGGTCGGATCACAGGGAGAGGACTGGGGTTAGTGGCGTGAACACAGCCTGAAGGGGCTAGTGCGCCACAGCTGGCCGGGAGGGAGTCTGGGAAAATGTCTAGAACTGCCGAAGAGGCAAGAGAATTTTTCTTGCCTCTTTGTTTCCTGGTGCGGGAGGAGGGGGGATTAAGAGCGCCGCTTAAAGGAGCTCCAGAGATGGGCATGAGCCGCGGCTGTCAGCGCGGACCCCAGAGACGGGCATGAGACACTAAGGCTGCTGCTGCAGCCACCAAGAAGCCTGTGTGCCAGCACAGGTCACTGTCCACACCTCCCCTCTCGGGAGCCTGTGCAGCCCGCCACTGCCAGGGTCCCGCGATCCAGGGACAACTTCACCGGGAGAACACATGAAACCCCTCAGGCTGCTGCAACGTTACACCGGCCTCTGCCGCCGCAGGCTCACCCCACATTCCGTACCCCTCCCTCCCCCCGGCCTGAGTGAGCCAGAGCCCCCGAATCAGCGGCTCCTTTAACCCCGTCCTGCCTGAGCGAAGAAGAGACGCCCTCCGGCGACCTACACGCAGAGGCAGGGCCAAATCCAAAGCTGAGACCCGGGAGCTGTGAGAACGAAGAAGAGAAAGGGAAATCTCCCCCAGCAGCCTCAGGAGCAGCAGATTAAATCTCCACAATCAACTTGATGTACCCTGCATCTGTGGAATACCTGAATAGACAACGAATCATCCCAAATTGAGCAGATGGACTTTGGGAGCAATGATATATATATTTTTCCCCTTTTTCTCTTTTTGTGAGTGTGTATGTATATGCTTCTGTGTGTGATTTTGTCTGTATAGTTTTGCTTTTACCATTTCTCTGACGGTTCTATCAGTCCGTTTTTTTCTTCTTCTTCTTTTTTGTTAGTATAGTTTTTAGCACTTGTTATCATTGGTGGATTTGTTTTTTGGTTTGGTTGCTTTCTTCTTTCCTCCTTTCTTCTTTTTTTAATTACTTTTTAAATTTTTTAAATAATTATTTTTTATTTTAACTTTTATTTTATTTTATATTATCTTCTTCTTTCTTTCATTCTTTCTTTTTTTCTGCCTTTTACTCTGAGCCGTGTGGATGACATGCTCTTGGTGCTCCAGCCAGGTGTCAGGGCTGTGCCTCCGAGCTGGGAGAGCCAAGTTCAGGACATTGGTCCACAACATATCTCCCAGCTCCACGTAATATCAAATGGTGAAAATCTCCCAGAGATCTCCATTGCAAAGCCAAGACCCAGCTCCACTCAACGACCAGCAAGCTACAGTGCTGGACACTCTATGCTAAACAACTAGGAAGACAGGAACACAATGCCACCCATTAGCAGACAGGCTGTGTAAAATCATAACAAGGCCACAGACACCCCAAAACACACCACCAGACATGGACCTGCCCACCAGAAAGACAAGATCCAGCCTCATCCACCAGAACACAGGCATTAGTCCCCTCCACTAGGAAGCCTACACAACCCACTGAACCAACCTTAGCCACTGGGGGCAGACACCAAAAACAATAGGAACTATGAACCTGCAGCCTGCAAAAAGGACCCCAAACACAGTAAGCTAGGCAAAAAGAGAAGACAGAGAAACACACAGCAGATGAAGGAGCAAGGTAAAAACCCACGAGACCTAACAAATAAAGAAGAAATAGGCAGTCTACCTGAAAAAGGGTTCAGAATAATGATAGTAAAGATGATCCAAAATCTTGTAAATAGAATGGAGAAAATAAAACAAACATTTAACCAAGAACTAGAAGAACTAAATAGCAAACTAACAGTAATGAACAACACAATAAATGAAATTAAACATTCTCTAGAAGGGATCAGTAGCAGAATAACTGAGGCAGAAGAATGGATAAGTGACGTGGAAGATAAAATAGTGGAAATAACTACTGCAGAGCAGAATAAAGATAAAAGAATGAAAAGAATTGACGACAGTCTCAGAGACCTCTCAGACAACATTAAATGCACCAAGATTCGAATTATAGGGGTCCCAGAAGAAAAAGAGAAAAAGAAAGGGACTGAGAAAACATTTGAAGAGATTATAGTTGAAAACTTCCCTAATATGGGAAAGGAAACACTTAATCAAGACCAGGAAGCACAGAGAGTCCCATACAGGATAAATCCAAGGAGAAACACGCCAAGACACATATTAATCAAACTATCAAAAATTAAATACAAAGAAAAAACATTAAAAGCAGCAAGGGAAAAACAACAAATAACACACAAGGGAATCCCCATGAGGTTAATAGCTGATCTTTCAGCAGAAGTTCTTCAAGCCAGAACGGAGTGGTAGGACATATTTAAAGAGATGAAGGGGCAAAACCTACAACCACGTTTACTCTACCCAGCAAGGATCTCATTCAGATTTGACAGAGAAATTAAAACCTTTACAGACAAGCAAAAGCCAAGAGAATTCAGCACCACCAAACCAGCTTTACAACAAATGCTAAAGGAAGTGCTCTAGGCAGGAAACACAAGAGAAGGAAAAGACCTACAATAACAAACCCAAAACAGTTAAGAAAATGGTAATAGGAACATACATATCAATAATTACCTTAAATGTAAATGGATTAAATGCTCCAACCAAAAGACATAGACTGGCGGAATGGATACAATAACAAGACCCATATATATGCTGTCTACAAGAGACCCACTTCAGACCTAGGGACACATACAGACTGAAATTAAGGGGATGGAAAAAGATACTCCAAGCAAATGGAAATCAAAAGAAAGCTGGAGTAGCAATTCTCATATCAGACAAAACAGACTTTAAAATAAAGACTATTACAAGAGACAAACAAGGACACTACATAATGAACAAGGGATCTATCCAAGAAGAAGATATAACAATTGTAAATATTTATGCACCAACAAAGGAGCACCTCAATACGTAAGGCAAATACTAATAGCCATAAAAGGGGAAATCAACAGTAACACAATCATAGTAGGAGAATTTAACATCCCACTTTCACCAATGGACAGAACATCCAAAGTGAAAATAAATAAGGAAACACAAGCTTTAAATGATACATTAAACAAGATGGACTTAATTGATATTTAAAGGATATTCCATCCAAAAACAACAGAATACAGTTTCTTCTCAAGTGCTCATGGAACATTCTCCAGGATAGATTATATCTTGGGTCACAAATCAAGCCTTGGTAAATTTAAGAAAATTGAAATCGTATCAAGTATCCTTTCCGACCACAATGCTATGAGACTAGATATCAATTACAGGAAAAACTCTGAAAAAAATACAAACACATGGAGCCTAAACAATACATTACTTAATAACCAAGAGATCATTGAAGAAATCAAAGAGGAAATCAAAAAATACCTAGAAACAAATGACAATGGAAACACAATGACCCAACACCTATGGAATGCAGCAAAAGCAGTTCTAAGAGGGAAGTTTATAGCAATACAATCCTACCTTAAGAGACAAGAAATCTCTCAAATAAACAACCTGACCTTACACCTAAAGCAATTAGAGAAAGAAGAACAAAAACCCCCAAAGTTAGCAGAAGGAAAAAAATCATAAAGATCAGATCAGAAATAAATGAAAAAGAAATGAAGGAAGCGATAGCAAAGATCAATAAACTAAAAGCTGGTTCTTTGAGAAGATAAACAAAATTGATAAACCATTAGCCAGACTCATTAAGAAAAAAAGGGAGAAGACTCAAATCAATAGAATTAGAAATGAAAATCAAGAAGTAACAACTGACACTGCAGAAATACAAAGGATCATGAGAGATTACTACAAGCAACTCTATGCCAATAAAATGGACACCCTGGAAGAAATGGACAAATTCTTAGAAATGCACAACCTTCTGAGACTGAACCAGGAAGAAACAGAAAATATGAACAGACCAATCACAGGCACTGTGATTAAAAATCTTCCAACAAACAAAAGCCCAGGACCAGATGGCTGCACAGGTGAATTCTATCAAACATTTAGAAAAGACCTAACACCTATCCTTCTAAAACTCTTCCAAAATATAGCAGAGGGAGGAACACTCCCAAACTCATTCTACGAGGCCACCATCACCCTGATACCAAAACCAGACAAAGATGTCACAAAGAAAGAAAACTACAGGCCAATATCATTGATGAACATTGATGCAAAAATCTTCAACAAAATACTAGCAAACAGAATCCAACAGCACATTAAAATGATCATGCACCATGATCAAGTGGGGTTTATCCCAGGAATGCAAGGATTCTTCGATATATGCAAATCAATCAATGTGATACACCATATTAGCAACTTGAAGGAGAAAAACCATATGATCATCTCAATAGATGCAGAGAAAGCTTTTGACAAAATTCAACACCCATTTATGATAAAAACCCTTCAGAAAGTAGGCATAGAGGGAACTTACCTCAACATATCAAAGGCCATATATAACAAACCCACAGCCAACATTGTTCTCAATGGTGAAAAACTGAAAGCATTTCCATTAAAATCAGGAACAAGACAAGGTTGCCCACTCTCACCACTATTATTCAACATAGTTTTGGAAGTTTCAGCCATGGCAATCAGAGAAGAAAAAGAAGTAAAAGGAATCCAAATCAGAAAAGAAGAAGTAAAGCTGTCACGGTTTGCAGATGACATGATACTATACATAGAGAATCCTAAAGATGTTACCAGAAAACTCCTAGAGCTAATCAATGAATTTGGTAAAGTAGCAGGATACAAAAATAATGCACAGAAATCTCTTGCATTCCTATACACTAATGATGAAAAATCTGAAAGTGAAATTAAGAATACACTCCCATTTACCATTGCAGCAAAAAGAATAAAATATCTGGGAATAAACCTACCTAAGGAGACAAAAGACCTGTATGCAGATAATTATAAGACACTGATGAAAGAAATTAAAGATGATACAAACAGATGGAGAGATATACCATGTTCTTGGATTGGAAGAATCAACATTGTGAAAACGACTATACTACCCAAAGCAATCTACAGATTCAATGCAATCCCTATCAAACTACCAATGGCATTTTTCACAGAACTAGAACAAAAAATTTCTCAATATGTATGAAAACACAAAAGACCCCGAATAGCCAAAGCAATCTTGAGAAAGAAAAACGGAGCTGGAGGAATCAGGCTCTCTGACTTCAGACTATACTACAAATCTACAGTAATCAAGACAGTATGGTACTAGCATGAAAACAGACATATAGATCAATGGAACATGATTGAAAGCCCACACATAAACCCACACACATGTCACCTTATCTTTGATAAGGAGGCAAGAATATACAATGGAGAAAGGACAGCCTCTTCAATATGTGGTGCTGAGAAAACTGGACAGCTACATGTAAAAGAATGAAATTAGAACACTCCCTAACACCATAAACAAAAGGAAACTCAAAATGGATTAAAGACCTCATTGTAAGGCCAGACACTATCAAACTCTTAGAGGAAAACATAGGCAGAACACTCTATGACATAAATCACAGCAAGATCCTTTTTGACCCACCTCCTAGAGAAATGGAAATAAAAGCAAAGATAAACAAATGGGACCTAATGAAACTTCAAAGCTTTTGCACAGCAAAGGAAACCATAAACAAGACCAAAATACAACGCTCAGAATGGGAGAAAATATTTGCAAATGACGAAACTGACAAAGTATTCATCTCCTAAATTTACAAGCAGCTCATGCAGCTCAATATCAAAAAACAACTGAATCCAAAACTGGGCAGAAGACCTATATAGACATTTCTCCAAAGGAGATATACAGATTGCCAACAAACACATGAAAGAATGCTCAGCATAATTAATCATTAGAGAAATGCAAATCAAAACTACAATGAGATATCATCTCACACCAGTCAGAATGGCCATCATCAAAAAATCTACAAACAATAAATGCTGGAGAGGGTGTGGAGAAAAGGGAACCCTCTTGCACTGTTGGTGGGAATGTAAATTGATACAGCCACTATGGAGAACAGTATGGAGGTTCCCTAAAAACTAAAAATAGAATTACCATACAACCCAGCAATCCCACTCTTGGGTAAATACCCTGAGAAAACCATAATTCTAAAAGAGTCATGTACAACAATGTTCATTGCAGCTCTATTTGCAATAGCCAGGACATGGAAGCAACCTAAGTGTCCATTGACAGATGAATGGATAAAGAAGATGTGGCACATATATGCAATGGAATATTACTCAGCCATAAAAAGAAATGAAACTGAGTTATTTGTATTGAGGTGGATGGACCTAGAGTCTGTCATACAGAGTGAAGTAAGTCAGAAAGGGAAAAACAAATACCATATGCTAACACATATATATGGAATCTAAAAAAAAAAAAGTTTCTGAAGTACCTAGGGGCAGGACAGGAATAAAGATGCAGACGTAGAGAATAGACTTGAGGACATGGGGAGGGGGAAGGGTAAGCTGGGACAAAGTGAGAGAATGGCACTGACATATGTACACTACCAAATGGAAAATAGATAGCTAGTGGGAAGCAGCCGCATAGCACTGGGAGATCAGCTCTGTGCTTTGTGACCTCCTAGAGAGGTAGGATAGGGAGGGAGGGAGGGAGACACAAGAGGGAGGGGATATGGAGGTATATGTATACGTATAGCTGATTCACTTTGTTATACAGCAGAAACTAACACGACATTGTAAAGCAATTACACTCCAATAAAGATGTTAAAAAAAAGAATGTATATTCTGATCTTGCTGGGTAGAGTTTTCAAGAAATGTCATTAGGTCAATTTTGTTAGTCATGTTGTTCATATGATTTATATCATTACTGCTCTTCTGTCTGTTTATTATATCAATTACTCAGAGAGAAGGACTGATGTCTGTAACTATAATTTTGGATTTGTTAATTTTTCCTTTCAGTACTTTCCATTTTTGCTTCATGTATTTTGATGCTGTTTTGTGGAATCCATACACATTTAGATTGTTATGTCTTCTTGATGAGTAGACTGCTTGATCATGATGAAGTGATCCTCTACATCTCTGGTAATATTCCTTCTTCTGAAATCTATCTAATATTAGTTTACCCACTCCAACTCTTCTATGGTTAATGTTTGCAGGTATAAATTTTTTATTCTCATACTTTTAACCTATTGTCTTTAATTTTAAGTGGGTTTCTTGTAGAAAGCATCTAGTTCAGTCTTAATTTATCATATCTAACAATTTGAAAATAGGAGTGTTTAAATCATTTACACTCAGTGTAATTATTAATGTAATTAAGTTTAAAACTATTATCTTGCAATTTTCCCCCTATGTATCCCACATGTTCCTTTCCCTGTGCTCCTGTCTTCTCTTGATTAATTGAATAATCTTTAGTATTGCATTGCTGGGTTTTAAACTGTGTTACTCATTTTTTTCCAGCAATTTTTCTATGACCTAAAACATGCATCTTTAACTTATCACATTTTCCCCTCAAATACTGTTATACCACATCAAGGATAATATAAGAACCTTACAACAATATATAATTCCTTTTCATTCTCTCATCCATTATGTCACTGTTGAGACAAAAATATATTCTACATGTTATAAATTTTATTGCTATTTTTGCTTTAAACAAACAGTTTATCTTTCTTTCCTTATCAACATTACTGAGGATTGATTTGTTCCCAACAGACTACATTATTCACTTTTATTTTACTTTATTTTATTTTATTATTATTTTTTGATTTTTTGCGGTACATGGGCCTCTCACTGCCGTGGCCTCTCCTGTTGCGGAGCACAGGCTCCGGACGCACAGGTTCAGCGGCCATGGCTCACGGGCCCAGCCGCTCTGTGGCATGTGGGATCCTCCCGGACCGGGGCACGAACCCGTGTCCCCTGAATCAGCAGGCGGATTCTCAACCACTGCGCCACCAGGGAAGCCCAGACTGCATCATTCAAAGTGCACCATTTAGAGAGTTTTGACAACTCTATGTACCCATGAGAACACCACCACAATCAAGCTGCAGAATATTTCTAACGATTTTCAGAAAATTCCTCATCCCTTTTTGCAAACCATCCCTTCCTCCACCCCCATCTTCAGACAACCTCTGATCAATCTTTGTCAGTATGGATTAGTTTGCATTTTATGTAAATGGGATTATACAGTGTATGTTATGTCTTGCTTCTTTCAATGAGCATATTGTCTTGAGATTCATCCATCCATATTGAGCAATGGATTCGTAGTTGTTTCTTTTTATTGCTGACTAGAATTCCATTCTATGCAATGTATATATTACATTTCATTTGTGCATTCACTTGTTGTTGAACATTTTTGTTGTTTCCAGTTTGGAGCTACTACAAATAAAGCTGCTATGAAAATTCATGTAAAAATCTTAGAGAAGACATATGTCTTCATGCCTCTTGAGTAAATATGTAGGAGTGAAGTGACTGGGTCATATGGAAGACGTATTTTTAACTTTTTAAGAAACTGCCAAACAAGTTTCCAAAGTGGTTGTACAATTTTACATTCCCACCAGCAGTGTATGGGAATCCTAGCTGTTCCATGTGCCTGCCAACAAGCCATATTTGCAGTCCTTTTAATTTTAGTCATTCTAGTGGATATGTAATGGTAATCCTCATGGTGTGAATTTGCATTTCCTGGATAACTAATGATCACAGAACATCTTTTCATGTGTCTACTGTCTGACCATACAATCTTCTTTTGTTAAGTATCTATTCATATCTTTTGCCCATGTTCTAGTGGCTTACCCATCTTATTTTTAGTGGGATTTTATTTTTAGTGTTCCTTACATATTCTGGAAAATACCCCATTGTCAGATATACACATTACAAATATTTCCTCCCATTCTGTGGCTTGTCTTTCCTTTTCTGAATGGCAAAGATCAATGTAGCCCAAGGTATTTACCATCTTCCATCTACAGAATAATCTTATAATGTCTAAACATCCTAGTTTCCTCAATAAACCCTGCACATGCAAAAGATGTTGCATTGGGACTCATGCTACAGCAAACAGGAAAGACCATGCAACCTCATAACTGAAGCCACTGAGCTGGGCAAACTGACAAAACGTGGAAACCACCATGTGTTTAATCACACTTGGATGAAAAGAAACCTAATTTAATGAAGCAACTACTATAAGCAAAGAGCTTCTGCATTTATCATCTGATTTGATCCTCACAACGACTGTATGAAATAGGAAATCATATCCCCACTTTGCAGATGGGGAAACCGAGGCTCAACTGAGGTTGCATACCTAAGTCAAGGTCTCACATATGTTAGGACAGAGCTAGGATTCAAACCTAGGGTTCTCCAGCCCTAAATACCACTCTCTTTTCATTATAAGTAATGTGCATGTCAGTGCCCTGAGGAAGTTAATAACATTCTAAATCTATGCTAGAGTATAGTCACCCATGCCCTGGGCTGTGGCTGCAATACGATGATGCTCAGAGAATCCCAGGCCTGGTCATTTAAAAAAATGTATATATGATTCCCCTCCGACCTCCCTAACCATAGACACACACACACACACACACACACACACACTCCCCTAGATGTTCCCCAGGGTAAAAATGGGTGGTAAAGAAGAAATAAATCAGCTAAGAAAAAAAAAGAATCATGAGACTCTCTTAGCAGAGATCTGGTAAGATTTCTTTGCAATGCTGGCCTGTGATTTTACTTCACACTGACAGGACATGGGCCCTGCTGAGGAAGAGTCGCCATCTGCCAGACAGAGCGGTTGCCCTAGTGGCGCTTATCCACTATCATGCTCTCACGTCTGCTTGCCAAGGAGCTCTGAGAAACCCTTCTGTGTTCAGGGTGTGTAAGAGTCCAAGAGGCACATGTCTTAAGAAAGTCTGATACAAGAAACTCAGAGGGGCCCAGAAGATAAATTAGAAAATAGGGATACTGTGGCAAAAACATTCTTCATTTCCAAACCTGTTTATTTAAGTTCATGCTTCTAGAAACGTGAAATATTTCCTTATAGGTTATGTCCATTTGAAGAATCGGAACCCACCATCGAGGCAAGACTCATTAGAAATGCAGATGGAGTATCTCTAAAACAGTTAAGTCAGCAAGAGGGCAGGATTCAATTTACAAAAATCTGTATTACATAAAAAGAGTAAACAAGACATTTTGGCAATAAGAGATCCGGACTATATTAAAAACACAGCTCGGTAGATCATAAGCAGTACTATAAATACTATCAAATACTATATGTAGTATTTGATATATAGTTATAGACAGTCTTCATTTGGGCAAGGAACTCTAAGGGGCTTAACTATCCTGAACCCCATTTTTTGATAAGGAAAGGACTTTGGTGAATTTCTGAGACTATGAAGTATCATTCCACCCATTCATTTATTCAACAAATATCAGTGAGATCTTACTTTGTGACAGGCACCATTTTAGGTAGGTGCTATGGAGACATCACACCATTGTAAAGCAATTATACTCCAATAAAGATGTTATTTAAAAAAAAAGAGAGAGAAAGTTGTTGAGTTGTCATGAGGCATTAAATGAGTTACTCCACATGAAAACCTTAGGACAGTGCCTGGTACGTGGTATGCAATTGAATATGTATTAGCTATTGTCTCAATTTTATCCTTGCAGGTGTTGGGCAAAAACTGTAGGGCTGGATCCAATATAAAGACAGCAGAACGATGGTGCTGTGGTCCCTCCTGGCCTGGAACCCAGCTTGGACTACTGAACTGCCCATTTGGGCCGGAATAAATAACAGGAGAGGCAAACCCAAAATACTCCTTTTGGCTGGCACACCACAAACATTGATTTATTTTTAAGTTGTTGGTCACTTTCTAAGCTAGGAAGTTCATTTTTGTAGCAAATCCCACTAGATGATTCCAAGGGGAGATTTCAGGGACCAACCGCCCTGGCCAGCCAGCCCTGGGCTCCACCAAGAGTGATGTAATCACACAAGGTGATTTCACTCAGTTGAGTTGAAGTATCTCATGCAGAGAGCCAGGCACTCTTAGACGTGGACATGCCAAATTAAGAATCCACGATTTCTATGCTGGAAGAATTCATAATCACAAACCAAGAGCGATGATGAAATGAAAAAAGGAGCCCGGGATGCTGCTCCAAGAAGCTTACAGAGGGCTCCTGATTCCAGGAGGAGCTCAGGGAAGAAGGTGACTTGGAGGAGATGACAACCTGAACTGTGTCTCAAAGGATGACAATGAGCTCCCAGGTGACGGGAGGCAAGGATGTGAGGCGTGAGTGACAGGGCGGGGTGCGGAGGCTGCCTGTAAGAAAGGCCGAAGCAGGGGTGAGGCTGAGCACAGGGTGGAGGACAGAGACACGTCGAGTGGCTGGGGGCAGCCAGGGCCAGGCAGGGGAAGGTGCCCCGAGGCCACGTGAGGGAGCGAGTTTCATCCAATACAGAAGCCGCAGGAGAATTCAGATCGCATCTCGGGCCTTGTGCTTGCGGAGAACAGATTTGACGAGGGCCAGGCTGGACGTGCGGGGCAGGGAGCCAAGAGAGGGAGCTGGGGAGGGTCCAGGCGAGATGCCAGGAAAGGTGAACTTTGAGTGCTTTTAGTGTAGGGAGGAAAAATCACCAGAATGTGGTAACTGACAGGATGGGGGTGGGAAGTTTGAGGCGTCTTGGGGGTGATGGCACAACAGCAGCTAAGAGTTATCAAACATGTATTCCCACCACAGTCATTAATTACGGTCCCAGTCTGTGAGTGAGAACACAGAGGGCATCAGCTTGCAGGTCCAGTAAGACCCAGACGCCAGGGCCCACGGGCAAGGCACTGGACCAGGCTGCACGCAGGACACCGGAGCCTCAGCGGTGGGAAGCAGTCCCATGGAGGTTAATAAGTGACCCAAGGATGGGCACCCACAGCCAAAGGGAAAATAGGAATCCTCCCTGGCCACGTGGCCACCCAGGCAGGGCTGTGACCTTGCTGTTGGCTGCCAAGTCCTCAGGGCCCAGAGAGGGACCTGACACACAGTGGGTGTGATGAGGGGACGAGAGCACAGCTCTGCAGTTCTGGAGAGAGAGATCAGGGGGAGAGCCCTGGCAGGCTCCTCAGGGGGCCGTCCGTCACCTAGCACAGATGCCCCCGCTGAGACAGTCCCCTCCCCACTGAGCTGGCTCTGCCCGGCAGCTCGGCAGGCAGTGGGGAGATGGGTCCCACCTCTTCCAGAGCAAACAGGCACCAAAGGCCAGCCGGTTCTGTCCCCTCCTTGTCAAGGCTAGGAGAACATGAGTGGGGCGGGGTAGGGGGCTCACTAGGGTCCAAGCAGGTCCTTTCCCCCTCCCCCAGTCTCCAGGCTTGTGGAGCCGATGGGCACGGAAGGGGATCAGGAACCAGGTCCACTTGCTGACCCACTATTGTCAAACCCTAGACAAGGCAGCACAAGCTCCATGTGGCAGGGACCGCGTCCAACTCCAGCAGGAGTGCCAGACTCAACAAACAGAAACAGAGCGCGCCCAGTAAAATTTGAATTTCAGATAAACAATGCATAATTTTTAGCTTAAGGGCACACTGCCTGTTGCAGTCATGGGAACATACTTAGACTAGAAAGGTGTGCGTTGGCTACCTGAAACTCAGAGTTAACTGGGAGGCTGTATTTTCCCTGGCAGCCCTACTAGCAAGGTGCCGTAACGTTGCTGAAGACACAAATATATGTGATGTGCCCTGGAAAAAGCTGTCCCGTTTCACTTCCGTGACCTGTTTGTTACGGTGACGTGAAGCTCTGACTATCTGTGCTTTTGTCACATTAGATGGGAAGAGAGACAGGGCCGCTGACGTGGCTAGTGGCCTGTTTTTCCCACTCCAGCCACATACACCTGAAGGTCTGGATGCTCACGAGTGTTTCTCTGCACTTGAGCGGGACCCAATGAGTTGAACAAACATCTAACCCATCAAAACTCAAGTTACCCAGACCCTGAAACTGAAGTCAGTTGGTTGGCAGAATTAGGTCCACAGGGATTGAGAGATGGGACCTATAACCAAGGTTTGATAACCTTAGTTTTTTAAAAGTGGGGTGTGTAGGGGGGAGAGGTACTTAGCATTTGTCATGGAACAACCAACTTCATTAACCTATTTCTTCACCAGTTGGAGGAGAGGCAACAGGCATGGTAAATGAGAAATAGGAGAGCTGGATTTTGTCACAGAAACACCAACTTCTCCCAGCATTGTTTCAAAACACAGACAACCTCTCCTCCCCCCACAGCTGAGGCACTTCGTCCTGGGGATTCCTTTAACCAGATTTTCAGTGGGTCAACCCCCTGCTGCCACCGAGGAGGCACAGGGGAAGAAAAGAGAGTCACGAGGGGGAAACTGAACTAGGCCAGAGACCACAGAAGGCCCAGGGAGGTGAAGGTCAAGGAAATCAGGAAGGTCCCGGGGGCAATTAGACTGACAGCTTGGTGAGGGCATGTCTGATGTGTCCTGTTCAACACTGTCTCACCCATGCATGGCACATGGTAAGGGCTCCGTGATTTTTTATTTTTTACTAGTCAATTTCCATTTATTACCTCTCCTTTCTCCCTTGAAACCTAAACCTGGAACAGTGATCTCTACTTCTCTGATGTTGGCCTTTGAGGAGTATCTCCCTAAAATCAAGAGAAACTTTAATTTTTATTAATAGTGACAACACAGTTCTTACAAAATCCAGGTATATGACGCTTACATCCGTCTAAAAAAATAAAAATGGAGCTGAAGGAAAAAAACATGTTGATACAAATAACACTTTTGTTACATATAAAGATGGGTGTATATAAGTGTATATATCTATAAACTTATATATACATATATACAAATATGTATTTTATACCTATATAAACTATAAATGAGGAACACATGGTGCCTCTTTGTTATGTGGTCTAGTAACTTCTCGTGTCATGGATTTGTAAATAGTGGATTAAGAAGTGAATGTATAGATAGCCTTGCCTCTTCATAATAGTCACAAGTTCTACAGGGCAAAAGATTCAAAGAAGAATTTTCTTTGCCTTTGGCATGCATGCAAAACATTCTTAGGTTTCACTGTCAGATTATCTTGATCCAGTATACATGTTCATGAAAATTTAATACTGCTGCTTCTTAACTGTTAGCAAAATTTATTTCCAGGTCATGCTAGGAAACTCCCTAAAAAGTTCCTGTGGTTCTCAGCTCTGGCTGCTCATAAGAATCACCAAAGAGCTTAAGTACACACACTCTGGATTCCTTGGGATGCTCCCTAGACCAGGTGAATTCAAATCATGGGAGTGGGTACCCAGAGTCTGTAGTTTTTAAAAAGCACATCCGAGAACCACTGGAAACCAGCCTCTGTGTCAAGAAATATCTGGCTTAGTTGAAGCAAGGCTGGAAGGATAAAGACAAAAGGGGTATAATGGGGTGAGGGACACTTTGTAGAGAGTTAGTGACAACTTCAGATGGAATCATTGAGGTTAAAAGAAGTGTCACAGGGTTAAGATATAAAAGGACACCAGAGACTTTTGTTCCCTTAATAACAGTAAGAAGGAAAGTGGATAAAATAAAAATTGTATTTTCCCAAAGAACAAATGCTGCAGGGAGCCTTGATGAGCTGAATTCCAGGGAGGAACCAGCCCTTTTTAGTAGATTGGACATTGTGTACAAAAGAAACAGAGAACTTGAAGACAGATCCATGGACATTATCCAAATTGAAGTATAGAGAAAACAAAGAACATAACTTCAGTGACATGTAGGACAGTATGAAGCAGGTTAACATCTGTATAGGAAGGAAAGAAAGAATGGGGCAGAAAAAATATTTAAAGAAATAATGGCCAAAATATTTCCAAATTTGATGAAAAACTTCAACCCACAGATCCCAGAGGCTCCACAAACTCCAAACAGCACAGACACACAAAACCACAAAACCACACCTAGGCCAACATAATCAAACTCTGAACATCAAAGAAAAAGAGAAAATCTCAAAAGCAGTTAAAGTGGGGATATATGAGGGATATAGGGAAATAGCCAGAAAAAATGATGGCTGTTTTCTCATGAGAATCAAGGAATCAAGAAGCCTATAGAGTGAGATCATTAAGATGCTCAAAGAAAAATAAACTATCAACCCAGAACTCTGTACATATTGGTAATGTCTTTTTTAAAAAAAGGAGAAATAAAGACTTTCTCAAAAAAAAAAAAAAATCGGGAGAATTCACTGCTAGCAGACCTATTCTACAAGAAATGTTAGAAGTTCTTCGGGCAGAACAAATATGGTATCAATTAGAAATTTGGATCTATACAAGTAAATTAACAGTGTTAGCAATTGAATAAAGGTAAAATAAAATTCAATTTTACTTATTTTTAATTGCTCTAAAACATAACTATGTAAAAGAAAAACAGTAGCAATATATTGTGTATTTGCAGCATATTTAAAAGTAAATTATGTGACAACAATAACAGAAAAAGGGATGGAAGGGAGGAATTTGGAATATACTGTTTTAGGTCCATACACGACAGGGGAAGCAGTATAATAGTTGAACACAGACTCTAATTCAGTAAAGATGTATACTGTAAACGCTGGGTCAACAAGGAAAATATTTCCAAAAGTAGTATAAATAATGTCAATCAAAGAGATAAAAAGGAATAATAAACAATATTCATTTAATCTAAGAGCAGGCAGAGAAAAAGGAAAAAGAAACAAAAAAACAGATGGAAAAAATAAAAATCAGCTATCAATGTGGATTTTAATCCAAACATATCAACAATCACTTTAAATACAATTGGTCTAAACACACCCACTAAAAGTCAGAGATTTTCAAGTTGGATAAAAACATCAAGACCTAACTATCCTCTGTTTTACAAAGAAACCCACTTTAAAAATATAGCCAGGTTAAAAATGAACGTATGAAAACACTAAACAAAAGGAACCTGGAGTAGCTATATTAATATGACAAAATAGACTTCAGGACAAGGAATATTTTCAGGGATTAAGAGAAAAATTACATAACGATAAAGGGATCATTGTCCAAGAAAATATAATAATCCTTACATGTATATGCATCTAAAAAAGTCAAAATCCTTGAGACAAAAACTAATAAAACTGAAAGAAGAAATGGACAAATTTATAATTATGGTTGCAAATGCCAACCCCTTTCTCTCAGCCATTGATGGAACAAGTAGGCAGAAAATCAGAAAGGATGTATATGGTCTGCAGAGCACAACCAACCAACTTAACCTAATTGGCATTTATAGAACTATCATCCCAACTATAACAGAATATATATTCTTCACAATGTGGAATGTGTTAGATGTGTGTGTGTGTGTGTGTGTGTGTGTGTGTGTGTGTGTGTGTGTGTGTGTTCTGGGCCTTAAATTAGAAAGAACAGAGTCCTTCATAATATGTTCTTGGACCATGACAGTACTTCTAAATAACCAAAGCAGTCAAAGCAGAAGTCTCAAGGAAAACTGTAAACTATTTTGTACTGAATGAAAATACAACGTATCAAAAGCAGAGGGTTGCAGCTAGAGTAATGCTTAGAGAGAAATTTTAGTACTAAATGATTAGGCAAGAAGAAAGGTCTCAAAGCAGTAACCTAACCTCTCACCTTAAGAAAGAGAGAGTGAGAAGAAATTAAAGCAAAGCAAGTAGAAGGAAAGAAATAACAAACATTGGAGGAGATATGAAGAAAATTAAAAGCAGAAAAACGGTAGAGAAAATCAATTGTATCAAATCTGTTTTTTTGAAAAAGCAATGTAATTGATAAACCTATACAAACTGATGAGGGAGAGAGAGAACAAAATATCAGGAATGAAAGAGATGAAATCACTACTGATTCCACAGACATTAAAGGGATGATAAAGGAATACCACAACCAACACTATTGCCATAAGTTTGACAAATTAGATGAAGTAAATAAAAATCCATTCAAGAAGATACAGGTAATCTGAAGAATCCTATATGTATTAAAATCTACAAACAAGACTGTAGCTCAACATACTAAAATAAATATTATTCCCATATACTAGAAATAAACAATTTCACCAAAGAAAAGTAAAATGCTCATGTATAAATATAACAAAATATGTGCAGAATCTGTGTGTTGAAAATTACAAAACACTGGAGCTAGAAATCTAAGAGGACCTTTAAAAATGGAAAGATAGGGCTTCCCTGGTGGCACAGTGGTTGAGAGTCCGCCTGCCGATGCAGGGGACACGGGTTCGTGCCCCAGTCCGGGAAGATCCCACATGCCACGGAGCGGCTGGGCCCGTGAGCCATGGCCGCTGAGCCTGCGCATCCTGAACCTGTGCTCCACAACGGGAGAGGCCACAACAGTGAGAGGCCCGTGTACCACAAAAAAAAAAAAAAGGAAAGATACACGGTGTTCATGAACTGGAAGTCTCAACATTAAGAAGTCAATTCTCCCCAATTTGATCTATAGATTCAACACAATCCCAAGCAAAATGCCAGCCCTCTTTCTTGTAGATATTTACAAGATGATTCTAACATGTATAAGTAAAGGCAAAAAGGAATGAGAAGAGTCAAAACAATTCTGAAAAAGAACTCACATTACCCAATTTCAAGACAAATCAAAATGTAAAGCTATCAAATCAAATAAAATTAAAAACTATTGCTCTGATCAAGACACTTTTTAAGAGAATAAAAGCAAAAGTGACAGACTGGGAGAAAATATTTTCAAGTCACATATATGATGCCAAAGAATCTATCCAGAATATAAAAAGAACTCTGACACTCAACAATAAGAAAATAAACACCCCAATTTAAAAATGGGTGTGGGACTTCCCTGGTGGCGCAGTGGTTAAGAATCCACCTGCCAGTGCAGGGGACACGGGTTTGAGCCCTGGCCCAGGAAGATCCCACATGCTGCAGAGCAACTAAGCCTGTGCGCCACAACTACTGAGCCTGTGTTCTAGAGCCCATGAGCCACAACTACTGAGCCCGTGTGCCCCAACTACTGAGCCTGTGCTCTAGAGCCCGTGAGCCACAACTACTGAGCCTGCACACCACAAATACTGAAGCCCGTGCACCTAGGGCCTGTGCTCCACAACAAGAGAAGCCGCCACAATGAGAAGCCAGTGAACCGCAACGAAGAGTAGCCCCCACTTGCCGAAACTAGAGAAAGCCCACACACGGCAACAACGCCGAAACTAGAGAAAGCCCGCGCACAGCAACAAAGACCCAACGTAGCCAATAAATAAAAATAACTTTTAAAAAATGGGTGAGGAAAATATACAGATGGCAAATAAGCACATGAAAAGATACTCAACGTCCTTAGTTATTAGGGTAATAAAATTCAACTATTAGAAAGACCAAAATAAACTAAAATTAAAACAAAGCAAGACAAAACCTGATCATAACAATGACTGGCAAGGATGCAGAGCAATTGGAACTCCCATATATTGCCCAAGAGAGCATAAAATGGTCCTACCTCTCTGAAAAACAGGTCGTTTCTTATGCAGTTAGACATACACATACCCAACACCCAGCAAGTCCTCTCTAAGCATTTACCCTAAGAAAAATGAAAAACTTGTGTTAGAATATTCACTGTGGCTTATTCATAGTAGCTAAAAGCCTGGAATGTTCATCAGTGACAGAAATGGATAAAAAAAAATGTGGTTTATTCATTGAATGTTACTACTCAGCAATAAAAATTAAACTCTGAACAACATTGAGGAATATCAAGACATTCCATTGAACGAAATAAGTTGGACACACCCACAAAGACATACTGTATGATTCCATTTATATGAAGGTCAAGAACAGGCAAAAAAAGCTATCGGGATAGAAATCAGAAAGGTGGTTGTCTCTGCTGTGGTGGTGAGTGGGGCAACTTGCAGAGGGGCACGAGGGAACCTTGTGGAGTGATGGAAATGTTTCATATTCGGTTTAAGTGTTCATTACACCAGTGTATATGCTTGTCAAAACTCATTGAACAATAAAATCTGTGCATTTTACAATATGCAAATTCAACCTCAGAAGACATTCAAGAATATTTTAAGGAAGATGTTAGATGTGAGTGATTTACATTTTCTTCCAGGTGGCTCGGATCAATCTTAGTGCTGCTACCGAAGCTCAATCTGCAGCATTCACATACCCCAGTATCCCAGTGTTGAGTGCATAAGGGCAGAGGGGTGTCCACCCAAGCTCCCCTCAGCCAGGCCAGCAGCAACCGAGCAGCCCCACAAGCCAGCAGCACACTATAGGCAGAATCTCTCCAATCACCTTCTTTTCATAAACCCTGGCACCAGCTTACCCATTGGTGCGGTCAGTTTCACACACATGCCAGTTCTAAATTATTCAGAAATTAATTCTTGTAGTTCCCACAAGAAGCAGCATTGCACAGGGAGGAAAGAACACAGATAAGCGTCCAAAGTCTGGAGTTACAGTCCCAGTCCACCCACTCCTGGACCCTGTGATCTTAGGCAAATCTCCTAATTTCTGATCTTTGCCATGTGGTAATGACCCACAACTGCCCAGGCAATGTCTAGGCTTACGAGACAAAGATAAGAAGAGCCAGCTGTACAATGTGAAGTTCTGTGTGAATTTACAGTATTATTACTGCTCTTTTATTCAATAGCCCGCCACCACATGAACACATCTTGACCTATTTTTGAAAATATTCGTATAAATTAGTACCGTTTTCAGAGGTAGAGAAATGTTAACTGTTTGAGTCTGTTTCTTTTAGAAACTCTGGAGAAGCGTCAGTTCGGGTCTTCCCAAATTCTTCGTGGACCCCATCATCAGGATATACGGACTACCAAGATTCAGATGTCAAGTTTCACCTGAGCACTGGATTTTAACCAGAGACTCTTTCGTGTTCACAGTTAAAAGTAAATTAAAAAAAAAATTGTTTACAAAAGAAAAAAAGTGAAGCCCCTGCCTGCCTCCTATTAATGCCAGAGCCAAAGACTCACCTCAAGAGGGCAAACCCCCAGAGGCATCTCACCTGTTGGCAAAGGTCAGGGCCAAGGCCGTGGCCAGATGAGGCATCAGCCGCAGGGTCTGTGTTCGGTGCTCAATGATCTTGACCACTTCCTTGGCTTTGGGCCCAAACTGCCTCTGGCTAGAGAGAATCAAGCAGACACAACTTTACCAAAATCCAATAGGCAACATCATCCCAAACAGCCATTTGTCTTTCAAATACTTCAGATACACAATGCCTCAGTCTCCTCAAATGTACTTAAGATGGCAAAAGTTTCCGAAGAGAGTCCAACAAAAAGCTTTTCAGCTGCTCTGGAAATTAACCTTCCCACCATGGAATATTTTTAAAGCAGTGTATCTATTTAATACACAGAGTCATTTTTACTCCTTAACATTTACGTGGCATTTTATGGTTCCTAGTGCCCTGCGATCATTAATTATTCAGCTTCACTAAGCTCCTGACATAATTAATAGGACAGGAATGATACCCTAGAACATATTTCAAAAGGACAGTCTCAACGAGGAGGCCATACCAACACCGGTGCTTCTGTCAGACTCACAGGCGGCTCATTATTTCCAGCCCACCTAAATCCTCCCCTGCCGTTCCTCGTGCGAAAGGTGTTCTCCACTCCTTCCTTAAACCCTGTGCCCTGTGGACGGCACTGCCTTTCGCTCTGATGCAGCTGTGTAGGGGTGAACAGAGGTCCTCCTCAGAGCAGCTTGTAAAGTGGGATGGGATTGTCCCCAGGCATCACCCGTGGGTTAATCTTACAGAAGCCCGCGGCTGCAGAAAGCACAAGCCCAGCCTGTCTAGGTCACCCCCCTGCCCCATGCAGGCTGATGCTCTACAATCCTGGGCTTGGCAGCCTCCCTTCTGTGAACAGCTCCGATCTTAACGTCAATTTCTGAAACATTTCACACACACACGTGCACACATACGCACATCGTGCTAGGTTATCCGACAGGCAGGGCGCACCTGTGCTTCAGACGCCAACGCAATGAGGATACCCATCCATCACTCAAGGAGAGAGAGGAAACAGCAAATTTTTAAAAATTTTGTTTGATACTTCCTGGGTCATAATTGCATGCTTTAATGTTCTTCCTATTTCTAATTAAAAGGAGGGTACACAGGCACACTGTGAGCGGAGGCTCGTTTTCTACGAGCATAGCGTCCCCAGACGCCATCTAACCACCCCACAGATAGTTGTCTGAGGAACAGGACCCCACCCTGCCTTTGCCCATGCCCTCCGTCCATCCCAACCACAACAGGGCACAGGGCCAAAGGAGCCTGACAGCCCGTAGGAAAACCCCTCAGCTTTTTCTGGATCATCGTGAAACCAATAAAATAAAACAGTCACAGACCCAATAACGGTGTCCCCATAATGTCGGGTCACTCTACAAGCTCCATTTGTGCCCACTCTCTTAACCTGCATTTGGAAATGCTGTGCTTCTACTGGAACTTTTCCTACGGTCGTTGTGGCTAAACTCTTCTCCACCGAAACCAGCTATGGCCACGTGTGATTCACTCCCCTGGGGGACATCTGCGGGCCTGCTCGGTGCCATCATCGCCCGAGGCGCCAGGCGTCCCCCAGGGTCAAGAAGGCTCAGGCCCGGCCACGGAGCTCATAGCCTGGAGCTCACAGCCCAGGACGCGGACGGAAGCAGCCCCGGTGGCGTGGGCAGGGAGAGCCTGGTGCATCCCTCCTCCCATCACCCCCTCATCCCACCCTGTGGGTCACCAGTATTGCCTCCTTTGGTGCCAGAGCATCATTGCAGGAAGCATCACCCACATGGCAACAGCAAAATAAGGGACCGATCACAGCGCCTTTTAGGTTTTGTTTTGCTGAAAAATAATTACAATGAGAATATACTTTGAGATAGTATCCCATCACATTTTCTGATTTTGTGTGTGTGGTGTTGGTCTTCGCCGGCACTCAGCAGGCGCTCAATATTCACTGAATGAATGAAAGAATTAATGAGTTTTGGCAACAAGGAAATACCAATGAAGCACCAGAGTGGCTCACTCCGACCTCACGGAAGGTCTTTGGATGCCAGATCTGACCCCTGACCTGCCGTGTCTTAGTTCTCCAATGGAGGAACACCTTGAAATCACCCCATTTCCTCTTTGACCCTCACAATTCAGTTGGGGTGACAGGAGAGCAGAAGGAGGCCACCAAGGGTCCACGTAGCTGGCCTCTCAGTGTCTTTCACTGTGCTGACAGGGAGGACGGAGTTTAGCTAATGCATTGCCAAGCGACCAAGTGATTTCACAACAAGAATCTGCATTTCCAGCCTTTCTTGAAAACAAAGACGATCGGGCAATGCTGGACCCCATTCCCGTGATGTGATTCCCTGGAGGTCTGAGGCCGTCAACCCCTCCATTGGGGGCATGGCCACCCCCCACGATCCCCAGAGCCCTCTCCACTCACCGACATTACCTGCAAGCCTGGGAGGCACTGCATCTTCAAGCCCTGCCACAGTGGATTTCTATTTTTCATCCAGAATAAATTTACATCAGCATCCTAATTTGTTAATTAAGTTCTGTGATTATGATACACAGCCAAGCGGAGTCATTCTGTATGAGTCTATGAATTCATTAGGAGAATTCCTAAGGGCAAAACAGCCCTGGCAGCTCATACAGAATAAAATCCAAATGCCTCAGCTTGGCATTCAAGACCTGCTTTGGCCTTACTTGAGGGTCCCAACTGTTTCCTGCTAAGCCCCGCAGACGCCTTCCCATACTGGGCCTCTGTCCAGGCAGACTCTCTGCCTGCAGCCAACCTCACCCCTAACTACCACACGTCATATTTTTGGTGGCTCAGCCCTCTCCTCCCCTTGAGACGTCCTCCCCTCTCTGGACTCACCCCTTCAAACACCAAACCAAAGCCATCAAAGCAGGCAGCTGCTTCTCCCCAGACTGCCCCGAGCATTTCATCTGTTACCCCTCCCACATGGGAGCCCTTTTCCCTTTCATGCTGGCGCTGTGTGCACCTGCATTAACCACATGTTTTGATGCGTTGCCATCTGGGCCCTTGTTGACCCTGGAGGGACTGCCCCTCCCAGGACTCGCCAATTCCTTGAGAGAGCAAAGGATTACATCTTTCATTGCCAACTAGCCAATCCAGAGCCCGCATCCCCACCATCTCCTTCAGGGGCCCTTTCACTCTGGGCCACTGTTCCCCTGCCCTAATCTCCCACTGGCCAGACCACTAGGACAGCCCCCAGGGCCCCCAAACCTGCTGAAATCATTCAAACTAGCCTAAACCAAAAAATCCTGAACCTGCTTAGCCTGCTTAGCCTGCCTCACCCGTGCTTTCCCCCAGTGAAAGCTCTTGTCCTCACTCCCTCGGACTCCTGACCATCCCTGGTGCCTCCCCAGGTGGCCCCGCACGGCACAGCATCCCTCCACCTCTTGGGAACTGCAAGTAACAAGCTATGTTTTCAATGGCAGTGGGCTCCTGATGTGTCGTCTCCTGTCACCATACCTAAACAATTAATACAACCTATGGTTTTATTTTTTTAATTTATTTATTTTTGGCTGCATTGGGTCTTCGTTGCTGCACGCGGGCTTTCTCTAGTTGTGGCGAGCAGGGGCTACTCTTCGTTGCAGTGCGCGGGCTTCTCACTGCAGTGGCTCCTCTTGTTGCAGAGCACAGGCTCTAGGCACGCAGGCTTCAGGAGTTGTGGCTTGCGGGCTCTGGAGCTCAGGCTCAGTAGTTATGGTGCACGGGCTTCGTTGCTCCGCGGCATGTGGGATCTTCCCGGACCAGGGCTTGAACCCGTGTCCCCTGCATTGACAGGTGGATTCTTAACCACTGTGCCACCAGGGAAGCCCCAACCTAGGATTTTAAAACAGCACCTGGGGACAAGACTCACAGCTCACTGAGGGTAGGCCTGTTCTGCCTTCAGGTGCCCCAGCCTGGCCAGGTGTGAGTGGGCGGGAGAGACTGAAAGCAAGGTGACAGATGGAGTGTCCTGCCATCTCCCAGCAGCAACACACCCAACTCCTCCAGCACCCATCCCTCCATGTCTCTTTGGAATGTTTGCTTGTTCATAGATGTTCTGATAAAAGCCCAGCTGGCAGACACTGGAGTGCTGAGTGGGAGCCAGTGAGCAGTTACTACAGCGATGCAGCAACTAAGCACCTAAGATGAGGAGCCCACCCTGCCCTTAGGCCTAACAGCCCACCCACTGCTGGTTTGGGGTTGGGTTTTTTTCAAGAAAGGAACAAATGAGTGGTCAGAAGCCAGGCAGCACCCACACTCTTTCCCTCCCTTTCTCTGGCCCGAGACACTGAGAGTCCCTCAAGCACTGAGCCAGGGGGTTCCCATGGGCTTCTCACCCTTCAAATGTGCTCTCTGGCTTCTCCAGGGGAAAACATCAATACGACACTCAAGGCTAATGACCCTTCTCCTGACCAGAGATGCAGCCAGAGTCATCCCTAAGACTGCCACCATCAATCCCCAAGCCAGTAGCCTGGTTCCAACAGAGGCAGCAGAGAGAGGCGGCCTCAAGACTTTGTGCTCTGAGAGAACTTGGCCGGAGGAGGTCACCCTCTTGTTTATACACTCAGGCCCCAGTCGACTTCACGGAGGGCTGGGATGGTCCAGGCCGGTCCTCTGGTTGCCAGCATCCTGGCACACTGCCCTGAACACAACTCACAGGACCACAATCCGTGCAGCTGGCCAGCAATTACTGCCTGCCAGACGTTTTTACTGTACCAGTTCATTATCTATAAGGACACAATATTCTTCCTGTCCTTTTCCTCCACTGGGTTACTATTTTTCTTTAAAAACCCATGTAAAGGCTATATTTTTCTCTGTAAACGTAATTTTTATTTCAGGGCCGGAAAACAACCCCAAAGTCACTGAGCTCAAATTTTTCATGGTCTTTAAAAAGAGAAAGTGATGCGTGTGCATCACAGTATCCATGCGAGAGGGCTGTGAACGATGCCATTTAAAATGATAGATTTGAGAAGCTATTTCTGGATTCCAGCAACTCATAAGGACTGGAGGAAACATTTATTTTGGGTTGTTTTATTTTGTTCCCACTCAGTTTTGAACACAGCCGCTTAAAGCAACATTCATGGAAAGTGACACAGCTATTAATCACCCACGCCGCTACTGCACGCGCAGCCTCTGGGGAAGGCCGGGCTGCCTGCCTCCCCAGCCCTCCCTCTGGTCTCTTCTCCCAAAGGAGGCCAGTGACCTACTAAAAAGATAATTGCTTTGCATGTTTCTTGCTCTGCAGCATCATTGCATCAGCCTGCTCTGAATGACAGCCAGTCAAACTGGAAGAAAGAGAGTTCTGTGGCTGGGCCTCCATCCTTGATCCTGAGATTTCTGGGGGTGCAAGCTGGCTCACAGGCATCCCTGCTGCCACAGGACAGAACTCTCCTCCTTCTCTGTCAAAGGGCTGACCTCTGTAGACAAAAGCTGAGCAGATTCCTCAGCCCCGGCCACACTCCCTGTGGCCACCTGCCCTCGTTAATAACTCAGCCACAGAGAGGATTCAGGGAGCCCGTGAGTGCCCCAGAGGTGGACCACTGCACCCCATTCTCACTGGCCCCAGTGGAGAACCCCCCAGCCTCTCGGACAGCCCACAGCCCATCTGTCCCTAATTCTCCCCTTCTTTGGGATGTTCCTGGACACAGAAACCCAGAGGGAAAATATGTTACAAAGCAGGATATTTTTTTTAATTTTTATTAGAGTATAGTTGATTTACAATGTTGCATTAGTTTCTGCTGTACGGCAAAGTGTATCAGTTACACATATACATATATCTACTCTTTTTTATATTCTTTTGCCATATAGGTCATTACAGAGTATTGAGAAGGGTTCCCAAAGCAGTATATTTTTTTGTTTGTTGTTTGTTTGTTTGTTTGTTTGTTTGCGGTACGTGGGCCTCTCACTGTTGTGGCCTCTCCTGTTGTGGAGCACAGGCTCCGGACGCGCAGGCTCAGCGGCCATGGCTCACGGGCCCAGCCGCTCCGCGGCCTGTGGGATCTTCCCGGACTGGGGCACGAACCCGTGTCCCCTGCATCAGCAGGCGGACTCTCAACCACTGTGCAACCAGGGAAGCCCCACCAAAGCAGTATATTTTAATGGCACTGGTTGGACCCAGCAGATTGGGTTCAGCTGGCTGGCAAGGATGTAAAAACCTGGCTACTTATTATCCGGTAATGCGTAGAATAGACACATGACTCCCAGCCCCGAGCCTCACCAAACCCAGTCCCAGCCAAACCCAAGCTGGGGTCAAGTTTGGGATCACAGAAGGGGCTGGGCTGCACACACATTTAGCTACTTCTTTTTTTTTTAAGTTGAACATTTACTAGTTTGCCCTGGCGCTCTGACAAAGCAATCCTGCCTTAAACATCAGGTTCCACATGTGACCTCCACCATGTTTTAGGTGTCATTCTTCAAATGGGCAATTTTCAGTCCATCTGTAGGAGAGATGGGAGAGGTATATGTATGTAGTCTATAGATAAGTGCTGTTTTAATAGTAGCCTTGGTTGTGATTAAATATGCGACATGGTCCCGAGGAAGAGTTCTCAGAGTGCCCTTCCAATCCTGCAGAGATCCGAACAAATACCTTCTGCACCGTCCAGACCCCGTTTTTTCTCCCACCCCTTAGCAGTCTTTCAATCCGACCACAGAAAAGAACAGATGAACCTCAATGGTTGTGACGGGGTCAGTGAAAATGACAATTTTTAAACATGAGAATATTTCAGATACAGAAAAAATGAGGGTGCTTTGGTATCAGTGTCCAAAGGTATATAGAAAGAGCAGGGACCGCCACCCCAAACACACAAAAACAGACACTAGAGCCCGTGTTTTCTTGGCCATAGAGTGCAGAGACAAACAGCCTTTGCTGTTACTTTTTTCCCATTCTCAAAGGTCACACCAAATCAAACCCCAGGAACATAAAGGCCCTTCCCCAACAGGAAACTCATGGGTCTAAAATCGTGACCAGTCACGGCCTGGTGGGGACTGACATTCTGCTACCCTAGGCTGCAAAGACTGTCTACCCCAACCACTAGCACTGGGAGAGCAGTGCCAAGGGGAGCAGGCTACAGAACCACAAGAGATTGGGATCAGGCCACATCCTCCCATCAGTGGATGGATGACCCCAGTAGAGACCCCAGAAGTCCTTCAGATAAAGAGACGACAGGAGACAGAGTATCCCTGTGACCCTGTCTCCATATTTCTATTGTGTGGGCCACTTCTGGCCAACATCATAACCCTGGGCTGTAACCACAGTGACGCTGACCTCATGTGAAGGACCAGTAGAGAGCCAGTCCTGGGTCACCTTGGATCTGAAGGCCGACCAACTCCAGCTTCTTCTCTGAGGGTTCAGTTACACCAGCAAGAGGGGTCCGACCTGACACACTGTGGCTCAAATGCCTTCACAATAAAACACAGAGAACCTGGCTACCTCTCCGCTGAGTTTGTTCTTATCCTCTCCTGGAGCTTCCTGCTGCCCCCAGGAGGCTATCCTGGGACCAAGTCAACATCACTTCATCCCAGGCATCACAGGAGAGGAGGAAGGACAAAGTGGTTAAATCCCAGGCTTTGGATCAGACAAACCTGGCTTGCATACAGACTCTGACCCCTGTCGTTTTCTCCTGGGCAAGTTACACAAACTCACTGAGCCTCGGGTGCCTCAGTCCTAAATCGGGGCTGACGATGACAGAGGGGACGAAGGGAGACATTGCCCACGCCTGACACATAGTAGGTGTTCAAGGCATGGCAGGTGTCATCACCACAGTCATTACCGTTACCCCAAGTTCCTAGGATCACCCTCTATTCTATTCATCCTTGATCTAGGAAAGCCATTTAAAAATTTCCCAAAAGAAACACTTTCTTTCACCCAAACAAAGCACTAATCTATTCTGCATCACTAAAGCTGTTGTGAAAAGATTTTCAGGGTGAAGAGGAAAGTCTCTTCCACTCAACATTAAAGATAATGAAATTGCTGACAGAAAAGAAAACAAGCTGTCAACTAATATGTTAGAAAAAAGTGTGTGTGTGTGTGTGTGTGTGTGTGTGTGTTGGAAAGCACATGAAGCTTTCGAAAAGCACCTGCCTTTCTATGTACCCAAGAACACCAGCCAGTTTTCTTCTTCCCAAATTCCAGGGAGGGACAAGGTGGACAAAATAAAGCCAGGGAAGGTGGTGGGGGCAGAGCCTTCCTTCACATCATGTTGCCATAGAAGCAGAAGATTCTTTCCAGAGTCGATCAGCCTACCCTAGAGAGGAACCTGAATGTTATTCAGATGGTTCCCACACAAGGGAGATTAATTTACTTTTCAGAATTATAGCCTTAGTAATATCTGTGAGTGACATGGTGGTTAATGTTAGCCGTCAGAACTGTGATTCCTTGAGATTTTTCTTTTAAAAAACTCACATCCTAATGCATGCAAAACAAAATTACAATGGCGGGAGACATGGAGCTATAAATTACAGCTGAAACTCCCTGGGGTGGCCTAATGATTTCACTGTTGAATTATTTTCGTACTTTTAAAGATCATCTATACAGGGAGAGAGATCGTCTATCAACAGCACCACTGCAGAAGTATTGCAGAAGCCCCCAGCACTTTGGTCATTAGCGTGAGGAAGCAAGAGGGCTGACCCCTTTGGGAGCCAGCCCTTCTCTCCTCTTTCCCGCTGTACTATGGTTGGTGTAGGGTCCATGTGCATCCTGCCTGCCCAAAGAGCCAGCCAGAGCCTACTATCATCCTGGAGACACAAGCCTGACCACAGTGAGAGAAAGGAGACCTACACTGAGGCCCCAACACTCTCCAGGGTTCTCCTTCACTGGGGTTGAGCATCTGGAGATGAAAGCCAAGTAATGAAGTTCTCTTTCGGGCTGGCATCCATTTCTTAATGCTTTAGGCTGGCTTTAGACTGCTCTTGGCAATGGGACATGCCTGAGTAGCTCAAGGGCTGGCTGCTGCATCCACTTTCCCTCTCAATCCATAGCCTTAGAAGTAAGGGTGCCTACAACGTCAGAGTCTTTCAATCCATAAACACGGTAGGTCTTTCCATTTATTTAGATCTTTGGTTTCTTTCATCAGTGTTTTGTAGTTTTCAGCATATAAGTGTTAAACTTGCACCTAAGTATTTCAATTTTTATGAGCAATTGTAAATGTTATTATTTTATATTTTAAATTCTGGTATCCTTGTGCTCATTGTATATAAAAAATACAATTGCTTTCTGCATGTTTATTTTGTATCTGGTGACCATGCTGAAACTCAGTTCTTAGTTCTAGGACTTTTGTAAATATTTGGGGATTTTCTATATAAACATTCAAGTCATCTGACTATAGAAACACTTTTATTACTTTCTTACCAATCTATATGCTTTTCCCTTTCTGTATTGTACTAGCTACAACTTTGATCACTAAGTTGAATAACAGTGGTAAGAGCAGATATCCTTGCCTTCTCAATCTTAGGGGGAAAGCATTGTCTTTCTCCATTAAGTATAATGTTGACTGTACAGGCACACCTTAGGATTTTGTGGGTTCAGATCTAGACCACTGAAATAAAGCAAATCACATGAATTCTTTGGTTTCCCAGTGTATATAAAAGTTAAATTTACACTACGCTGTAGTCTATTACGTGCAATAGTATTATGTCTTTAAAAATGTATATACCTTAATTTAAACAAACTTTATTACTAAAAAATGCCAACCATCATCAGCACCTCAGTGAGTCGTAGAAGTAACATCAAAGATCACCAATCACAGATCACTATCACAAATATAATAATAATGAAAAAGCTTGAAATATTGTGAGAATTGCCAAAATGTGACACAGAGACATGAAGTGAGCAAATATTGTTGGGGAAAAGGTGCCCGTAGACTTGCTCAACACAGGGTTGACACAAACATTCAATTTGTAAAAAAAACCACAACATCTGCAAAGTGCAATGAAGCAAAGCACAATAAAACAAAGCATGCCTGTATGTATTTTGTAGATGCCCCTTAACAGGTTGTGCACATTTCTCATTATTCCTATTTAAATGGGAGTTTTTACCAAGAATGTATGTTGAATCTTTAAAATGCTTTTTCTGCACCAATTGATTATGATTATGTAATTCTTCTTCTTTAGCCTATTAATATGGTGGATTATATTGGGGTTTTTTTTGTTTTTGTTTTTGTTTTGGCTGTGTTGGGTCTTCATTGCTGCACGCGAGCGGGAGCCACTCTTCAATGCGGTGTGCAGGCTTCTCACTGCGGTGGCTTCTTTGTTGTGGAGCACGGGGTCTAGGCACGCAGGCTTCAGTAGTTGTGGCACGTGGGCTCAGTAGTTGTGGCTTGAGGGCTCTAGAGCACAGGCTCAGTAGTTGTGGCGCACGGGCTTCGTTGCTCTGCAGCACGTGGGATCTTCCCGGAACAGGGCTCAAACCTGTGTCCCCTGCATTGGCAAGAGGATTCTTAACCACTGTGACACCAGGGAATCCCTACATTGATTTTTGAATATTAAACCAGCATTGCATCCTGGAATAAACCCCACTTGGTCATGGTGCATAATTCTTTTTACATTGCTAAATTCTATTTCTTAATACTTTGCTAAGGATTTTTGTGTCTACATTTATGAGGGACATTGTTATGTAATTTCCTTTTATTATATTGTCTTTATTTGGCTTTGCAATCAGGATGCTCCTCGCTTCATAAAATGAATTTGGGAAGTGTTCCATCCTCTTCTGTTTTGTAGAAGAGCTGTATATAATTATTGTTAATTCTTTAAATGTTTGGCAGAATTCTCCAATGACACCATTTGGCCTGAAGATTTGTTTAAGGGGTTTTAAATTAATTCAATTTCCTTAATAGTTATAGAGTTATTCAAATTGTCGTACATATGGGCTGAATTACAGTATTTGTTTTTGAAAGCATTGGCCCATTTCATCTAAGTTTTCAGATTTCTGTTTACAGAGTTGTTCCTAGTATTCTTTTATTACCCTTTTAATGTTTTCAGGGTCTGTAGTAATATCCCTTGTTTCACTCCTGATATTAGTAATTTGTTTTTTCTTTTTTTTCTTTGACAATGTTGCTAGAGGTCTGTCAATTTTATCGATCTTTTCAAAGAACCAGCTCTTTGTTTTACTGATATTCTCTCTCCTTTTTAATCTTCTAGTTCACTGATTCTTTCTTCTGTCTCCTCCATTCTGATGCTGACACCATCCACTGAGTTTTTTATTTAGGTTATTGTATTTTTCTGCTCTAAAAGTCCATTTGGCTTTCCTTTATATCTTCCATTTCTTTGCCTAGACTTTCTATTCTTTGCCAAGACTTTCTATTTTTTCATGTTTCAAGGGTGTCTGTAATTGCTCTTCGAAGCATTTTTTATGAGGGTTGCTTTAAACTATTATTCAAGTTATTCTAACATCTCTGTCATTTCAGTGTTGGTATCTATTGACTACGTTTTCTCATTCAGTTTGAAATCCTCCTGATTCTTGGTAGGACAAGTGATGTTTTACTGAAACAGGTACATTTTCATGTTATGTTGTGAGACTCTGGATCTTATTTAAATCCTCTGTATTTCTCTGACATGAAAGGAGTCATTACTGACAGGTGGAGGGAGAAGTCCAAGTTCCCTACTTGGTCTGTGTTGACACCCCAGTGATGGGGATGAGTTCCTCCTATTGCTGGGTAGGGGTGAGAATTCTGGCTCTCCATGTAGCCTCCACTGACATGGTGGTGGATGGAGCATCATTATTGTCAAATGGCAGTGAAAGTTCTGACTTTCCACTTGGCTTCCTCTGACACTACCATAGCAGGAGGTGGGAGGAGGTACTGGGTACAGGTGGATGTCCAGGCTCCCCACCTGGTCTCTACTGACACCCCAGGGGATGGTGTGAATTTCCTTCTGGCATGAATGAAAGTCCCAGCTCCCTGGTTGGCCTTCTCTGACACCACTGTGGTGGCAGAGTTGGTGCAGCTTGTCATAGCATGGGCAGAGCAGAAGTCCAGGCTTCCCACCTGGCCTTTGTTGGCATGGGTAGGAGGGAACACAGTTCTTTCTGTGGTGTTTGACTAAGTCGAGCAGTACTGCCTAAAAGTTTTCTGTCTTGCTGACTGTCTTTTCCTAGTCCTTTGGCTAAACAAAGCAGACTTCTTTTTTTGCCTTCTTACTGGTGTTTCTGGGTTGTCAGCTTCACCAGTACCCAGTCTAGAATATATGAGTCAAAAAGAAAGCAAGGGAACTCCCCACCGTGCTATCCCTTGGGTCTGGTGGTCCTAGCTGGTCTGCTTTCTTGTCTCCACCTTTCAGAGTTATTTTATGTCTGCTTTATATGTAATGTTTAGACTTTTTAGTTGTTCTAAGTGGAAGGAATAGGGAAAAGTACATCTACTCCAGCTTCCCAAAAGTACATGACATATTTAGATTTGAATTTTAAGTAAGTTCATCTGGGAGAAGTGCGATAACTGATTGATAATATTAGATTTATTTAGCTTCCACAAACATAGAGATAAGGAGAAAGAGAGAAAATCATGCATAAACGTTAATATATAATTACTCTATGTCATAGTTCCACCCTTTAAAAAAGTTCTTAAATACGTACCACCAATTTAATGATAATCTATCATGAATAAGGAAGATTACACGGTACATGTGTGCCAGTTACAGACACTTCAGAAAAAATAAAATGAACAAGTATGCTTGTGACAATCAAGGAATAATGAATATCTCCAACATACATGAATATATTCGATTCGTAACATATGGAGGAGAGTTCTATATTCTGCTTTTCTGTTTACCTAATTTCACTGTATGCAATTTCCAATGTCATTAAATATTCTAGAAGTCACAATTTTAATGAGTATTTCCTTAGGGTAAATTTCTAGAGAAAATAATACTGGATGAAAAACATGTAAACCTTTTTTTAAATCCCTTGATACACATCACCAACTCATTTTCCAGAAAGAGTATATCAATTTTATTCCTTTTCCTAGTATATAAGTTTGCTCTTCCTACTGCATTTCTACCAGATCTGAGTATTATCCTTTCAAAAGTCTTTGCTAATTTAATAAAGTAAAAAGTTATCTCACTTTAACTCATCTTTCTTTGATTAGTAATAAGTTAGTTAGTTTGTTTACATGTTTATAAGCCATGGATAAGTCTTCTTAAAATTTTCTCATATCATATGCTCATTTATTTATATACTGTGATGTTACTATTTTTCTTATTTATTTATAGAGGCTTTTTATGTATTATGGAAAATGAACCATTGTTAGTCATACTTGTTTAGATATTCCTCTACTGTGTCATTTGAAATATGTACATTTAAAATTTTTTGGATAATCAGTTTAACGCTTTTGCTTTGGGACTCTTTTTCCTAGGAGGAATGTTTTTAAAACTATACAAAAGGACATGTCACTTTTTTCCTTCATCTATGTAATTCTGTGGTTTGGTTTAACTTTAGAGATAAGGAGAGGTGAGAGATGTAGGTCTACCCCAGTGGGATATGAAATAAATATACCAACATAGTTAACTACAGCAAGTGCCACTAGGCTGACCGGAGAAGGACCGATGAAGGTGAACAGACTCTTGTTCCTATCTGCTTAAAATAGCCATTCCCTGGTTTCAGACAATTCCCTTGATCTTCCTTCTTCCAATTGACTTGGCAGACAAGTCCTTGGTTTAACCTCTCTCCCACTTTATTCTCTAATCTGCCAGGAAATTAATGCAAGTCCTGAGCCTCCCTAAACACAGCTTTTTCCAGGCATCCTTTTTCATCTTTGATTCTGAAACTGAAATAATAAGTAAAAGCAAACTTTGCTATTCTGTTGGCATATGTGCCTTCAAGGAATATTTATTTAAAGGAAAAAAATCTCTTTGAGTGGGTCTATATTGTCATAACTACCCCTCCCAGAAAAAACTAAACACTTCATCCTCCATCTAAGGGTTTCTATCTACCCAGTTGCTGGGCCTCATTTACGTCCAGCATCTGGATGTCAGGTGTTGGATGCACACATCTGTCATCAAGGCCTAGAACACAGCAATGCAAAGTCCTCTCAGCTGGAGTTGTCCAGAGAGCTCACTATCGGTTTGCTGTTCTCAGTCACAAATGGACCTGTGTGGGACCTATCACATCTGCCAGTTTCCCAGGGCTTCATTTTAGGACATTCTTCCTTCACTACACAGATTTCGCTGCCACATTTTGCCCAGAATTACCTACCTAGTCTGTTACCTAGCTCTAACCCTCTCCTGAGCATTCCCAAAGGGCAATGCCATCATCTGGGTCATGACAAGCCCCTCTCATTTCTTTGTACTGATGGATCCTTGCACATAATTGAAAATTAAAAAGAAAATAATCTGGCAGTTGTTTTCTTTACAGAAAACATTTCCAAAATTAACAATTTATTATGCCTGTGACAAAAATAATTCATCTGCTTTGTACGGATACTGCCTGGAAATAAACTTCCACAAGGTCATTTGAGTTATTGTGTACGATCTTAGGATACTGAAAATTATCCAAATCGTGGGATACCAAAGAACGCAACACAAGCTGACAGCCTGGGTGAATGCATTTCAAAGAGGCTTGGGGAGGCTAGTGTATGCTTCTTCAAATGTACAGATACCAATGCAAGGCTACATGAATCAGGCAAAGATGACACCATCAAAGGAATTAATAAAGCTCCAGTAACTGACCCCAAAGAAATGGAGACCTACAGATTACTTGAAAAAGAATTCAAAATAATCATCTTAAAGAAACTCAGTGAAATGCAAGAACACAGATAACTAAACAAAATCAGGAAAAAAAATGCATGAACAAAATGAGGGAGGCTAGTGGAGACTGGACCAGAGAATCTGCCAGTGATCAGGAGACCAGGGTCCCCGTACCACCTCTATCAGGACGGAACCTGAGATAACAGCACACTTCTGAGCTTTGTTCAAAAGGGAAATCCAATTTTCATCCCCAGCTGGACCCCACTACTTTTGCTGACCTGCATACAATGGTACTGATACCCAAACCCTTTTCATTTAATCACTGAAAATTATTTCTAAAACTACTCTTAAAGTCTCAGGAAATTATCCTGAGGACATTAAGCAAATGGAGAAACATCTATTCAAAAAAATCTGAACTTAAATATCATTTGAACCTCATCCACCTCCCCCCACCTCTCCCAATAGCTCAGTGTGATGGGAGCTATACTCTGGGCAGGTGCAGTCAAGAGGATGGGGCTCCCCCTCCCACTACCTCCCAGTCTAGGGCTATGGCTATGGCTATGCAGGCCACTGGCATCTCTCATTCCCTCCACCCTTCACTACCAGCTCCATATTACAGAAGCTTTATTCAAGGCAGATACAGCCTAAAGGACTGCAGCTCCCTTCCCCATCCAGTCCCCATTCATAGGGCAGAAGCTCTACTCCAGACACAGCAAGTCAAGAATCCTGAATCCTGAGCATCCATGACTCAGCTTGCTTCTAGGATGGAGGTCTCATGCCAGGAAGCATAAGCTAGGAAAACCAGGAGCTACCATCCCTGTCCAGAGTCCTGCTTGCAGGGGTGTCACATCAGGGGAAGCAAGTCGTTGTCTCACCCCCAGCTCAGAATATTACACAAGCTCTTCTCAGGAAGAGAGGCAGGCCATAAGAACAGAGATCTCTGCATCTTTGTGTAGGAAACCAGCTGTTTTGGGGAACAAAGCATGCAGAAGATCGTGCCTGTGAGTGTTTTTACAAACAGTGGAGACCTTAATGGTGAGCAGCTAAGAGTTGCTGGTAGCTCTATAATTCTTTTAGCAACAAGCTGAAAGATGATAAGTTCAGTGAAATGGTAGGTCAGCCAGAAGTTTAACATAAAGAATCAGGGAAAGAGATGGCTAAGCAGTGTCCTCTGTGATTGGATCAGCCTCAAAGACTGGAAATATCCTGCCCCTGCAAAGGGAGCCAAATTTAACTGGAGCACAAACACACTGTGACATAATATATGCCCGGGGCATTGCTTAAAACAACATAGCAATCAGCTAGTGATTAATGGGGACCAACAACTGGTTTGATACCAATAGAGGCAGATAGTTCAAAGCTTATAGGGTAAATGTTCATAGCTGCATTATTTACAATTGCCAAGATATGGAAGCAATCTAAGTGCCCAACAAGAGATGAATGGATAAAGAAGATGTGGTATACATATATACAATGGAATACTCTTCAGCCATAAAAAGTAATGAAATTTTGTCATTTGCAGCAACATGGATGGACTTAGAGGGCATTATGCTAAGTGAAATAAGTCAGAGAATGACAAATGCTGTATGATATCACTTATACATGGAATCTAAAAAATACAACAAAATAGTGAATATAACAAAAAAAGAAGCAGACTCACAGATACAGAGAACAAACTAGTGGTTACCAGTGGGGAGAGGGAAGAGGGGAGAGGCAATGTAGGGGTAGGGGATTAAATAAGTTACATAAGTTACATAAGTTAAATAAGTTACAAGGATATACTGTACAACATGGGGAATATAGCCAATGTTTTATAATAACCATAAATGCAGCATAACCTTTAAAAATTGTGAATCACTACGCTGTACACCTGTAACTTATATAATATTTTACATCAACTATACTTCAACAAAAAAATGTTTAATTAAAAAAAAGAAACAATAAACAAAGCTTATTGGGGAGATGAGGGAAGGTGACAGTAAACACAGCCACAGTCCTCCCAGGCACTCATCTACACAGTCACATGCTCAAGGCTGCACCCCCCTCAGGCGTGACATCAGAGACTGTACATTGCAGGAGTAACAGCTTTCACTGAACAAAAACTGAGAATTAATTTCTAGTAGATCTACCTTATAAGAAATACTAGAGGAAGTTCTTCAGGCTCAAAGCAAGTTATAACAGATAGTAATTTAAATCCACACACAAAGAACAAGGAGCTCCAGTAAAGGTAATTATGCAGGCAATCATGTAAGATGGTATAATTACATATTTCTTCTCCTTTTTTCTTTTAACAGATTTTAAAAGCATTTAAAGAGAACATTTTGAATATAATTTATTGTGATGCCTATAACATATGGAAATGTAATAATACATTTGACAATAACTGCACAAAAAAAGAGGTAGATGGGAACAAATCTGTATTGGAACAGGCAGTGACACCAGCTGGTAACTCATATCCACAGGAAAAAGATAAGAGATACAGAAATGATAAATAAGAAGGTTAATGTAACAAACTTTATAAATATATACTTGTTCTCCTTTCTTCCCTTATTTCTATAAAAGAAATAAAATTATATAAAGTAATAACTATAACAATAAATTGTTAGGTTTGTAACTTTTATAGATGTAATATGTTTAACAATAATAAAACAAAAAGGCAAGGAAGGAATAGAGCTATACAGGAGTAAAGTTTCTACATCTTGCTGGAATTAAAATAAATCAGAAGATTCCAATAACTTAAGATGTATATCCTAAACCCTGAAATAACCAATAAGAAAATAACACAAAAAATATACCTTTAAAACTCACTGAGGGGCTTCCCTGGGGGCGCAGTGGTTGAGAGTCCGCCTGCCAATGCAGGGGACACGGGTTCATGCCCCAGTCCGGGAAGATCCCACATGCCACGGAGCGGCTAGGCCTGTGAGACATAGCCTCTGAGCCTGCACGTCCGGAGCCTGTGCTCCACAATGGGAGAGGCCACAACAGTGAGAGGCCCGCGTGCCGCAAAAAAAAAAAAAAAAAAAAAAAAAACATTGAAAGAATTAAAATGTTGCACTGAAAAATATTCACTTACTGTAAATTGAGGCAGTAAAGGAGGAACAGAGGAACAAAAAGTACATGAAATATAAAAAAACAAAAAGCAAAATGGCAAGTGTAAATCCAGCCTCATCTATAGTAACATTAAATGTGAATGGATTAAATATCCAATAAAAAGGCAGAGATTGTCATAACAGATTTAAAAAACAAGTTTCAACAATATTCTTTCAGGACTTCCCTGGTGACACAGTGGTTAAGAATCCACCTGCCAATGCAGGGGACATGCGTTCGAGCCTTGGTCCAGGAAGAACCCACGTGCTGCGGAGCTACTAAGCCCACGTGCCACACTACTGAGCCTGCACTCTAGAGCCCGCGAGCCACAACTACTAAAGCCCACGTGCCACAGCAGCTGAAGCCCGTGCACCTAGAGCCTGTGCTCCGCAATAAGAGAAGCCACCACAATGAGAAGCCCATGCGCCACAATGAAGTGTAGCCCCCGTGCACTGCAACTAGGGAAGCCCACATGCAGCAACAAAAAACCCAACGCAGCCAAATAAATAAATAAATTTATTTTAAAAAAATATTCTCTCTATAAGAGATATACTTTAGATTCAAAAATACAAATAAGTTCAAAGTAAAATGATGTAAAAAGATATATCCTGCAAACAGCAACCATAAGAGCTGGAGGGGATAAACTAATAACAGAAAATAGATTTTTAAAATGTTACCAGATATAAAGAGGAACATTTTATAATCGTCCTTTAGGTATCAATATCTAGATTGGAAAGGAAGAAGTAAAGCTATATCTATTTGAAGATGCCATGATTTTGTATATAGAAAATCCTAAGGAATCAACTAAAAATCTGTTAGCACTAATAAACAAGTTTAGCATGATACAAGGATACAAGATCAATATACAAAAATTGTTGCTGAGTACAAGATCAATATACGAAAATTAATTATATTTCTATACACTAGCAATAAGTAATCCAAAAATAAAACTAAGAGAACAATTTCATTTATAATAGCACCAAAATCAATAAAATACTTAGTAAAAAATTTATCAAAATAAGCTTAAGACTTCTATGCTGAAAACTGTAAAATACTGTTGAAAGAAATTGAAGATATAAACAAATGGGAAGACATACCATGTTTATTAATTGGAAGGTTTAATATCATTAAGATGGCAATATTCCCCAAATTGATATACACATTCAATTAAATTCCCATCAAAATTCAAGCTTTTTGTCAGAAATTGACACATTTCTCCTAAAATTCACATGGAAATAGAAGGGACCCAGAATAGCCAAAACAATCTCGGAAAAGAATAGTAATGTTATAGGACTCACACTTCCCAATTTGAAAACTTACCACATAGCTACAGTAATTAGGTGTGGTACTGACATAGAATGGACATATAGATCAATGGAAAAAATTGAAAGTCCAGAAATAAATTCTTACATTTGTGGTCCATCGGTTTTTCAATAAGGTGCCAAGACAAATCAATAGTGAAAGAACAGGGGTTTTTTTCAACAAACAGTACTGGGACAATGGGATCTCCACATGCAAAAGAATGAGTATAGTGTAAGTCCTTTCTTACACTATACACAAAAATTAACTGAAAATGAATCATAAACCTAGATCTAGGAGCTAAAACTATAACGCTCTTAGAAGAAAGCATAGGAGTAAATCTTCATGACCTTGGTTTAGTCAATGATTTCTTAGATACGATACCAAAAGCAAAAGCAACAAAGGAGAAACAAGAGTATCTGGACTTCATCAAAATTAAAAACTTTTGTGCTTCAAAGGGCATTACCAATAAAGTGAAAAGACAACTCAAAAAATGGGAGAAAATATTTTCAGAACATATATCTGATAAGGGAATTGTAGCCAGAGTATATAAAGAGCTCTTGCAACCCACTAGTAAAAGATGAATAACTCAATTTTTTAAATGGGTAAAGAACTGAATAGACATTTCTTCAAAGAAGATATACAAATGGGGACTTCCCTGGTGGCTCAGTGGTTAAGAATCTGCCTGCCAATGTAGGGGAAACGGGTTCAAGCCCTGGGCCAGGAAGATCCCACATGCCATGGAGCAACTAAGCCCATGCACCACAACCACTGAGTTTGCCCTCTAGAGCCTGCGAGCCACAACTACTGAGCCCACGTGCCACAACTACTGAAGTCCGCGTGCCTAGAGCCCATGCTCCACAACAAGAGAAGCCACCACAAAGAGAAGCCCATGCACCACAACGAAGAGTAGCCCCTGCTCACCACAACTAGAGAAATCCCAAGCACAGCAACAAAGACCCAATGCAGCCAAAAATAAAAAATAAAATTAAATCTTTAAAAAAATAAGAAGATATACAAATGGCCAGTAATCACATAAAAAGATGCTCAATATCATTAGTCATTAGAGAAATACGAATCAAAATCGCAAGCAGATAGCACTTCATACTCACTAGGTGGCTATAATAAAAAAGACAATAACAAGTGTTGGTGAGGATGTGGAGAAACTGGAACACTTATACACTGCTGGTGGGAATGTATGATGCTACAGCCACTTTGGAAAACATTTTGGCAGTTCCTCAAAATATTAAACATACAGTTACCAAAGGGCCCAGCATTTCCACTCCTAGGTAAGGCATTAAAACATACATCCTCACAAAAACTTGTGTGTGTATAACTGTTAATAGGAGCATTACTCACAATAACCAAAAGGTGAAAGCAACCCAATGTCCATCAATTGATGAATGGATAAACAAAATGTGGTATATCCACACAAAGGAATAGTATTTGGACTATAAAAAGGAATGAATTCTGATACATACTACAGCATGCATGAATCTGGAAAACATTATGCCAAATGAATGATGTCAGTGACAAAGACAACATATTGTGTGATTTTATTGATATGAAATGGCCAGAAAAGGCAAATTTATAAAGACAGATAGTAGATTAGTCCTTGCCTAGGGTTGGGGGTAGGGGTAATTGGAAGTGACTGCTAATGAGTATAGGGTTTCTTTTAGGGATTGACAAAAATTTTGTAAAATTAGACTGTGGTGATGGATGCACAACTCTGTGAATATACAAAAAAAGCATTGAATTGTATACTTTGAATGGGCAAATTTATGGTATTTGAATTCTACCATAATTCAATATAGTACCATACTGAAAAATCAATATCAAAAAAGCTGTTTAAAAAAACAGTTGGGGCAGTTAATTTTACTGCTTCATGGGCTCTTGAATTTCCAATCCTACATAATCAGAAATATGCTGCTACTCACAAAGCACTGTCTGCATTTCATGAGAGCTGTGTGGACATCCAAGAGGCAGTCTGTGCAGGCAAGTGGGGAATGCATCACGTGTGTAAAGCTTCTACAGAGATGAGTGCAGAATAGTAACTAAAATGTCCCCAGACATTCATTTTGAGGATAAGATAGAAGACTTCTGAAATGTAAGACAAAACCCACTCCATGCGGACAGTATTCTAAATTTAGCTGTAGTATTAAGCCAGTTTGTCAGGCGAAAGCTCCTGGGTTGGCACCTTTGGTTTTCACTGCACTTCTCTCTAGACAGACAGGTTTGGTCTCATAACTATGAGCTTCCTTTTACTAATACATTATTCATAAGGTTTAAGTAGCACCTTCTGACAGTTTTCCCCCAGACACTGAGAACTTCCTTCGAGTTCTATTATAATTTGCATCTATAAGTTCTTCCGCCTAAGTGAACCGCTGAAGTGACAAGTCCCAGTGAGATCATTCTTCGTCCTCCCTGTCCTGCAGGTGTACCTGTGTCTTTAGATAACCATCAGCCAAGATAACGGGAAAGGGGAAGATTCAAAGCTGGCACAAATTAAGAGTCCACAAGAACAACTTCCAGCATGACTGTCAAGAGGGAGACTCTTGGCCCCATGAGTCTTCGGTCCACTGACTTTCTCTTGGGGGCAGGGAAGAGAGAAGGTGAAGAAGATTCTGGTTATTATTGGGTTGTTACGTGTAAGCGTCTTTGGGATAAAGAAAGGAAATGAGAATTTCCAGAGCAACTGCTCCAAGTGCTTGGTGCATTCACATGGGTTACAGAAGTTAATCCACAAAATAATCTTTGAGGGAGGTATCAGCAAACCCAGATCTCTAGAAGGAGAAACCAAATCCCAGCAAAGGGAAATCACTTGCTTGAGGCCATGTTGGAACTTGATCCTCACCTCATCCCACCTCAAGCCCTCTGCTGGCGTGATTCTGTGGTCACATGGACCAGTGGCCACTGACCAGGGTGATGGGGGTTGGGTTTGGGTCAACCCTAAGGCTATCATCTTTGAGGGGAAGCAAATATCGGAGACTTTGTTGACTCTAAAATCTCTGGCTGAAAAAGAGAGAAAACAGATGCAGTCTGTTCATTATATGTACACTAAATATTTATCAGCATGTGAAGTCTTTCTGGAATCATTTAAAATATTCATTTATTCAAATTATCAAATAATTGTCTTTCTCTTTAAACGAATATTGGGAATTTTGTATGCCTATAAGGAGAGGTAAATAGATGCCCTCCACTGTCAGCCAGCAAGCGACTAAAGCTTGCCATTATGAAAAAGGAAGAGCAAAACTTGGATGTTATCCAAAGGAAGAATGTTGGACTTTTTGCCCAAAGTAGAAAGGCAACACAGACTTTTAAAGTAACAGTAAATTAAGCTCCCAAAGCTGGAATACTAGAAACAACCTCCAGTAATTGGCTAACCCTGCAGCTGTATGTCACGGTGGGTGCGAGCCTGGGGCCCAGGGCTGGGTTTTTTGCTCTCTGTTCCCATCGAAAGGTGGGAACACGATCAAAGGATGCAGAGAAACTGAGATTCAGTGCCTTGCGTTTCATATCAGCCGTCTGGTCCCGTACAAAAGCATTTTGATGTATTTTTTAAAAGAAGCCAAATTTCCACTCCTCACAAGATCTGAAAATAGGGCATATGCTAACATATTCTACAATTTCACTTTCAGATCAAAGTTCACCCATCCCAGGTCATCTTTAAGATGTGGAGGCAGGCCATCTGCCTGCAGAAGCATCAACAGCGGGACCCATTCACACTGTGCCAGCATTTCCTAAACTGCCTTCTGCACACCTCTCGAAAAACAACAATATTCTCAGGACCATGGGTCAGTAAACACTGAAAAAAGTTTGGGGGTGGGGGGAATGCAGTGATGAGCCCAGATGAATACATCCTAGGAAAAGCCAGCATGGAGGCTGGCAGATTTCAACAGCAAGTACAAGAAACATTAGCCCAAAACCAGTTTTCAGGAAACAGGCCTGACCTGCAGTAGGGGCTCAGTCAACCTGTGGAAGGCCAAACAGCAGTTCTGGAGGATGACTCCAGGCCCAGAATAGGGGGCGGAAATCTGAGATGGCAACGTATTCAGTTCTTCTGCAAGGCTAACGCCAGTCGGAGGCTGAAACATAACGTGCAGAAGGATCTTAGGAGAAAATTCAGGCCTGGGGGGAAGATCACTGTGATACACTGGTCAGGGCCATCAGGGAAAATGCTTGCTCAGTGCAGCCAACAATTGCAAAAAATTCTAGTATTTGCAGAGACGTGGGTGGACCTAGAGACTGTCATTCAGAGGGAAGTTAAGTCAGAAAGAGAAAAACACATATCGAATAATATCGCTTATATGGGGAATCTAGAAAAATGGTACAGATGAACTTATTTGCAAAGCAGAAGTAGTCACAGATGTAGAGAACAAACTTATGGTTACCAAGAGGGGGAGGGTGGGAGGGATGAACTGGGAGATTGGGATTGACATATATACACTACTATGTATGTATAAAATAGATAACAAATGAGAACCTACTGTATAGTACAGTAGGTTCTACTCAGTGATCTGCGGTGACCTAAAGGGGAAGGAAATCTTAAAAAGAGAGGATATATGTATACATATAACTGATTCACTTTGCTGTACAGCAGAAACTAACACAACATTGTAAAGCAACTATACTCCAATAAAAATTAATAATAAAAAATTTAAAAAGAAAGTAATACATGCACGTGGTTTAAAAATTGGTATTAAAAGAAGGACCTTCTCCTTCTCCACCCCTACCCACACCCTATAAATAACTGCTGGTGACAAGCTCTTACATACCCTTTCAGAGGCTGTGTGTGTGCACGCACTTGTATATATCCATCCATCCTTTTCTTTACACAGATCAGATCACGCAGTACCTACCAATCTGTACCTTGCTTTTTTCACCTAATAAGATATCTCTGAGTTCTTTGTATATCATATTACCATCCCACCTCCTTCTTCATTCTTTGTAACAACCAGATAGTATTCCATTATATGGATTAACTACTTTTTATTTAACCAATCTCCCATTAGATGCTGAAGTATTTACAGTATATTTCTACGATAAGCAATACTAACCTTAAATATTCATTTCTGCTCTTCTACATAAGGTACAGTATATCTTTAAGTACATTTCTGGAAGAGAAGTTTCTGGTACAAAGGGAGTGGGCATGAACAATTTTTGATAAACATTGAGAATCAAGAGCCTACTGAGGGCTTCCCTGGTGGCACAGTGGTTGAGAGTCCTCCTGCCAATGCAGGGGACACGGGTTCATGCCCCGGTCCGGGAAGATCCCACATGCTGTGGAGCGGCTGGGCCCATGAGCCATGGCCGCTGAGCCTGCGCGTCCGGAGCCTGTGCTCTGCAATGGGAGAGGCCACAACAGTGAGAGGCCCACGTACCACAAAAAAAAAAAAAAAAAAAAAATAGAGGCTACTGAAATAACAATAATAATGGCTATTAAATTCAAACAGAAAATATTATTTATCCCTAAACACAAAATAGCACTTAGGACAACCACAGGGAACAGGAAAGTGTTCATTTCACTCCCGGTCCCCAGAACCACTATTTGCTGGTCCCCTCCTCACAAGTGCTTCGCCTCACCAGTTCCAGCATGGGCCCGTCCACACTTGCTAATAGAGAATCTCAGCTCTTCTCTGAAAGCCCCTGCAATCTCTTTTAGTGTGATGGCTACACCTGGCATTAGACCATCTAGGTTTTGATCCTAGAGAGATCCACCTGTCACAGCTAGAATAGGGCTCAGCAACCATTTTTTGTAAGGACCAGTTACTCAATATTTTTTGCTTTGCTGGCCATATGGTTTCTGTTGCAACTACTCAACTCTGCCAATAGTAAGAAAGCAGCTGAACGAATGGGCTTAGCTGTGATCCCACAAAACTTTATCTCTAAAAACAGGCAGTGAGCCAGATGTGGCCACCAGTTTAGAGAACTGGAAGATGAATATTGGCTATTTGCCGATGAGATAGTTTTACCATCGCAAGCTGGGGGGTCCTTAAGAAACAACTAGCCCTACAATCTAATGACTTATGCAAAGAAACCTTAAGAGCAGTTATTCTAAATCATTGGTTTTATAACAATTCTCTAAATCCAACTCCATGCCCAAAGCATCACAAAGAAGCACTAACCCTGAGGACCCTTAGCAAATACAAGGCCAATGTCGAACAAGTTTGGGAAACACTGCATACTATATTCACCTCCCCAAGAGAGTCCTACTATACATGGGACAGCAAATTAATGGTTTTGAGAAGTACTGCAATAAAGAAACCTGCTTACTGAGTTTTCCTAAGTTACTTGGGCATCAAATCCATTTTTTGCAGAGTATAGCATTCTGGGACACACCTTTTACAAATGCCTGGTTGGATGATGACCAAGATCACTTTCATCTCAATCCCTTATGTATAGCCAGTAGGGCTCCAAAGGGCTGCCTTGACCAAGCCCTTGCATTTCCAGCAGGTGAGGGCAGAGATTTTCAACTTGTTTAGAAGTGGCTCCAAGTTGTGAATGATCTACATCATTTCCTCAGAAGGACCAGCAGTGGGTAAGAGTCTGGACACTAAATGAATATGATTGAAGTTGAAAGTTTTAATAGCAAAAGGTTCATGGGCCTCTTGACCTATTCAAGACCACAACAGGATGCTGTTAAGGATAAGGCAGGCCAGAGTTGATGTGTGACCTCACTCCTCTAACTGATAGGACAACACCAAGCTCCAGCTAAAGAGGGAAGGGGGTCCTGCAGGGGTAGGAGGCACTCTTCTCAAAGAAACAAAAATGCAGGGATCCATGAGCAGAGAAACTTTCGGACACTGGTCAGAATTGAGGTACAAAGTTTTTATGTAAGTCTTTCCATCTTTTGTCTCATTGGAGAAAAGATGTAGATTTACCATTTCAGCATTTATTCAATCAACAGTTTTTATGGGGAATCTTCTATGTGCCAGGTACTTCCTAGAGCTGAGGATACAGCAGTGAACAACCAAAGTTTCTGCTCTTAAGAAGCTTACATTCTACAGAAGGGAGAAAGACAGTATCCATGGAAACAAAAAAATAAGGAGTAAGGGCCTGGGATAGTCTCCTGGCTTAAGTCATTGCTGTTATGAAGGCTCTTTCAGTCCATCTGTTCTTCTCTAGTGGGGAATCTATCACTTCCCTGGCAGCCTGCTCTTCAGCTCAATACAACAGAATTAGATGTGGATTTATTTTTATTCACTCTCTTCAGGTTGTGCTTCTGACTCAGAATCTGTGTCTTTCATCAATTCTGGAACACTTTTAAGCAATATTTCTTTTATTATTTCCTCCCCTCATTTCTCTGTATTGACTATTTCTGGTGTACCACTCAAACGTTAGTGTAAATTTCTCACTTGTTCCTACATGTTTCCTAATCCTGCTTATGTATTTTCCATGTCTTTGTCTCCATGTGATGTATTAGGTATAATATCTTCAGGTAGAACTTCTCATTTACTAATTTTCTCTTTAGTTGTATCTAATCAATTTAACTGATCTTTTGAGTTTCTATTTGCTAATTTTTAGTGTTCTTGGTTATTTCTGCTAACCTCTTATTCCTCAGTCATTGTTTTCATACCTTCTTTTGTTTATTTAGATATTTCATTTTCTACACCTGGTAACATCTGCAGTCTTTGCAGGTCTGACACTATTGTTTATCACTTTGGCCAGCCAGTTCATTATGGCTTATTTCCTCATGTGCTACATGAGTTTAGATTGTGGGTCCATGTTCCTTTGAACATTAGCTCTGGAAATCTAAGTTTAATGTGTTTTCTCCAGAGAAGATTTCAGATTGTTTTCCAGGGCCTGGGGGGTATTCTCAATTTAAGATGACCTTAAACCAAATCAGGATTACAGTTATGGGAACTCTATCCCTGGACTCCATTTGGGTTTTCTGGCCCCTCCATCATATTCAAGGTCAAGACATGAAATGGCATTATCATTCCCATCTTTTATCCTGGTTTTACTTTTCATTGACAATGTTACCATACTGGGTCCCAGCTTTATTCACAATTCTCAACCCAACTCCTGATCTTGTGTCAGCCCTGGGTTTGGTATCCCATCCCCCAAGCACAGAGCCTGGGAAAACTGGGATTAGCAGACACCCCCAGGACACTGTCAGTTTCCATTTACACTATTTCCCTGGAGAGAAGGTTCCTTATCACTTCATCTCACTTTATCTGTCAGTTTAGTAAAGCATTTTTTTTTAAAAAAAAAAGAGAGATGCTTTTTACATTTCATCCAGCATTGCTAGATGCTCACTATTTCCTGGAAGGGCTACTTGAAGTTTCTTTTCTTTTTTTTTTAAACATTTTTATTGGAGTATAATTGCTTTACAATGGTGTGTTAGTTTCTGCTGTATAACAAAGTGAATCAGCTATACATATACATATATCCCCATATCCCCTCCCTCTTGCGTCTCCCTCCCACCCTCCCTATCCCACTCCTCTCGGTGGTCACAAAGCACCAAGCTGATCTCCCAGTGCCATGGGGCTGCTTCCCACTAGCTATCTATTTTACACTTGGTAGTGTATATATGTCCATGCTACTCTCACTTCATCCCAGCTTACCCTTCCCCCTCCCCGTTTCTTGTCTACTCTGCACCCAAACAGAATTTGTTTTCAAAAGAGAACACACAATCTATAAAGAAGGGTTCACAAGGTCTGAGTATTAGCTCTTATTTGGCCACCCGCTAGGGTGGGACTGGCTGGCTGGCTGCCTGTTTATATAAACAGTGTTGTATTGAAGCCAGCCGTGCTCATTTATTGGTGGATTATCTGCAACTACTCTTGATCTACAACAGCAGAGCTGAGTAGTTGTGACAGAGACCACATGGCCTTCAAAGTCTAAAATATTAACCATCTGGCCCTTTGCAGAAAAGTCTACCAACCCTTGAACTCGAAAGTGCCTGGAAAGAAAACACTTCCTCGGTCATATATTTATTTTCCCAACCTGTGAAACAGGCACGTCGGTCATTTCTGCTGCTCTCCTCTGCCTTAGCCATGAAGGATAATCACGAAGAAGGTATTGGTAAACATTTTTGAGAATCCAAGTTGAAATTCTTTGTAAAAACCTAGGTCCTTTATTGTTTTGTTTAAAGCAGAAACTCAGAAAAGACTCGTGAGTTTCAGAAAGCATGAGGATTATTTTAAATTTTGATATAAGAGATGGGTGACATTCAGAAGGAGCTTTGGTTTGAAATTTTGAGAATTAATCCAAAAAGTGCTCTCTGGCTAGCCTCCTGATTTCCCCACAGCCAACCTTGGAGTGCCTGGGAGTGCTTGGAGCACCCTCCAGATCAAGGGCAGGGAAGACATGCTCAAGAAGAATTACTGCAGCAGAGGGAAGCAGCACTCTCCCCAGACAAGCATCACACAAGACAGGAGCAAAGCCATTGTCACCAGCGGGTAAGACACCAACAGGCATCCCTCCCATCCCATCTTCACTGTCCCAGTGGCCAGTGTAATCCCAGTGGGCCTTTCTGGCCTCTAATGTTTTAGCAAAGGAATGTGCAGCATCAGTGACAGCAGAGGGTCTGACCTTTGTCAAGGCGAGATAACGTGGTGACCTTTACTGTCTGTTATGACCCAAGTGCTGTGGGGAGTGTGTAGGAAAAGGAATCCCACGTGTTTGTGAGCTGCATCGACTTAGCGGCTATGATCAAAGGGTTAAGTTCTGTCTGTTTTCAGCTAGATCGACAGCATTTGAACAAACAGCAACCGAACAAAAACCCATCTGCACGGATCCTGTAGAAGTGTGATTTCTTATTAGACCAACAGAAAAATGGACAGAAGTTACAGATCTCTCTAGAAACATCTAAAAAGCTAGCACGTGAATCCCCGCAAAAGCTTGGGCTGATGCTAGTGATCCCAGAGCCGCTAAGGAGGCCGGTGCAGCTGGCAGCGAGATGCAGAGATGCCCAGCTCCCTGGAGAGTGGAGGGTAAGCAGAAGCCAGCTGAGGGCTAACCTTGAGAAGTTCCTAAGCAGCCAGTTTTACCCTCTGTGCACTGGACAGCTATGTGGTCTTGGAGAGGCAGGCACAGCAAGACAGCCACGCCGAGGGCAGGAGTATCCCTCTGCCACAAACAACCAAACCCACCCTATCGATCGATCGTTATTTCTTTCGTTTACTTAACTGTCACCTACTGAGAGCCTCCCGGGGTTCTGTACTGTAGGAGACAATGGGGGGGTGTCACTGCAGGCACAGCCTGGGGGTCCCTGCTTTCAGAGGGAGTGCAGGTGTGTGCCATGGGAGCACCAAGGGGGGCACTAAGCTGAGAGTTTCTGAATGACTCCGGCCTTCCCGTCTCGGTTTAAATATCACTATATACAATTCGTATTTTAATTCACATTTTTCTTATTTATCTTTTTTCTGTTTCCTCCAAGAGTATCAGCTCCACGAGGCAGGGATTTTCGTCTGTCTTGCTCACTGCTGTATCCCCAGCACCAAGAACAGGGCTTGGCAAATAGCAGCACCAAGAACAGGGCTTGGCAAATGAATGGACCCAAAACATGTTTTTAGAGGCTTGTCATTCATTCCGACTTGTTTGTGCCACCGTCTTCAACGCATCAGCATGCCACACGGTGAGACCAGATGCCACCACCAGCACTGGGGGCCCATGGGGCTCAGCCTGAACTCCTAAGTGCAGAGGTCTCCTCGGTCCTCTGGAAAGCTCCCCGGCAGCCCATGAACCACAGCACAGGGGTCCTAGGCAGATTGGAGGGAGAAGCTGTACACGGTACAGCCTCCCCCTGAAACTGACAGAGTCCGGCTCCTGGCCGCACCTGACCACCGCTGCCCCACCTGCTCCCTCCCTCCCAGAGGGTTCCCCTGCCTTGGCAGGAAGCACCCCAGCTCTTTCTGCCCCAACCCGAAGGCCCAGCACCTCAGCTCCCCTCGGAGGTGGCCCCTTTCTATCACAGAGGATGTTTCCCACCCTTAGGACTTTGTGAGAGACATCTGTAAAAGCACCCCGAGGTCCAAGTGAGGAAAGAGGAACGGATACAAGGATGAGTGCAGTCTCCTTGAAAGCAGAGGCACTTCTGATATTTTACAAAACACAGCTGAGTGGGTTTATGCAGGTTTGGGGCCAGAGGACCCCAGAAACGGTTCTGCTGTTTCTTCCCTTCATGTCCTCAAGCCAGCAACTCACCCACTCTGTGCCCTCATCTCACCTTTCGTAGAGGACAAGAACATCTTTCACAGGCCTCATTTAGGTACCATGCAGGTGGAGTTTACTCTCTGCATTTTACCAATGAGGAATCCGAGGCTCAGAGAGGTCAGACAACCTGCCCTATATCACACAGCACCAGGATCAGGGGGAACTCTGCCTGGCCCCTGTGTGGCCACCAGGGCTGGCAGAGCTGGGCCCACTGCAGGATGCAATACCACCTGGGCTGCTAAAAATAAAAAACAGGCTTCCCTTTGGAGGGATAGGAGTGAGGTGGGAGGAAAGGGGGTCCCAGAGAAGAGAAGTAGGAAACGCAGTCAGAAACCACACCATCACCTACACACCCGGACCACACACACACCTGCTGGGTCGGTGACTCCTGGGGCCCCGCCCCTCCCCTGCATCTTACATGTCAAAGGTGTAAAGAGGAGGGTTGTCATAGTCTCGTGGCTTGTGGTGACCCGGTTTTCAAAATTACATTCTTCTTTCCCCCAAACTATATTAATAAAGAAAGAACAAGTGTGTTGTGACTCACAGAAACCTGAAATCATGCTCTCTGGGGGACTTGCCGTGAAAAGAGTCAAGGAAAATATTCTAAAAGGCGACATGTTCAACTGGTTCATTTATGCATGGAAAGCATTCTCTGTCCCCAGGAAACTGAGCTCACCTCCCAAGTCAGTCTAAGTGTCCTTGTGGAAAGCAGAGCTATTCCTACTTCTCTTGTCACCAGGGTGCAGACACGACCCCAGCTTGGAGGCCACTGTCAGGCAATCAGGCCAAACCGCAGACTGGGGGCCATACCTGGGCTTAGAGCCGTGATTACACCATGTATGAAACAATGAAGGCAGTTTTCTTCCCGGGAAAGAGCTAACGCAGGACAAGGGGGCGAGACCGGCAGAGAACGCAGGAGAGACCTCAGCCGTCTCCCAGCTCACAGCTCTGGGGGACCCAAAGCACCTCTTTCATAAAAGGCAGATTCCTGGGTCCCACCCCCAGGGAGGCTGATGCAGGGGGTCCAGGGTGGGGCTGGAGACACTCGTGCAAATAATAAAATCTATAATTCCGTAACACCAGGAACTCAGCACCGCGGCTTTCACTGTCAGCCGGGACCTGCTCACAACACCACGGGGAGGTGGCAACTATAACGTATTAGCATTTTTATTATTACTTTAACACCCCTCCCCCAAGCTGACCTGGGAGATCCACAGAGTCCCTTTCAGGAATGTTCACCTCCTAAGGAGGATGGTAATGGACTTGCTTAAAGTCACGGTCCTGGAGTGCAGGGGACGGGCTCTTGGGGTCTCTCACTCCCTTTCCTTGCTCACACTGCCTCCCAGAGATGTGATCGTTCCCCTGCTGCTGCCTGTTGCACCCTCCAGCGACAGCGCAGCCCCGCCTGGGGGGAGACCAGGGTTGGGGGGGGGGGCGGGGGAGGTGCATTTTGCAACAAGCATGAAACCAACCACAGAACCAGATGACTTCTCGTCTTGCCGATGCCTACCAGCCTGGAGCCCACAAATGTCATGCCCACTCCCCTGCCGAGGGGAAGCCCCTCCCCCCCGCCACCCCAAAGCTTTCTGTGGCTTCCACCACCTCCTGCTAGCCTTCAGAGCCTGCAGGTGGCCTCGGGGGGTCTCCCCCTGCTGCCCTCTTTCCCAAGGCGAGCCCTGCCCACCTGCTCATGTGGGCATCCCCTACCCCTTTTGCTCTGGGGGAGTTTGGTTTTTCTCCCAGCCTCAGGATGCCCACCCAGTGTGGTCAGAGCACAGATGGGGCCCTGGGGACCGCTGGTGCCCCCGGGGTGGATGCCAGCACCACTGGGCCACCCCATGCCCCATCCTCAGCCTCAAAGGCTGGTGAGAGAAAGGGGCTGCATGACCTTCTTCAGGGACATTTCAGAACTTGGGAGGCTGAGTTGTTTTCCCAATGGGTCTGTCTCCTGTATGTAAATCTGACCTGCTGGACAGATACAGACAACGCATTTCAGTGGATTCGGGCTTCGAGGCCAAAGCCCCTGTGGTCCCACCCAGGTGGACGCCCCTTCACCCCCTCCCACTGCAGGAGCCAGGGCCACTCGAGGGCTGAGCAGAGGAGCTCAGAGCTCCCTCCAGCCCCACTCGCCAGCTCTGGAGAGAGGCAGTGGGGCCAGTGGTCGAGGGGGCCCCTGGGTCACACCCTGGCCCCCTCCTCACCCTCCATGTACCCTAAGGAGACATGAGGACAATTCTAGGACCTCTGTCCGAGGGGAGAGGCATACGTAAATAAGACTGGGAGAAGCTTGTAAGAAAAGACTCAATAAATGTGCGGCAATGCGGGGCTCCTGGCATCCTGGGGACCCGCACCTGCAATGCTGCTCTCCCAGAGCCGAGTTTGAGCCCAGGCCCAGGCCCCGAGCTGCAGCCAGACCTCCTCATTCTGCTGCCACTGGACTCCCTGGCATCAAACTGGGGTGCCCACCCCCCATGACCATCTGAGGGCCCCCCCACTGGCCACCAACAGGACCCCGGGAGAAGTCCACCTCCAGGGGACCTGGTGGGGACAGACCAGTTTCACGACAAGAGCTCCCCAAGCTGTGTCACTCTCCACGGGGACTTGACGCAGCCGGGGTGGGGGGAGCCGGTGACTGGGTGTGTACCTGAGAAACAGCACATCTGCTTAGAGTACCAACAGGACTTAGTGGCAAGCAATTTAGAACCTTTGTTTTATGTTAAAACAAATGCAGACAGAAAGAGCAAAAGAGAATGCTACATGGATTTTTACTAGAAAAGTAAAATATATTTTGATCCGGGTTCGGGCAACCTGGTGTCACCCCTCTAGTCCCTCCACTCTTTGGTGACATTTCTATGGAATTTTGAGCAAGGGCCAAGGTCACACTCTACAGGAGGCTTGGGGCTTGACCAACCATCAGTCCCCTCCTTCCGGTCCCCTTCCCATGACATGCACAAGCCCGGGGGTTCCAAAACCCAGGCTGAAGGAAACATCACAGCAGTTACGACCGTTCTAAGGAACTGCAATGCAGGTCTCTGATTGGGCCTTAAAGCAGATGGAGCCAGGCCCCTCCCTGCAACCTCCTGGAGCCCAGGGCGGGCGGCAGCAACACAGCATTCTCCTCCAGGCCTGGGAATCTGCAGGCGCCACCCTCCCTTCCTCCATCAACGCGCCCAGGAGCTGGGTACCTCTCCCCGGCCCACTCTAACCTGGGGCAGCCCAGGTGCCCTCCCACGGCACTCTACTGCCCCTCCTCTTGAATCTGAGCAGGGCTCAGGCTTGCGCTGACCCCAAGAATGCAGAGTCAGGGGCGCTGTACCCATTCCGGGCCTATTCCTTCAGAGGCCTGGCAGCTTCCACTTCCTGCCTCTTGGACGGGGCCCAGCTGCCAGGAATTCCAGTGTGGATAACTCAAGGCCAATCTCAGCCTCAGTCAAACTCCCAGCTGAATGCAGCTGCGTGAGTAACCCCTGACGACAACATTTCCAGACTTCTCACCCACGTTTCATGAGCAGTAATGATTGCTACCGATTTAGGCCCTGAGTTTTGGGGCGATTCGTTACGCAGCAGCAAATAACTGAACACCAGCCCACGCGCAGGAAAGGTGGGGAAAGGCAGAGCGAGCACCTGGTGGGGGGAGACTTCAGAAGTTGAGGAAAGAGGAGGGCACAGGTGTCCCCAGAACAGGCAGGAGGCAGGCACCCAAGGGAAGTGTCCCCTCGCTCCCAGGTCACTTTGAATGTTGGTCTCCAAAAACAGTGCCCGAAGCTGGGGTCAGGGGAGACGGCTCAGTGGGCTGTGGGGCCCTGGTCCGTGACCCCAGGTTAAGTGGAACTGCTGCTTCTGGTTCCCATGGAGACGGGGCTGCTTCCTTTCTTGACCATCTTAATAACAATGATCTTGACCTTGAACTTGACTTCATCTTAGTACAAATGACCTAAAATCTGTTGTCCTCCTCCACACAGTTAACTGGGAGATTCCTCTTGAGTCATACTCCCAAGTGGCGAGATTACGACAAGGTTTTGACAAATTGAACCTGCAGTCCCCTGAGATGAACGGCGGTCATGACTTTCTCGGTTTTCAGTGCCCCACCGTGCAGGCTTCATGGTGTCTGCCCCTCCGCCGGGCTGGGCCAGGGGCTTATTTTCCTGTGCTGTTGCCTACTTCTCTCCAGAAGGCAGACTGCCAGCGAGGTCTATTGGGTGTCATAATACCTTTATTTTATTTATTTTGTAATGACTTTTTGTTAATTTTCTTTGTCTGCGTTGGGTCTTCGTTGCTGCACGCGGGCTTTCTCTAGCTGCGGCGAGCAGGGGCTGCTCTTCGTTGCGATGTGCGGGCTTCTCATTGCGGTGGCTTCTCTTGTTGCGGAGCACGGGCTCCAGGTGCGCAGGCTTCAGTAATTGTGGCTTGTGGGCTCAGTAGTTGTGGTGCACGGGCTTGGTTGCTCTGCGGCACGTGGGATCTTCCCGGGCCAGGGCTTGAACCCGTGTCCCCTGCATTGGCAGGCAGATTCTTTTTTTTTTCCGGTACGCGGGCCTCTCACTGTTGTGGCCTTTCCCATTGCGGAGCACAGGCTCCAGAAGCGCAGGCTCAGCGGCCATGGGTCACGGGCCCAGCCGCTCCACAGCATGTGGGATCTTCCAGGACCGGGGCATGGACCCGTGTCCCCTGCATCGGCAGGTGGACTCTCAACCACTGCGCCACCAGGGAAGCCCTGGCAGGTGGATTCTTAACCACTGCATCACCGGGGAAGTCCCCCATAGTCCCTTTATCACAAGAACCTTTTACAACACCTCTGAGACCTTCCCCAGACCACCAAACAAAGCTGGTTCCAAATGGGCTGCTCTAGCTGGGCAGACACCTAGAAGGGTTCTTTCCAACATGTGCTATCTCACTCTAGGAATATGAAGTTTCCTATCAAATCCTGTCCACTGAAGAAGTTCTAACCAGAAGTACAGCTTGATGCAATGTTCTCCAACATGTAAGTGACATGAATTTCACATTCTGGGAGGAAATGCAATGAGGTCATTATTAGTCTCCCACTCTGAAATGAATCCCACAAGGCATTGAACAGATCTTCCAGCTTTGCGATGATTTAGAGGTGGGTCTGAGCTGGCCTGACCTCTCTCTTGCCCTTCCCCCACTACCATGACCTCATTTGAACCAAAACCCCACCTGTCACATGACAAGCAGACCTGGTGTCCCCTACAGGAGTCCTCTTCCCCAGTATTTCCTGGGGGCCAGGAGAAACCCTACACTCTGAGACAGGGAGCTGGTTCTGAACAGGGATTACAGAGGAGGCAGAACGCTAAATCTAGGAAAGTTCCAGAGCCTTCCATGAATGGCAGGTGACCACCAGCAGGTACCTGCTCTGCCAGCTCGAGCCCAGCAGCAAGGAAGGTTGGCCACCAGGTGCCCAGAGTGTGGAACATCCCTAAAGATTTGGTCATGCCCATGAGGATGATGTTGGCTGCAAATCGGAAGACCTGGATTCTATTCCTGACTGTTCTTGGCATAACTGGAGACAAAGTAAGTGGTTCAGGCTGTTTTTCAAACTTTAACCTGCATCAGAACCACCTGGAAGGTTTGTTTGTCTCTGTGCCTCAGTCACCCCCACTGCAAAGTGGGGCAAGTGGTATCTACCCCCAGAGTTGCTGCAACGATAAAAATAAATGCTATGGGCAAAGTGCTTAGAGCATCATCTGGCCAGGGTGAGCGCTCAGTGAACGTTGGCTGCCACCATCCCTCTGCCACTTCCATACCCTTAGATGGTCGTTCCAGAGGGACCACCTTGGGAAACACGCCGGCTCTACCTGTATGCGGTGTTGGTAAGAAATTCTAGCAGGAGCGATGGTGAGACAAATGACTCAGACGTGTGCTGGAGAAGAGGTTGGAAAACAAAGACCAGGTTAGCCCGTTGTGATGGGAAAACCTACAGAAGTGAGATTCCTTCAGGAAGTCACTGGGTCGATAAAGAAGAACATTCCTGTCCGAGGAAATCTACCCTTTATCTTTCCTGTTGATGGGTGGCTCCTTTTCCCAGCGGGTAGAAGGGGGATCAACCAATCTTGAAGCAGGACTCGGAGCCCCCAGCCCCAGAGAAACAGCTCCACGGCCACCAGCGACAGTCCCTGGAGGAATTACGGAAAATGACAAAGCCAAAGAGAGCAACCATAAGAAACCAAGCTTCAAAAATAAGTTTGAATTAGAGTCTCCCTCTACGGTGCTCACCGTTCAAGACCAACCCATGTCTGACACCTCAGGCAACCCTTCCTGGACAACATCTGTGCACATCTTTCTCCCTGACCAGATGAGAGGATGGAATCCTGATCTCAGGCGCCACAGGTCCCCAGTCGCCCTGCATGTGCTTGGGGCATAGTGTATGCTGAGGGATTAAAGAGACAGGCACACAGACCCCTGGCCACCTCAACTCAAAGACGGTCACCTCTGCTCGAGCCCCCCCAAGCAAGCCCCAGCTCTGCCTCCCGGCCGAGGGGCCTCCCGGACCGGCCCTCCTTGCAGCCCCCTCCATGCGTGGCTCACCCCACGACCGCCGCATGACACCCCCACCATGAGGCCCCACAGCCCGCTGACCACAAATCAGGCCTGACACGCAGCCCTGGGCCCTGTCAACAGACAGCCTGGCTGCTCCTTCTCTCCTGGTGGATCGTGCTTTCTTTAGTTTCTTCTTCTTTTTTTAAATAGTACCTACCACTCTGGGGAGGAAGAAAGATAAAAGGCTGATTTTATTTCATCACTGAAACAGAGTTTCACTTAGATGCACTGAAAAACACAATCATTTTCTATCTAGCAAGAAGGGGCGGGTTATCCAATCAATCCTTGCTTAACAAGCACCCTTACTTCTTGCCGGTTCCAATCCTAATTCTTAACAATTTATGCAACTCTTCAGCTTTTGTCTGTATAAGCCTCCCCCATTTTGTAGCCCCACAGAACACTACTCAAGTGGTTCTTGCATCTGTGTCTCCTCAGTTTGGCTCAAATAAAACTCTTTTCTATTTCCAAAAAAATAAATAAAGAGGGAGGGGGACAAGTTAAATAAATCTATCACAGGACAAGTGTCTGCAGTTAAAAATAAGGGAGATCTTTATTTAATGATTTGGAATGATCTCCAGAACATATTGTTCTGTGGAAAACACAAGTTGTAGAACAAGGTATAGATTGTACTATCACATACGCAAAAACACACATAAATCACACTGTATGTTTCCCTCTCTCTCTACACATACACAGACGTAAATGCATACAAATCATATGGAAAGATACACGTCAAATTGTTAACAGTGGTGACCTCGAGGAAGGGGCCTGGAATGGGGTGGGAGGGCGCAAGGCGGACTCTAAATTTTGTAAGAATGTGCGCCATGTATCACTTTAAAAATACATTTTAAAATGGGTATAATCATCCAGAAATATAGCAAATGCTCATCCCTTCAGTGCCTCTTAGATTGGATTCTTCTCACTGGGCTCAGAATAAAAGGTGAGTCATCACTCCTCTGAAACATCCTTTTCTTCACAGAATTGAGAAACAGGCTTAGTTTCAGAATGTGAAATCAGGCTAGAGTTCAACGATCTAGAAATGCAAAGTTAAGGTAAAGTAAAAAGGAAAGGGTCTGAGAGGCGGACCTGAGAAGGCAGACTGATCCGCACCCTGCACTCGGTGCCATCCTGCTCTGGCCCCACGCCGGCTGGGGGACAGGGACCCAGGCAAAGCTGCTCCGTTCCTTCCTTCAGCATTTACAACTGGGAACGTACAATTAATTATGTTTTCTCAACAGGCAAACTTAGGTTTAGGGATGCTGATTCCTATATTTCCAGTTTGTATTAATTTTCCCAGCAACCAGAAATTCTCCTGAGGGCCCTGAATTTAGGAGTCTTTTCAGAGGCAGGGAAAAATAGAAATCATCCACCATACAGAAATCTTTAAGAAACAAAAACCGTGAGTCAGCAGAGCGGGAAGACAGCTGGCCTTGCACGTCCCAACTGCCTGGGGTCCCCATCTGCACATCCACCCACTTGCTGGACAACCAGGTACCTGACCAGAGCACTTGCTGGCCACGAGGCTACAGTGAGACACCAGCCCCGGGAACCTGGGCACAGGGCTGCTCAGGATGAAACTGGCAAAGTCCACCCAAGCCCAGAGCTCCAATCAGTGAGCCAGCTTGTCCTCCAGGCCCAGGACCAAGAACCAAGCTATATCACAGTCAGGGGAAGCGTGATGAACTCCACAGAGCCGCACTGGAAGGGAGAGATACTCAGCCTGGAAAACACAGCAACGGTTAAATCCCAGAGGCAAACATTGGCAGGGCTCTCTCCTTGGGAGACGGTCCCAGCTACGGAGACCAAGCATTTGTCCCCCTTGAAAAGGTTATTCCTACATAGGGAAGAGAGCTTCCTATTCCCTCAGCTGAAGGGCACTTCTGAATATCCCATAACTCAGAAAGCCTAAATGAACCTCCCAAGGACATGTCAACAGGGATGGAATGTTCCAGTGGATCTGCCTTTGGCCTTCTGGACCACTGGACAGCTGAATTTCTTGCTAGAGAATAATGAACAGCTTTGGGTCCCTGTGAGCTTGGTTAAACGTGAGTCTGCCCTTGAGAGGGGGAGACCCCCTTGTAAACTTCAGTTCTGGGGATTCCTCCTCCTCCTCCTTGGGAACTGGGAAAACCTTTCCTGTCACCCATCAGACCTCTCCCGCAGGCCCTAGAGAAAGTCATTCAACAGAAAATATTCTTCCCATTCTCACTGTGGGAGATGCTCTGAGAAAGGACAGATTTGATCAAGGTCACCTAAGCAGTTAGCGACAGGAGTTAGGAGGGGGACTCGGTTCTTTGGATCTCAAAGTGTTTGGTGAAAGGGCTGCCATTTTGGTGCAGAGTCAAGGGACGTACTGGGGCTTTTCTAAGAGCAGCGTCACTTCCCCAGCCCAGTGCAGGGATCTGGGTTCTTCTGACTTGTCCTCCCTAGTGGAGAAGAGGGAGGAATAGCAGAAACAGGAGATCTAGGCTAGGTGCGCCCCCAAAGACATACGCCCACAAGTCACACAAGTTGTGAAGCTAGCACCGCGTGGAATGACACCTAGATTACCTCTTATTTCTACTCAAGGGGCACAGCTGTCTGGTTCTTAAAGGTTGCTCATTACAGTGAAATCGAAGGCAAAACAAAAGACCTAAACGTATATCTGCCCCCCCCATACAGACAAGCACACCCACATAAGGTGCAGGGTTTCTGGGTGAGAACCCTGGGGCCATCCATGCTGGATGCACGGCCGCAGGCACCCTGGTCCTCACGAGTGGGACGAGTCCTCATCCATCTCAGAATCGGGAACCTTGGGCTTTGGGTCTGCCCTGTCACCACTGAGCTGGGAGGCTGAGAGAAAATCCTTTCATCTTCTAGGCCTCTGTTTCTTCTCTGTTTTGTTCTGAATATAAAACCAATGCACATTCAGTGTAGAAGACGTGGAAAGCCCAGAATAAAATCAAGAGGAAATAATCATGGATAATTTCATTGCCAAAAAGCAAGCACTGTTCATATTTTGAGAAATTTCTCTCCAGTCTTATTTGATGCATATTGACACAGCTTTTTCCTCTGGGAAGGTAACTAGAGTGCACTGCACATACAACTCACCGTCAAGCTTTTCATTTATTTTATTTTTTTTAACATCTTTATTGGAATGTAATTGCTTTACAGTGGTGTGTTAGTTTCTGCTGTATAACAAAGTGAATCAGTTATACATATACATATATCCCCATATCTCCTCCCTCTTGTGTCTCCCTCCCTCCCTCCCTATCCCACCCCTCTAGGTGGACACAAAGCACTGAGCTGATCTCCCTGTGGTATGAGGCTGCTTCCCACTAGCTATCTATTTTACATTTGGTAGTGTATATATGTCCGTGCCACTCTCTCACTTCGTCCCACCTTATCCTTCCCCCTCCCCGTGTCCTCAAGTCCATTCTCTACATCTGCATCTTTGTTCTTGTCCTGCCCCCAGGTTCTTCAGAACCAATTTTTTTTATTCCATATATATGTGTTAGCATACAGTATTTGTGTTTCTCTTTCTGACTTACTTCACTCTGTATGACAGACTCTAGGTCCATCCACCTCACTACAAATAACTCAATTTTGTTTCTTTTTATGGCTGAGTAATATTCCATTGTATATATGTGCCACATCTTCTTTATCCATTCATGTGTCGATGGACACTTAGTTTGCTTCCATGTCCTGGCTATTGTAAGTAGAGCTGCAATGAACATTGTGGTACATGACTCTTTTTGAATTATGGTTTTCTCAGGGTATATGCCCAGTAGTGGGATTGCTGGGTTGTATGGTAGTTCTATTTTTAGTGTTTTAAGAAACCTCTATACTGTTCTCCACAGTGGCTATACCAATTTACATTCCCACCAACAGTGCAAGAGGGTGCCCTTTTCTCCACACCCTCTCCAGCATTTATTGTCTGTAGATTTTTTGATGATGGCCATTCTGACTGGTGTGAGGTGATACCTCATTGTAGTTTTGATTTGCATTTCTCTAATGATTAGTGATGTTGAGCATCTCTTCATGTGTCTATTGGCAATCTGTATATCTTCTTTGGAGAAATGTCTATTTAGGTCTTCTGCCCATTTTTGGATTGGGTTGTTTGTTTTTTTGATATTGAGCTGCCTGAGCTGTTTGTAAATTTTGAAGATTAATCCTTTGTCAGTTGCTTCATTTGCAAATATTTTCTCCCATTCTGAGGGTTGTCTTTTCATCTTGTTTATGGTTTCCTTTGCTGTGCAAAAGCTTTTAAGTTTCATTAGGTCCCATTTGTTTATTTTTGTTTTTATTTCGATTTCTCTAGGAGGTGGGTCAAAAAGGATCTTGCTGTGATTTATGTCATAGAGTGTTCTGCCTATGTTTTCCTCTAAGAGTTTGATAGTGTCTGGCCTTACATTGAGGTCTTTAATCCATCTGGCCTTACATTGAGGTCTTTAAAAATTGAGTTTATTTTATTTATTTTTTTTTTTTGCAGTACGCGGGCCTCTCACTGTTGTGGCCTCCCCCGCTGCGGAGCGCAGGCTCCGGACACGCAGGCTCAGCGGCCATGGCTCACGGGCCCAGCCGCTCCGCGGCACGTGGGATCCTCCCAGACCGGGGCACGAACCCGCGTCCCCTGCATCGGCAGGCGGACTCTCAACCACTGCGCCACCAGGGAAGCCCTAAAAATTGAGTTTATTTTTGTGTATGGTGTTACGAGTGTTCTAATTTCATTCTTTTACACGTGTCCAGTTTTCCCAGCACCACTTATTGAAGAGGCTGTCTTTTCTCCATTGTATATTCTTGCCTCCTTTATCAAACGTAAGGTGACCATATGTGCGTGGGTTTATCTCTGGGCTTTCTATCCTGTTCAATTGATCTATATTTCTGTTTTTGTGCCAGTACCATACTGTCTTGATTATTGTAGATTTGTAGCTTTTTATTTTAACCCAATATTATATCGTGAGCATCCTTCCGTGTTATTAAAAACTCTGCCTAAGCATTACTTTCATGCTCATATAATATTCCAGTATAGAAACACAACATAATTCAGTTAACCTGCTCCCCTTATTATGTTGTTTCCAGTTTTGTAAATCCTGAATAATGGAGAGAAATCTTTTTGTGGCATGAACTGATTTCTGCATCTTGGATTATTTTATGAGGATTGATTTTCAAGGTTCTTGTTACATGTTTACGTTTCAGATTCTCTGGAGGGATTAGAACATATGAAAGATTTGCAACCTCAAATGCCAACTGGGGTTAGTCACGGAAGTGAGTACAGTTAGCTGGATGGAAGAAGAAAAAGAAAGAAAAAAGCTAGTGAGCGTGAGTCCCCTGAGGATGGCCGCTGCTACAAGGCTCCAGCTGGTGGCTGCCATGTGGGATAGGGTCCAGGGTGTTGCTGGGCTGCCCAGTTTTCCAAAGAAGCTGAACATCCAGAATTTCTAGTGATGTGTCAGTATTGGCAACAGAGGTCTCCTTGCCCTCCCAGGCTGGCCAGCAGCCAGCCACAGCATGTCCACAGGGGCCAACTGTTTCCTGGTAGCCTGGGGGGTTCCACTCGGCCCTGAGCAAGCACCTCGTTTCCATCAGGTGCTGGAGTCAATGCCAAGGGGTGAGTCATGAGAGCCACACATAGGGTTCTGTAGTTTGCACTCATTTTAAAACTTTGTCCTTCCTTCTTTCTGGGCGTCCCCCTGCATCTGCGGAGAACCTCAGCTCCAGCCTCAAAGTCTCAGCCAGAGCTGGGAAAGCAGCTGTTTCAAATGCCCGTTTCAGAAGCAGAACCGAAGAGGCTCCCTTTTTGCCCTCCTTCTCTGTCATTCTGGCCCTCCCATCTCCAGAAATCAGGCGTAAGTCCTGTCTGAATGAAACCCCAGGGCTCCAGGGCAGAGCCTGCTTTTCCAACAGAGTGAGTGGCCGAGCCCTTCAGGTCTGCTGAGGCCAGCCTGGAAAGCCCAGGAGGGACGCGTGTGTCCCCGAGCAGGTGTATGTGACACACAAGGGCTCTCCGGCCTCCGAGGCCTCGCCATTCTCAATGGGCCACATTGCAGCTCTGCCAGCAATCCCGGACATGCCTCCAGAACAGAGAGAGAAGAAAACGATTCTGAGAACCCAAATCCCCTTTCACAAAGCCCAGGGAGGTGCCTTTTATGCCTCTGCCATCTGTCATCACAAAATTCACAACAGCTCCTGAGTCTCACGACACGGCCATTTCTGCAGGGGTCATCCGGAGCAGTTGAGACTCCCTGACAGCCAAACAATGTGCAGCAAGGTGAAGACCGGTGAGAAAATCCTGCTAAACAAACACCGAGGGGTCAGCGGCTCACAGAGCAAGATCCACTTAAACCCACTAATTGGAAATAATTCCAAGTGTTTCAGGCATTACGTAGTGACAATAAGGTGCAAACACGGATTAGTGACCTCCAAAAGACAGAGAGCTTTTGTTCCATCTTTGTCAGAGAAGAAGTTCCCCCTGTTTTGAAATTCCTATCAACTACCCTGTGCGAATTTCAACGTTTACAATTTAATAACGTAACCAGGGTTAGATTTTGAGTTTCCCCCCGTTCCAGGTCAAGTAGCAGAATGTATGCAAGGAAGGGGGAAGGAGGGACAGGGAATCAATAAAGCGTCGAAAGTAACCAGGGAGGCATTTCATCCTGGTCTTTCCCAGAGGTCAGCTAAGCAAATGGACACCTTAAATTGCTGCCCCAACGGGAAGAAGCCACACGCATTTTCAGAGGTTTGGGTTTGGGTGGTGGTTGTTTTTAAGTCAGTCTTGCCAGTCTGTATTTGCCAAGAACCTTAGCCCTAGACTAAGATTTCTTGGTTTTGTTTTTGTTTGTTGTCTTAATACGCTGTAGAATTTCACTGAGCTTTATAAGCAACCAAAAAGAAAGCAAAAGGTTTCTGAAAATGCCTTATGAGCCTGGAACATGGTTTGGTTTTGGAGGCATGAACATTTTGCAAAACTTGATATTGAAACAAACCCATTTCCAAAACAAAACAAAACACCTTGTTACCTCTAGAAACCCTTTTAGAATTTACTGTCGACTTTGGTTCAGTAGAGCTATTCTCATTTCCAGAACCACTCCCACCTGGGAGAATAGGGGAACCTGTGGCTAAAGCAGGACATTTTAATCAACCAGCTCTATATATTGCCCCCAAGATGCAGATAAGCCCAGCTGCCACTTCCTAGGCACTCTATGCCAGGCTCTCTGAGAAGTGCTTGCTGTGCACAGAATCACCCAGCTATGGAGTGGAGGAGCCAGACTTGAACCCAAGTCTGTCTGTCTGTCTGTCTCTCCAAAGCTCCTGGTCTCTACAATGCAGAGCTGTGTGGAGCTCTAGCCAGAGAGGAAGGCTCTTAGGTACGCCCAGCATTCTACCTTCTGCACCAAGATCCATGATCTTGAGTTAAGTACACACCATGAACCAGCTGGGGACAGCAGGCCATGTCTAAGCCCAGGCCAGGCTCAGAGTGGCCGCTCTGAAAAGGCCTGATTGACCAAGGTGATGGAAGACACCCCAGCCTCCTACCACAGCGGAGGTGATGAGGGACCTGCCCAAGATCTTTACACAGGATTACAAAATGGCTCTCCAGGTGACAATCTCACACATACACACACAAGTGGAAAGCTTGCTGTAGTGGATAAAAGAACAGAGATGCAAAATCACACCTAGGAAGCAGGAAGAGGAAAGTGGGTTGGGGGCTATGCAGGTTGCATGAACTGAGTTGAAGTTATTGGAACATCCTTGCGGCTGAAGAAAGGTTTCCCAAGGATTCCAGAAGCTGCCTCCTCTCTTCCGTCTTTGGTGAGATGGAGGGTGCCTGGGGAGACCTAGCGTGGTCCCAAGGGTCAGGTGCATCCCTCAGATGCAAACGCCTTGGCCTGTGTTCCCCTTGGGTGCCAAGCACCTGGCGAGCATACACTCCCCAGCAAATAAGAGATTGGTCCAGCCATCCAACCCTCCTGTTTGCAGAACACCCTGAATTGAGACTCCACAAGTTGGAAAGGCAATCAGGTTTCACCTTTGGCCAAGCCCTTGGCCATGGGACGCATCAGAGGTCAGTGGCAGCTGCATTTCCAGCTCCAGGGCGCCCAGTGGTTTTCCCCCCTCTCCTTCCCCCAGGTGCACTCCTGCCGGAGGCCACCCCAGTGAGTCTCCCTTTCACAGCGTCCTGATGAATAGATTGTCTGTGTTTTCTTTTGCCTTCTTTTTAATGGCCTGCACCATGCTCCAGCAACCCAGCTGTGCGTGTCAAATAAAATGTATTGGGGTCAGATGGATTCTCACATAGCACCAAAATGCACAGCATGCCAAGGAAAGGGCACCCAACCACAACATGCACATTCTAGAAAGCTCCGCTAAGAAGACTGTAACTGCTCCAAGAGCCACCCGGGCTACCAAAATACTGAGCCAAATGGCATCACTTCATGTCATTAGTCCATTCTCTTTCTTTCTTTTTTCTTTTTTTTTTTTTAGATTTTTCAAATATAGTTATGCAAAAGACTTCTGTCTTTTAAACTCGCTGTGCAAACACTAACATTTTACTAAGCGCAGGTAGATAAAATCAGCTCAGGTTGAGTATACCCTGAGCGCGGAGCTATAACTGATTCAGCTTTGCAATTTGACCTTTAATTGTCCTGCAGAAATGAGAAGCAGATTTAGAGAAATGGTGAATTGCTTTTTATGTTATATACAAAAGTACTGCCCCGCATAAAGCATGTGAGCTCTCGTCAAAAGAGCCAAGGTTTGCAAACCAAAGGAAAATCAGAAGGCAGGCTTCCTGTTTCACACACACAGAGGAAGAGGGGTCTTTTAAACCTGTAATAGAACAGGTGGGCTCAAGAAATGCAGAAAAGGGTACGTGGAAATAGACTCTTACTGCCACGGTGATATTTGAAAGAAAAAAAAAAACATGTCTTTTGTTCCATAACTAAATGAAATAAGCTAAAGGCATAAGTGAAGTACATATGTCTACAGCCCAGCCCAGAGTCAACTTGTTACATCTGACTTTCTGTTCTGGTTAAAAACATCTCTTTCTTTAGCCTGCTGGTGAATACGCCCTCACAGCTGAGGACAGATGTGGCTCGCAACGCCTAGGGAAACAAACGCCAAACAGCAGACCGCTACCACGGGCTCCCGCACCTGCAGGTGACATCACCCGACTCTATCTCACCCCAGAAATCTATTAACATGAAGAAACAGGTGTCATCAGACCAAAACCCACTCTTAGAAAGCATTCACCTCGTCTGCCGGAGAGTGGAAATGACAAATGAGATGCTGAACTTCCACTCACCTTCCATGTCTGACTAGGGGGGCAGGGAGGACCCCTCCCCCCAACCACCCCCCATCCTCCCAGGACACCTGTTCCCTAACATCCCAAGGACTCCAGATGCAGCCAGAACAAAAGCTTGGGAGAAAACACTGATCCCTGGATACTGCATGTTCCTTTGTTTCAGGGAATTTAGTCTTTTCTCTTTAGCAAAATGTAGTTAATCCCGGGTCAGTCTTCACTAATCTCTTTGTCCCTGAAACAGCATTTCTCTTTGGCTGAGTGACCAGGCATATAGAATGCATTCAATATATAGACAGAGCACATAAAAAATGATATACCTGGGATTCCTCTTAAAATACTTCAGCAGGAGAGGAAGGGCAGGATAGAGATGAACTAAAATTGTCAAAATGTTGATAACTGTAGAAACCAGATGAGTAATGGAGAATCCCCTATTGCTATACCCTTTGTGTTTGAAATCTGCCATAATAAAAATATGTTTTAAGTATGTAGTAACATTCCCAGTTGTTGGTCCAACTCCTCTTCTCTCTCTCCTTAGTAATAGAATCCCCATTCAGTTCATGTAATCCACCCTCCTCCATGGAGCCACTATGCTTCACTAAACCAATTATCCTTTTCAGTGATGGCCTTAGGAATGGGCAGATAGTTTATCTGGCCAATCAGAGATGAGGGGAAGTTTCTTGAAGGATCTCTGGGGGTAAAATGTTTCCATACTGCTACAAAGTGACACATAGACATTCTTCTGCAAAATTCTGTTGTATGTGCATGTGACCGCAAGAACCTCAGCAGCCATTCTGTGACCATGAGGGAGTCGGCCAAAGACAAAACCAATATGCTGAGGGTTGCAGAGAGGGAAGATCAAAGCAACACTGGCCCTTGAGGATGTCACCGAGCTACTGAAATAACCACCCTGAAACTGCCTGACGTCAGGAATCATTAAGTGAGAAAACAACCCACTTACCACTTAAAACAGTCCAGCCAGGGTTTCCTGTTACTCATAGCTAAAGGCATCCTGCTTGATACAAAATAACTGTTCAGTGAAATAAGGCAAGAATGGATGAAGATGACTCTGATGCACAGAGAGAATTATCAGATAGTCTTAGCAACATCATTTGCGTCTTAGCAAAATCAGTACAGTTGTTATTCTAAGCAAGAGTTGAGAGTTACATTGTATATCCCCTTAGCACACAGGGTCTTCTTATTTCACAGCACATTCCGTCCTCCAAATCCACAGGCTCCACATTGGGGATTCAACCAACCACAGATCAAAAATATTTGAAAAAATAATTCCAGAAAGTTCCAAAAAGCAAAACTTGAATTTGGTGCACACTGGGAGATTTTTACATAGCATTTACATTGTATACAGGAGATGTGCATAGGTTATATGCAAATACTGTTTTTACATAGAGGACTTGAGCATCCTTGGATTTTAGTATCCCAAGGGGGTCCTGGAACTAATCCTCTGCAGATACAGAGGGATGACTGTAGCTTATATCTTTGACAATCAATCATGTGTGTCTTGTATCTTCTCTTATAAAGTTGCTCTTTGACTTGTTTGGAGCATCTTCTCAAATGGTATTTGTATTTACAGCTATGCCCAGGTTAATGGGGCTCCTAATATACTGAAAAGAGTCTGGTCTTTATTAAGTGGCTGTGTGGTCTTGGACAAATTCCCCAACCTCTCTGAGCATTAATATCCTTCACTATGAAACTGAATCAGTAATACTCATCTTAGGGGCTAAGAGACTTAAATGGGGAAGCCTGCAGCATCTAAAGCACAGCACGCTGCATTTCATCCACATCAAGACTGTTTTTAGCCATAATTCAAAAAAAGTCATGTACCACAATGTTCATTGCAGCACTATTTACAATAACCAGGACATGGAAGCAACCTAAGTGTCCATCGACACATGAATGGATAAAGAAGATGTGGCACATATATACAATGGAATATTACTCAGCCATAAAAAGAAACGAAATTGAGTTATTTGTAGTGAGGTGGATGGACCTAGAGTCTGCATACAATGTGAAGTAAGTCAAAAAGAGAGAAACAAATACCGTATGCTAACACATATATATGGAATCTAAAAAAAAAAAAAAAAAGGTTCTGAAGAGCCTAGGGGCAGGACAGGAATAAAGACGCAGACGTAGAGAATGGACTTGAGGACACGGGGAGGGGGAAGGGTAAGCTGGGACGAAGTGAGAGAGTGGCATGGACATATATATACTACCAAGTGTAAAATAGACAGCTAGTGGGAAGCAGCCGCATAGCACAGGGAGATAGCTCGGTGCTTTGCGACCACCTAGAGGGGTGGAGTAGGGAGGGTGGGAGGGAGGGAGACACACGAGGGAGGGGATATGGGGATATATGTATATGTTGTATATGTATAGTTGATTCACTTTGTTATACAGCAGAAACTAACACACCATTGTAAAGAAATTATACTCCAATAAAGGTGTTAAAAAAAAAACTGTTTTTAAGGTCAAGGTTAACTGTTGGCAACTGGGAGAATCACTGCTTTTGTCTTTTACCCTTGCTTTCAGGTATACAAAGAAAAGTAACAAGTATAAAAGAAGAAACAACAGAATTTCCCTTTTTATGAGCAGACTTGTCTCTAACACCTAACGTTTCTTTTTGTTTCCCCGCCTACTTTAATCACAGAGGATGTGTGATTAAAAAGAAGATCCTAAAAGGTTTCAGTTCAGACCAAACAGGCTCCTTGAGGTCAGCCAACTATATCAACTGGGAGAGTTTCTTGGAGCACAGGTTGGTAGCTCCCCCCAGCCCCCCACTCCTGGCCCCAAGTCCTGCATCAGTGTGAGAGATGGGGTGCGGGGTGTACAGGGAGGGGAACCGGCTGAGCAGAGCAGTGGTCTTTGAACTCTTAACCTGCACCAGACAGACAGGGGCCACTGCTCCCTCCCTTCCTCAAGGGATGAAATGAAAACTCAGAAAATCCTGGTCCCTCCTGCATCACTTCACAAAGTGCAACCGCTCTCCTGGGGTTGAGCGGGCTTTCCAGACCCCTGACTCACGGACAGCCCTCAACAGCTTCCGTCATATCAACACACCACCTGAAGTCTCCTTAACATACTTCCACAAACTGACTGAGTTTTCACTTAAGTAGATTTATTCTAAGAGGAAATCTTCCATCAGCATGGCCTGCCCTTCCAGCCCGAACATCATCATGTAATTGCTCTCCCACTGGACAGTAGCGCCTGCCAGTGGCCAGAAAACAAATACCCCTCCCTGGGGGCTGGGCTGGACCAAGGCTGTGAGCCACGTGTACCATGCCCAGGAGCTCCCAGAGGGGGCTCCACATCTTCTGTTGGAGTCCGGGGCTTGAGTTGGAATCCCCAGGACCACATAGTGTAGAACCATCACATGCCGTCTCCTTCGTGAAGATGCTGTGAGCCTCTGCCTGGACCATCCTTACAGAGAGGAGGGAGTCTGGAAGTTGCATCAGCAACACTAATCATATCTTCCACCCGCCTCTGCCTGCTAATCTCTTCTTTCTCCCCCAGAAGTTGCCTCCAGCCCACCTTATGGAGCCTGGCATGGCCTACTGACCACACCCACCCCCCTACCCCCCCACACACACTCACACACTCAGTACCTCAAACACTTCCTTTTTCACCCTAATGGTACTGTATTTGCACCAGACTCACCAGAGGCAGATACAGTGTGCTTTTACCTTATTTAGTCATGCTAGATACTCAGTATTTATTTACTGGTTGAATGAACAAACAAATGAATCTACATCCAATTGGATTTTTTTAATGTTCTGGATTTTACTTCTTTTTGTTTTTCAGATTTTAAAAAGGAGGGAAGGTTGGAGAGAGGGATATTTGAAATAGGACAGTCAAGGTAAAATAATCAATTACCTTCCAGCTACCTGTCACACCCAGTGGATTATTAACAGGGCAGGACCCTCCCGTGTATCTCCAATGAAAACTACACTAGGAATGACAGAGGGCTGGCTCCGAGGGCGACAGTGAGTCTGACTGTTGGTGTGTGCTTCTACAGTGTTGCATAGACAACCATAAATGGATTCGAGGTGATCTACCATTTAGGATGGGGCTACCGTTCCCTCCCACCCATGAGTACGATTCATTGGAAAGCTGATTTAATTTCTACATGTAAACAAAAAAGCAAAGAGATAAAACAGAGCAAAAAGACTTTCAGGGAATATTAGTATTTTGTCAACACAAAAGCCAACATAGCATGTGAGCCTCTTAATGACAGATTTGATTCAGTCTCCACTACTAAGCATGTGATGCCTGCCAGCCCTGAAGATGGAAAAAAGAATAAATACGGCACCGACCTCGAGAAGCTCTCGGTCTAGGGCAGGATTTCTCCATCTTGGAACTATTTGCATTTGGGGCCGGATAGTTCTTTGTGGTGAGAGGCTGTCCCGTGCATTGTGGGATGGTGAGCCGCATCCCTTGCCACAGATGCCAGAAGTACCCCACTCCTTTATTGGGACAACCAAAAATATCACCATTTGTCCCTGGGAGGCAAAATCACCCCAGTTTAAAACCACTGGTCTTGGGGTGTAAATAAATAACCAAAAGATGTGCCTCAAAGCACGAGGCCAGCACCGATGGAAACCCAACTTGCTCTCTGGAGCAGGGGTGCTGCGGACATTGGGGGACAGCTACACATGGGGACACAGAGCTCCTTCTGTGCCTCTGAGCACCCGCTCTCCACCTCCACCCACCGTGGGCTGTGGAACAGACGAACGGCTGTGACCAGCAGTCACGTCTACCTTATAAAAGACCGCAGAGGTTAGACTTACATATTCACTTCTCTGCATGGCACTTGACGCTCTACCAACAGGAAGAGGCAGGAAGTATAATCTAAGCTACAAGACACCTCAGGAAAACAAAAAAGAGCTGCCTCGGCACAATTCCTCTTGCAATGGGCCCACAGAGGACGGCACGCATGCTGCCCCCTTCAGGAGGAACTCCAGGTCCCCCACAGGCCCATTCCTCTGTGTAATTTAGAGTCTGCAGGAGGTTCTTGATGTCTAGGCAGTTTGAGCCACAGAGGAAGCCAAAACGTCATTCATAAGCAGCAACTACCTATAAACAAGGCACCTCGCTGACTAAAAGGAGATAAACCTAGAACTTTCTGTGGCTAGCATAACTGTCTCAGGATTACCTCTTGCCATTACATTAAAACTGTACTTTAAAACTTGAGAAACACCCTTCAGGACGAGGGCGCGTAGAACCTACAGCCCAGCTTGCAGGTCGAGCCATAGAGAAGCCTTCAGTGGTCCAGGCCCCCCAACACATCAGCCTGAACCCCTGGGTCCTCTCTCACTTAAGGGACACACTAGCAGGGCCTCGGCAAACTCTCCTCCCATAAAATGGGTGATACACGCTCATTGTCATGTGATCTGCCAGACCAGGGTGATGCGGCACCTGTCCGGGGTATACACGGAGGACCCTGCACCTCCCCTCACCCAGCGGGACTGTCATAAGCTCTGGCCTGCACACTGGCCCCGAGATGGCAGAAAGGCTGCTCTTCTAAGTACGATGAGGAGCCCGCTGACGGTCTTGGCGCAGGCTTGTTCCTCTGTGCAGAGGGCACCCCGTTCACTGGGTGCCCGGGGCCCTGCCCCCTGCCCGGCGCAATCAACCGAGTGGGAGTTGGGGTGACACCTGCCACACTCGCCTGGGTGGCCAGGGCGGAACACAGAGCTGCTTTCTCACTCCTTTCTCACTGGTGAGAGCTAGAAACAGCTGCACCCCCTCCCCGGGCCTCCAGAGAGAGGCCCGCCGACCGATGAGTTTTCCAGATGGATGAGATGAGCAGTGCCTCTAGGAACGTGACCTCAGGCACCTGCAGCAGGGCCTCCACGCTCCCCACGGAGGGGGGCCAGCCCAGCCCAGCCCGGCTTCCTACAGGCTCAGGGGACCCCAGACTGGAGAACAGGTGCTGGTAGCCCCTCCAGCACTCCCCGCCCTGGCAGTAGCCTTGTGGGTGAAGGATAAGGTCAAATCCAATTGCCTCCTCCTGAACCAATCCACTGAAAGGGCCTCACTCCATCCAGCACCTTTCGGTCCAAGAAGTCCACGGGTGACAACAGTCCTGACCACACCTGTGAACCGGCTTCAAGGTATCAGCCAGTTAAACTGTGCGAGGTTACAGGTGTCAACTGTCTTCACTGAAGACGACTGAGTGAGCAAAACTAGGGAACTGGACATGCAGAACACAGCCTCATTCCGTATGCAGAAGCCCTGAGACCGCATCCCAAAGCACCTGGACACAGGACTGTCCACGTGGCCTCAGACTCGGCGGTCTCAGTGCAGAGGGGCCCGGGCTCTCCCCGACCTTAGCTCTCTTTAGCTCATGTTTACTGAGGAATAACTCAATTACAGTGAAATGCACCCCTCCTAGGTGTTACAGTTCTACCAAAATTTAGAATATGTCTACCATGCCCCCCAAAAATCCCTCATGCCGCTTTCTCGACCCACCCCCAACCCTGGCAACCACGGACCCGTTTTCTTCCCTATGGTTCTCCCTTTTCCAGGAGGTCATACAAATGGAATCATACAGTATGTGCTTCTGAGTCTGGCTTCTTTCACTCAGCATGATGCCTTTTTACTGCTGAGTATATTTCATTGTGCAGATGTGCCAGTGAAATGTGGGATGTGGAAGTCTGTTTATCCAACTTCCCAGGTGAAGGACAGTAAAGATTATTTTCCTTTTGGGGCTATCGTGAATAGAGCTGCTGTGGACATTTGCATACAAGTCTTGGTGTGGGTGAATGTTTTCATTTCTCTTGGGTCAGTACAATCTGGGAGTGGAGTCACTGGGTGGGGTACAGTAAGGTAATGGTTAAAATTACAAGAAACGGACTTCCCTGGTGGCACGGTGGTTAAGAATCTGCCTGCCAGTGCAGGGGACATGGGTTCAAGCCCTGGTCCTGGAAGATCCCACATGCTGGGGAGCAACTAAGCCCGTGTACCACAACTACTGAGCCTGTGCTCTAGAGCCCATGAGCCACAACTACTGAAGCCCGTGCGCCTAGAGTCCGTGCTCCGCAACAAGAGAAGCCACCGCAATGAGAAGCCCGTGCATGGCAACGAAGAGTAGACCCTGCTCGCTGCAACTAGAGAAAGCCCACGCACAGCAACTAAGACCCAACACAGCCATCAATCAATCAATCAATCAATCAATAAAAATAAAATTACAAGAAACTACTGAAGTGTTTTCCAAAGTGGCCACACCATTTTGCCTTCCCACCAGCAAGGGATGAGAGTTCCGGTTACTCCATGTCCTCATCAGCACCTTCCTATCAACAGTGTTTTCGAGTTTTGTGTTTTATTGGGGTTTTTTTTAAGCCACTCTGATCTGTGTGCAATGGTGTCTCACTGTGGTCTTAATTTGCATTTCCTTAACGATTAATGATGTTGCACATCTCTTCATGGGCTGATGGACCATCTGTAGCTCTTCTTTGGTCAAGTATCGGTTCAAGAATTTTTGCTCATTTATTCAATTGCTTTCCTGTCAAAGGGTTGTGAGAGTTCTACACGTATTCTGGATACAAGTCCCTTATCAGAGAAGTGTTTTGAAATTATTTTCTTCTGGTTTGTTTTTTGTCTTTTAGTTTCTTAGCATTGGTTTTTCAAAGAGCAGATGTTTTTAACTTAGATAAAATCAATTTTACCAACTTTTAGAGTTTATGCTTTTTCTGTCTGAAGCAATCTTTGCCTGGCCCAAGGTCACAAAGATTTTCTGCGATGTTTTATTCTATAAAGGTTTCAGGATTTTTTGCTTTCACTTTAGGCCCATGACCCATTTTTTGTTCATTGTTACACATGTTGTAAGGGATGGGTTGAGGCTCTGGGGTTTGATTATCCTCTGTCTGATGGGTTTCCTTGGCACTTTTGTTGAAAACCAATTGATCATTTACGTGTGGGTCTACTCGTAGACGCTATTCTGTTCCACTGACCTGTGTATCTGCCTTTCGCCAATACCACGCTATTTGATTAGTGTTGTTTTAGAGTATACGTTCTAAAGTCAGGAGGTGTTAAGTCTTCCAACTCTGCTCCTGTTCAAAACTGCTTTGGCTATCCCAGCTCTTTTGCCTTTATATATAAATTTTTGAATGATCTTGTCATTTTTTGAATTAGCTTATCATTATACAAAACATTTCTGTTTCTACAGTTTCATTTGATTTGTATTGAATCTCTAAATCCATTGGAGTTGGGTGCCTTATCGTTTTGAAAGTAAAAGAGTGGTTACCTTTCAGAGATATTATAAAAGGAAGACCAACCAGTTCCTCCCAGACCCACCCATGCAGAATGGCTTTGCCAAATGGCCTTGGCTCGAAGGGCTGAGTTGTGGAGTTCACATGTTCTGATGTGGAGGGGCATGTGCTGGGGGGAATAAGAAGGCAGTCTGCCTCTCCAGCCTGCTACCTGAGACAGAAAGGAAAAGACACAAAAAGGAAAAGACCTGGAAATTAGCCCTGAGACCTAAAACAGAAAGGAATATGGTTCCTGGACAAATTGTTGAAAAGTAGGTGACATCTAAGGGGCCACTGGAGGGTGAGCACGAGTACACTAATGCAGAAGAGAGGAGGCAAGTTAATTCTTCAAAGGAAAATGCCAAAGCAAGGGGTAAAGGATGCAGGAAGCTCAGGGCTGCAAAATGGGAGGAGACAGAGGTTGGGGATGAGGTCTGGAAGCCCATGCTAAGGGTCAGAATGCTGTTCTCTACGTATGGAAGCCCATGGAAACTCCTGAGTGGGAAGGGCATGATCAGATCTGTGTTTGGGAAAGATCCCCTTGGTGGCAGGCAAAAGATTTCCCTAGGGCTTCCCTGGTGGCACAGTGGTTGAGAGTCCACCTGCCGATGCAGGGGACACGGGTTCATGCTCCAGTCTGGAAAGATCCCACGTGCCGTGGAGCGGCTGGGCCTGTGAGCCATGGCTGCTGAGCCTGCGCATCCGGAGACTGTGCTCTGCAATGGGAGAGGCCACAGCAATGAGAGGCCCGTGTACCGCCAAAAAAAAAAAGAAAAAGAAAAGATTTCCCTAGAGGCCATCTTGTGGAGGTGGCAACAGGTATGTGATGAGCAGGTTTGACTGGGGAAATGGCCAGGATCCTGGATGAGAAGGTCCCTAGAAACAAAGCCACCAGCTTGATACCAGACAAGATATCAAAAGGGGATGGAGAATCAAAAAATGGGCAGAAGACCTAAATAGACATTTCTCCAAGAATACATACTGATGGCCAATAGGCACATGAAAAGATGCTCAGCATCGCTGATTAGTAGAAAATGCAAATCAAAACTACAATAAGGTATCATCACCTCACACCAGTCAGAATGGCCATCAACGAAAAGTCTACAAATAATAAATGCTGGAGAGGGTGTGGAGAAAAGGGAACCCTCCTGCACTGTTGGTGGGAATGTAAATTGGTGCAGCCACTATGGAAAACAGTATGGAGGTCCCTCAAAAAACTAAAACTAGAGTTACCATATGATCCAACAATCCCACTCCTGGGCATATACCCAGAAAAGACAGAATCTCTAATTTGAAAAGATACATGCACCCCAATGTTCATAGCAGCACTATTTACAATAGGCTAGACATGGAAGCAACCTACGTGTCCACTGACAGATGAATGGATAAAGAAGATGTGGTGTGTATACTCAATGGAATATTAATCATAAAAAAGAATGAAATAATGCCATTTGCACCAACATAGATGGATCTAAACATTATCATACCAAATGAAGTAAATCAGACAGAGAAGGACAAATATCATATGATATCACTTATATGTGGAATCCAAAAAACTGATACAAATGAACTTATTTACAAAACAGAAACAGACTCGCAGACATACAAAACAAATTTATGGCTACCAAAGGGCAAAGGGGGTAGGAGTTTGGGATTAGCAGATACAAAATACTATATATAAAATAGATAAACAACAAGGAGCTACTGTATACCACAGGGAACTATATTCAATGTCTCGGAATAACCTATAATGGAAAAGAATCTGAACAAGAATATATATATATTCTGGTGTACAGTCACTTTGCTGTACACAAGAAACTAACACAACGTTGTAAATCAACCATACTTCAATTTTTAAACAGGGGTGGCAGAGGGGATGGAGAGGCACATCCATGTACGCCTTAGTCCCCTGGATCCTGAAAAGCATCTACCACTCACCAGGTACATCCACAGCCCCATGCCGAGCTCTGCTGTACAACCTCGGCCCCCAAGGTCCTCACTAAGAGGATCTAACTCAGACACCCTGTGAACATTCATATTCTGCTCTTCAGAGGGCAAACTTTTGCATTAAGGTTATCTAAAAAACACAACCTTCCAAAAGATGGCTTTGCTTTTAAGATTATACCATTGGGGTTGAATAAATTTCTTGGCAACCCTGAGTATAAATCTGGTTGGAGCCTCAGTGTGAAGTCTGAAAAACAGACAGATGGAACAGTCGGCCAGAGAACCCCAGTGACAGAAACAACTACTCCCTGGAAGGGGAAAAAAGGCCAGAATGGCATCTTTGTTTATTTTTACAGACTTTGGAGAACAACAGTCTCCACCAGCTGTCTCCACAAGATCAAACCAGCTCCAAATGGGAGTCGCTAGGTGTTTGAAATCAACGTCCAATAGGCCTGATGGCCCTGTTTCTTGTCTTTTCCTCCCTTTGTATCTTAAGATGACAATTTCATTTGCTCATTGATGCAGCCTGTCCATTCAATAAATATTCTGCTTCATCTAGGAACTTCAAACTCTGCTTCTAATCTAAACCAGAACACAAAAGTACACGACCCCTTCACTTCCTGCTGGGCCCTCTTGGGCCCGTTCAGAAACCAGTACCTGAAGGCAGTCTCAGAATGACCTAAAATCAGGGGGTCTGCTTTTTCGGTGTAAGGCCACACCCACCTTAGTCCAGCTCAGGGCTGATCAAGCTGTCAACTTGCCCACTTTCCTGGCCTAATCACATGCAAGCTCCCCCATTCTCCCTTCCCCTTGCCAACCCTCAGAGGACCCCAAAACCTTTTAGGGGATTGGTACCTGTAGCTCCAATATTAGGTTTAGAGCACAGGCCTGAATAGGGTACTGATTCTATCCAAGAAACTGACAGAAAGAAATCAGTTGTGAGAATGATTTACCTTTAGCCTTCATCTAAAAGTCAAAACTCTGTGGCTTTCCGTTTCACTATAACAAGCCAAATGGAAACGTCCCTTCCTTCCTCATTTACTTTTTTAAACTGAAGTGTAGTTGATTTACAAGGTCGTGTTAGTTTCTGGTCCACAGCAAAGTGATTCGTGTGTGTGTGTGTGTGTGTGTGTGTGTGCCTGTGTGTGTATATATATATTTGTCTTCATGTTCTTTTCCATTATGGTTTATCACAGGATATTGAATATAGCTCCCTGTGCTATATAGTAGGACCGTGTGTTTATCTGTTTTGTATATAGTAGTTGGTATCTGCTAAGCCCAAACTCCTAATTTATTCCTCCCACACCCCCTTTTCCCTTTGGTAACCACAAGTCTGTTCTCTATGTCTGTGAGTCTGTTTCTGTTTTGTAAATAAGTTCATCTGTGTCATAGTTTAGATTCCACACACAAGTGAAATATCATATGGTATTTGCCTTTCTCTGTCTGACTGACTTCACTTAGTACAATCGTCTCTAGGTCCATCCGCCCTTCCTCGTTTATTAGGAAAGGACAACCGACAAAAACAAAAAACAGAGCAAAGTAATTCCGTCGGGGGCCACTTTGCTGCTCTCACACCTTGCTTTCATGAGCCTTTCTTCGAAATATGGTCACAAGCGCCACATGCAAAAATTCCCCGCTGTTGTTGCGTGCGAGCTCTCCACCGTATCGGAGAATGAGAGCCGGAGCTGAGCCGATCCCTCCTGAGCCCGGTTCATCCTGGCCCAGGGGCTCCCGCCAGGAGGGAGCAGGCTTCCTCGGGCTGCTGCCCTGTGACAGGCAGGAAGAACATCTAAACTGTCTTTCAATCTTGTCGAAAAAGAAAAAACAAAACACCCACACAGTGGGGAACAATTTCCCCGCTGGGCGGGTAGTGGGGCCCCTAGAGCTGTTACCTGCAAAGGGCACTTCTGGGGGTTACCCAGCTGTCACCACCGTGTGGATTCCACCCGAAAACCTCAAGCCAAACAGTGGGGAATGAACATCAAGAGACAATTTTCCACTCTGAAAAATGACTTGACTTTACAAAAATAAATTAAAATGCCATGACAGTAAGTGAAATGCGTGCAGGACTTGCTGTCAAACACATGGTCGGTCACGGTAGATGCTCTTCCTTGCTTAATACATCTATACGTTTGGAATATGACTATGTCATTCTCCACTTCCTGGCCCCTCAGCCCCCTATCCTACACCACGTCACACACACACACACACACACACACACACACACACAGGCATGCACGCACTCCTGTATCACACGCATAGGTCTGGAGTAACAGGTGTAGTAGGATTTCGAGGCTGAACCATCATGCCTGGGGGGTGCATGTGTTGGTGAGGAACTGGGGGTAGGGGGCAGGGCGGGGACTGGTCCTCACTCTGAGCACTGTTCACTGTAGTTCATTGTAACAAGGGAAATTTGATAGCTGAGGCACCAACGCAGATGCACAAAAACAAAGCCGGGCATCCTTTGAGCCGTAAGCTCCTTTCTTGCCACACAAGAGCTCTGCCCCCCATGTCTGTAGCAGCCTGAGAGGTGCTGCCTGCTAGCAGCGTTATTGGATTTTATAGGCTCCTTCCCCTCCTCCCACACTCATGTCCTTTAAGGCCACCGAGTCTGTCCCTCTTCATAGGTGAGCCCATCCTCCCAATACTGGCCTCTTGGAACCGCATTTGCCTCCCCGCTCCCCTTCATCTCACCCCCGCCTACTGAAGGAGTCTGCTGGGGTTTCTCCACCACCTAGCTTGGCCCCAGCCCTGCTGTTATAATTCTGGAAACAGACCTGCTGATTAGAACCAAAAGTCCCGAACTGTGTTTCAGAAAACATCCCTATCCACACAAGAAAGACCCAGGAAAACCCCAATCCCGGCATCTGGGCTCTGGGCAAACGAGACAAGGGAATTGGAAACCATTTCTCAATAGCAACCTTGAGCCCCATTTAAAAAGTAATCAACAGGGCTTCCCTGGTGGTGCAGTGGTTGAGGGTCCACCTGCCGATGCAGGGGACACGGGTTCATGCCCCGGTCCGGGAGGATCCCACATGCCGCAGAGCTGCTGGGCCCGTGAGCCATGGCCGCTGAGCCTGCGCATCCGGAGCCTGTGCACCGCAACGGGAGAGGCCACAACAGTGAGAGGCCCACGTATCACAAAAAAATAAAAATAAAAACTAAAAAAGCAATCAACAGGAAAATCGTATAGCAGCTCCTCAAAAGTCTACAAATAAAACTACCATGTGATCCACCAATTCCACCCAAAAGAATTGAAAGCAAAGTTTCAAAGAGATATTTGTACGCCCGTGTTCACAGCAGCATTATTAACAATAACCAAAAGACAGAAACAACCCAAATGTCCATCGACAGGTGAATGGATGAAGAAAAAGTTATGTATGGAATGGAACAGTATACAGCCTTTAAAAAGGAAGGGAATTCTGACACATGCTACATGAATGAACCCTGAGGACATTCTGCTAGTGAAATAAGCCAGCCACAGAAGGACAAATACCATATGATTCCACCTCTATGAGGTTCCTCAAGTCGTCAAATTCAGAGACAGAAAGTAGAATGGTGGTTGTCGGGGGCTTGGGACGGTGGTGTCAGTGTTAGCGGGTGCAGACTTTCAGTCTGGGAGGATGGAAAAGTTCTGGAGGTGGATGGTGATGATGTTTGCACCACAGTGTGAATGTGCTTGATGCCATGGAGCTGTACACTCCCTAATCCTTTTTAAGGGTTAAAATGGTAAATTTTATTTTTTAGATCATTTTAATCTAAAAAAACTGACACAGATGAACTCGTTTACAAAACAGAAATAGACTCACAAACGTAGAAAACAAACTTATGGTTACCAAAAGGAGGGAGTGGGGACATGAATTAGGAGGTTGGGATTAACATATACACACTACAATATATAAAACAGGAAAAGAAGGTCCTACTGTGTAGCACAGGGAACTATACTCAACACCTTGTAATAACCTATAACGGAAAAGAACCTGAAAATAAATATATATGTATATGTAGCGATATAACTGAGTCAACTTGCTGTACACTTGAAACTAACACAACATTGTAAATTAAGTACATGCCAGCAAATAAATAAATAAATAATATGGTAAATTTTTGTTAGGTATAATTTACCAAAAAAAAAAAAAGCAATCGACAAAAGGATGGAAGTTTCAATTAATCTAAATAAGCTAGTAGGATTTTTAAAGAGGGGACACAACCAGAAACCCACCCCCTTCATCCTCCTCCTCCTATGTGAGGACAGAGGTGTGTGACAGGGCCAGGCAGCAGGAGGGACAGAAGAGCCACCACCAGGCAACACGGTGACCTGCAGGTGTCTGAGAGGAAAGGCCGATTCCTCCTGTGCCCGCTGATCCCAGAGACAGGACAAAGGCCATGGGGCAAAGGGCAGGTGGTGTGGCCCTGACCTGCAAATGTCTCCTCAGTGACACCATATCAAGTGCCACCCATTCCTGCAGACTGGAGGATTCTTCCTCACCAGACTTCATGGCCACTGTTGTGCTTCCTGGAATTTTTAAGTCAGAATCCCCTCTGCTTCAGAAATAATTTTTGCAAAACACCACCTCTGGAGACTTCCCTGGTGGTCCAGTGGTTAAGACTTCACCTTTCAATGCAGGGGGTGTGGGTTCGATCCCTGGTCAGGGAGCTAAGATCCCACATGCCTCAGGGCCAAAAAACCAAAAACATAAAATAGAAGCAATATTGCAACAAAGTCAATAAAGACTTTAACAAATGGTCCACATCAAAAAAAGCAAAAAAAACACAACCTCTGATAACACAACCTCCGTTATTTTAAGATGTTGGTACCTGGACAGGTCAAACACTCCTCACAACCTCTCCCCACCTTGGTTTGCGTCAATCGGATGTGGAAATTGGACATTTACACTTTGTTCGAGGCCCAGCCAAGCCAAAAAAAAAAAAAAAAAAAAGAAAGTCTCCGGGTCATCCCTGAGTTACAGCAATCACTTTCTAATCATTCTCTCCGGTCCTAAAGACTTCAGGCTCCTGGCAGTGGCACATGGATGCTGTGAGCAGCCTCTTGTGCATACGGGCTTCGCTGGGCCACCGTTCACTCCGGGGGCCCCAGCCACTGAGGCATATGGTGAAGGCACTCGGCACTGGCAAAGGAAGGTCAGTAGATACCTTAGCTTTCCTCCTCCCCCACCTCACTACTTCCCCTTGTAACTTATTTAGATTTGTCTTCGCTTTTTGCTGCATTTATGCAAATATCCATGACTCCCTGCTCTGAACCTGATGGCCCAGAGCTAAGACAGGAGATAGGACAGCCTGGAGGCAAACTTCCCTGGAAACACAGCCCAGGGGCAGCTCCCTTTGCCAGGATATCCCCCGTGACAGCACAGCAGTGGCCTGGCCAGGAGGAGTGCAGGGTTAGGCTCCTTGGATGGAGCCTGGACCCAGAAGGCAGATGCTCCCGTAGACAGACAACTGCTAGCCTTTCTGCTTGCCTGCCATCCAGCCTGCGCAGGGCCTTTGTTTCGAGGAGTGGGTTCTAAGTTTAGGGTTGCGACTGAACTCCTAGGGCTACAGAAGGAAGGCTGAGGCAGCCAGGATCCACCCCACCCTTCCACAGCCTCCCCATATGCTGCTTCTCCTCCAAATACATGTCAAATAGTCATTGAAATAGTCATGTGTTCTCAGGGGCCTGTATTCTCAGCCTGCCCAGGCATCTCCCTGAGCCAACTGGACCTGCGTCCCACTCTTGCACTTCAGTGGAATGAGGATGGTTTAAGGGCTGCTGCCTGTAAGAAGCCTCCTTTGATTGGTTGACCCCCTCCTATGAGAACTGCATCTGTCCTGTCTTCTTCATACATACCCCCTGTGTACCCCCAACTAGTGAGTGCCTTGCAGCAAGGACAGTCTTAAATTTCTTTTCACAAGTGCTCTAAATGAATACTCCAACATTCTGCTGGGCTCTATGGCAGAGTGCATTTCCAAATATGGCCAAACAAAGCTCCGCCACCTCTCATGTTCTCGTTACAATGTGACCGACACTCCTTCGGCTGGCGGGGGGTCTCTACTCCCTCCCTCTGAACACAAGTGGGGGCTTGCGACTGTGCCAACCAATAGAACAAGGTGGAAGTAATGCTCTGTGAGGCTGGGTCACAGAACGGAGACAGCTTCCACGTGGTTCTCTCTTTCCAGGACACTCACTCAGAGAAAGCCAACCACCATGCTGTGAGGAAGCTCAAAACAGCCCATGTGGAGAGGAACAGAGGCTGTCCCCCAGCCATGAGCCAGCCTCACCCACCAGACACAAGAGCAAGTGAGCCTTCAGATGGCTCGCTCCCCAGCCCTTGAGTCCCCCAGCACAGGCTCCAGACCCTGCGAAGCAGAGACAAGCCATCTTCACTGCCCTTTCCAGACCCCTGACCCACACACTGCACGAGCATGATAAATGGTCGTCCAGTGACAGCAGGCAGATAGGAACTGGGACAGAATCCATAAATGTGGCCACAGGATGAGCAGCTCCAAAGCTCTGCCCTCTCTGAAATCGACGTTCATTTACCACCCGGACATCCGTCTTTCCCTTCATCACAACGGAGCTCCTGTCCTTAGCTCCCGTAGGACCATGGCTCAGGGTGCCTGCCTTGCTACTCAGCCTCATAAACCTCTATCTACCAGCCACATTTCCTCAGTGAGGCAGCTGCTCTGGGGAAGGAGGAACAAAGGGGAATGTTGTTTACAATCCAAGCGAAGTGCTTTCTTCCATGGAGCACCCACCACCTCCATGGGGATGTGATAGGGAAGAACAAATCTGACCCCATACTGAATCCGTTTCTTTTACTTTAACCTTTGTATTCTATTGCTCTTGCTACAAGTTAATCACTAAAAGAATGTTGCCTATAGCCTGGAATATACAGGGTAGCCCATTCTCAAGGCTCTGACCTTTAAAGGTATAACACTTTCCCATTCATATAGAGATAAAAAGTTGCAGAACAGAGAATAACATTTGTCTTGTTGGAGGTTTATAGGAACATTGTGCCCTGACCAACAGGACAGCTGCAAGAACAAAGGATTCCAGCATCAAGAAGTCTGCAACAACCAGCCACACCCCCTCCCCTTTTAGTATATAAAAGAAGCCTGAATGGATCTTTGGGACACTAGTCCATCTTCACAGTCTGCTGGCTTTCTGAATAAAGTCGCTAAGCCAAGCCCTCGTGTGGCTTTCTGGCCTCGTTTCTCATGCACGACATCCCTGTTTCCACTTCTCACCCTTGGACAGAGTCCACTCGCAGAAATCACGTCGGGTCCCTGCCCTAGAGCATTTCATTTTTGACTTTAAAAGAAATGGGCGGGGCTTCCCTGTTGGCACAGGGGTTAAGAATCCACCTGCCAGTGCAGGGGACACAGGTTCGAGCCCTGGTCTGGGAAGATCCCACATGCCGCAGGGCAACTAAGCCCGTGCACCACAACTGCTGAGCCTGTGGGCCACAACTACTGAAGCCCACGCACCTAGAGCCCATGCTCCGCAACAAGAGAAGCCACCGCGATGAGGAGCCCATGCACTGCAACAAAGAGTAGCCCCCGCTTGCCACAACTAGAGAAAGCCGGCACACAGCAATGAAGACCCAACGCAGCCAAAAATAAATAACTAAATAGATAAATTTTTTAAAAAAAGAAATGGGCTATCTACCACAACTTTTATGTAAAAATCTTATTCCTCCAAAGAGTGATTAACTCTCACCAATCAAGCAACCAGAACAATTTCATCTAATTGCTATCACACTGACATCACAGATAGAGCAACCACCAAAATTAAGCTCAAAAACTTGTAGACTCGAGCAAACCAAAATCTATAAATCAGTAAGGATACTGCTTAAAAGAAAAAATGTAACTTTACCTGTGGCTATAGCGAATGGCTATCGTCAACCCAAGCTGCAATTAAAAAGAGAGAGGAATACATATTAAATAATATCAAGCATATGCTGAATTCACAAGAAAACTGATTTAACATGCCAATTTTTTTTTTTAATTTATTTATTTATTTATTTTTGGCTGTGTTGGGTCTTTGTTTCTGTGCGAGGGCTTTCTCTAGCTGTGGCAAGTGGGGGCCACTCCTCATCGCACTGCACGGGCCTCTCACTATCGCGGCCTCTCTTGTTTCAGAGCACAGGCTCCAGACACGCAGGCTCAGTAATTGTGGCTCACGGGGCCAGCTGCTCCGCGGCATGTGGGATCTTCCCAGACCAGGGCTCGAACCCGTTTCCCCTGCATTAGCAGGCAGATTCTCAACCACTGCGCCACCAGGGAAGCCCCTAACATGCCAATTTTTTAAACATTTCTTAAAACACCTTCCTGCTAACATTTCCTAAGTAACACTTTTTTTTTTTTAAATAACACGTTTTAATGATCGATCTTTAGTTTCAACGTAACTCTTAAAGGATAACGGTATTTTGAAAGGGTCTTAAACAGGGTACAATATTCCATCGTGGATTAGACAGAAGGTGTCTCTCATCAGGAAAGACTTCCAAAACAGGGCTCTTTTTTGCCTTTTAAAAAATGCTTTAATGTTTTTTTAAATTTTTTATTGAGGTGTAATTGACAAATAAAAGGGTATCTATTTAAAGTGATGACATATACACATACATTGCAAAATGGTTAACACACATCAGCACATTAATGAACACATTCATCGCCTCACAGAGTTACCTTTTATTTCTTTTTTTGGTGAGAACACTTAAGATCTGCTCTCTTAGCCACTTTCAATTATGCAATACAGTGTTGTTAACTACAGTCACCACGCTGTACATTAGACCCTCAGAACTTATTCTTCTTAGCCCTGGAAGCTTTTACCCTTTGACCAACATCTCCCCACTTGCCCCCACCCTGCAGGCCCTGGCAACCACCATTCTACTCTGTTTCCATGAGCAAAACAAGGCTCTTTCAGCTCTGAGACAAAGCCGTGAAAAGATGGGACTGCAGAGCGGATCTGATTCTGAGGTTTGCATTAGGAGAGCATGGCCACGCCCAGGTCCTGGGAGCGACCCTCTCACTACCTCCACCCCAGGGGGACTGATCACTTGGGCCAGAGCCTCCCTGAGGGGATCAGCACAGACTTCACCCTGATCCTGTCAGCTCAAGGCCAGCAAGGCAGCTCCGAGGACTGCAAGGAAATCGCATCTGTGATATACACGTGACATCAAGAGAAAGTGTACACGACTGCCGGGCATGGCCACAAGCAGAGCCCGAGGTGACACTGCGATTTCCTCCTTACCCTGTAGGGGTGTCAGGGAAACCTCTCAAGCACAACTAGGGGTCGGACCAGCCTCGGCTGGTTCACGCAAGGCCAGTGGTGGATTACATGAGAGCCACGTTCAACTGCTAACCACATGGGTGTCAGCAAGTGAGTTAACCTCTCAGAGCCTCAGTGTTCACAACTGTAAAATGGGCAAAGTAATTATGTTCTCACCAGATTAACATAAGGATAAAACAATTTTTCTATCTGTGTGTTTGTATCTGTGTGTATGCCCACGTGTGTGCATACTGCCTGATGGATAGGAAAAAAACTCTATAAATAATCACTACCACTGTTTATAGGCAACACCCCTTGATGAAAATGTCACACTCCAAAATTTAATTTTTAATTGTTTTTAAGTTTAATTTTTGCAACTTTGCAAGTATTTCATCATGTAAAACACAGTGGTCAGCCCTAATCATGCCTATGTAAGTCTCACTAACCCACTTGTGGCATGACTAGTTTAAGAATCTCAACTGCAGTTAAAAACTGAAGTATCATCTATAATATCATTTCTGGGCCAAAAGTCCACCTAAGTAGCACCTTAACACCCCCAAACACGTCACTGCCCATTCCCTTGATGTCAGCTCCCATAGAAGTGGGGGTGGGGAGGTGAGTTTTGTGGCACCCTCCTGGGTGCTGCAAGATGACAGGAGGGTCCCTGGGGCAGTGGGAGGGTCGATGGGGTAAGCAAGAGACAAGGGGAGGAAGAGTTAGGAGAAATCTTTGTGATAAGAAAGCCCAATTCTTCTAACCAGCTCAGGATACTGCAGAATCTCCCAGCTAGTGTGGGAATAGCTCCAGAATCCTTCGGCTGGGTGTCACCGCTGCATGCACCTGAAGTATGGAATCAGCAATGGTGAGATGAGGCTTCATTTTACCGAAAGCATACCTAAAAGTGAAGGCATGAAGTAGATAACAGGTGGATTTCGTATCCCCCTCACCTGAATGTATTCTATTACCTATTTCAGCTCAGCCAGGAGTACATTTTCTCTGAGACATCAGCAAACAGAAGAGGAAGATGCCTCAGGGACCATCAAGAATTTAAAGAAAATGGAGGAAATTATTGGGGGAATGAAATAAAAGTAGAAACTGCAGCCTAAAAAGGTCAGAATGAGCAATTTACCAATTTCACAGGCTGGGTAACTTCACATTTCCTGGGGTTAAAAAGTTCTGGCTTACAGTTAGGCTAATTATAAGATAATTTTACTGCCTGAATATTTTGATAAGCTTTGGAGTACTGTTTAACTGGTGGCTTTCCACAGTTGAAAGATAAGCCCTTGCTGGAGTAGGGAGAGGAAATGGGTCTGGGGAAGGACAAGAATAAGAGAAAAAAAAAGCAGAAAAAGTTGTTACATGGCAGCTGTGCTGGTTAAAAGGGGCTGGGAGATAAATCCTTCACAGAAGCAAATTTGAATTAAGCATTTTTATTTGTCTTTTCTTGGCTTCTGAATCAAATACGTTTTACAGTCTTTTTTTTTTTTTTTTATTTGCGGTACGCGGGCCTCTCACTGTTGTGGCCTCTCCTGTTGCGGAGCACAGGCTCCGGATGCGCAGGCTCAGCGGCCATGGCTCATGGTCCCAGCCGCTCCGCAGCATGTGGGATCTTCCCGGACCGGGGCATGAACCCGCGTCCCCTGCATCGGCAGGTGGACTCTCAACCACTGCGCCACCAGGGAAGCCCTACAGTCATTTTTAAAAGGACACCTTTGTTAAGGAAGAGAGTGTGAACCTTGGGATGGTACAGACCAGCCACAGAGTCCCGCAGGTCTCCAGAGATGCGCTAGGGAACAGGATGATCGGCCCTGTACAAAGACCCCAGAGCTACGTGGGAGCCCACTGATGGGACAGATGGGAATGCGTCATTGTACAGTCCTTCTGGAAACCTGGCTTAAACGCCACATAGAATGCACTGGATCTGATTAGGCAGCCCTGAGAAGGTACTGGAACAGCGTAGAAAGTTATTGCGGGCCTCGCCATGAAACCCCGCATTGGAACAGGCAAACGAGGCCAGTGAGCCATGTGGGGAGCCTCCTTATGGCTCCTCCTCCTGCATCCTACATATTATCTGACCCTAGAGAAGGCAGGGGAGGCAGAGACTTCTCTGTGGCAAATGCCACATCAAGGTAACTGGGCCATCTGCTGAGAGATGGGCCAGAGATGCTTTTCTCCCTCGGCCTTAGGGATGTCCATCAGCCAGCCAGGCCTCTGTGAGCCCTCACCCTGCTAAGAGGCATCAGCGTCTCAGAAATTCTTTGAGCAAGTCTCACCACTGCCTGTGTGTGCACACACAGGCACATGTGCACACATTCACACCCGACTCACTCGTATGTGTGTGCACATAAGCACACACTCGTGTGTGCGTGCACACACTTACACACAGAGGCACATCCACACGCATGTATGAATGCACAGGCATGTGTGCATTCCTATTGGTACATGCACATGCGCATATAAATAAGCACGTGTTCTTGGGTGCACACGTGCACGCACATGCTTATACAATACTCGCATGCACCAGCACATGTGCACATGTACATACGGATACACATTCCTGCAGTCATGTGTATATGCAGTCACCCATGTGCATAGAGATACTTTGGCATTTGGAGAGGCCCATAGAGCCTCTGAGACAAAGGGGGGGGCCTCAGACAATTGACCCTTTTGTTGCTGGTCTCAGCAGGGGCCCTGGGGAGAGAGAGGAGGGAGGCCCGGGGGTTGGCCCCCTGACCCCGGCCCAGCCTGGGCTGAGGCCCAGGGACACGGAGGTCAGCGGAGTTTTGTGCAGCCACCCTCCATCGAGAACACCCCCCCGAGACATACTGCAAGTATCGCCAGAGAGCACTTAACCAACCCCCATTCGGAGGACTTCTTCCGAGATTCCCACAATTTGTTAATAACAAAATTCAATCACCTTTTAATGGCCAGGAAAGAGTAATTTGACTTTTTTTTTTTTTTTCAAAATCTCCACCAACTACAAAAAACCTTTTTCCTGCTGCTTCAGCCTGAACATGCTCCTTTTTTGGAACAGCTGACCGAGGCAGCTGTTTCGTATCAAGTCTAGGGGTTTTCTATATGACCCAGGGAGCTCAGACAACTGGCAGGCCTTCCTGCATTAAAGGGTAATCTGAGAATAATTTGCCATAAAACACCCAGAAGTGGGCCAGCTGTAGCCGGATACACCCTATAAAGCACCACGTGGACTGTGCAGACCTTGTAAAATAATCATAATTTTAGAGAACACATTTTTAAAATCCATCTTTTGAAAAAACTTTAAAGCAAAGAAGTGGCTGGCACTGTCTTAGAAGGCAGTAGGGAACGTCCTTACAGGTGCACAGACTGTCACCAAGCGCCTCTTCCCTGAGGCCCGCTGGCCCAAGGGTCCCTGTGTTGCTGGGAATCTGCTGTCCTTCGTGTTTACAATGTGCTGTCACACACACAAGGCTGCCAGGGGCAGGTGAGGAGGAAAAGTCCAGTAAGTGCCAGCCTCCAAGTCATCCAGCTGGTGAGTGGTGCTCCAAGTTTGAGTCCAGAACTTTCTAGACCAGGGGTGGTTTGCTGGCCGGGGCTGTGAGCAGAAGTCATGCCCCTTCACGTGGTCAGCCACCAACCAGCCACAGCCCTGGCACCAGTGCTCCCCGTTCCTCAAAAAAAAAGCTGGACATCAGGGGTTTTATTATGAAAACTCCCATGTTTGAAACTGATTTGACTATTTTTCAAAAACTACGGGAGCCAAACAAAACATGTCAGTGGAATCTGGCCAGGGGGCCACGGGTCTACAACCTCGCTTTACACCTTTCCATGCTGCCAAGGCTCTCCTCGGGTTTTCCAAGCTTCCAATCTTGAATTAATGAGTTTGTGACAAATTTGGGGAAAGCCTTCCTGTTAGGCGTGACTCTTCCCTCCCTTTCCTATACTTCGGTGGTGATTTTTTTATAGTTTTTTTTTTTTTAATTTCAAAGGTCCAAAGATTTATAACATCACAAAATAAACTCACAGAGAAAGGTTGTTGTGTATTTTCCTCCTGTATGTTTTAAATGATTTCCTCCCCTTTTCTGGGAAAATATGGGAAAGGAGCGTGAAGGGGGGGAAGACGGGCCATGGCGGGGACAGAATCCCACACAAACAGAGCCACAGTGCGCTGGTCCGAGGATGGGAGGCAGGGAGAAAGCGATCCACCGAACGCATCCTGTTAACCCCTTCTCTGGCTCTCCTTCCAACACTGCTCTCTCCTCCTAATAGCCAGGGCCCCCGTGCTCCCGCAAGCAGCACCTTCCAGAGCTGGCCTTCCTGCAGGTAACACCCCAGACTTCCTGCCCCTCCGTGCGTGACTCTGAAACCCTGCCACACACGCCACAACCCACTAGTCCTCAGCAGTGGACGTCCGTCTAGGGCTCTCTTAGGCACTCGCTACTTCCTCTGAAAAACTAACTATGCTGGACCAGCCGATGCTTATGGTCAGTCACAATGAGCTTTGTGGTCCAGCCTCCCGCTTTTTCTTGCCTGTTTCCTCACGTTGCCTATTTCGTGGGGTTGTTTTAGGCAGATTAACTTAGACTTCTGGGATCAGGAGCAGCAGTAACAGCACCTCCTGCAAACTTGTGAGAAATGCAAGTTCTCAGGCCCTGACCCAGACCTACTGAATAGGAAACTCTGGTGGGGGAGTGGAGTGCGGGGCAGGTAGCCAGTCCTCCGGGGGTCAAGTTTAGGAAGCACTGAAAGAGATGATGTATGCAAAGAACTTAGCAAAAGGCTTGGCACAGGTGAATTCTTAGTAACTGTGAGGACGACGATGATGATGATGATGTCACAGTTCATAATAAAACTATTTTCATTTTATGTCCTCTTAATGTCATGTTAATGTCCCACACTCGACTTCAGGGATTATCATCGCTGTGAGCTCAGCCAGCTAGTAGGCCTGGGGTGATGTTTGGGGAGATGAGGCTCACGGGTGATTACCCACTCAGCAGGGAGAGGTGTCCCCACCCGGCTGAGATCCACTGTGTGCTGTCCACAAACAAGTACAGGGCCGGCTTCCTGGAGGCCAAGGGCAAGTCTCAACAGGCTGCAGCCCTGCCCTCCCCGCACTGTGCTTCTCTCTCTCATTCCCATCAAAAGAGGGAGGAGACGTCAAGATAGGCAGGAGGAAGAAACAACAACAACATATTTCTCATTATTGAGTTTATTTCGTGATGTTATCCTTCCTTGGGCCCTTAAAATTAAATTTAAAAAAAAAACTGAAAAAGCTAAAGAAAAAGTCACCCTTAAGTTTAGGGAAAGAAGGGCATAGGTATAATGTGTAAGCTCTTTCCAGATTTGTCAGAAACCTAGTAATTCAAATCTGAAACTTTCAGAACCTAATGTAAAACTTGCTAAAGCAATGGAAATTAACATTGAACAAACACTGAAACCTAGGCGGTGGTTGTTTAATCAACCTAAGAAAACAAGTTGTTTTTAAGTCTCTAAGCCCCAAGTAACTGAAAAGGTAAGACTGGTGATGCTGCTGTTCCTCCTCGTGTTCCTGGGAACCTGAGCCAGGAACCATCTTTTTGGAAAAAGTTAAACAGCTCTGCTTGGAAAGCTTGGAGATGAGTTTTCACAAGGACTTGCTTTGTCCCCCAGTTCGCACAAATTAAAAACATCTGTGAGTCTTGAGTTGCTGCCCGTTCCCCCACCCCCAGCAACAGCACCTGGGCCCCCTTTTGCCAGGCATCTTCCAGGGACCAAGCCCCATGAGCCATGGGTCAAGGGACCACCCCCTGCCCTGCTCTCAACCTCGGTACCATCCTCTGCAGAGAAACAACAGTAACTGCAGCCCCTCCCCAGGGGACAGGGGGCTGGACACTCTCAGGGCCTAGCAGTGGTGAGGACTCCAGGAGGCCAGCTATCACCCTTGTCATTGTCATTAAGTGGCCGTGGTCTGTCCACCTGTGTCACAGCAGAGTGAAATCATGGGCATACATCAGGGCCCGGTTACTCATCGTTGTGTGGCCGGTACCCAGAGCTGGATAAACAGGGCTGCCAGAGAGCTTCATGAACCACTGAATTCACTCCAGAGAGAATTCAGCTTGTATTCACTGAATTCACCTACAGCTTGTAAGTGTCAGAGGAGCTGACCATATTTTTTTAAGTTTTAGGTTTCCAACAAAATAACAGTAGATTTTGGTTTCTTGGCTTCTCTTGATATGAATGGTTGGGTATTCAATAATATGAAGAAACCACACACTCTTTTTGTAGAAAACCTAATTTGCACCGGCGTGACGATGGACATGGATTCTGTGTGCAGCCTACATCACAGAACAACTAAACCAGAAAACTCTGGAACTTTCAGTGGCAAATACTATTTAAGTGAAAGCTTGATTGTAAGTCAGAGTCGGCGGGGGGAGGAGGAAGAGGCTGAAGAGAAGAAAAGGAAATGTACGCGGGCTGAAGGGGACAAATGGGTGACACCCTCACATGCAGTCAATAACAAGAGTATTTTAGGGCATTTCTATGGTGGATTTTGGCCTGTTAAATACAAGAAAATGAAAGGCCGTTCATAGCCTGTCACTGCAGCTTAATGACCCCAAAACCGCTCGTTGACCCACTCTGACCCCCAAATCCTCATCGGAGTCAAGAGTAAAACGCCCAGGAAAGGAAATCTCTTTTTAACGTAAGACACAAAAATACTTTTAAAGAACCTGTTTCAAAGAAAGAATAACAGTTTTCTTCCTTCTAGCTCTTACATACTTTCTCCTCTAATCAAATTCCTAGCAGAAAGAAATTCACAAAAACATAAACAGACAAACAAAAATCCATCCTCCCAGGTATATGGGACATGGGCTAAAATGAGGTCCTCCAGAAAACACGACAGCAGCTGTTAAAAAGAGCGCAGTAAAAAAATTTTTTTAAATAATTTTAAAAAAGAGTGCAATATATCCACTGTTGAAAAAGAGACAATATAGTTTTAAGTAAACTCTTAATTATGAGATAATTGTATTAATAGATTCACATGCAGGTATCTGAAATTACATAGAGAAATAATGGAGAGAAGCCCCATGTATCCTTTGCCCAGTTTCCTCTAAGGTGTCATCCCCAGTGACATCTTGCAAAATTATCATGCAATATCAGTGAGGGTATTGACATCAATACAGTCCAGCTACAGAACGTTTCTGTCACCTTGCAATGCCCTTTTATAAATGCATCCATTTTCCTCCCACACTTATCCCCCTGTTTAGCCCCTGGCAACCATCAGTCTGTTCTCCAGTCCTGTAATTTTGCCTTTTCGAGAATGTAATATAAATGGAAGCCTACAGTATGTAATCTTTGGGGATTAGAGCTTTTCATTCAGCATCATTCTCTGGAGATTGATCCAGTTGGCTGCATGTACCAATAGTTCATTCCTTTTCATTGCTTAGCAGTATTCCATGGCATACTGGAATACCACAGCCAAGTAATCTGTTAAAGGACATCTGGGCTATTTGCAGTTTAGGACTATTATACGTAAAGCTGCTATGAACATTCATGTGCAGGTATCTGCATGAACATACGTTTCCATTTCTCTGGGATAAATGCCCAGGAGGGCAACTGCTGGGTCATACGGTAGTTCCATGTTCAATTTTATAAGAAACTGCCAAACCGATTTCCAAAGTGATTGTACTGTTTTACCATCCCACCAGAAATGTATGAATGATACTGTTTCTCTGCATCCTCACTAGCTTTTGGTGTTATCACTTATTTTTTACTTTGTGCCATTCTGATAGGTATTATTCTGATAGCCATTGTGGTTTTAATTTACATTTTCCTAAGTGCTTAATGATGTTGAACATCTTTTCATGTGCTTATTTGCCAATGGTAGATTCTCCTCAGTGAAATGTTTGCCCATTTTCTATTTGGATTGGTTGTTTTTTCACTGTTGAGTTTTGAGAACTCTTTCTATATTCTATATATTAGTCCTTTGTCAGATATGTGGTTTACAAATATTTTCTCCCAGTCTGTAGCCTGTCTTTTCATCTGTGTAACAAGGTCTTTACAGAGCAAAAGTTATTTGTTTTGATGAAGTCCAACTTAACAATTCTTTCTTTAAGGGATATGCCTTGGTGTCTACGCTAGTGAGGTGGATGGACCTAGAGTCTGTCATACAGATTGAAGTAAGTCAGAAAGAGAAAAGCAAATACCGTATATTAATGCATATATATGGAATTTTAAAAAAATGGTACTGATGAGCCTAGTGGCAGGGCAGCAATAAAGACGCATACATAGAGAATGAACTTGAGGACACAGGGCGGGGGGGGCGGGGCGGGGGAGGGGGAAGCTGGGGGCAAAGTGAGAGTAGCGTCCACTACCAAATGTCCAATAGATAGCTAGTGGGAAGCAGCCGCATAGCACAGGGAGATCAGCTCGGTGCTTTGTGACTACCTAGAGGGGTGGGATAGGGAGGGTGGGAGGGAGGCTCAAGAGGGAGGGGATATGGGGGTATATGTATGCATATGGCTGATTCACTTTGTTGTACAACAGAAACTAACACAGCATTGTGAAGCAATTATACTCCAAAAAAGATGTATAAAAAAACTTTGAAAATAAAAGTATTAAAAAAAAATTTGTATACCCTTAGACCCCAAAGATTTTCTCCTATTTTTTCTGAAAGTTTAATAAGTTTACGTTTTACATTTAACACATGATCTATTTTGAGTTAACTTTTGTATAAGGTGTGAGACATTTTTTTAAGATTTTAATTTTATTGGAATATAGCTGATTTACAACGTTGTATTAGTTTGTGTGTACAGCAAAGTGATTCAGTTATACAAATACATATATTCATTCTTTTTTAGATTCTTTTCTCATATGGGTTATCACAGAATATTGGGTAGAGTTCCCTGTGCTAACATTTTGCGGGGGGGTCGGGGGGGCATTGTTTGTTTGTTTATAGATGCCCAATTGCTCCAGCCCCATTTGTTGAAAAGGCTATCTTTTCTTCCATTGAATTTCTTTTGCACTTTTGTAAAGAATCAGTTGGGCATATTTATTGGGGTTTATTTCTGGGCTCTCTATTCTGTTCCATCGATCTATTTGTCTGTCTCTCTGCCAAAACCACTAGACTTGATTACTATATAAGTATTGAAATTGAGTAGACTGACTCCATCCACCTTATTCTTTTTCAAAAAAAATTTTTAGGGACTTCCCTGCTGGCGCAGTTGTTAAGAATCCACCTGCCAGTGCAGGGGACAAGGGTTCGAGCCCTGGTCCAGGAAGATCCCGCATGCCGCGGAGCAACTAAGCCCATGCACCACAACTACTGAGCCTGCGCTCTAGAGCCCGCGAGCCACAACTACTGAGACCACGTGCTGCAACTACTGAAGCCCGCGCACCTAGAGCCCGTGCTCTGCAACAAGAGAAGCCACTGCAATGAGAAGCCTGTGCACTGCAACGAAGAGTAGCACCCGCTCGCCACAACTAGAGAAAGCCCACACGCAGCAACGAAGACCCACCGCAGCCAAAAATTAATTAATTAATTAATTAAATTTTGTTTAGCTATTCTGCTTCCTTTGCCTTCCCATATAAACTGTAGAATAATCCTGTGTATGTTCACACAAAAAAAATTCTTGCTGGAATTTTGATAGAAATTGCATTAAACCTGTATATCAATTTTGAAGAAAATTGGCATCACTACATATGGAGTCACCCAATCCATAAATGTGGTATGTGTCTCCATTCACTTAGATCTTCTTTTATTTCTTTCATTACCATTGTATAATTTTCAGCATGCAGTTCCTATACATGTTTGTTAGATTTGCTTCTGCGAATTTCTCCTCTCTCTCTTTTTGAGCAAGTGTAAATTATTCTGGTGTCCACATGTTCGTTGTTAATATACAGAAATACAATTTATTTGTGTATGTTTATCTTGTGTGCTGCAACCTGCTAAATTCACTTAGCAGGTTCTAGGAGATTTTTCGTAGGTTCCTTGGGCTTTCTGTATAGACAAGCATCATCTCCAGATAGGATCGGTTTTGTTTCTTCTTTTCTCATCCAAATGCCTTTTCTTTTCTTGCTTTACTGCACCAGCTAGAAGTCCAGCACTATGTTGAGTAAGAGTAGTGAAAGCAGGCACCCTAGCCTTGTTCCCAATTTTAGGAGGAAAGCATGCAGTCATTCACCATTACGTATAATGTTAGCTATGGGGGGAGGTTGTAGATGTTCTTTATCAAATCGAGGAAGTTCCCTTCTATTCTTATTTTTCTGACGGTTTTTTTATCATGAATGGGTGTTGAATTCTGTCAAATGCTTATTAAAAACACTTATCCTGGGGCTTCCCTGGAGGCGCAGTGGTTGAGAGTCCGCCTGCCGACGCAGGGAACACGGGTTCGTGCCCTGGTCCAGGAAGATCCCACATGCCGCGGAGCGGCTGGGCCCGTGAGCCATGGCCACCGAGCCTGTGCTCCGCAATGGGAGAGGCCACAACGGTGAGAGGCCTGCATACCGCAAAAAAAAAAAAAAAACCACTTATCCTCCTTTAAACTATCCCCTCTCTTCTCCTCTGTCTAGTTTTTTAAAAAATACACAAAACGAATGAGAAACCAAGCCCTCTGTCCAGGTATATAGAACATAGGCTAAGATGAAGCTTTCCATAAAACACAATCACAGGTGTTACAAAAGAGTGTAGTATATCCGATGTGAAAAATGACACAACATACTTTTAAGTAGAAAAAAATGCAGGTACAATCTAAATGTGCATATAATGTGTTGAGGGGATATCTGATATTGAGTGGTTATATATGTAATTATTAGAAAGGAAGCCTGGAAGACTAAACACCAAATTGTTGGATGGGAGGGGTTTGGGTGGAAAAGGATCTTCACTCCCTATCATTTTATACTCTTCTCCAGTGTGTAATGTGAATGCTTTAATATAAGCAGGTATTAATTGGTAATTTTTAAATGATCTAATAAGGGAAAGTATGGAAAACAATTATCTTGCAAAATGCTATGGACCATGTACTTTTTGCAAAGCTGAATGCAATTTTTCTCTTAAGGTGCTGTCTTTTGTCAGCCTGAAACATGGATGCTTTGGCAAGGAGATATTATTAAACTATGTTCCACCACCACTCAAATTCACACTGAATAAAAAGGACAACATTTTGAAATAAAGATTCAAGAAAGGGAGTAAAAGGATGAGGACACATCTCTTGGTAATAAAGTCTTTCACCCCTACCCCAGTAGATTCTCACAAAGGTTCCATTTCATGACCTGAATTTTTAGGTCAGTATTAAAGGTGCTAACTTCGGACTCTGCTGGGAGGGGAGGGAATTTGTCTAAATTGATGGATTTGATAGAGGCAGTGACTGAAATGCTGCACACACACCCAGCAGAGGGGGAGAAAGACACAACCAGACAAAGAGAGCCCTACCGAAGTGTGATTGTGTGGTCACTGGGATACGGAGAAGAAACGAAGCAGAACACCTACTCTAGTTTACAAGCACTGCTGTGAGCCTTCACTGCCTCATCAGGTGACAGAAGAAACATTCTGAGTTTTCTCCATATTTCCAGGGCAATTCTCCAAGGTGCGTTCTCTTCCTCAGAAGAGAAAAATCAACTTCCCAAAGAGTAATCAAGTCAAGCAACACAGCTAAGAGGAGACCAGCACACCCCAGGGCGACCAGTGAGGCGTGGGACCAGTACTCACCATCACCAACAAAGACCCAGAGACACAAACCCACCTCCCAAAGTGGATGCCAATTAGACTACAATGAGCTGGCACTCCAAAGTGAGGTGGGGTTGGAGCTTGGAAAGTTCAGCAATTTAAAAAGCTGTAGCACTGGCATAAAAGGCACAGTCACTGAATCAGAAAATCTAACCAGTATCAGACATATGGGAAAATACTCAAGCTTAGGATGTAATATGAAATAGGCAGAACGTAAGTGAGAAGCATGTCCACACTGACGTTACAACCACAGAAAAAGGTAACACAGGTGACTCCCCCTCATCCTCAGCTCACCGGCCCAGCCACCCTGTGGGGTCAGCCAATGCTCTCCAGCTGAGCTGCTCTGGATCCTGCCCCTCCCCGTGAACCCCACTGCCACCGCCTTGAGAGCGTCACCTCCCTTCCCAAGAAGCACAGCAAGAGCTTCCTACGGGGCTGCCTTTCTCCAGCTGAAAACTCAGAGCTGATCACACTGCTGAGCCCTGTGGAACGCCCTTGTGGGACCCCAGGGGCCGTGTGACGAAGCCGAGACTACAGAGCTCCCTCACCCGCCTCGTGGCTCCTTTTTCAACCACCCACCCCTTTCACTCCCACCTGGCTCATCAGATCAGCCCCAGATTCCCAAATGCAGTGTATGCTGCTCCCTTTCCCGTCCCACCCCATCCCATTCCCCACAGCGCTCTTCTCTCCTCAGGCACCTTCCAAATACTATTCATCCTACAAACCCCCTCAAATACCATGACCCCTGGGAGGCTTCTCTGCCCCAACCCGGCTTTCATCAGCCCCTCTTCCGGCTCCTTCGCCCAGCATGTGCGAGGCTGCGGTCTGTGTACAGACGTCTTTCCAGCATCCTGCAAGCTCTCGGAGGGCGGGCTTTCATCTTCCATCCCATGCCTGGTCCACGGGGAATCCAGGAGTTCAGTGAACATTTGTTGAAATCATGGGTTTTGTATTTCCCTTGTTGTTCTCCTTTAACATGGTCATTAAGTTACATGAAATTTGTATTTGCCTCCCTGACTCAGCAGCCAGCCGTCGCAGAACAGAACAGCCATCGCAGACGCCTCCATATTCTTGTGCTGTGGTGCAATGGCCACCAATGACAAAGTTGTGCTTATTTCTCTCTGTGTGGAAACTGCCCATTTTATGCAAGTGAGGTACAGGGTTCCAGCTCCATCATCAATGTTTATGAAAAGCCTATTGTGTGCAAGACACTGAGGAGGTCATAAAGAGGCACAGGGCATGATCCCTGAGCTCGGAGAGTACAACATAAACCAAGAAAATAGCTTCATTATCCACTGCGTTAAGTGCCAGACTCCAGGAGTTCCCGGGAGGGTGACCTTGCTGTGAAACCTTCACAGAGGAGCTGGGTCTGGAGCTGGGCCTCAAGGATTCACACAGATATGAGAACAACGGTGACTATCACGTGGGGACCTCAGCATCAGTAATGGCTTAGCAGAAAGGACTCTGAGTCAGACAGGAAGTTTGGACAATAATACACCTCTGGGTGGCATCCACCAAGCACTTTCTGCAGGTCAAATATGGTGCCAAGCACAGCAGAAATGTCGCTTCATCTCAGCCTCATAAAATCGCTGAGAATGAAGCATGACTATTCCCATTTGGGGATGGGGAGATGGAGATTCAGAGAGTATGCTACCTTGCCTAAGGTCACACAGCTAGAAAATCACTGAATGCCTGGGGATATTGGGACTGGAGTATTGAGGGTCTTTTTTTTTAGTTTAAACAAATAAGAGTTTATTTTACTTTTTTATAATAAGTCATCTGAAGGTGGGTGAATGCTGATGTTGGTTTCGCTGCTCAACAGTGTCCTCAGGGACCAGGTCCTATAGAGGTCCATTTTTAGCAACTGGCTTCTCATCCTTGTGCTTATTGTCTCATGATCACAAAACGGCTGTTGCAACCCCAAGCATCATGCCGTTTTTTGGTTTTTTGGGTTTTTTTTGCGGTATGCGGGCCTCTCACTGCCGTGGCCTCTCCCGTTGTGGAGCACAGGCTCCGGACGTGCAGGCTCAGCAGCCATGGCCCACGGGCCCAGCCACTCCGCAGCATGTGGGATCCTCCCGGACTGGGGCATGAACCCGCATCCCCTGCATCGGCAGGCAGACTCCCAACCACTGCGCCACCAGGGAAGCCCATCATGCCATATTAAGTGTCTTAAGTACAATGCTAAACATTGGGAGCATGAGCCTGGAGACAATAGAGAGATGCTGAAGGTGTGTGACCAAGGCAGACATACTCAGTGATGTTTCTGCAAGGTTCATCTTGGCCTTTGCTTAAGAGGAATTGGAGGAGAGAGATTCTAAGAAAGAGAGCTTTCCTTTAGTGTACTATATTTTTGTCCAAAGATGCATTTCATTCCTTGTTGATAAGCAACCAATTTGGAAATGGGCAATTAAATAAAACATCCAGTTTTGTGGGGACTGTGGGAGTTGCAGGGCTGTCTCTGTCCTTTGGTATCAGACGTCCCTAACCCCTCTCAGCCCGGCACTCTGGAGCAATCTCTAAGTCTTCTGGAATATCCGGCACTCCTCACCCTCTATCCAGTCCTTCACACTTTCCTGCCACCGGTTATGCCCAGAACCACGGCCCAGGCCTTCAGTCAACGACAGAAGGAAGGAGATGTCACACCAAAATGAACGAAATGAATATTTTTCAGGGTTCTAAGAAAAACCTCCACTGTGGCTGGGGGCCCAGGACATTTCTCCACCAAGACCCTCAGAGTCACGTATAGAGGGTATAAGGCCATTTGATGCAGCACTGTCTCTAAAAGCAAAACTTTGGAAACTGCATAAATGTCCACTAGGAGGGGTCTGGTTAGGGTGGACTACCACGCGTGATTTAAAAGATAGAGGAACTTCTCTATATACTGACTTAGAAAGATCTCTGAGAATTAGGGATGGGTGAAAAACAGCAGGCAGAAATTCACTTCTAATGTGGCCTTGTGAAATCTCTCCAGACTGACCCTCCCATAGATAACAGCTATAAACTCTGAGCAAAGTGCAAAAACAACTACTGAGAATTCTGGGGAGTAAAAACAAGCAAACAGCTTATAGAGGAGGGTCAAAAAAAATCTGAAGTAGGGACTTCCCCAGTGGTGCAGTGGGTAAGACTCCACGCTCCCAATGCAGGGAGCCCGAGTTTGACCCCTGGTCGGGGAAATAGATCCCACATGCATGCCGCAGCTAAAGAAGTCCGCAGGCCGCAACTAAGAAGTCCACATGCCGCAACTAAGACCCGGCACAGCCTAAATAAATAAATAAATACTTTTTTTTTTTTTAAGTTTAAAAAAAATTTGAAGTAGCACCTGGCACAGAGTGAATTTCCTGGCTTTTCGTGGTTGTTGTTTTCCTGGGATTTGTCCTGAAAACAGGCCACAGTGGAGGAGCAGGACAGCAGGGGGGCAAAACTCTGAGAGAAAAATCCTGTTGTCTTGCTGGCTAGAGGCACTGGGAAAAGGAGCAAAGGCAACTATGGCCCCTGGAGTGTGTGAAGGAGCCCAAAGAGGCAAGAGTAGAAGAAGGGGTTCCCCTGGCTTTGTACATGAACTCTGGATGAATCTCAGGCTGACTGCTAAACCAGCATGCATGGGACAAAGCAGTGCATGAAAGCCTTGAAGAACTGAACTTAGACTTGAACCCACAGGAAAAGCTCAAGCTCAGGCCTTGAGTCTAACCAGGTTAACTGCCTGCTAAAATAAACCATCAACATTCTTCAGAAGACTATAGCATAACTCAAAGTCCTCAAAACATAATATTCACAACATCCAGGATATAATCCAAAATTGCTCAATTTACAAAGAATCAGGAAAATGTGCCCTATTCACAAGAGAAATGACTATCAATAAATACCTACCCTAGAATGATCCAGATGTTGAAGTAATCAGATAAGGGCTTTCAAGCAGATATTATTACCATACTCCATGAGGTCAAGGCAAGTATTCTCTAGTTAACGAAACGATAAGCAATCTCAGCTGAGAAAGAGAAGATAAAAATAAGAAATAAATGAAATTTTTAGTTTTGGAAATATACAATATCTGAAAATAAAAGTTCACTGAACAGGCTTAACTGCAGAATGGAGATGACAAAGGAAAAAGTCAGTGAGCTTAAAGATAGATCAATATAAATTATCCAAACGAGAGAGGTAAAAAATGAACATAAAAGAAGATATAAATAAATGGAAGATATGTATTTGAAGGCTCATGTTCATGTATTTGGAAGACTCAATATTATTAATATGTCAGTTCTTGGGATCCCAACACAATCCCAATCAAGTTCCCACCAAGTTACTTTATAGATATTGATAAACTGCTTCTAAAATTTATATGAAAAGGCAAAGGACCTAGAACATCCAAAACAACAATGAAGAAGAACAAACTCGAAGGACTCACACTATCCAATTTCAAATAGAGGACCCAGAAATAGCCCCACAAAAATATAGTCAACTGAGTTTTAACAAAGCTGCAAAGGCAATTCAACTGAGAAAAGTTAGTCTTTTTGGCAAATGGTGCTGGAACAGTTGGACATCCATATGCAAAAAAAAGGGTGGGGTGGGGGGTGGGGGACCTACACACAGACCCTACACCTTAAACAGAATTAACTTAAAATGGGTTCCAAACCTAAATGCAAAACCACAAAACTACTAGGAGAAAACACAGGAGAAAATTTATGCGACTTTGGGTCTGTGATGAGTTTTAGATAAGCCATCAAAAGCACAATCCATGAAAGAAAAGCTAAATAAATTGAAATTTGTTAAAATTAGCAAGTGTCTATGTCAGAGACGCTTTGCTAAGAGAATGAAAAGCCACAAATTGGGAGAACATCTTTGCAAAACACATATCTGATAAAGGACTGATACCCAAAATATCCAAAGAACTCTTAAAACTTAAGAATAAGAAGGGCTTCCCTGGTGGTGCAGTGGTTAAGAATCTGCCTGCCAATGCAAGGGGCACGGGTTCAAGCCCTGGTCCAGGAAGATCCCACATGCCGTGGAGCAACTAAGCCCATGCTCCACAACTACTGAGTCTGCGCTCTAGAGCCCGCGAGCTACAAGTACCGAGACTGTGTGCCACAACTACTGAAGCCTGCTCGCCTAGAGCCTGTGCTATGCAACAAGAGAAGCCACCACAGTGAGAAGCCCGTGCACCACAATGGAGAGTAGCCCCTGCTCGCCGCAACCAGAGAAAAGCCCACGTGCAGCAGCAAAGACCCAACGCAGCAAAAAAAAAAAAAAAAAAAAATTAAGAAAAGAAACAACTTAATTTAAAAAATGGACAAAAATTCTGAAGAGACACTTCACCAAAAAATATATACAGAGGTCAAATAAGGATATGCAAAGATGCCCAACAGCATATGTCATCAGGGAAATGCAAATTGAAACAACTTGATAGCACTATACACCTATTAGAATAGCTAAAATCCAAAATACTGACAATAGCTGGAAAGGATCCAGAGTAATGAGAACTCTCTCATTCATTGCTGGTGAGAATGCAGATTGGTAGAGCCCCTTTGGAAGAGAGTCTGGCAGTTTCTTACAAAGCCGAATATAGTCTTACCATATAATCCAAAATACTCCTAGGTATTTGCCCAAACGATCTGAAAATGTACGTCCACACAAAAACCTGCATGCAAATATTCATAGCAGCTTTATCCATAATCATCAATAAATGGAAGCAAACAAAATGTCCTTCAATGAGTGACTAGATAAATAAACTATGGTACATTTATATAGTAGAATACTATTCAGCAATAAAAAGGAATGAGTCATCAAGCCATGCGAAAACATGGATGAATCCCAAATGCATATTGCTAAGTGAAAGATGCCAGTCTGAAAAGCTACACACTATATGATTCTATTTATATGACATTCTGGAAAGGGCAAAACACAGAGCTGGCAAACAGATTAGTGGTTGCCAGAGGTTTAGGGAGGGAAGAGAATTGAATAGGTGAAGCACAGGGTATAATTTGGGGGTCGTGAAACTATTCTGTATGATACTGTAATATCAGACACATGAAACTATACATTTGTCAAAACCCATAGAACTTTACAGCATGAGGAGTGAAACTTAATGTATGCAATTTAAAAAAAATCATTTAAAAGTTGAGGGGATCCCAGAGTGGAATGCAGATTTGACAAAAGAATCTAATCAATACCACAAATGTATGAAACCAACTCACTGCCGGAGGTAAGGGATAAAAGGACTGAACTAGGTAACTTTGGAGCTGAGTGTAGGCTGTAAAAATAAAAGCAAAATGAACTGAACATAGTACTGCACTGTAGATGACAAAGCTGTTTCCCATGGGGCTATGAGTTATTCTGGAGCCACTATGCACATATACTGGAATTGAACAATTAAGCAAATGGATGGCAGATGGTTGGAGCTAGGTTTCTCACTGTTAGAGCAGGAGGTTATAGACAAGCAAGGGGAGAAGTCTAGAATGATCCATACGGTAAGGAATTACAGTTGAGACACCAGTATGAAGTTTAGCTCCATACAGATACAAAGGGATACATATTTATAGATCTCTGTGTATACACAGGTTAGTATACAAACATGTATTTCCTTCCTCCATCAACTGAGAAGACCTAGAAGTAGTAACAACACTCCGATAGCAACAAAACCACCTAGCACCCAAATCTTGGTTTCTAAAACCATTCTTCAATGAAAGGAACCAGGGCTCCTTGTGGAAATGCCTGATCCTAGGGCTGAGGCACATGACCAAGAAACCAGGGGTTTTGAGAGCCCGGCTTTAATGGATTATACTTGGGGTCACAGTTTGGGTAAAATCCAGCTGATGAGGTATGACAGCCATTCCTGCCATAAAGTTTTCCATACAGATGCCTGATATTTGTTGGGAAATGAGATCTGAAAAGGGTCATATATGTTATTCATTAGTAGTTCCTAATCATACTGTGAGTATTCAACCACAGTGGAAGGAAGGAAAATTTCCCTCTGACTACAGGGTTCCCTCCTCCCACCCACATCTCCTGGGCTGTCCTAAATCACACCTTCCCAGCAGCTGTCATCTTTCTGTTCTCCTTTGTCCTTCTGCAATCCAATTGGTGAATTTCTAATTCTGGGCCGACCCAACTATTTCGTTTCCCTACCACCACCCCAGGTACAAGCTAAGTCATCACATTGCTAGGCCCTGCCATAAATACAGGATGGACCACAGCACACTACTCCGACTGGGTCTTCCACGGTCTCCACAAGCCCCCTTCTTCCTTGCCTCTCTCCTCCCCATGCCTTTGATGGCTTTGGAGACCGAGGCTCCTCCTCCAAAGTTTCCACCCCCATTCCTGCTCCCTTTCCTTAGACCTTGACCTACCTCTGCATTCCTAAGAGAATAGAAAGCATCTGTTAGAATGCTCTCAAAGTCTTCATCCCTGCTTGAAAATTCCTCTGTCTCCCCCCTGTCTTCAGACTTTCTGTCCCTCCTGTCTCTGAGGAAAAACCATCTGCTTTGGTTTCAGGGTCATCCCTCTACCTGTGTTTTAATGTCATGTCATAAGTCTCCCTGTGACCTTCCCACCAATCAACCTCCCTCTGTCTGGCAGCATTAACCTCCCCCTTTCTACTTCCTCTTTCCCCTCTGGGATGAGCTCAGATGTGCTCAGGTCGCTCCTGCCCCTATGATAGCATTCCTCCACCCCACAAGCATTCAAAGTCTGGTCCCATATCACCTCCCTCGGTTGAAGGCATGGCTATAGTCCCACACAGACCTGGGTTCAAATCTCAGCTCTGCCACTTACCAGCTGCATGATGCTGGGAAATAACCACGACCACGCTAAAGTCTATGTAGGGGCTTCTGCATGCTGGGCACCCAGTGAAGGGCTCCACTTACAATAAGACAATAGCTCACAGCATCCCATCAACAACCTCAGGAGACGGGTCCATTATATTTCATTTAGAGAAGAGAATCCAACTAATTTGTACAAGTTCACACAGCTAATAAGGGCAGACATGGAACTCAAATCCAAACTGCCTCACATTCTGTCGCCCAAGAAGCCTAACACTGGTCCCAAATCCTTCATCTATGGAATATCAATCTTGGTGCCTCCCTTCATTGACATATATACACTACCAAATGTAAAATGGATGGCTAGTGGGAAGCAGCCGCATAGCACAGGGAGATCAGCTCGGTGCTTTGTGACCACCTAGAAGGGTGGGATAGGGAGGGTGGGAGGGAGACGCAAGGGGATATGGGGATATATGTATATGTATAGCTGATTCACTTTGTTATACAGCAGAAACCAACACAACAATGTAAAGCAATTATACTCCAATAAAGATGTTAAAAGAAAAAATCTTGGTGCCTCCCTTGTGGAACTCCTGTAAGAATTAAAAGAAATGACGTATGGAGAGCACTTAGCATGAAAAGTACTAAGTCTGGCACTCAACAAATCAGCATCACTCAACAAATGGTGGCGACTGCTGACCATACATGCTTTCTGGAAATTCCTCTTGGCTTCCATGAAGCTATGACCTGGTTTTCCTCCCACCTCTCTGACCCATCTCTTGCATTCCCCATCATGCCCGTTGGCTTGTCCTTTAAATATAGGCTTTGCCCAGAGACCCTCATGGCTCCCTCTTCCTACACAAGGGGAACCTACTCCCCCAGCTTCAGCCAACGACTCCCAGAGCCTCCACATGCCTGCCCGACACTTCTGCAAACTCACTTCTCCCTCCCTAAACCTGTTCCTCCTCTGTGTTTTCCATTCCAAACTAAGATGCCCCGTGAACCCCAAGCTAGATCTCATTGCTTCTTTCCTTAGAAACGATCAGTAGTGTCCCATTGCCAGCAGAATCAATTGCAGAATCTTTAGCAAGGCGCTCCATCATCTGGTCCAAACCATCTTCCCAGCTGCCTGCAATAGCCCCAGTCTTCTGGAAGGTTGAAACCATGCCTCTCTGCCCCAGGATAGGCTCTTTTCCCAGCTCAGCACCCAGATGCTCCAGCAGTTCCAAGCATGGCTTCACGTCACATCCCTCACTGTCCTGGGAATCATCTCCAGACTGGCTCCATTTGTCTGGGTCTCGATTTAAAAACGAAGCCCAGAAATCAACACGATCCAGGAATGGAGTGGAACTATCCACTTCTCTTAACACAGCATGCCCTCTTCCTGCACCCAGCAGGCCAGGTCAGGATGGGTTCTAACTTCGACATGGCAGCCGCGTCAGCCTTCGCTGGTCACGTGACGGTGTGTTCCCAGGGCACCCACACTGGTGCAGGATCCTTTCAGGTCTACACTCTGCTTTTCCAACAGGACTGAAAACCACTGAAGGGCAAGGACTTATATCTATGCTCTGTCCTCCAAAACTCACAATCTTCTCATGCCTTTAGTCCATCTGTAGTGAGTAAAGGAGAGGATTTGTAAGGTCGTATGTAAAGGTGGGGTTATGTCAGAGGAAAGGCCATGCTTAAACTAACTCCTCCCCTCCTTTTTTAAAATTCTACTTAACTTAAAAATGGAGTAGGGCTTCCCTGGTGGCGCAGTGGTTGAGAATCTGCCTGCCGATGCAGGGGACACGGGTTTGAGCCCTGGTCTGGGAAGATCCCACGTGCCACGGAGCGGCTGGGCCTGTGAGCCACAACTACTGAGCCTGTGCGTCTGGAGCCTGTGCTCCGCAACAAGAGAGGCCACGATAGTGAGAGGCCCGCGCACCGCGATGAAGAGTGGCCCCCACTTGCCGCAACTAGAGAAAGCCCTCGCACAGAAACGAAGACCCAACACAGCCAAAAATCAATAAATAAATAAGTAAATAAAATAAAGGAATTCCTTAAAAAAATGGAGTATAGACAGAGAGTACACTTTTTATATTAAGTATCTCTAGTGATTTGAAGCTCAGAATCACGCTGAAACACTGACAAAAGTGTCCTCTAAATCCGAGTGGCAGTGGAAGGTCTTATTTGACTGACAAGATGAGTTCCTTTAAAAGTAACGTCTGGAGCATGGACTGAAACTAAGCCTGGTGAGACGCCAAACACAAGAAAGGGGAACCAGCCCCTCAGCGCCTCACACCGTGACAGTTATTTATTCAGGCATGAAAACTGGGACATCGCTCTTACGACGCTAATTAGACAAAGAAATGAGATACGCAAATATTTTTTAAAAGTCGACTCACTACAACATTCTCACCAGATGAAAGTTAATAAAGAAAATAGGACCCCACAGGGTCACTCTGGGGCCAAGGCCCATTGCTCTGACTACCTGACCTATGATATCCCTGGGAGGAAAAATCAAGTTCACATCTAGGGCTGCCTCCACAACCCTGGGGACAGACAGGATCCAGTGCTCAGAATGCCACATGGGCCATCTCAGCTCAAAGGTCAGAGGTTACCCAAGCAAGAGGCATGGAAGTTGCCAGAAACCTAAGATGCTGCCCTTGGAGGCCCCATGTCCAGCACTCCTTCTCCAGCGTAGTCTCAAAACACAGGGTCTTTGGCCAGAGGAGTCCAGTGGGGCCCCTGTCGGGCAGGGTGGGTACAACACTGCACTGCCCCACCCTTTGCCATTGCCAAGCTACCTCACCTCCCAGCTTCTGTCTTCTCATCTGTAAAACAGGAATCGTGGCAAAGCTGCCATGACAAAGGGGTAAGAAAATGCCCATGGAGCATCACGTGCCTGGCCTGCTGTGGGCGTTCAGCATGTGGCAGCGGCCCTCCCTGCTCCTGGACCTCGATAGGATGAAGATGCCTGTGATGGACAGGGGAGGTCACAGGGCTGAATCAGTTCACAGATGTTTACTGAGAGCCTCGTAACAGCAGCACCTTGTGCTGCGTGAAGCCCCTGTCCTGAGTCGCTAATAGTCTAACAGGGCAGATGGAGGAGAGCCATCTTAACACCTGGGCTGGGATAAACCAGGTGCCGTGAGAGCTCTGTGCCCAGAAGGTCAGCCACAAGGGTGGGAGATTTCCTGGAGACAGAACAGAAGAGGTGAAAGGGAAAGAGAGAGCCTGGGAGGGTCAAGGGCAGAGGAATGGTTTGTGCAGACCTGGGAGGTGAAAAGGTGTGTCTTGTTTGAGGAACTGCAGTCAGGTCTATTGCTGGAGTATGATACCAATTTCTCTCACCCAGGAAGAATTCCCCTAAACCCAGCTCCTCTGCAGCTTGGGGGCTACTCTCTGAAGCTTTAATCCTATTACGTGGCTGCCTTTAGAAACCATCCCCGGACCTGTGTGTCATCCACCCAGAAGAGCACTCCAGTCACATCAGCAATGTCGTCAGACCCATGAGGCTCACCCATGAGCAGTCTGCAAGGGTGAGCCAGGGAGCAAGTGAGCTTTGCAGGAAACAGAAACAAAGGAGTCTCTGCCCGTATACATGCATGCCTGGACTACAAACACCCTGGTGGGGGCAGGTTCCAAAGTTATAAAACAAAGATTTGGATACACGCATAAGAAATGGAGAATGTTTGCTTTTATTTTTTTAAAGATTCAGATCAGGGTCCCAGTATCCTTAATACATTTAAAATATCACATCTGATCTCCACAGAGCTGTCATCTGGACTGATTTATTCTCCACCAAAGAAGGCTTCCCTTCGCCACGATATTCATCCATCCATCTACCCATCCATCCATCCATTCCCCAAGTGCTTAACTAAGTGCCAGGCCCAGTTCTAAGTCCAAAGTGGACAAGAGTGACCAAAAGGATACAGCTCCTGCTCACTGGAAGCTGACATCCCCAATGACCAGCCTGAAAGTTCAGGGACCCCCAGGCAAGACCTACTTGCCCCTGAGTCTTCTGAGCAGCAAAAAAGGTGGCTCTAAAGAAGCCCTCAGTCATCCTGCCCAGGGCCAGCCTGGAAGGCAGGAAATGCCCATTCCTCAGGAACCTTATTCCGCTCCAGCTGCCTCTCCAAATGAAGGTCAAGCAGCCCATGGAAGCTCTGGCCACATTAAGCCCTCTGCTCATCCATAATGGGCTACGTAGGTTCACTCTTCTCTGCCTTCATACATGGTCTCCCCTCCACCTGCAATGTCCTTCCCTTGCTTTGTTTGCCAACCAATTTCTACTTGTCCTTCAAAAGTCAGTATAGGATCTTTGTGGGGACTCATGTCTGAACAGCTTACATTAACCCTGGTGGTGCTTAGTCTGGTCCTGTCATAACTCCCTTATAGTGGTAACCTCACATTGATCGTAACTGCTGGTTTCCAGTCCCTCTGCCCCCCAAACCCTCTCTATCCTGCTAATTGACCCCAACTAACTCTTGAATTTAAAAAAAAAGATAATTCAGGGAGCAGAATTCTGAAAAACAATCTCTAGTTGATATCTACAGAGGATTACAGAAGCAATTGCATCTAAAAAAATGTATCTCTATAGAAAAGGAATAGATAAGAGAAAGAGCTCTTGAAAATTAAAAATAATTGTATAAATAAAGAGGTGTAATCAGGAAAATGTCCAGAACATAGAAAAAATTCTGTTGAAAAATGAGGGGAAAAATAAGAGAGGCAATCAAGATAACAGTTCTAACCTCCAAATAATTATAGTTTGAATTATCAAAGAACTAGTAGAAGAAAATTCCCCAGAATGAAAAGCTATATTAGTTTTCAAATTGAAGGAGTCTATCAAGTGCCATGCAGGATAAATGAAAAAAAAAAAAAAAGATGTAAACACTTTCTTGAGAAATTTCCACATACCTAAGACAACCAACTTCCAGAGACAAAGTGCAGGCCTCATCCAGGGAAATATATGACTTTCCACTAGCAAACTTTATGCTAGAAGCCAATGGAGCAACACCTTGAAAATTTGAGCAAAAAAGATTTTCTACTGGCAAGTCTCAGCTAAACTATCAATCAAATGTGAGAGCAAAATACGGACCATTTCATACACACAAAGAATCAAAATAGGACCATGGATACACCTTCCAGAGGAAATTACCTGAGGATATACTACAACAAAACCCAAAGAAAACCAAGCAAAAGGACAGTAGGATACAGGAAAAAGTTGACCTACTCCTCGAAATCCAGTAAAAATAATAATATTTAGAAAATGATTACTGTACATCAGGCTTAAAAACAACAGATTAAAATAAGAAATCAGCTCCATAAGACCTTCCAGGAGAAAAGTGGTCAGATTCCATGCAACAGAGAAAATGAGCACAAAGCTGGAAAATATTACTGATATGATGATATGATATGAGGAATAAGGATGAAGACATATGTTTCTGCTCCCAACAAGAAAAAAGAAAGGCAACTGGAAACTCCAGGAGAAACCAGAAACCTTACAAAAAATACAATGATCTAAATAGTAAGCAAAAAAAATGTGACATGATTCTGAGTAATTACAGAGTGTAAGAAAAGTGATTTGACCTTGATGCTAAGAATAGTGTTCTTCAAATTGTAAAGGTGTCATGACATTGGACCTATAGAGAGAAAACACAGTCCTCATATACTACACAGTTCTACAGTGAAGAGTACTTCATAGCCCTGGCCATAATAATGTAACTTAAAACCCAGAAGCTAGATTATAATTAAAGTATCAGCCTTGACAATAAAAAAGTCAATGGTCCAATTAACAGAGGCGGGGAGCAGCTATAAAGGAGTCAAGAAATGGGGTTGTTCAGATAAGAAATGGAAGCTTAAGAAGATTCATAGGCACCTTGGTAATCCTTGGGAGAATTAAAAACAATAATGTAAAAATCAAAAATTGTGAGGGTAAAAAAAACTAAAAGGAGGGACAGGGGTGGGGTGTGGTGTAAGTGAACTAAACTCTTATCTCCCATAGCAAAAATGTAGAAATGCCTAGAGTTGATAAATAAGAGAGTTACAACTCACAAATATTCCACTAACCATTGTTTTGCTTCTCTTCTTAGCACTTATAAGGGGTTTGTGGAGGCAAACTTAAATGGTCCAGTTCACTTTTTAAAATTTATCTAAGGAAGTGTGAACTTTTTTTGGCTTATTAAATTTCACTGTGGTAGGCAGAGGTATTCAAAACTCACTCCACTGGACTGAGCTCAAAGTTGAACACACTCAATGAATGTTCATTGTAAGCAGACCTTTTCCCCATGAAAGGACATTCAATGTAAAGGGCCAGCCTGTCTCCCCTCCCCTCTCCTGCTCCCAGTACACAGATGCTCACACGGTGACACACGGCTATCAGGCAAAGATGGCAGTGTCATTTTAAAAAATCAGGTCCCAGGTCCCAGAGGGGAAGGAAGCCTGGATTCTGGCCCATCGGCTAACCATTCGGCATCTGCCAAATCCCAGTTTGGGTGGAATCTCCACGTTTTTAAATGTAGACAACAAATTATTTTAAATGTTTGGTTTGGTTTGGTTTGGTTCAGTTTACCAAAGCAAATAAAACTGCGAGCCAAAGAGTCCAGGAATGCCAAGGAGTAGGGTCTAAGCTGAACTCAAAGAACCTCTTGCTTGAGGATTACTAAGTCATCCCAGTGTGAGTCAGGGCCAGACTCCACTGCCAGAATGCTGCAGCAGGAGGTCCAGAAAACTTTAGACAAACTGTTACCTCTTTCTATATCTCAGTTTTCCCATCGTGAAAATGGGAATCATGACAGCACCCATCTCGTAGGGCTGCTGGGACGATTAAAAGAGCGATTACTATAAAAGGCTCCAAACACATACAGGGAAGCACTGGATGGATTCATCATCTGGGACAACAGGATGGAGTAATGAAACGTGGAGTGAGGAAAAGGGACGGTGACCTGTACCAGCACCTGTGCTACATGGAGTATCAAGTTTCAGGTGGAAAATCTTCTAAGGACAGCAAGTCATCCATGCATCCATCATCCATGTCTGACCTTCCAGGTGGCACAGACAACAGGGCTTCCATGGAGAGGTGAAGCTCCTCACAGCTGCTGCCTGGGCACCCTTTCTACCTGTCCTCGGTGAGCAGGCTGCTGGAGCCGAGGAAGGCAAGCCCCTCCCAAGCAGGACCCAGGCCCAGAACAACTTGGAAGCAGTTCACACCAGCAACAGCATCACTCATTCCCTCACAGCTAACACGGCCACAACCCAGGGTTTGAGGAGGCTGGGGTTTCCCACAGAGTTTAATCAGCCTCTGATGACTTAGTTGAAGGGAACTCTGTTCCTTGAAACATTGTCACAGCCGCAAACATCTAACATTCCTGGACCACATCAAATCAGGAGGGAGGCCCCAGACTTTTCTCTCCTGCAGCACAGAACGCCGTACAGCACTGTGTGTGCTCGGGCTGTCCATCTGCAAACATGACCTGGGTACTGTGCTCCATGGGGAAGGGCCAGATGCCAACTCCTAGGTCTCTGTGCCAGAGAGACCCAGAGGCTTCATTTAGAAATGTTTCCATAGAAGATGTGCATTGGACTCTGATCTCTGTGGTCCCATCCACCATAAAAATCCTGCGACCCTGTCTTTATGAAGAGTTATTCTCAAACCTCCACCACCACCTGCCAGCGTGATCCCTGGAGGCTTCCTCACACGATGGAGCCCCTGAAGGTACTGTAGTAGCTCAGTTACCTGGATACACCTGAGCCACTGGAGAGCACACACCTGCACCAGGTCAGCTCTGCTCACCGCCCGCTGTGTCTAGTGCAAGGAAAGCATTCCACACAAGCTTACAGAATTGAAGCAAATTCAAAGCAGGAATTCTTTCAAATACCCATTTCAAATATTCATGTCATGTGCTACTTATCTATGGTTGTACAGGATCTTTAGATCTTTGGCTCTAGAGGAAAAAGGCAGCAGATGTATCTTTAAAAAAAATAAATGTCTACATTTCAGTTGTTAAAAATATAAACAACTGCCATGGAAACACCACAAAAAAATATTTAACCATTTTCACAACCACCCAAAATAGTGCAAACTTATTTTTTAAGACATTTGTGAGTCAAATTATATCCTGAAGAGTCATCAAGATAACTCCACATCCTTTTGCACAGCAAAGTAAACCATAAATAAATGAAAAGACAACCTACAGAATGGGAGAAAATATTTGCAAATGATGCAACTGACAATGGCTTAATATCCAAAACATACAAACAGATCGTACAACTCCATAGCAGAAAAGTAAACAACCCAATCAAAAATGGGCAGAAGACCTAAATAGACATTTCTCCAAAGGAGACATACAGATGGCCAATAGGATGCACAACATCACTAATTATTAGAGAAATGCAAATCAAAACTATAATACAATGTGGCATCACTTCACACCAGTCAGAATGGCCATCATTAAAAAGTCTACAAATGGGGGCTTCCCTGGTGGCTCAGTGGTTGAGAGTCCGCCTGCCGATGCAGGGGACACGGGTTCATGCCCCGGTCCGGGAAGATCCCACATGCTGCGGAGCGGCTGGGCCCGTGAGCCGTGGCCGCTGAGCCTGCGCGTGCAGAGGCTGTGCTCCACAACGGGAGAGGCCACAACAGTGAGAGGCCCGCGTACCGCAAAAAAAAAAAAAAAAAAGTCTACAAATAACAGATGCTGGAGAGGGTATGGACAAAAGGGAACCCTCCTACACTGTTGGTGAGAATGTAAATTGGTGCCGCCACTATGGAAAACAGTATGGAGGTTCCTCAAAAAACTAGAAATAGAACTGCCTTATGATCCAGCAATCCCACTATTGGGCATATATCCGGACAAAATTATAATTTAAAAAGATACACGCACCCAAATGTTCACAGCAGCACTATACACAATAGCCAAGATATGGAAACAACCTAAATGTCCATGGGCAGATGAATGGAAAAAGAAGATATGGTACATATAAACAATGCAATACTACTCAGCCATAAAAAAGAATGAAATAATGCCATTTGCAGCAACATGGATGGATCTAGACATTATCATACTAAGTGAAGTAAGTCAGAAACAGAAAGACAAATACCGTATGATATCACTTACACATGGAATCTAAAATATGACACAAATGAACTTATTTACAAAACAAAAACAGACTCACAGACATAGAGAACAGACTTATGGCTGCCAAGAGGATGGGGGAGGTGGGGTGGGAGAGGGGTGGACTGGGAGTTTGGGATTAGCAGATGCAAACTATTATATATAGGATGGATAAACAACAAGATCCTATGGTATAGCCCAGGGAACTATATTGAACTATATTGAACTATATTCAATATCTTGTAATAAACCATTATGGAAAAGAATATATAGTTAATATTTTAAAATAATAAATAAAACTTGACGTTTTGGGAGAATCAAAATATGCATAAGTGATAGAAGGAATTGTGTAGGAAGTTAAGCTCAAGAGAAGATTTCCAAGTAGCCCTGAACTGCTTATAAGTTGCCTTCCAAAATATAT